>NC_134355.1:302970947-303627613 GCF_048569485.1 Anomaloglossus baeobatrachus | reverse complement strand
AACACCGCTATAGGGACACAGACAGCATGTGTGATTCCAATCAATCACAAACACTGTCATATAGGATGAGGGCGCAGTCTGACTGCAACCAATTAGAGACACGGGGACTGCTGGAGGGCAGGGAAAGCAGTGACTATGTATGAGTGTTAATAAGTGGACCCAGAAGAAGTGTGACAGCGGGGGGGGAGGTTCTTTAAGCCCCCTTGCCCTTACCAACGCATAAGTTTCACCTCTCATTAAAGTCAATGGTGTTTGGATATGTTCGTCAAACTGTTCGGCGAACCCCAGGAAAGTCATTGAACCTGAACCAAATCGAACCTTGAAAGGTTTGCTCATCACTAAAGGCCGCTTTACATGCTACGATATATCTAACGATATGTCGTCGGGGTCACGTCGTTAGTGACGCACATCCGGCCTCGTTTGACATATCGTAGCGTGTAACCCAAATGAGCGACTGTGAACGAGCAAAAATACTCACCTTATCGTTGCTCGTTGACACGTCGCTCATTTTCAAAAAATCAAACGTCCTTCTGTGCTCCGGTTGTTCATCATTCCCGAGGCAGCGCACGTCGCTCCGTGTGACACCCCGGGAACGATGAACTGCAGGTTACCTGCGGCCGCCGGCAATGCGGATGGAAGGAGGTGGGCAGGATGTTACATCCCGCTCATCTCCGGCCCTCCGCTTCTATTGGCCGGCTGCTGTGTGACGTCGCTGTGATGCCGAACGTCCCTCCCCCTTCAGGAAGAGGATGTTCGCCACCCACAGCAACGTCGTTCAGGAGGTAAGTACGTGTGATGGGGGTTACCAAGTTTGTGTGACACGGGCAACAAATTGCCCGTATTGCACAAACGATGGGAGCGGGTGCGATCGCACATGCGAACGAACGATAAATTGATACGTGTAAAGCAGCCTTGATATTTTCATGAACTATTTTGCATGATATAACTATCTGTAATAATGGCATACAAATTCTTAGTTAGAAGGTTTTTCAAAATTGTCACCAAATTCCTGATATTTTCATAAAAAAATCTAATTTATTTTATTTGACCCAAATTTACCACTATCATGAAATGTCATAAAAAAATAATCTCAGAATCAATGGAAGAAGAACATTGATACCCTATAAAGGAAGACATGTAAGAAGTGAAAAAATTGACTGTGTCAGGAAGGTAAAAACAAGCTTTGGAGATAAGGTATTGGGTGTTGAGTTCCTTTTTATGCACTTTAGGCTTAAGGCCACGTCTCACTAAGCGACATCGCTAGCGACATCGCTGCTGAGTCACGAATTTTGTGATGCAACAGCGATCTTGCTAGCGATGTCGCTGTGTGTGACATCCAGCAACGACCTGGCCCCTGCTGTGATGTTGCTGGTCATTGCTGAATGTCCTGGACCATTTTTTGGTCGTTGCTCTTCCGCTGTGAAGCACACATCGCTGTGTTTGACAGCGAGAGAGCAACGATCTGAATGTGCAGGGAGCCAGCTTCTGCGGACGCTGGTAACCAAGGCACACATCGGGTAACCAAGCAAAGTGCTTTGCTTGGTTACCCGATATTTACCTTGGTTACCAGCATCTGCAGCTTCTAGAAGCCGGCTCGCTGCTCCCTGCACATGTAGCGAAGGTACACATCGGGTAACTATAAGCAAAGCGCTTTGCTTAGTAACCCGGTGTACTATAGTTACCAAGCACACCGTCGTTACAGGGATCGCTGGTAGCTGGTGGCTGATCTCTAATCGCTGTGGAGATCTGCCTGATTGACAGCTCACCAGCGACCATGTAGCGACGCTCCAGCGATCCCTGCCAGGTCAGATCGCTGGTGGGATTGCTGGAGCGTCGCTAAGTGTGACGGTTCCTTTAGATCACACAAGCATATAACAAATTTAATTAATTTTCTTCCAGAAAAAATATTTCACATGACAATCATTTTTATATACCAAGAGTTAATAAAATTTAGAATACCAAATCAAGTTTCCAGTGTTAAAAGAACTGAGATGTAAAAATATGAGATGTAAAAATCAGATGCTATATGGTTCATCCGTGTGAGTTCTGATTTTCTTATGTGCCCATTGACTCAAAAAGGCAACTCTCATCTGAAATATCACAGACTAGGGCATGCTGTGATCTTTTTTCAAGCAGACATTTAGTCTGTGTGAGAAAAATGGTCATCTTAAGACAGAAATTAAATAACATTGGTCTGAGTGCCAGGAATATATTACACAGACAGAAATTTGGCTGAAAATTCAATGGTGTGAACATAGGTTTAAAAGGGTTTTTCTATTTAAATTGACTGCGGACTTACGAATACTACCATTACACACAGTGGCCGCTGTGGAGATTTGCCAGTTTCTGAGCCGGGAATGGCAGTCATGTGACCATAACTATGGGATATGCATGTTTCTGGCCAGAATCTGCATAGTAGGCACGGCCTCACTCAATACAAGTGTGATGTCTCCACAAGAGTCCTCTCCTGCAACTTCTGCTTCAATCACTAGATGCCACCATATTCCTTCCGTGGATAGAGAAGGTGATTGGGAGGAGTTAGTAGCTCTAGTTGGCACAGGCTCTGCCCATCCATTAAGCTAGGTTTCAATAGGACCGGCAGCACCACTGGCTAACTGTGGTGATGTGTGCCTTCCAGCTGAAGTTACAACCTTTCAGCCAGGGCTAATGGGAAGGCACCACACCATTCTTATTCCTCCTCCAGTCTGCTGGTCGCCACTAGATATGGTCTAGGTATTTCTACTTTTCTCTGGTTCACACCATGCTCTGTATTATTGATCCCTCTGTTTTGAGCTCTTCCTGTTCTCTGTCGACTCTTCTGCCTGCCATTTTTATACTTCACTGTTATCTCCAGTTTGACCTCAGCCTGATTTCCTGACTATTCTCTTGCCTGCCGATTTTGTCCCTTTGTACCTCCTGGTTTCCTGGTTTTGACCCTGCCTGATGACCACTCTTTTCTGAATTGCAGACTTCCATAGGCAGTGACCTCCTGGACCCTGTAGTAATTCCAAATCCCTGCACAGGTGTTAAGGGATTTTGAGGTTCTCGGGATCCTGCTGAGTGGGTGGCTAGCCTCTAGTCTTTCCGTGACAGCCATCCTGAGACTGTGGTCACAGGAAGACGCCACAACAAGTTTATTGAGCAAGGCTACATTGAGAAGAAACATCTTCTCAACATAGACTTGCTCAATACACTTGTATTGAGTGAGGCCATGCCCACTAGTCAGGTTCTGGCCAGGAACATGCATATCACACAATTAAGGTTACATGACCGCCATTCCCAGATCAGAAACCGGCAAATCCTTGCAACACACAGTTTGTGCACATTGAGTATTCATAATTCTGCAGTGATGTAGAGTGACTGTAGACATCACTTTAGACCGGACAACCCCTTTAAGTGAACAACAGTTTGTGCTTACCACAGAAGAACATCTATGAGAGATAACATTTGACCTATTTTTTTCTTATCATCCAATTATCTAATAATAGTAAAAGATTTTCATTTAATGATTCAATGAGCCAGATTAAGTGAAAGTAACCAATAAAAATATAAAAAGTATAGACACTGTTTGAAGGCACCACAGTGTTTCACCCCAGGCACAGTGCTAGTAATCAGCAGACTAGAGTTCAAAGTGAATTGCTTGCAAAGAGAATTTGAGAATGTAATGAGTTTTATCTTTCTTCATCTAACACCTTACACCAGAGAAAAAAAAGAAATGAAATAAACCAGGATTTAAGGATTAAGCCCCGGTCAGCTTTTTCAATTTTACACCTACAGCAAGTAACGAAAAAGTTATAAATTGAATGGCAAAACATGTTTTAACTTGTCAGATAACAGAATGAGTGAAGGTTGCAGATAAACAGTGAAAACCATATTTGTAAAAACCTTATTTTCAAATGAAAGAGAATAATAGATTTAGGATTACTTTCAATAGTGTGGTGTTTTTTCTGCTGAGACTTCATTTTACCTTGATTGCTAAAATAAGGATTTCTGGATTCAATATGTATGGTGAGCTGCTGTAAATGACTAAATAAAGTGGTTGCTGGATAAAATGACTAAGTGGCTCATACATGTTCCACAGAGATTATGCTTATCTTAAATTACAGGCACTTACCTTTTAAAAGCATGGACGGAAATAAAAGCCTTGCAGTATGCACCAGAATCATTTAGAAAACAGGCCAAAAATGACGGTAGAGGTTCTGCATGGTAGTAGGCGGCACATGTGGACTCACGTGACTATGTATGCTGCCAATGTTTGCAGTTTATAGAAGCGCTGCAGCAATTTCTTATAAAATACTAAATTCTAAGCTATATCATTGGTATTTATTTTTTTCCTCATAGCTCAGTTGCATCAATACACCTCCAGCCCTCCTCTAACTTGGGGCAAACTACATTATGATATCATCTGTCAAAGCCCTCCTGGCAAACAACATTAGTGACAAGCTGGAGGCTGAGGGAGGAAGACATAATGATACTGTACGAATTCAAAGTATTTTCTACACACTGTTTCCATAGAGCAGAAAAAGGAAATGAGAGTCTAGGCAACCTCAGAACATCCACAAAGTCCTTCAAAGAATTATTTATAGTGTAAGATCTGATTCACTTGAATTAACCCTGCATGCCTTTGCAGATATTGCACTGATTTTCAGGTTGTATTACAGATAAGAGAAAAATAACTGTTTTTCAAGCATCTGATATAGTGAGTGAAAGAGCTTGCGAGTGATTTGTTTTTAAGTTGATTTAGCTTAAGTGTGTAACTTGTTATTTAGTGAATTTGGATATAGGGAGTAGAGTTGAGCGCGGTTCGCGGTTCGTGGTTCTCCAGTTCTAGGCTCGAGTGATTTTGGGGGCTGTTCGAGATCGAACTAGAACTCGAGCTTTTTGCAAAAGCTCGATAGTTCTAGATACGTTCGAAAACGGTTCTAGCAGCAAAAAGCAGGGCTTTTTACAGCTACAGTGTGCAGGAGCCATCGCTGGCAGCCTGCCACAAGCTGGTAACCAAGATAAACATCGGGTATCCAAGCAAAGCGCTTTGGTTAGTAACCCGATGTTTATCTTAGTTACGTGCAGGAAGCCCACACTTCCCCGCTCAGCTCGCTCCGCCCCCTCCTGCCCGCGGCATGTACACATACACACACACACACACATGATCCCGCTCGGCTTACCTGCGGTGATGAAGTCCCGCCATCCCGACCTCAGCGCTGTCACTGTCCTCCATGGCCGCCGCTTGTCACATCACCTCTCGCTTCCAACCCGAGACTGACTAGCGGTGACGTCACGGACCTCTCGCGATACTTGGTGTGAAGGCGCCGGTCATTGAACTCAGTGACAGGGGCTGTCAGTGTGCTGGAGATCAGCGCAGGTAATGTACCTCGCTGACAGCAGCATTTGTCATGCCCTGCAGTGACCTGGGCTGACCCATTGATGTTAGCTCAGGTCACTGCACTGCTCTCCCAGCCAATGGGGAACATCCTGCTCTTCATTGACTGGGACAGTGTGGATCGTCATGGCAACCCCTTGGATTACACCAGACCTGGATTTGTTTTTCATTCTAATAAATTGGTTAAAGAGGGAATGTTTTGGGGAGTGTTTTTTCAAATAAAAATGTGTTTGTCGTCTATTTTTTTTTATTACTGACTGGGTTGGTGATGTCGGGTATCTGATAGACGCCTGACCTCACCAACCCCAGGGCTTGATACCAAAGGGTGCTCCACTTTTTCTCCACTTTTTCTCCACTTTTTCTCCACTTTCTCTCCACTTTTTCTCCACTTTTTCTCCACTTTTTCTCCACTTTTTCTCCACTTTTTTCTCCACTTTTTCTCCACTTTTTCTCCATTTTTTTCTCCATTTTTTCTCCATTTTTTCTCCACTTTTTCTCCACTTTTTCTCCATTTTTTTCTCCACTTTCTCTCCATTTTTTCTCCACTTTTTCTCCATTTTTTTCTCCACTCTTTCTCCACTTTTTCTCCACTTTTTCTCTCCACTTTTTCTCCACTTTTTCTCCATTTTTTTCTCCACTTTTTCTCCATTTTTTCTCCACTTTTTCTCCATTTTTTTCTCAACTTTTTCTCCACTTTTTCTCCACTTTCTCTCCACTTTTTCTCCACTTTTTCTCCACTTTTTCTCTCCACTTTTTCTCCACTTTTTCTCCATTTTTTTCTCCACTTTTTCTCCACTTTTTCTCCACTTTTTCTCCACTTTCTCTCCACTTTTTCTCTACTTTTTCTCCACTTTTTCTCTCCACTTTTTCTCCACTTTTTCTCCATTTTTTTTCTTCACTTTTTCTCCATTTTTTCTCCACTTTTTCTCCACTTTTTCTCCACTTTTTCTCCACTTTTTCTCCACTTTTTCTCCACTTTCTCTCCACTTTTTCTCCACTTTTTCTGCACTTTTTCTCCATTTTCTCTCCACTTTTTCTCCACTTTTTCTCCACTTTTTCTCTCCACTTTTTCTCCACTTTTTCTCCATTTTTTCTCCACTTTTTCTCCACTTTTTCTCCACTTTTTCTCCACTTTCTCTCCACTTTCTCTCCACTTTTTCTCCACTTTTTCTCTACCTTTTCTCTCAACTTTTTCTCCACTTTTTCTCCATTTTTTTCTCCACTTTTTCTCCATTTTTTCTCCACTTTTTCACCACTTTTTCTCCACTTTTTCTCCACTTTCTCTCCACTTTTTTTCCACTTTTTCTCCACTTTTTCTCCACTTTCTCTCCACTTTTTCTCCACTTTTTCTCCACTTTTTCTCCACTTTTTCTCTCCACTTTTTCTCCACTTTTTCTCCATTCTTTTTCTATGGTCGGTCTACCCATTAGCTCTGCTATGCATACTGTAGCTCTACACCTACTGCACATGTTACTTTATGATTGACATCTCTTTCGTACCAGAGCTATCTAAGCCTACTCTGACCCCATATTTGTCATTACTATATTGTCCTTGTACTGTATTATGACATTTGTATCATGTGTTTCATTTCTTGCTGTGTTGCAATTTTTTTGCTGCATCCCAATTGTACCTCTACATTGTTCGAGTTTATGTTATTGTTCTCTCACTCTTATGTGATACTGATTATTGTCATTTTTCATGATTACATGCAGATAAGTCCAATCTGACGAAGGCTCAGGCCGAAACGTCATTTGTAACTTGTTTTGGACAAAAACATATATGCTTATGAAACATTTTTTTTTTCTTAATACGGACCAATAAAGAGTGATTTTGCATTACTATCCTTTGTGACTTACTGACTTAGTCTGGGAGATTTAGAGTGCCGAGGTTACTCACTAATTTTATCTATTATTACCTCTGAGCACCTATATACCAGTGAGCAGAGCTTCCTCTACAGTAGTTCTCCTGATTAGGCATGCCCTTACCTCATGAGCAGGGCATTGCAGCTTTGGTAGCAACCATTACAACATGGACTTTGCTGCTGTGGACCCGAGAAGAGTGAGTGCAGATTCATTGCACCCACACTCCTCACATGAAGGGTCTGCACTCCTAGAAAATGGGGGATACGTTCCCTGAGTGTCTCCCCCCCATATTCTAGACAGTCCAGAGTCGTCGTGGGACCCCTTTATTTTTTTTCTTACAATAAATTGGTGAAAGAGGAAATGTTTTGGGGACTGTTTTTTCAAATAAATTTCTTTTGTCGATTTTTTTTTTTGTTAGTACTGACAGTTTATGATGTTGGGTATCTAATAGACGCCATGACATCACAAACTGCTGGGCTTGATCTCAGGTGACTTTACAGCTAGTATCAACCCGATTTATTACCCCGTTTGCCACCGCACCAGGGCACGGGATGAACTGAGGTGAAGCGCCAGGATTGGCGCATCTAGTGTATGCGCCACGTCTGGGGTGCCTGCGGCCTGCTATTTTTAGGCTGTGAAGGCCCAATATCTATCGACCTTCCCACCCTGAGAATACCAGACCACAGCTGTCCGCTTTACCTTGGGTGGTGATCCAATTTGGGGGGGACCCTACTTTTATTGTGTAATTATTAATATTTATAAAATAATTAAAAAAAAGAGCCTGAGGGGACCTCCACATTGGATCCCCAACCACGGTAAAGCTGCCAGCTGTGGTTTTCAGGCTACAGCCGTCTGCTTTACCCTAGCTCGCTATCAAAAATGGGGGTACCCAACGTCATTTTTTTTTAACAATTTTTTAAATAGAAAAAATGAATGGGCTTCCCTGTATTTTGATTGCCAACCAAGGTAACGGCAGGCAGATGGGAGTGGCAACCCATAGCTGTCTGCTTTATCTGCGCTGAGAATCAAAAATACCGCGGAGCGCTACGTCATTTTTTTAAAGATTTATTTTTACAGCACTGTGATGTCCAGCAATCAAAATACAGGGAAGCCCATTTTATTTTTAGTTATTTAAATAAATAATTAAAAAAAATATATATGGGCTCCCGCTGCATTTTTTGCATTGCTAGCTAAGGGTAATCCAAGCAGCTACTGGCTGCTAACCCCCACTGCTTGGTGTTACCTTCACTGGCAATGGAAAATCCAGGGAAGCATTTTTTATTTTTTTTGCCAAAAAACTACAAAAAAGGACGTGAGCTTCGCCATATTTTTGTATGCTAGCCAGGTATAGCAGGCAGGTGCTGGAAGAGTTGGATACAGCGCCAGAAGATGGCGCTTCTATGAAAATGCCATTTTCTGAGGCGGCTGCAGACTGCAATTCGCAGCAGTGTGGCCCAGAAAGCTCAGGCCAACCTGTGCTGCGGATTCCAATCCCCAGCTGCCTAGTTGTACCTGGCTGGACACAAAAATGGGGCGAAGCCTACGTCATTTGTTTTCTAATTATTTCATGAAATTCATGAAATAATAAAAAAAGGGCTTCCCTTTATTTTTGGTTCCCAGCCGGGTACAAATAGGCAACTGGGGGTTGGGGGCAGCCGTACCTGCCTGCTGTACCTGGCTAGCATACAAAAATATGGCGAAGCCCACATAATTTTTTCAGGGGGCAAAAAACTTCTGCATACAGTCCTGGATGGAGTATGCTGAGCCTTGTAGTTCTGCAGCTGCTGTCTATCTGTATGGAGAAGAGCAGACAGCAGCTGCAGAACTACAAGGCTCAGCATACTCCATCCAGGACTGTATGCAGAATGTTTTTGCCCACCAAAAAAATGACGTGGGCTTCGCCATATTTTTGTATGCTAGCCAGGTACAGCAGGCAGCCACGGGCTGCCTCCAACCCCCAGTTGCCTATTTGTACCCGGCTGGGAACCAAAAATATAGGAAAGCCCGTTTTTTTTAATTATTTCACTTATTTCATGAAATGATTAAAAAACAAATGACGTGGGCTTCGCCCCATTTTTGTGTCCAGCCGGGTACAACTAGGCAGCTGGGGATTGGAATCCGCAGCACAGGTTAGCCCGAGGTTTCTGGGCGCCTCTGCTGCGAATTTCAGTCCGCAGCCGTCCCAGAAAATGGCGCTCTCATAGAAGCGCCATCATCTGGCGCTGTATCCAACTCTTCCAACAGCCCTGGAGCCGGGTGGCTTGTTGGGTAATCATGAGTTAATACTGGCTTTGTTTTACTAGCCAGTATTAAGCCAGAGATTCTTAATGTCAGGCACGTTTGACCCGGCCATTAAGAATCTCCAATAAAGAGTTAAAAAAAAACACCACACAGAGAAAAAATACTTTAATAGAAATAAATACACAGACACATTAGAGACTCCATCTTTATTACCCCCTGTTAGCCCTCCACGATCCTGCTCTTCTGTCTTCTTTCTTTCTAGTGTAGTAGTAGTGACGATTGTAGTGAGGATGAGATGCCCCAGCCCATCATGGGCTGGGGCATCTCATCCTCACTACAATCCTCACTAGTGTAGTAGTAGTGACGATTGTAGTGAGGATGAGGTGCACCAGCCCATCATGGGCTGGGGAACCTCATCCTCAGTACAATCCTCACTACAATCGTGAAGCAGCGTGCAGCCTTCACTCCGTGAGTGATCAGTGCTGGCTGTCAGCGGTAACAACGGTAACGCTGACAGATGCGTTACCATAGCAACGGTGCTCTCGGAGCCGCGGTTAGCGGTGACGTCACCGCTAACTGCGTTGCTATGGCAACGGTGATCTCCGTTAATGACCGGCTGTGTCAGCCGGTCCCTAACGTAACGGGGAGTTGACCGTGTGCTAGAGCATGTCGCCAGTACACGGCGATACACATATGTGCACCGTGTACCGGAGAGATGCACTCGCAGGTCCTAAATGACGTGTCATAGTCATGTGACCAGTCTGTAGCCAATGAGATAATAGCCACGTGACTGGTCACATGGCTATTTTGACGTCACGATAGGTCCTGCATCTCTGCTGGCAGTGCAGGTCACCGGGAGGATTCAGCGATCATCGGATGGAATAGCGGCAGGAGACAGAGTGTAGAAGGGATCGCGAGGACCGGTAAGTGTTATGGCAATGTTTATTAACTGTTTGTGTACATTTATAATGCATTTTTATGTGTTTGTGATTGCCTCCCATTATAGCCTATACGTTCGAGTTCGGTTCGTCGAACGTTCGACGAACCGAACTCGAACGGGACCCCCGTTCGGCGAACCGACCTCGAGCCGAACCGGGACCGGTTCGCTCATCTCTAATAGGGAGATTAGAAGGGAGTATTTTGTAGTAATTCACTGTTTCCAATTGCTTGTTTATTTTCTTTGCGTGTGTGTGTGTGTGTGTGTGTGTGTGTCTAATTCCCATTAGTAATATGTGCTCCATTATTGGCAATGTCATCAGGTGTACATCTTGTCTCTTGTATTCAATCCTTTAATAGCCATTTGAGGGTTCTTACAGCTGTGTGAGATGTGTGCACCTTGTACACTTGAAAGACCATGAACTGGATCTAAATGAGCAGCTGGCAACACTGAGATCCATTGACATTATGGAATGGAGTTTACTGCTTACTGAGCAGCTGCTCGCTGGGGTAGATGTGGGGGAGCATTGTAGTATGGAGCTGCAGGATGGTGAGTCAGCTAGCTGGGTGACAATTAGCAGGCTGGACAGAGGGAAGAGTGCCCAGAAGGCTTGTCTTGATCGGGCACTAGTGATGGGCAGTCCGGCTCTTTTTGGTGATCCGGTTCCTATGGCTCCATTCACCAAAAAGAGTTGGCTCTTTCAGCTCATTCTCGGCTCCTTATTAAATATGTGTTCACCCCAAGTGAACACATATTTAAGATTATAGAAACGCCGACAAAGCCCCGCCCACCCGTGGTTAAGCCCCACCCACTTACACGCGGCCAATTAGATTGTTTAGTAGGTGGAGTTTAGCCGCGGGTGGGCGGGGTTTTGATGGCGAAAAGAGCCGTTTAGATATTTCAGCGGCTTACACTGGTGACCCGACTCCTGTCGTTCACAACAGGGAGCCGGATCTTTGTGTTGGATCGTTGACGACCAACACATCACTATCGGGCACACATTAACAAGTTTGATAAATTAACAGATTAGGAAGTTGTTACGGTTGCTGTGGCTCTGGAGACTATGTCCGGATTTTTTGCTACTGCACATGTGCAAGCGCTGGTGACTAAGTCCTATCTTGGAGCCATTGCACATGTGCGGGTGACATCATCGCTGACACGAGGTCACATGTCTCTGACACCTTCTAAGCTGATTGGCCACTGGTCATGTGCTTGTGACACGTGGTCACATGTCTCTGACACCTTCTATGCCGATTGGTCACTGGTCATGTGCTTGTGACGCTTTGCTCGGTGATAGGACAGCGTGACGTCATTGCTGTCATTCTGGCAGCGGACTGGCTCTGGTGTCCTCCATCTTGGATGAGGCACAGAGTCTATATAAGACCCTGACGCACGCCGCCCGGCGCTCAGTCCTCTTGGTTCATGCATGAGGGTAGACGCCCTGTGCACGTCCCTCTAGGCATCTCTCTGTCTATGTTAGGTGAGCGCTACAGGCAGGGTAGCGTTCTTATACCTTACAGCTTCGGCTGCAGTCCGTATCCTTACCTCTTAGTAGAGCGGACATAGGCAGGTGCCTGCGGCACATGGTCCGGCTGGGCCTTGTGATTCTACTCGTAGGTGGACGTTGCCGCTAGGGTAACGTTCCTTATACTGCGTCTGGCAGTTGTTCATATCCTCGCACACTAGGGGAGCGAACAGAGGTAGGAGCTTTGTGCGGCTTATGCTGCTGTCCGTCTCTTTTGCACCACTAGAAGAGCGGACCTAGGCAGGTGCCATATCTAGTGGTTCGTGTCCTCGCACACTAGTGGAGCGAACGCAGGTAGGAGCTTTGTGCGGCTTACGCTGCTGTCCGTCTCTTTTGCACCACTAGAAGAGCGGACCTAGGCAGGTGCCATATCTAGTGGTTCGTGTCCTCGCACACTAGTGGAGCGAACGCAGGTAGGAGCTTTGTGCGGCTTACACTGCTGTCCGTCTCCTGGCACCACTAGAGGAACGGACCTAGGTAGGTGCCATTTCCCACTCACTGCTTTTGTCTCTGTGATCTTTAACAGAGACCATTCCACACACCCTCCAAGTAAGGGAGGAATTGCTTTATTTTCTAGTTATATTCCTCTGTGAGTTTAACAGAGGTATTGCACTCTGCACTTGTGCTATTATTTTTTACAGTGGCACACTTATATACCCCTTATCCTTTGCCATAGTCTGCAGCAGAGTCTTTGCATGGTGGACCCTGACTGTCTGACATACCTTTAGGTTTTATTATCAGACAGCCCCCCGTAACATTAGGACTGAGCCAAGGGTCTGGCAGTTATGGCAGAATATCAGCAGTTACACCGTTACATACAAGTACTTGAGTCGCGGCTCAAGAGTATAGAGGATAAACCTCAGACCATGGTGACATCTGCACATGATCCCCGACTTGCTCTGCCAAACAGATATTCTGGCGATGCCAGATCATGTCGTGGTTTCATTAGTCAGTGTCAGATACACCTAGAGGTCAACTCTTCTCGCTTCTCTACGGAGAGGTCCAGAGTAGGCTTTATCATATCCTTACTTCAGGACAAAGCCTTAGAATGGGCGACTCCCTTATGGGAGCGCTCTGATGTGGTTACTCTGAGACATCAAGACTTTCTTGATGCTCTTAAAGCGGTATTCATGGGTCCGCAGGTTACCCATGATGCGGCCCTGAGACTCTTAGATCTATCTCAGGGTTCGTTATCCACTAGTTCTTATGCCATTGCTTTTAGAACTCTGGTGGCAGAACTAGATTGGCCAGAGAAGGTGTTGATTCCTATCTTCTGGAGAGGGTTGGCAGGCTATGTCAAGGATGCCCTTGCTACTCGTTAGGTCCCTGCTTCTCTGGAGGACTTGATCACAGTAGCAACGAGGATTGACGTACGCCATAGGGAACGTAGACTCGAGGGCTCTTCCTCACGCCCTAAGCATCGGGCTATTCCAGTTGTTGAGGGTCCACTACCATCTTCCTCAGCATCTGAAACATCTCCCACTCATATGGAGTTAGGTCATACATCCTCCAGACTACGCAAGTCTGGTCCTCCTATATGTTACGTATGTCGTCAGGCTGGGCACTATGCCAAGAAGTGTTCTAGTCATCAGGGAAACTCCCAGGCCTAGTAACCATTAGAGGGGGGTTACTAGAGATGTCTTCTGCACCCTCTAAGTGTAGTATCCCAGGTCAGCTCTCATTCTCTGAGAATACATGGCCTATTATGGCTTTTGTGGATTACGGAGCTGACAGGACTTTTATGTCCTCAGGATTTGTAAAAAGACACAATATTCCCTCTATCATGTTAGAGGTGCCTATTCCTGTCCGTGTTGTTAATGGAACTATGTTGTCTGACTCCATTACATTGAGGACAGTTCCCTTGCGCCTTTCCCTGCTTCAGGGTCACATAGAGGAGATTTCTTTTCTTGTTTTGCCTGAGGGTATAGACGACGTCCTTCTGGGTCTCCCATGGCTTTGGACTCATGCTCCTCACATTGACTGGGAGTCCGACAGCATTATTAGTTGGGGTTCAAAATGTCAGTCCCGATGTCTTCCCTTACCACCTAAGGTCATTGCGGTTGCATCTACTGATCTCTCTCCCATACCTACACCCTATTTGGATTTCGCTGACGTGTTCTCCAAATAGGGTGCTGAGGTTCTTCCACCCCATAGGCCATATGACTGTGCCATAGACCTTATCTCAGGTTCGGTTCCACCTAAGGGCAGGGTTTACCCCCTGTCGATACCTGAGTCGGGGGCCATGTCGACCTATATAAGAGAGAGTTTAGAGAAGGGGTTCATTCGTAAGTCTGTCTCTCCCGCGGGAGCTGGGTTTTTCTTTGTTCGGAAGAAAGAGGGTGATTTGCGTCCCTGCATAGATTACAGGGGTCTCAACGCAATCACAATAAAGAACAAATACCCGTTACCTTTAATTTCGGAGCTCTTTGACAGACTGAGGGGAGCTCAGGTTTTTACGAAGTTGGATCTGCGGGGTGCGTATAACTTGGTACGAATTCGAGAGGGTGACGAATGGAAGACCGCTTTTAACACCCGAGACGGTCACTATGAATACCTTGTCATGCCTTTTGGTTTATGTAATGCACCCGCAGTATTTCAGGACTTCGTAAACGATGTGTTCAGGGATTTACTGTTATCCTCCATCGTGGTGTATCTGGACGACATCCTGATTTTTTCTCCTGATCTGGAGACTCATCGTCAGGATGTCGTTCGTGTCCTTTCCCGTTTAAGGGAGCACTCTTTGTTTGCTAAACTCGAAAAATGTGTATTCGAGCAGTCTTCCTTGCCTTTTTTGGGCTACATTATCTCACAAGAGGGTCTGGCTATGGATCCTGCGAAGCTCTCTGCAGTCCTGGAATGGTCCGAACCTCATTCCTTGAAGGCGGTGCAATGCTTCTTAGGATTCATAAATTATTACAGGCAGTTCATACCCCATTTCTCTACTTTGGTGGCCCCATTGGTGGCCTTGACTAAAAAAGGTGCTAATCCAAAAGTCTGGTCTACTGAGACATCGCAGGCTTTTGAGGCAGTAAAAAGACACTTTTCAACTGCTCCCGTTCTTCAAAGACCCGATGAGAATAAGCCCTTCCTCTTGGATGTTGATGCCTCTTCAGTGGGTGCTGGTGCGGTCTTGTATCAAAAGAACAGTGCAGGTAGAAAAAGGCTGTGTTTCTTCTTTGCTAAAACCTTTTCACCGGCAGAGAGAAACTATACCATTGGGGATAGGGAACTGCTTGCCCTGAGATTAGCCTTGGAGGAGTGGCGTCCCTTGCTGGAAGGAGCGAAACATCCTTTGCAGGTCTATACAGACCATAAGAATCTGACGTACTTACAAACCGCTCAGCGTCTGAATCCTCGCCAAGCCCGCTGGTCCTTGTTTTTCTCCCGCTTTCACTTCTCCATCAACTATCTGTCTGGGAGTAAGAATAACAAGGCAGACGCTCTGTCTCGCTCTATGGTTTCTACCCAGGAAGAGATTGACGAACCTCGTCTTCTCCTTCCCTCCAGGGTTTTTCATACGCTCTCCCCTGTGACGTTAGACCAAATCCCACCGGGCAAGACCTTTGTGCCGCCTGATCGACAGAATGATTTACTGTCGTGGGCCCACACCTCAAAGGTAGGTGGGCATTTTGGTATTAGGCGGACACGAGAGTTACTGGAGAGGTGGTATTGGTGGCCACACTTAGCCAGCCACGTCAAGAGATATGTCGGTTCCTGCTACTCGTGTGCTCGTAACCGTCCATTACGGCAGAGACCGGCTGGGCTCTTGCATCCTTTACCAGTGCCAGATAGACCATGGGAGGTGGTAGGCATGGATTTTGTGGGTGATCTTCCGTGTTCACAGGGACATAGATTTGTGTGGGTCATTACGGACCATTTCTCCCGGATGGTTTATCTCGTACCATTATCGAGAATCCCGTCTTCCAGGGTACTAGCCAAACTATTCCTCAAGCATGTCTTTAGGCTTCACGGGATGCCAGATCATATCATTTGTGATAGAGGCCCGCAATTTGCTTCCCGTTTCTGGTGAGATCTTTGTAGCCTTCTGCAAATTGAGTTGAATCTCTCTTCGGCATACCATCCGGAGACCAATGCTTTGGTTGAGCGTACCAATCAATCCATGATTATATACCTTCGACACTTTGTTGCTGAGAACCACGATAACTGGTCCTCCCTCCTACCCTGGGCAGAATTTGCCCTTAACAATTCGCTGGCTGAGGCCACTGGGCAGACACCATTTGTACTCAATAATGGGCAACACCCTAGGGTACCGGTACCGATTCCCGCTGCTGCACCTTCTCCTCTTGTGGCCGACTGGGCAACTAATGCCAGACAGGTTTGGGATCGGACTCAAGAGTCGATCCAAGCATCTAAGGACCGTATGAAGACGGTGTCCGATCGGTTTCGTCGCCCGGCTCCTGTCTTTTCTCCAGGGGATTTTGTGTGGCTCTCTGTAAAACACGTGAAACTTAGAGTGAGCTCTGTCAATTTTGCTCCTCGCTTCCTGCGTCCTTATGAGGTTCTTCGACAGGTAAATCCTGTAGTCTACCAATTGAAGTTACCCATCCATCTTAGGATCCATGACAAATTCCATGTTTCACTGCTAAAGCCGGCTATTTTACCTCACGCTCGTGAGGTGCACTCTCCTGCCTCTGATTGCTCTTGCTCTAGCTATGAGGTACGAGCCATAGTTGGTTCTAAGATGGTTTGAGGGCGCAGGTTCTTCTTGATAGATTGGGAGGGCTATGGCCCGGAACATCGCTTTTGGGAGCCTGTGGAGGCTGTCCATGCTCCCGACTTAGTTGCCGATTACCTGCATCGCCGGGAGGGGGGCCCTTGAGGGGGAGGTACTGTTACGGTTACTGTGGCTCTGGAGACTATGTCCAGATTTCTTGCTACTGCACATGTGCAAGCACTGGAGACTATGTTCGGTTTCTTGCTACTGCACATGTGCAAGCGCTGGAGACTAAGTCTTATCTTGGAGCCATTGCACATGTGCGGGTGACATCATCACTGACACGAGGTCACATGTCTCTGACACCTTCTAAGCTGATTGGCTACTGGTCATGTGCTTGTGACGCGTGGTCACATGTCTCTGACACCTTCTATGCCGATTGGTCGCTGGTCATGTGCTTGTGACGCTTTGCTCGGTGATAGGCCAGCGTGACGTCATTGCTGTCATTCTGGCAGCGGATTGGCTCTGGTGTCCTCCATCTTGGATGAGGCACAGAGTCTATATAAGACCCTGATGCACGCCGCCCAGCGCTCAGTCCTCTTGGTTCATGCATGAGGGTAGACGCCCTGTGCACGTCCCTCTAGGCATCTCTCTGTCTATGTTAGGTGAGCGCTACTGGCAGGGTAGCGTTCTTATACCTTACAGCTTCGGCTGCAGTGCAGTCCGTATCCTTACCTCTTAGTGGAGCGGACATAGGCAGGTGCCTGAGGCACATGGTCCGGCTGGGCCTTGTGATTTTACTCGTAAGTGGATGTTGCCGCTAGGGTAACGTTCCTTATACTGCGTCTGGCAGTTGTTCGTATCCTCGCACACTAGGGGAGCGAACAGAGGTGGGAGCTTTGTGCGGCTTATGCTGCTGTCCGTCTCTTTTGCACCACTAGAAGAGCGGACCTAGGCAGGTGCCATATCTAGTGGTTCGTGTCCTCGCACATTAGTGGAGCGAACGCAGGTAGGAGCTTTGTGCGGCTTACTCTGCTGTCCGTCTCTTTTGCACCACTAGAAGAATGGACCTAGGCAGGTGCCATATCTAGTGGTTCGTGTCCTCGCATACTAGTGGAGCGAACGCAGGTAGGAGCTTTGTGCGGCTTACGCTGCTGTCCCTCTCCTGGCACCACTAGAGGAACGGACCTAGGTAGGTGCCATTTCCCATTCACTGCTTTTGTCTCTGTGATCTTTAACAGAGACCATTCCACACACCCTCCAAGTAAGGGAGGAATTGCTTTATTTTCTAATTATATTCCTCTGTGAGCTTAACAGAGATATTGCACTCTGCACTTGTGCTATTATTTTTTACAATGGCACACTTATATACCCCCTATCCTCTGCCATAGTCTGCAGCAGAGTCTTTGCACGGTGGATTCGGACTGTCTGACATTCCTTTAGGTTTTATTATCAGACAGCCCCCCGTAACAGAAGTTGTCTGCTGCAACAAGACACATCCTCTGAAATAAGGAGGAGTGTCTGCTTCGGTAAGGTGAGAAATAGGAGACAGGTGCTGGTAGTGAGAGATTTCCTTTTAAGTATAACCTGTCATAAAGACAGGTATCCCCAAAAGGTAGGTTGTTTTCCTGGCAACCTATTTCGGCAAATCGCAGATTGGGTTGATATTACGGGTAGCAGTCATGGCACACATTAACACCAATGACAAAGTTAAAGTTAAGTAAAAGGTCCTTAAAAATGTCAGTGAATAAGGCTGTATACTTCTATTTCTGAAGCACTACCCTATCATGTGTCATGCTAGAAAGGGCTGTGGAATATTACGGAGGAAAATAAGTGGCTCTGAAACTGGTGTAGGAAAGAAAGCATTAGGTTCTTGGAGAGCTTGGCTGACTTCTTTCTTGGCTACATTCTCTACACTAAGGGTCCCATCAGCGATCCAACCTGGCAGGATAGCTGGAATGTTGCTACATGGTCGCTGTTCAGCTGTCAATCAGGCAGATCTCCACAGCGACCAGTGACCAGCCATCAGCCACCAGCAACCCGTGTAATGACAGCTCCCTGCAAACTCAGAACCGACGCTCATTGGTCTCCCGCCATCAAACATGCCGATGCGTGCTGCACAGCGGGAGACCAACAAGCAAAAAGTAGTCCTGATCATTTTGTCACGACCAGCGATCTCGCAGCAGGGGCCCGATCGCTGCTGCTTGTCACAAACAGTAATATCGCTGGCGAGGTCGCTGACAGCGATCTGGCTAGCGATCTCACTATGTGTGACAGGGGCTTTAGGATGGGCTGCACCTCAAGGAGGTGTGCTTAAGGAAGTAAAGTCTAGAAGATTGGAGGACTATCTAAACTAGCAACTATGGTGGGGGCACTTACTGTACAGAAAAAATTAGAATTGATAATATTAGAAGAAAATAATGATATTGTTGGGGTAATGAAGATATGACTCAACATCAGCTAGGACTGGTCTTTCAATTTATAGGGCAACATTCTCTTCAGAAAAAGTATTCTTCAACTATATAAACAGTAAAAAATTAAAAAATAATAATTTTGGCCCCTCAAAAGTAATCTGGGTAAAATGGTGGATGACGATACGGAAAAGGCTACTCAACATCTTTTTTCTTTACATTATTCACACCAGAAAATCCCACAAACAGATGACTTATTCAGGGATACCATAAATTCTCCATTAAATGTCACCTTCTTAACCAAGCAGGGAAAGACTAAGTAAACTCAAAATCATTAAAGTCGACAAATCACCACACCCCAATAAATGCAGGAATTAAGTACCGTGATAGACGGACCATTATTTTTAACCTCATATTAAAAGCTTTCATAATAACAGGATCTGTACCACAGAATTGACACTTTGGAAAGGGGACAAAAATTGTGCCTAGAAACTATAAGCTGGAAAGTTTTACCTCTACTGCAAGAAAAATCTTTGAAGGTTTTCTAAGAGATGCTATCCTCGAATATCTCATTAAGAGTAACCTCATGAGTCACCACGCACTGTGACCTCAGATGTAGCATAGCTGGGATCGCCATTGGACCTTGTGTGGATTATGTCAGACCTGCAGGGGTGTTTTTGGGGTTAATAAATTGGAGAAAGAGAGTTTGCTTTATAAATAAAGAATTTTTCTCAATGTTTATTTCTTTTTACTTACAGGGTTAGTAACGGGGGGAGTGGGGGGTGTCTCATACACCCCTCCCCATTACTAAACTCGAGCTTGATAACAGATGTGATTTTTTTTTAAGAAAACAGCTGTCATTAATGTTTTATATTACCCTAATTGCCACTGCATCACGGTAATGGGAATGAGCACGGTAAAGCACCAGAAATGTCGTATTCACTGAGGGATTCTATTTTTAGGCTGGGGGCCTAATAACTGTGGGCTTTGCCAGCCTGAAAATACTAGTCCCCAGCTGCCCACTTTATCTTGTATAAGTATCAATATTGGTGGAGACTGCATGCTGTTTTTTTTTAATTATTTATTTAAATAATTTAAAAAAGCCATATGGGGGTCTCTTATATTTTGATACACAGTCAAGATAACGCACACAGTTGGGGGCTGCAGTCTGTAACAATTTGCTTTTTCTGTGCTAGGTATCAATATATGGGAACTCTATGCAATTTTTTCCAATTTAATTATTTTTATACTGCATAACCATTCACAAACGCTGTCACAGAGGGTGCGCGTGGGATCCACCTACGTCTGTTAGCTGCACATATCTGCTGATCAGATTCGCTGACGTGCAGAAAAAGATGCGAGCTCAGTACTTAAGGCTGTATCAAAGTCAGGGACACGCCTTAGAATGTACCGGTATGTCCTTGATAGTGAATACTTTAATTTTTCCCTTCATGAAAATTAAGAGTCCAAATTATTGTAAGGATTGGCAGATGCTTGAGATCATACCTTTTCAAATTATGTGCCAGGTTCTGTGAATCTTTCTAAAAAATTGATTCTTGGCTAATTTATTTGCGATGTAGCTCAAGTAGTCCAATTGCCTTGGAGCGATGTGTAGGACATTTGATCACTAATGGTGAGACAGCACAAAAGTGCTCGAGTGCACCTTACTGGAATCGAGCAGGTCAGAGGCTCTGACAGGCTTGACTTAAGTATTGAGTATAATGAAAGTCAATTATTGGACAGTTCGGCTCTCTGCCCAAGTACAAACAGCCATAAACAGCCTATTTCTGGGGCAGGGAGGGTGGGTTTTTTTTTGAGAGCATACACATATATTGTTTTTACCCCCAGTGAGAACCATTCATTGACTACAAGTGGCTCTCACTTGGTTGCCTTCTCCCATCCTTCACTGAAGGGAGCAGGCTCTTTGTATTTGATGTATCATGAACAATATATCAGAGCACTGGCAATACTCGGCCACATACCGAGTGTACCTGAGAAACCTGATGATATATCGAGTATGGAGTAATGGTGACCATGCTCGCTCATCATTTATTACTGTAATTACATTGGCACTACTACTGCCCCCTACCATATTTCACTCCTTGTTGATGCAACTTAATCCCTGCAGTTGTAGAAACATGAAATGGCACTGTTTGGCCAGCCCCCATCTTTTTTATTGCCTGTGATAGTCCCTCATGATTGGCTATGCTAAACTATGTGATACAATAGCTACAGAAAATTATTGGGAAGTCCGCCTGCAATCATTAGTGTGTGAAATGGTGCTGGGCATTGTTTTATGCCGATTCACGGGAATCATGTCTCAAACTGTTCGATTTCACAGGAACCTGCAAATTTCAGGAAACTAAACTCAAATTCAATTTTTAGTGGAATGAATAGATACATTGTTGCATTTGCATGTTAATGTATTCATTAATGGTTACTCAGTATTTGGCAGTAAATATTGATGTCCTTTTAAGAAGTTGATACAATGAAATATGAGATGGTTAATTTGCTGGAGCAATAGAGACCTTAAATGACTAAATTGCCCCTTACTTTACATATCTCATTTACAGTGAAAGTTGAATTATTATTTAGCCTAAAACATACCTTGCATAATTAAGTATCATCTTTTATTCTGTTAAAGAAATGATAAATTGACTTTGTAATGGAAAAACGCTTGTAGCAAAACTGAGGGTATTTGTTAAATGAGGCAGTGCAGACTTTAAGAGTATAAGGAAAGGCAAGGTTGCTTTTGTTTTGTATAACTTCACAGTATATTGTGCATTTACATACTTCATTGTGTCTTTATGATAGAAAAAGTTGTTATTTTATGCTACAATGTCCCACCAAAATGTTTTGATTTACAAGTAAAGTTCTTTTGAGGCCTTTTATTTACACATTGACCTCTTAGTGTTTTGGTTGCATTAATATTATTAATGTTTATATCTTTTTTATTATTATTAGACCCTGTTCAACAGCATTTTGGGGTGCCATCTGGATCCCTCTAAAAATTGAATTCAGATAAACCCCCAATAGACTCATTGCCTTATAGAACTTGTATAGAGTTCAATCATTTTTATCTTTCCTTTTTTTCTGAAAATGTCCTTAATGTCAGATGGGCTCAGAGATGTAGTACACTATGTTTTTCTGCTATTTTGAAAAGATGGACATTTTTAGTATAAAAGCTCAAAAAAAGTTCTGTTGTACTCCATTCGTGTCATAGCAGCCTATGGCTTTAATGGGGGTTTATTGGACTCTTGTTTTTAGAGGGATTCAGATTATATTGCTAGTTAGAGCTATTATAATAATATTTTTTAAAAATTCAATTGTGATCACTTTTTCACTGGAGGTCAACGAAAATTGGCTGTGAACCCTGCCTGCTTCATTTTGACAAATGTAATAGTTTGCACACTTGTGGAGGACAGTCTTGTCGGCTTTGGTATGACAAAGCCATCTGTCATGCTGAATAACTTCTCTAGCTGTACACAGGAGGCTTGTCATGACAGTATATCCATGGTAAACTGTTACACCGCATGGCTCCCCTGTTGCAAGGAATGATATGTTCTCCCATTCCTTGCCTGCCACAAGCCCTCCTGCTCAGCAGCGCCAAAGGTCTGGGAGACTGCATGGTGTGCAGGGGATGGCTGCTCAGGGAAACAGCAAGAGTGTTTCACCTCATGGCTCGCCTGTTACAGGGAATGATGTGGTCTCCCATTCCTTGCCTGCCACGAGCCCTCCGGCTCAGCAGCCCCAAAGGTCTTAGAGGCTACGCAATGTGCAGAGGATAGCTGAAGCAAAAGTTTTGTTATCCCTGCACATTGTGAAACTGTGGATGCCGCTTCTATGTCCCAGAGGTGGTAGGATAAGCATGTGCACCACGTGGCATGTTTTGATTCGCCCACTGACGTCACACGGCCTGATGACATGCCGCAAGCCGATTGCTTGGACACCAGTGAGGCCGATGACGTGGTGAACCCGGACTGGCCAGGCTGGGACGTCGTGGACCCTGATTGGGCAAAGTCCATCGTCACTGCTTCGCGCCCGCCTCTGGGTGGAGCTGTGCCTCCTTAAAAAGCTCTGCTTGCCAATATGGCGGCGCGCGACCGTTCTCTATTGTTGTATGTCTGGCACCGTGCTGCTACGCCACTGTTCAGGCAGTTTTCTCTACTTGTGGGCTCTGCCCTTACTGCTCAGGCAGTGCCTTGTTTGCAGGTCATGTCCCTGCCCTTGGTGAGCTCCTCGGGACGCCTCCGGACTCACATTGTTGTTTAAGCACACGTGCGTGGGCACCGCTGTGCTTCCCTCGTGCCACGTTTCTGTAAATTCCACTTGGGGACACGTGCGTGGGCACCACTGTGCTTCATCGTGCAACAAGTACACCGAGCTGTGAGCCCCGTTCCATACAACCCTCACGGGTTAGGGCGAGCCGGTGTACGCAGATCATCTGTGACGTAGCAGACGGTCATCAGCAGCAACCCGCTTACTCTTCAACAACCATAGCAGTGGTCCCCTACACCGCACAGTGGACCTTGACCGGCGGAAGCTGTCTCTATACCATCTTGGCACGCTTCCCCGGGTCCCCCTCGTAACAGTAAACTACGCCAGTTCTTGTAACTGGTCAAATCTACTGACCGAGAATCTATGGAGTTGGGGCTCTGGATAGTGAAAGGCCCCATTGGTTCACATTCTGTACCTTTATTAGATGCCTGGTCCATATAGCCTGAGTCCTCATTGTCGTCATTATCAATCTCACAATGACTGTCAGCGTCATCCCCTGCCTGTGCCTGGTATCATTTAATGTTTCCTGTGAATCCCACCCTCTGCGGTTTCTCTTCTACATACTGAACATGTAGCACTGTCCCCAATAGCCCCAGTATGGATATGAATAAGTAAAAGTTCTTCCTCCATCCCCTTTTGGATCCTTGTTGGATTTTTTTGTTAGTATAAATAAGAGCAAAATGATATTGCTTATGAAAAATTGTCTCTACTAACAAATTTAGTAACCTTTTTGAAGGGCCTCAGTTCGTGACTTGCATCCCTCATGAGATGCAAATGTTTGATTTCAAAGCTTCATTTTACTGCAGAATTATATAAACAGTCACTGATTTACGTTGCTCATTCAGATACTACAACCAATGCAGCATTACAATCCATTGTGTTGAAAACATTACAAATTAGACAATGCCTAGTTATACTGTTTTGTTTTTATTTTATGCAGTCTCGAGTGTGTGCTTTCCCATGTAAAAGAGGGATGAACTGTCCACTTTTCTTGCTTTGGCCACCACTTTTGTAAAGTGTATAGATTTTTTTTAAGAAATTTCGCCCAAGGAAATCTGGGAGGAAATCATGAGTTTCTTTGCCCAAATGTAGTGTATCAACAATGCTCCAGACATTGTGATTCCACACAATGTCCAGTTGCAGTTGACAGTTTAGAATTTGCTGGTCAATATGGAGGAGTAATATATGCTATGCATTCCTTTAGTCGCCCATGCTCGCAAGCTGTAAAACCTTTTGCCGGTGCTTAAGACTCCACAAACTAATAATTGAGGATGGATATGGATGAAACACTGCACTCTGTTACTGTTCCGAATAGGTTTTAATTAATTGAGGAGGATGCATTGGTGGAGGTGGATAATTGCTGACTGGAGGTGGAACCATATGTAGCACCCAACCATCACCTGTTCTGGTTGTGGAGGGCATAGCTGAAGCTCCAAACATTAACCTAGTGGGCCATGAATGACATGCATTGTCCTAGTCCATAGGTGGCTTGTCTATATGTCAAAAGTGCAGTGCACTTTTGAGACTAATGCCAAGTGTAGACAGCCTCTCACATTCTTGGCATTAAAATAAGAGCACATAGTACACATCCCTTTCTGTGAGAAAAAATCGTAGCTGGTTGTCTTTCACTGAGAATGAGTGCATGCTATTGTGGCGCCCCTGTGGTTAGGCGCTACAGGGGAATATAGCACCTTAACATCAAGGTGCAGTGCCCTTTGGTCACAGGTGAAAGAGAGAGGAAATGCAGAGTCTTATATTAGATTGAGTAACATTGACTCAGCAGCCCCTACCTTCATATTCCTGGGACTGTTTATATAGTCGGTCTATAGGGGGGTAGAGCCTAGCTGAGCGTGAGACGCTACATGATTGACAGGACAACTGAGTGACAGTCAGTTAACAGTCAGTCAGAAAGGAGTGACAAGAAGAGATGAGAGTAAATTGATGACTGAAAGAAGGGCTAGAAATAACATAGGCCCGACGTCCTGAGCGAGGGTATCCCAAAAGAAAAGAAAGACACAGGAAAAGGGGTAACCCAGACGGAAAGAGGACGCTTTAGGTCTGGCGAGAGACGGCTGAAGAGTTCAGGTCAACACCGGTATAACAGAACCAAGTAGGTATGTCAGGTTTATCCCCAAACCATTGACCGTTAACCTGGATCCTAAATAAGAGGAGTCCCGGCACCCATCAAGAGTCTGACTACTAACCCCAAGTCGAGTTCACAACGCTGTTGCGGTATAGATAAAGAAATTGTGCAGCATCAGACTCCTGGGAAAACCAGTGACTAGACTAACGAGTGGGTTAAAGAGGGAGTCAAAGAGCCCTCAGAGCAGGGACCGAGAAACAGACAAGGAAAGGTTACCTCAGAGAGAGACTCTGTCATTAAATCTCCTCCGAAACTTGTGACCATTGGCCTTCTGGTAACCAAACTGTTTCTGATGTGAACTGTGCAAAAACAAACCAGATGCTAGTAAAATGGAATTGTTTGAACTGATGTGAATTCGGTGTGTCGTCTCTCCACCGTTCGACAGGACCCAGCGACATCAGAGAAGAAGGCAGCCATCACCGCTCGGTCGCTTCCCTCCTGGTCAGCGACCCTCCGCCCTGAGGTAAAATAGCTCCACCTGTGGGGAGCTGAGAGATCTTAAGCTGCCGTCACCATCGCCTCAGAGGTCGGCCGCAGGCAGCGCTGGTATATCCACAGATGGCGTCACGTATATCCCCAAAATCATCCCTGTACCCCATTCCATAGCCGCAGAGTGAGCGCCCAGGGCACAAAGCCGGGACCAACCACCAGTGATAACCCCATCGAGAGTAAGGTATCCGTAGTCCCGGCGCCAGAGTACACCCGTATCGAAAACCCTGATGGTCAACTCAATTGGCGTCACGAACAGGATCGTACTTAAAAACTAACAATGTTTGCCTAAAAAGACTTTATTGGCTATGTAATGTGCACACAGAACCGCCATAGTCATTGTAATTAAACAGCGTTGCTCATTGGTTTGAAATAGGCGCGAGCTACCACAGAAATTGAAGCTGCGCCACACAACAGGTGTAAAGGAGAGCGAGCATAAGTCCCACTTAGCGCTCTGCTCAGACTACCTGAAGTGCAGTGGCTGGTTCCGAAAAGACCCGAGAACTGATAAAAGGCGGGTCTGTCTATGCAAACATTTAGTGTGTGCTGAACTTTGACTGTATCTAAAGGTTTTGTAACTAGCAGCAATTAACTAAGGGGCACCGCCATGAGTGAGGACAACGATTCCTGGGTCCCTGCAGAAGGAGGAGCCGCGTCAGTAGCCTCAATAATGCCAATAACCTTGCCATATGTGCCCGGAGCAAAATGGTTGCCAATCTATGAAGGGAAACCAGGCACTCTGGCAGCTTTTAAGAGGAAAATATGTGCGGTGCTGGATATGTATGCTATGACCGGGAAACAGCGAGCCGCTCTGGTGCTGGGACAATTAATCGGTGCAGCAGAGCTGGAGGTGGAGTCATGGAAAGATACTGACAGAGACTCCGTAGAAAATGTATTTGCGAAGTTAAAAGCTGCTTTTGAGAAACGCACCCGGGCTGAGGATAATAGTCTACCAATGTGAACAAGGGTCAAAGGAAGCTATCAGAGATTATGCCTTATGTTTACAGGTAGCACTCCGGTCCTTAAAGCAAGTGGATCCAACAAGTGTGGACGACGAGGATAGAATGCTTGTCGAACAGTTCATAGCTGGCTTGAGGTCAGAAGTCAGTCGTCAGCAGGTGCATATGTGGGTCTTAGATCACCCTGATGTTGACTTTGATGCTATAATAGATAGAGCAATAACAGTATTACAGTACAAGTTGCCGACCAAGTCAGTGGACCCGTCCTGGCAGGTTGATACTTCACCCGCCGGCATAACAAATGCTTCCAAAGATTTGGTAAAGGTTGTAAAGCCAGCTGAGACATCAAACAGAGAGGATGATTTGTGCAACCAAGTACAGCAGCTTACTAAAAATATGGACTTTGTGGTAACACTCTTGCAGAACCAGCCAGGTTCACAACTACCTAGTAAAATACAGTTAGCTGATTCTTCTGAGGATGCTCCATGGATGAAGAAAAAGTACATGTCGCCCGTGGAGGGGACAAACATGTCGCCCGTGGAGGGGACCAACAAGTCGCCCGTTCAGGGGACCAACGCACCATTCCAACGCAGAGCCATGGACCACATGGATTCTTCCGGACAACCCGTCTGCCTTCGTTGTAACAAGCCAGGCCATTTTGCAAGAGGATGTCTTTTAATCCGGCGATTTCTGGGGCCCAGGGCTGAGCCTCAGGAATAAGACAGTCGGCCCCGAAAGACTGGTGTAGTCGATACGTGGGAGGCCGCCCGTACCTTAATATTACACTTGAAGGAATCCCCATGTCAGTTCTTTTGGACACTAGGTCACAAGTAACCACCATCCCACATATATTGTACAAACACTATTGGTCTGATGATGATCTTAGACCCCCAGATTCTAGTTTGGTTATACTAGCAGCCAATGGACTACCACTAAACCAGGTTGGGTTTAGGGAAGTCACATTAAAACTGGGGAGAGTAGAGTTAAAAGACCAAGGATTATGTGTGGTAGAAGATAACCCTAACAACAAATGCCCCTCCATGGTACTTGGAACAAAAGTAATTGAAAACTGCCTTGGGGAAGTATTGTTTTTGCTCTGACAGATTGCTGTCACTGCTGATCATGGACAGAGGAGAGTGCTACATTGGGAGATTTGAGTCCTGACACACAGACAACAGGTAAATCTGTCTGGAGGGGAAATATGCAGTGTACAGGTTACAGACCAATTTCCTTTTATGTTTGCACATAAAAGTGAAATGAGGATCTGGTGTCGAGCAGCTATGGGTCTTAGAGGAAAGGAATACCAGGCAGTTGTAGAACCGGTATACTCAGAGCACAGACCTACGCTGCTGACAGCCAGAGGGGTGGTGGATGTACGCAAAGGAAGAGTACCAATTTGTATCATAAACTGTGGGGAAGAGGAAGTAAAATTACCCAGGTACGCTACAGTAGCAAAGCTATACACTGTCTGTGACTGCCATATACAGGCGATAAAGCCTTTGCCCCCAGCAAATCAAGCGGAGGACATCAACTCCAAGGGACAACTGGAGGAATGGTGTCAGCAGTTGAATGTAGGGACTGATACCACCCCTTCCTATCAAAAACATGGAATCTATCGGGTAGCACGAACATTTGAACAGGTGTTTTGTAAGCATCCGTTAGACTTTGGGAAGGTCGAAGGGTACGTCATCACATATCCACAGGGAATCTTCCCCCAATTAGACTGAGACATAGACCCGTGCCACCAAAACACTACCAGTGTGCAAAAGAGATGCTGCAGGACATGAGAGAGGTAGGGGTTATAAGAGATAGTTGTAGCCCCCGGGCAGCCCCATTAGTCCTAGTTAGAAAAAAAGATGGCACTATGAGGATGTGTGTGGATTACAGTGAAATAAATAAGATCACTCACAAAGATGCTTACCTGTTACCATGTATAGAGGAGTCTCTTGCTGCATTGAGGACTGCTAATTATTTTTCTACATTAGATCTCACTAGTGGATATTGGCAGGTCTCCATGGCAGAGGAAGACCGAGAGAAGACGGCATTTACAACACCAATGGGCCTATGTGAATTTAAAAGGATGCCGTTCGGATTATGTAATGCACCAAGAACATTTCAAAGGCTCATGGAATGTTGCCTGGGACACAAGAACTTTGAGACCATTCTCTTGTACCTAGACGATGTAATCGTATACTCCAAGACCTATGAAGATCACCTGGAACAATTGGCTGAGGTATTTGCATTTCTAGCAAAATATGGAATGACGCTTAAACCATCAAAATGTCACCTGCTGAAACCAAAAGTCCAATATCTTGGACATGTAGTTAGCGCAGATGGAATAGCACCAGATCCAGAGAAGATAACAGTTATCCAAGATTGGCAGAGACCAACCACCGTCAGAGAAGTACGCCAGTACCTTGGTTTGGTAGGATATTACCGGAGATTTATAAG
This sequence comes from Anomaloglossus baeobatrachus, assembly GCF_048569485.1. Taxonomy (NCBI): domain Eukaryota; kingdom Metazoa; phylum Chordata; class Amphibia; order Anura; family Aromobatidae; genus Anomaloglossus; species Anomaloglossus baeobatrachus. The sequence goes on along the minus strand of NC_134355.1, from coordinate 303,598,262 downwards.
GGGCTATACGAAAATGGCAGCACCTTTACAAGACCTACTGGTAGGCCAAACTAAACGAAGAAGGTCAGAACCGTCATTGGTATGGAGTAAAGAGCAAGAAGATTCCTTCCAACAGATGAAGACAGCTCTGACTGGTGAGGAAATATTGGCATATCGTGATTATAACCTACCATTTGTCCTGTATACCGACGCAAGTAATGTAGGCCTAGGAGCAGTATTATCTCAGGTACAAGATTGAAAAGAAAGGGTAATTTCTTATGCCAGCAGGAAACTTCGACCCACCGAAAGAAACCCTGAAAATTATAGTTCTTTTAAGTTGGAGATTTTGGCCTTGGTCTAGGCCATAACAGAAAGGTTTAAACATTATCTGGCTGCTTCAAAATTCGTCGCCTATACGGATAACAATCCATTGACGCATCTGGACACTGCAAAACTCTGTGCACTGGAGCAACGCTGGATGGCCAGATTGTCAAATTTTGATTTTATCATCAAGTACTGGACAGGCCGTAAAAATGCCAACGCTGATGCCCTGTCTAGGAATCCTCAGGCATATCTACCAGGATCAGAAGTAGAGGAGGATGACTTGGAGGAAGTAGAGCTCCCAGCTTTCCATAAGAGCAGAAAATGGAAAGTGACAGAGGCCGTTATCTATCAAAACCAGCAGAATATAGCATTGAACCCGTTGCCTCACTATAATTGGAAAAAAAAACAAGATAGTGATCTGGCAGTGAGTCTAGTGAAAAAGCTAGTAACCGAACCAAGCTGCAAACTTGACAAAGATTCCCTATTAGAGGCCAAGCAATTGTGGAAAGAAAGAAGCAGGTTATTTATCCATCAAGATAAACTGTGCAGAAGGTATATTAATCCTAGTCCACATGAGATGGTTTGGCAAATTGTGGTTCCAAAAAGAGACACCCAAATGGTGTTAGATATGTATCATAATCAATCAGGACATTTTGGATGGAAGACGTTGGAGATCCTGTTACGTGAAAGATTTTACTGGATTGGCATGAGATCTACTATAGAGAAATGGTGTAGAGATTGTGGACCATGCTCATTATGAAGAAAAGACCGTAACAGTCAGAAGGCACCACTACAGTCCATCATAATCAATCAGGACATTTTGGATGGAAGAAGTTGGAGATCCTGTTATGTGAAATATTTTACTGGATTGGCATGAGATCTACTATAGAGAAATGGTGTAGAGATTGTGGACCATGCTCATTATGAAGAAAAGACCGTAACAGTCAGAAGGCACCACTACAGTCCATCATTACCAAACAGCCATTAGAGCTGGTAGTCCTTGATCAAGTCAAGCTCATACCCAGCAGATCCGGTTATACTTATGCTCTTACCATGGTGGACCACTATTCCAGGTCACTAGTAGTAGTTCCAGTGAAGGACTTAGCGGCTCGAACAGCGGCAAAAGCATTCAAAGCCTATTTCTGCCGACCACATGGATATCCAGAACGGGTATTAACAGATCAAAGCCCGACTTTTGAGTCTGAACTATTTCAAGAATTCTGCAAATTATACGGATGCAAGAAAATTCGTACTACGCCTTATCATCCTCAGACTACTGGAATGTGTGAGAAAATGAATCACATTGTGATAGAGCTGCTAAAAACTCTGCCCTTGGAGGAGCGGAACAGATGGCCAGAGAAGTTACCAGATCAAGTTGACATGTATAACAACATTCCAGTAAGCTCAACAAATTGCACCCCTGCTTACCTTATGAGAGTTAGACCAGGAAAATTGATGGTGGATTTGGAGATGGACATAATAGTTCCTGAAGAAAATACCTCAGATGCAGATTGGGAAGTAAAAAGAAAGGAGCAATATCAGAAAATACAGAAATGTGTTGAGAGAAGCCTGGAAAAATCAAAGGAAAAACAAGCAAACTTTAACAAAAGTGCTTAAGGAACACCCTTACTACTACCAGGTGAATTAGTCTTAAAGAGAAAAAGAAGACTGCATAAGTTAGATGATCAATGGGAGTCAGAACCCTACACTCTACAACCATCAAACTTCAACAACTAGAAAACCTGTTTGATTAGCAAAGACAATAACAGCAATGGTGTCCAGGGATCATTTAAAGAAATACCCTCAACAGCTGCCACCAGTAGAGAGAATTCCTATTCAGAGAAAAGAAGAGAAAGAAATAATAGTCAAGACAATTTTAGGAGAACTTCCTGCAGATTGGCTGCAAGTAGATGGCGTATACTTGATACCGATGGTGACTTTTCCACAACCCAGTGAAACGCCCAGAGCAGAAGAACCACCCGTTGTAATGGAATCAGAGATTTCTGCAGTCGGTGTACCTGCCATTTCCACTAGGAGAGTAAGTAGACCCTCAAGTAAACCAACTTTACGCAGGTCAACACGTACTAACTTTGGCTGTCCACCGCTTAGATACAGAGAATAAAATGTAGAAAGAGGAATATGTAAATAGTTGAATAAGGTAAATAGTATTATTATATAAAAGGGGTAAAGGAAGTTTGCATAATGCTGTATAGGGGCCAGGAAGGTGACTCTAGGGCCAAGAGGCCTACAGTGATTATGACTGTAAGCCTGGAAAAATCAAAGGAAAAACAAGCAAACTTTAACAAATGTGCTTAAGGAACACCCTTACTACTACCAGGTGAATTAGTCTTAAAGAGAAAAAGACGACTGCATAAGTTAGATGATCAATGGGAGTCAGAACCCTACACTGTACAACCATCAAACTTCAACAACCAGAAAACCTCACCACACTTAGAACTCTTAAACTAAAGCACTCGTAACTGTTGATATATTTTTTTGTTTGTTGATGCACTTTAAGCAAAGACCGAGCCACAAGACTGGGTCTGGCAAAAGTTTCTTTAACAGCTTACGGCCCATGGATTAATGCTGTATGAGCTGGTAACCTATCTTATTCAATTTTTGTAGTTTTTATTTTTAATACTCTGTGTTTAAAAAAAAAAATAAAGTAAATGTTACCAACATGTTATGGTTAAATTATAAGAAAATGTTTAGCTTAACCTATACCTTGTTATCACACTTGGGGACAAGTTGGATTAACTAAGAGGGTATGTGGCACCCCTGTGGTTAGGCGCTACAGGGGAATACAGCACCTTAACATCAAGGTGCAGTGCCCTTTGGTTACAGGTGAAAGAGAGAGGAAATGCAGAGTCTTATATTAGATTGAGAAACATTGACTCAGCAGCCCCTACCTTCATATTCCTGGGACTGTTTATATAGTAGGTCCATAGGGGGGTGGAGCCTAGCTGAGCGTGAGACGCGACGTGATTGACAGGATGACTGAGTGACAGTCAGTTAACAGTCAGTCAGAAAGGAGTGACAAGAAGAGATGAGAGTAAATTGATGACTGAAAGAAGGGTTAGAAATAACATAGACCCGATGTCCTGAGCGAGGGTGCCCCAAAAGAAAAAAAAGACACAGGAAAAGGGGTAACCCAGACGGAAAGGAGACGGTTTAGGTCTGGCGAGAGCCGGCTGAAGAGTTCAACGGAACTGAGGAGGTTTATAAGGTTTATCCCCAAACCATTGACTGTTAACTTGGGATTCTAAATAAGAGGAGTCCCGGCACCCATCAAGAGTCCGACTACTAACCCCAAGCCGAGTTCACGACGCTGTTGCGGTATAGATAAAGAAATTGTGCAGCATCAGACTCATGGGAAAACCAGTGACTAGACTAACGATATGAACGATATGATAATATATGAAGCTGTCATGCTCCATTCATATCCTTGCATTATCCAGACTCACACCAAAATGTCTGCATTCCCGATTTCAGATTTTACACAGGCTATGATAGTACACTCTGATTGGCTGTACTTTACCATGTGATATGATAGCTGCAAGGCATTATGGAGAAGCCGCCATGTTTGAGGTCATGTGAGCTTTTTCTGGCTGTTGCAACCTTCTAATTTGCTAGGTCCAGATGGTATTCTATTTGCATTTAACCAATTTTCTCATCTCTAGAAAATAGAAATAAAATATAAAAAATGTGTTTTAAGTTGAAATATTGTTAACATTTTTCACATCGATGGATATATTTGTCAAAATTCTGATTTCATCATACATCCAAAAAGTACACCGATGAGCAAAAAAGTAACAATGTTTTGAACGTTTTACTTACAGGTTCTATATCTCACCATTTACTACAGCTTTGAAGTGTGAGATTACTATCATTTTTTGGACAAACATCTTGGCTAACTAATGCATAAATTTGACTTGCAATTATTTAGCATATGACTAGTTATGCAGATTGTTGTTATGCCATGCTATTGTTACTATTTTGCTCCTGGAAATAAAAAATTTAAATTTTTTTCTTTTGTTAGTATTTTCTAAATCCACCTTTGGATTTCAACACTGTCTGAATCCTTCTGAGGATCTGATCCCACGTCTTTTCTATATGGCCCCAATGTTGGTGCATGCTGGTTGACTCACTTGGGTATCTATACAGCTTTTTCTTCCACTCTACCCACAAGTGATCAATTGTGTTTAAGTCTGGAGACTGTGACGGTCAATAAAGCATTTCTACTTCATTTGCATTGAACTATTTATTTGCCAATCTCAACATGTGCTTTAGGTCATTGCACTTCTAGAACACTATGTCATCCATTTCAAACCCATAATACTCAAGTGTACTAAGCAACTAGTCTTGTAGGATACTCACATATAGCTCAGCATTATGACCACCATCAATCCTGGTCAAGTATCCAATGTCTTTGGCTGAGAAATAACCCAACATCATCAGGTTTGATCCATCGAACTGGACAGTTCCTTCAATTTCTTGATCCATTAGCCCCTTTATGCCTTGTTTCTTCTGGACCATGTACACCCATCAAAGCCTAGTCTATTGGCTTTCATCTTATTGCTCAAAATCACCTATTTCCAGTTTTTTATTGTCCACTTTTCTGATATTTTTGCAAACTAGAGCTGACACATCTTATGACCATGTTGAAATTGAGTCTTCACCATTTTTCAGGCCACCATTCAAGATTTGTGTAACGTGCATCATATGATGCAAGCATATACACCTGTAATGTCACTAATTGTACTGTAAAGTTGCAATTACGGAGCATATGAGCCACCTACACCGCCGAGTTAGTCGCGCTGGAACTGATAGACATTGTGATCAGTCGATTTGTTGACTGATATTTTGCCTGGACGTCCACCTTTTGGCTTTTGAATGGATGGACGGACTTTATTTCATATTCTTCTAACTGTGAAGACACTCATAATATGCAGTTTTCCAATTTTCTTGAGAGACCGGTATCAATGAGCTGAATGATGCTGTTACTTTTTTTCTTGAGAAATCTTTGTCATGGCTGCGTCTCGATTTGAAACAGTGACCTTTTGCTTGGGAATCAACCTAATAACACACTGAGCTATTGGCGCATATGAGATATAATAGGATGTAATTTGTAGAATTGAGAAAGAAGATTTTTCCACCAAAAGAGTAACAATGCAGTGACATAAGAATAATCTGCATAACTAATCATATACGAAATCACTGCAACTCAAATTTATGTAAGTTCAAAATAATATTATCCTTTTGCTTATCAGTGTATGTCCAAATCAGTTTCAGACTGGGGAGTTTAGGCCCTACCTGACCCTGTTAGTCAATTTCACCACCATATTATTTATACACTGTTACCCGCATTTTAATAATAGGAGCATGGTTGCAATAAGACTTGGAAATCAGGGTCATGGTGAGAAGAGGTGACAATTAAAATAATATGTTTGTATGGTGTAAATTTTCTGACACTTTGTTATTATGCTCTTCCTGACTTCAAAGCAACAATAAAGTCATAAGGCCAATGTTCCTGCCACTTTAAAAGATTTGAATATTGGGATTGTAGCAATAGGTGTATTTTTAGTTTTGTGGCACTTTGCCAAACACAAAAAAATTGCTTGCATTGCTATGTGGCCTGCCGATTAGACCAGGTGGATAAAGTAGTGTATGCCATGTCTCGTGTGTATAGAAAACTAAAATTGTGACAGGAAATAGGAAGTTAATATCTGACACCTGAGATCTTCGGGTGGGGGCAGATATCTTAAATCGGGGATCTCATATTTTTTTATATTTGTGCCTGCATCTTATTTTGCAACCTCCATCTGAGTTCACTGGGAGAGGTAGCTGGGAGTAGCTGGTACCTGTTAAAAGCAGTTTCTAGCCTAGAATCCTTGTTCAGAGCTGGGAGATACAGTGTGTTGTAAGGAGTGTGCCATTTTCTAAAAAGAGTACTCCCCTTTACTATGACTATGTTATGAGATGGGTAACATGTTTTCCATAAGGTACCTTTTGAAACTAAAATCTATAACCACTTATTGTATAAAAACACATATAAATATACATATATATGCATTTTTAATAAAAGTAAACCTTTCAACTTTGATCATGCCATAAACAAACAGCATTGAAATAATAGTTTAATTTTTAAAAGTCCTTGTTCTTTGCCATGTTCAGAAATTTCTATCATTTTAAAAACCATCACACATACTGTAACTTTCAATTAGAAGAATATTCTATGAAAAACGGGTCAATGGAAAAATAATTTTACATTTAATAATGTGTTTGGGTTAACAAGTGCCCATACAAGTAGGTCAGCAAAATGTTTTAATTAAAAATGGCTTTACTCTAGCACTGTGTAAAAGCCGATAATGAATAGTTAGCTACTTGCATTATCAATCTTTGTAAAATTACAATTCAAATTGGATTCCTGTGTTATTACTTTATTGAATTAGAACCAGGTAATTGTTTTAGGCTAAATACATTGACCATGTTATTAAGGCTGTAAGACTGGTATTTCATACACCACTTCAAAAAACTAGATTATATATATAAGATTATATATATAAGACTCTCAAAATTATAGATTCACATTGAAGGCATCAAAACACCTCCAGGCTCTGTAGGGGGTATTTGAATAAGGAGGAGAGTGATGGGGTGCTACGCCAGATGACCTGGACTCCACAGTCACCAGTCCTGAACCCTATCGAGATGGTTTGGGGTGAGCTGGACTGCAGAGTGAAGGCAAAAGGGCCAACAAGTGCTAAGCATCTCTGGGAACTTCTTCAAGACTGTTGGAAAACCATTTCCAGTGACTACCTCTTGAAGCTCATCAAGAGAATGCCAAGAGTATGCAAAGCAGTTATCAAAGCAAAAGGTGGCTACTTTGAAGAACCTAGAATATAAGACATATTTTCAGTTGTTTCACAATTTTTTGTTATGTATTTCATTCCACATGTTTTAATTCATAGTTTTGATGCCTTCAATGTGAATCTACAATTTTCAGAGTCATAAAGTCAAAATAAAGAAAACTCTTTGAATGAGAAGGTGTGTCCAAACTTTTGGTCTGTACTGTATATATATATATATATATATATATATATATACACACACATATACAGTGCAGGCCAAAAGTTTGGACACACCTTCTCATCTCTAGAACCACTGTTAAGAGGAGACTTTGTGCAGCAGGCCTTCATGGTAAAATAGGTGCTAGGAAACCACTGCTAAGGACAGGCAACAAGCAGAGGAGACTTGTTTGGGCTAAAGAACACAAGGAATGGACATTAGACCAGTGTAAATCTGTGCTTTGGTATGATGAGTCCAAATTTGAGATCTTTGGATCCAACCACCGTGTCTTTGTAGAAAAGGTGAAGGGATGGACTCTACATGGCTCGTTCTCACCGTGAAGCATGGAGGAGGAGGAGGTGTGATGGTGTGGGGGTGCTTTGCTGGTGACACTGTTGGGGATTTATTAAAAATGAAGGCATGCTGAACTAGCATGGCTACCACAGCATCTTGCAGCGGCATGCTATTCCATCCAGTTTGCGTTTAGTTGGACCATCGTTTATTTTTCAACAGGACAATGATCCCAAACACACCTCCAGGCTGTGTAAGGGCTATTTGACTAAGAAGGAGAGTGATGGGGTGCTACGCCAGATGACCTGGTCTCCATAGTGACCAGACCTGAACCCAATCGAGATGGTTTGGGGTGAGCTGAACCGCAGATTGAAGGCAAAAGGGCCAACAAGTGCTAAGCATTTCTGGGAACTCCTTCAAGATTGTTGGAAATCCATTTCAGGTGACTACCTCTTGAAGCTCATCAAGAGAATGCCAAGATTGTGCAAAGCAGTAATCAAAGCAAAAGGTGGCTACTTTAAAGAACCTAGAATATAAGACATATTTTCAGTTGTTTCACACTTTTTTAAGTATTTCATTTCACATGTGTTAATTCATAGTTTTGATGCCTTTAATGTGGATCTACAATTTTCAGTCATGAAAATAAAGAAAACTCTTTGAATGAGAAGGTGTGTCCAAACTTTTAGTCTGTACTGTGTATATATATATATATATATATTATTTTTTCTAGCTACCATTGCATGCAATTGCTCAGCAGAGATTGTTCCTCATATGTTGAAGAACTAACCACTAGTTTTCTGTAGATATAGGCTTATGCAAATCCTTTTGTCTCTTTATGTGATCCTGCTAGGGGTGGATAAGTGGTAACGGGTTCTCACCAGACATCCTTTAACTATAATTTTTTTCATTATCATTTTTCTTTCTCCTTAAGGCTAAGTTCACACAGTGCGTTTTTCGCGGCGTTTTTGCACGTTTTTCGGGTGCGTTTTTGGCCTCAAAACTGCATTACTTTGCTTCCCCAGCAAAGTCTATGAGTTTTCATTGTTGCTGTTTGCACACAACTTTTTTTTAAGCTGCGTTTTTGAGCTTAAAAAAAAAATGGACATGTCAATTGCATGAAAAACGCAGAGATCAAAAACGCAGCCAAAAACGCACCAAATCGCAGTAAAATGCATGCGTTTTTGCCGCGTTTTTAGCGGCCAAAAACACAGCGTCAAAAAAACGCAGCGTGTGCACATAGCCTAAAACTTCTAAAATTATTTAGTGGTATGGTGAGCTGAACTTTAATTTACTCAGCAATCAATTGACATGAATTTATCAGAAGAAAAGGATTAAAAATTCAACCAACAATCCGAGCTAAAAGAACGATTCACTGTTAAAGAATTCTTTCAGAACTGCATTATTTTTCACAAAACACAGGAAATGCATATTATACTTATTGATATTATACAGACAAAGCCTAATATAAAGTTTATTTCTTGTACCTTTTGTGCTATTTTAATGTCTTTCTATCTCTTTTTTAACCAGCTTTACTTTCTTATCTGCTAAATTAGAATTCCCACAAGAACTTTCTTCTCTTCAGTGCTGCAGATCTCATCCCCTTCTCCATATACACTGGAGATCAAAATCAGAGAACAACATACAATTTCCTAAATCTTAAGGTCATTATGTAGTCCTATGTGATGATATCCTAAGATGAGTAAAGTAGCAGCATTTTAAGCTTATTTAATAAATTGTATATATTCCAAAGCACATACTTAAAATGTAAATGAGATAAATGAAAAAGAACACTGATCAATACTAGAGAACACTTTCAGATACCTGCAAGTTACTGGTATTAATCTGGCACGTGGTGCTAATTTCATTAATTATCTGACAAACCTTATTTAACTGGCAGCCCAACCTATGGCCTTTGGGGATGCATTATACTATATGAAGGACTATGTTGGGCCCATTATACTATATGGAAGACTATGGGGGGGGGTTACACCATATGGAGGGTTATGTGAGGCCCATTATACTTTAATGAAATCTATGTGGGGGCCATTGTAATTTTTGGAGAGGTGTGTGGGGGCCATTATACTGTTTGGAGAACTACGGTATGCATTATATTATATCAAAGTCAATGTGGGGCCCATTATACTATATGGAGGACTATGGGAGTTGCATTATACTATATGGAGGACTATTTGGGCCCATTATACTATACAGATGGCTATGTGGGCTCATTATATGATCTGAAAGTCTTTATGGGGACCATTGTAATATTTTGAGGGCAATGTGGAGGCCATTATGCTATTTAGAGGGCTAAGTGGGCGTCATTATAATTTTTGTAAACAATTATACTGTGTGTGAGCTATTATACTGTTTAGCTGACTAGTGAGGTCCATTAAACAGTGCGGAGAGGTGGGGTGCCATATACTGTATGTAGGCCCATTATACTGAAAGGAGGTCTGTGTGGGGGTTACAGTTGCACACCATACTATGTTGGAGTAGGTAAGGAACGTGTGTGAGAGTAGGGCTATCATACCATGGGTATGGAGGGAACTGTGGAGTCATTCACTGTGGCTTTTTTGTTGACATGATACTTTATGGCTGCAACGAAAGGGGAATATTGGTCTTGATCAGGATGAACATGACTTTGTAAGGCTGCAAAGTTTTGAGATATGCTCTTATGTGACCCAGATGAATATTATGAATGAATGCTCTTGGCTTTTAATGTGTCATGTATACTGTATAATTTAACTGCATATACATTACATTTTTGAAAATAACAATGCCATGAGTTCATTGTCCACATTAGATGCTTTTGTCTGCATCTCCTTTGTGTCCCAGTGGAATAATTCCAGAACATCACAATATTAATTTTTAATAAATAGTTTTCAAAGTTGATTAAAAATTCATAGAATATAAAAAGGTCATTAAAAAGAAAGATGATAATTAGGTACTAAAGAGGTTGGTAAATAGATTTATCATTAGGAGTAATCATTCTCATTCTCATTTGTAAGCATAGAGACCCATGGGACCCTAACTATGAGTCTAATAACAAAGACTATTTCAATAAGGTCAAAGAATGCAGTACAAGTATAACATTACAGTTAATTTGTACACAGGGAATGTGCGGAAGCTCACGTACAAGAAAATATGGATGACTACTACTCATACATTTTATCCACAACAACATGATTCCTTTATTAGATTGGGTTGTTAAAAACTGGTGATACCAAATATATAGTGTTTACATTATTACTTTTTTACAGCAAAAAAAAAAAGTTTTTATGTCACTTTATTGTAAGAGCCAGAACCTTTATATATTTTTGTCTAAGGACTTATTTCTTGTGGGTCGAAATGTTTTGTTTTTTCTTCCATCTGTATAATGCCTCATTCAGATATCAGTTTATTATACCAATTCAATTTGTATATTTTGCATTATTATTATTTTATTATAATTATTATTATTATTGTTTTTTATTTTTAAACTTATTATAGAATCTGGACCTCTTGACATGTCTGAGCCTATTTGCGGACGGATTGGCCTCCACAAAATTATTGAGACATATCTTATTTTGATCGGACGGTTGCATTAAAATTGCCAAATAAATTCTATTGGACCATGAAAAAAAGAAGGTCTAGCCATTTATGTACTGACTGTTTTTCAGACTCTTTGACAGGAGAAGCTTGAGTATCCTCCTTTTTATTTTTAATTTATTTTTTATTCATACTAGCAAAACTGATTAAACTTTAATGGTAATTGATACACTGATCAAACATTGATTAAAATCAAATTAAAATCACTGCTGAAACTTGGACCCTTTTTATGCATATACTGTAAGAAAAACACAGCAATTCTAGCTTCTTTTTTACAGAATTCTCCTGACATTCTAGTAGTTCCAAATTTCAGGTTGCTACAAAAACAGCAAATACATTTTTTTTATTTTTCCAGGGGAAAAAAGACCTGAAATGCAAAGAGACTTTTTTTTAATGATTTTTATTTTTCCCTTTTTGCTTAGTTCTACTGTGAGTCATGAGCATGCACTAGTTTGATTACTTATAGAATACACTGCAATACACAGTATTGCATTGAATTATACCTTTCTCATTCAGCCTAATGAATCCTGCTGCTAACAGTGCTTAGGGGGCTTTCATGGCTGGCAGACCCAGAAGTCAATGTTAAGGGGGCTTTACATGCAGCTGGTGAAAGCACCCGCCCCCGTCGTTTGTGCGTCATGGGTAAATCGCTGCCCGTGTCGCACAAAATCATTAGGAGCCATCACATGGACTTTACTGCCTAGCTATGTCGCTGTTGCCGGCAAACCGCCTCCTTTCTAAGCACAGCGGCGTCACTAAGCGACCTCCCAATAAAAGCGGAGGGGCAGAGATGAGCGGCCGTAACATCCTGCCCACCTTCTTCCTTCCTCATTGCCGGCGGCCGCAGGTAATCTGTAGTTCATCATTCTCGGGGTGTCACATGTAGCGATGTGTGCTGCCTCGGGAACGATGAACAACCTGCAACCTCAACAATCAATGATTTTTCAAAAATGAATGACGTGTTCACGATCAACGATAAGGTGAGTATTTTTGATTGTTAACGGCCGTTTGTTGGTGTCACACGCAATGACTTCGCTAACGATGCCAGATGTGCGTCACGGAATCCGTGACCCTGGCGATATATCGTTAGATACGTCGTTGCATGTAATGGGACCTTTAGTCTTTCTGTCAGTTACCATGGTAATCATTTGCAACCCATGATCCCATTGCGGGAGGTAGATAGAAGTAGAAAGGGAGCTAATCATTCAGATATGATCGGTCTCTTGCAACCATGGCACCCAAATAGTACATCATAGGGTGCATCCCAAAATTACCTATATAACAATGACATGATGGTTCAGTATTTAGCATTAGTGATGGGCAAACATGCTCATCACTGCTTGGCACTCAATCAAGCATTAGGGTGCTTCAGATGCTCGATAGTCAATCGAGTACTCTGGTGCTTGGGCGCCATGCTTGATTACCTGCCCTGCATGTTTCACAGCTTTTTTTAGCCACTAAACATGCGTTGATTACCTACCAATCATGAAAATGTTGTAGCTATGTTGGTTACTGGCAGTACTGTGATTGGCCGGGCCGCATATATAAGATGCACTGTACCCTGAAATAGTGTAAGGAATAGGGAGAGATTCTGCTGGAACAGCTTGTTATAATTGTAATTGTAAACTACTCTATTATCTATTAATACCACTCTTTGTTTACAATTAGTGTCAGGTGAGATCCTGGAGTATAGATAGTGTATTAGATTCATGTAGGCAGGGATTCTATCCTTACAGACCTTGCTGTTGTTGCTTAGACAACTCTATTCTATTCTCTATTACCACTCTTAGCCCTTTTAGTGTATGGCAAGTTGTGGGATTAGGGATAGTGTATTAGAGGCCTGTAGATCTTACAGACAATGCTGCTGCTACCTATAAAATCCTTTCTATTCCCTAATAATACTGCTATTAGGTACATTTAGTGTAGGGCAAGCTGGTGGAGTAAGGTTAGTGTATTAGAGGCATGTAAGCAGAGATTCTAGCCTTACAAAATGTTCTGCTGTTACCTAAGAATCTATAATGTATGGCAAGTTGCTGGAGTAAGGATAGTGCATTAGTGGCATGGAGGCAGGGCTTCTTGCCTTACACACCGTGTGGCTACTACCTACAAAATCTATTTTATTCTCTAATAATACTGCACTTAGCTGCATTTGGTGTAGCTTAGCTGCTTGAATAGGGATAGGGAATAGGAGTCCCGTAAGCAGGGATTTTTACCTTACAGATTATGCTTCTGATTAAAATCTATTCTATTCTCTAATCAGGGCCGGCTCCAGGTTTTTGTGGGCCCCGGGCGGAAGAGTCCCAGTGGGCCCCATCCACACACAGACACCGATACGAACATATACATATTTAAAGACAAACTCACAAAAATACATATAAACAGACAAATATATACAGTCATATACACTTACAGACACACACACACACACACAAGTCTGCTGCATACAGACAGACACACACACACACACACACACAAGTCTGCTGCATACAGACAGACACACACACACACAACTCTGCTACATACAGACAAACACACACACAAACTCTGCTACATACAGACAAACACACACACAAACTCTGCTACATACAGACAAACACACACAACTCTGCTACATACAGACAAACACACACAACTCTGCTACATACAAACACATACAACTCTGCTACATACAGACAAACACACACAACTCTGCTACATACAGACAAACACACACAACTCTGCTACATACAAACACATACAACTCTGCTACATACAGACAAACACACACAACTCTGCTACATACAGACAAACACATACAACTCTGCTACATACAGACAAACACACACAACTCTGCTACATACAGACAAACACATACAACTCTGCTACATACAGACAAACACATACAACTCTGCTACATACAAACACATACAACTCTGCTACATACAGACAAACACATACAACTCTGCTACATACAAACACACACAACTCTGCTACATACAGACAAACACATACAACTCTGCTACATACAGACAAACACATACAACTCTGCTACATACAGACAAACACATACAACTCTGCTACATACAGACAAACACATACAACTCTGCTACATACAGACAAACACATACAACTCTGCTACATACAGACAAACACATACAACTCTGCTACATACAGACAAACACACACAACTCAGCTACATACAGACAAACACATACAACTCTGCTACATACAGACAAACACATACAACTTTGCTACATACAGACAAACACATACAACTCTGCTACATACAGACAAACACATACAACTCTGCTACATACAGACAAACACATACAACTCTGCTACATACAAACACATACAACTCTGCTACATTCAGACAAACACATACAACTCTGCTACATACAAACACATACAACTCTGCTACATACAGACAAACACACACAACTCTGCTACATACAGACAAACACATACAACTCTGCTACATACAAACACATACAACTCTGCTACATTCAGACAAACACACACAACTCTGCTACATACAGACAAACACATACAACTCTGCTACATACAGACAAACACACACAACTCTGCTACATACAGACAAACACATACAACTCTGCTACATACAGACAAACACATACAACTCTGCTACATACAGACAAACACACACAACTCTGCTACATACAGACAAACACATACAACTCTGCTACATACAGACAAACACACACAACTCTGCTACATTCAGACAAACACATACAACTCTGCTACATACAAACACATACAACTCTGCTACATACAGACAAACACACACAACTCTGCTACATACAAACACATACAACTCTGCTACATTCAGACAAACACATACAACTCTGCTACATTCAGACAAATGCACACAACTCTGCTGCTCTGTGGGGCCCACACCCGCGGCTTGGCGGGGACAGCACCCGCGGCACTGGCAGCACCCGCGGCTCGGCAGGGCCCACACCCGCGGCTCGGCAGGGCCCACACCCGCGGCTCGGCGGGTACAGCACCCGCGGCACTGGCAGCACCCGCGGCTCGGCAGGGCCCACACCCGCGGCTCGGCGGGTACAGCACCCGCGGCACTGGCAGCACCCGCGGCTCGGCAGGGCCCACACCCGCGGCTCGGCGGGGCCCACACCCGCGGCTCGGCGGGTACAGCACCCGCGGAATCGGCGGGTGGGGGCATTGGCAGGGGCCAGGGCATACATCCAGGGGGTAGAAGCAGCTCACCGGGGCCTATAATGGGGAGGAGGGGAGGGCACTTACCTGATTAGGTCACGGTGGAGAGGGGGCCCACACAGCGCCGGACAGAAGCTCGCCTCCTTCATCTGTGGGACTGAGAAGGCGGTAGCTCCGCCCACAGATGAAATTCAAACGAGGATGTCTGCGCGCCTTAAAGTGACGGCGCCGCAGATTGCTGCCGAGGACTGCGGTCCCCGGAACTCGGCCGGAGACCGCAGAACTGTAAAGGCGAGTGGGCCCCGGCCAAGGGACAGGAGAACTGACGAGGCCGAGTGGGCCCCCCCGGCTCTCCAGGGCCCCGGCATTTGCCCGGGTTTGCCGGGTGCTGACCTTTCTTAGTTTGCATATAGTGTTGGTTCAGATTACCATGTAGGGATAGTGTATTAGAGGCCTGTAGGCAAGGATTCTAGCCTTACTAACTGAGCTGCTGCTACCTAACAATTCCATCCTATTCTCTAATAATAGCACTCTTAGTTTGCAATTTGTCTGAGGCAATTAGTCTAAGGCAATTAGGGGTACTTTGCACGTTGCGACATCACTACTGCGATGTCGTCGGGGTCAAATCGAAAGTGATGCACATCCGGCGCCAGTAACAACGTCGCAACGTGTAAAGCCTAGATGCACCGATAAACGATCGTAAAAGCGTCGTAAATCGGTGATCTGTGTACCTTCGGTTATTTTCATAATTTTGCTGCAGTGACAGGTATGATGTTGTTCCCCGTTCCTACGGCAGGACACATCGCTGTGTATGAAGCCGCAGGAGCGAGGAACATCTCCTTACCTGCCTCCACCGACTATGCGGAAGGAAGGAGGTGGGCGGGATGTTTACGTCCCGCTCATCTCCGCCCTTCCGCTTCTATTGGCCGCCTGCCGTGTGATGTCGCTGTGATGCCGCACGACCCGCCCCCTTAGGAAGGAGGCGGGTCGCCGGCCAGAGCGACGTCGCAGGGCAGGTAAGTGCGTGTGAAGCTGCCGTAGCGATAATGTTCGCTACAGCAGCTATCACAAGATATTGCATGTGCGACAGGGGCGGGTACTATTGCGCTCGGCATCGCTATCATCAGCTAGCGATGTCGCAGCGTGCAAAGTACCCCTTAGTGTAGGGCAAGCTGCTGTAGAAGGGATTGATGCCTGTAGGCAGGGATTCTAGCCTTACAGACAGGGCTGCTGCTACCTAAAAAAATCTCTTCTATTCTCTAATAATACTGATCTTAGCTGCATTTAATGTAGGGCAAGTGGTTGATTGTAGATGTGTGCCTGATGTGGAGTAGTACAAAAAATATTAAGTTTATGATACTTCACTGAAGTTAGGAACTTGGTTTATTGCTCTGTACAAAATCATAGCAGTCATAAATAGAGTTGAGTGATCCTGCCGCTGATCAAATCGGGTAGGATTTGCTAAACCCACTTGGGTTCACCGATGAGATGGACGGTCCGATCGACGATCCTAGCTAAACCCATTGAATTCAATGGGAGGCAAAACTTATGTGGTATAAAATAAGTGGGCGACTGAAAAAGAAAGAAAATAAGGAAAGAATAAAGCAGAACATACTTACCAAGTATCCCCATGGCTGTAGCTCTACTTCTGGAGCCGATAATTATCCCTCATGCATATTCACTGCTTTCCTTGTCCATCCTCACTGACAGCGTTATATTGCAAGTGTAAAATAAATACATTTAAAAAAAGCCATGCAGTCCCCCTATATATTGATATCAGCTCAGATAAAGGATACAGCTGCAGGCTGCAGCCCCCAAGCCATGTGCTTATCTTGGCTGTGTAATAAAAATGGATGGACTGCATGGGGCTTTTTTAAATATTTAAAAAAAAAATAAAAAAAAATGGTGTCTCAATTTTGATACCCAGCCATGTTAAAGCTCAACAGCTGGGAGCAGGTTTTATTATTCTGGGGAGATCCATGCTTATTTGGCCCCCAGCCTAAAAATAGCAGTCTTAAGCTACCCAGCATTGTCACATTAATTAGATGCAACAATCACAGAACTTTACCTAACTCTTCCCGATTGCCCTGGTGCGGTGCCAATCAGGGTAATAAGAGACTAATGGCAATCCACAGCTGCCACTAAGCCCTAGATTAGTAATGGGAGGCATCTATGAGACCTTCATTACTAATCTGTAAGTGAAAAGAAATAAAATATAAAAAAAACCCTCATTCACTCTTTTATTAACCCCAAAAATACCCCTGAAGTTCTGGTGCAAGCCACACGAGGTTCCACAATGATCCTGGCTCTGTTAAATATGAAGTGAAAGGAGGTGGCCAAAGAATATGACCGCCCACTGAAACTTCAGGCAGAGACTGAGCCTCAGCGATCAGCCGTGACATCCCTCAAGTTAGTTGCATTCAGAGCTGGAGGTTCCCACGGTACTCCACCTGTGACCTCAGGTAACTTGACCTCAGGTGGCTTAATTAAACTCAGTGACCTGAAGTGAGGTTCCCTGTGCTCACAGAGTGACATCGCCACTCATCACAAGGCTCAGTCTCTGCCTGCAGCTCACAGTGGGTGGTCATTGTTCCACAGCCGGCATGTTCTGCCTTCAGATGTAGTACAGCTGGGATCGTCGTGGGACTTCATGTGGATTATGTTGGGCCTCTGTACTTTTGGGGGTAATAAATTGGTGAAAGAGGGTGGGTTTTTGTGTTTTATTTCAAATAAAGGATATTTTTGGTGTTTGTGTTTATATCTTTTCACTTACAGATTAGTAATAGGGAGGTCTCTTAGACATCTGTTATAACCTTGATTGTCATCGCACCAGGGCAATCAGTAAAGTTTCAGGATTGTCCCAGCTAATAGATGCGAGAATACTGGGTGACTGCAGGCTGCTACTTTTAGGCTTGGGGGCCCAATAAGCATGGATTTCCTCAGCCTGAGAATACCAGCCCCCAGCTGTCTATCTTTATCATGGCTGGGTATCACAATTGGGGGGACCGCACAACATTTTTTTAAAATATTTAATTCGAATAATAAAAAGCCGCATGTGGTTCCTCTTTTTTTTGATACACAGCAAAGATAAGCACATGGCTGGGGGCTGCAGCCTGTAGCCATAGGCTTTATCTGTGCTGGGTAGCATTATATGGGGGGAACCTAAGCAAATTATTGAATTTATTTGCTTTGACACCACACCACAATAGAGCCACAAACAGAGTCTGTGATCACAAGCAGCCAGATGCTGTCACACAGGCTGGGGACATGTCTGACTGCAACCAAGTCCAAGACTGCCGGTGGGCAGGAGAAACAGTGAATATGGATATGCAATAAATAGTGTCCCTGGAAAAAAATGAGTGGCCCGGGAGCAGTTACAGCTGCACCGGAGACTAGGTAAGTATAGCGCGCTTGCTCCAATCTCTCTATCACTTCTACCACCATCTTTAAGCGCCAGATTCTGGTCCTCATAAACTTATATGGGGACCGACATCTGTCAAGATATCCGGGATCAATTCCGGGCCAGAGACAACTTTTCTTTTTAAGTCTGGTTAGTCCCGCCAATCTCAGATTTCTGGGAGTTTTCCCATCACTAGTTACAAGCCATTATCAGACTGTAGCAATATTAAACATTTAAAGAGTAACTTTACTTTTTGGAGCTTTCTTGTATGTTTTAAGTCCATTAAGTTTGCCCATCACTAATAAAGAGTTATGATGGGCGAGCAGTACAATGCTCAGTGCTTGGTACTCATAATAATTAGTGAACATGCTGATGCTCGAGTGCACTTTAATCAAGTCGAAAAGGTTAGACTCTTGGACAGGCTCGACTAGAGTAATGAGTAGAATGGAAGTCCATTATTGGGCATTCTAAGGGGTACTTTGAACATTGCGACATCGCTACTGCGATATCGTCGGGGTCAAATCGAAAGTGACGCACATCCGTCATTCGGCACCGGTAACGACGTCACAACGTGTAAAGCCTAGATGCGCCGATAAACGATCGCAAAAGCGTCATAAATCGGTGATCCGTGTAGCGTCGGACATTTTCATAATGTCGCACCAATAGGAGATACGATGTTGTTCCTCATTCCTGCGGCAGCAGACATCGCTGTGTGTGAAGCCGCAGGAGCGTGGAACATCTCCTTACCTGCCTCCACCGGCTATGCGGAAGGAAGGAGGTGGGCAGGATGTTTACGTCCCGCTCATCTCTGCCCCTCCACTTCTATTGGCCGCCTGCTGTTTGACGTCGCTGTGACGCCGCATGACCAGCTCCCTTAGGAAGGAGGCGGGTCGCCGGCCAGAGCGACGTCGCAGGGCAGGTAAGTGCATGTGAAGCTGCCATAGCGATAATGTTCGCTACGGCAGCCATCACAAGATATTGCATGTGCGTCGAGGGCGGGTACTATCGCGCTCGGCATTGCTAGCATCGGCTAGCAATGTCGCAGCGTGCAAAGTACCCCTAACTCTCTGCCCACATACAACCAGCCATAAACAGAGCATTTCTGAGAGAGGACTGTTTGTTTTTGGACACATTTTTGGAGACTGCAAGTGGTTCTCATTGGTTGTCATCTTACATCAATCACTGAAGCAAGCTGGGGCTTTGTGTTTGATGCATCATGAAGGACATATCCGAGCACTCGCGACACTCCGCTGAGCATATTGCTTGAATATCGAGCAGTGGCGAGCACGCTTGCTCATCTTTGCACGAGCGAATGTACCCACCCCGTCGTTTGTGCGTCACGGGCAAATCACTGCCCATGTCACACAAGGTCATTAAACCGCCGTCACACGTACTTACCTGCTGAGTGACCTTGCTGTGGGCGGCGAAAATCCTATTCCTGAAGGGGGAGGGACGTTCGGCATCACAGCGATGTCACACAGCGGCCGGCCAATAAAAGCAGAGGGGTGGAGATGAGCGGGACGTAAACATCCCGCCCACCTCCTTCCTTCCGCATTGTGGCCAGGATGCAGGTAAGGTGAGGTTCCTCGTTCCTGCAGTGTCACACGTACCGATGTGTGCTGCCGCAGGAACGAGGAACAACTTCGTTACTGCTGCAGTAACGATATTTGAGATTGGACCCCCATGTCACCGATGAGCGATTTTGCACATTTTTGCGACGATGCAAAATCGCTCATAGGTATCACACGCAACGGCATCGCTAAAGCGACCGGATGTGCGTCACAAAATCCGTGACCCCAACGAGATCACTTGAGCGATGTCGTAGCGTGTAAAGCCCGCTTAAGGCTATGTGCGAACGTTGCATACTGGCCCTGCAGAAATTTCTGCAGCGATTTGAACAGCACATGTGCGCTTCAAATCGCTGCAGAAACAAAAGCCGATTTCATGCACTCTACATGTAGCCCCTCCCAGCCCCTGCCATAGACAGAGCAGGGACTTTATGCAGAGCGCATGAAAGAAGTGACATGTCACTTCTTAGAACGCGCGCTTTGGACAGTAGCCGAAGCGCTGCGCTCTAATACACCACATGCGCACGTCTCCTGCACAATCTCCATAGATTGTGCAGGAAACGCAGGACGCATTCAGTTATGCTGCGGTGCAGATAGCAGCGTAACTGCATGCAATTACGCAACGTGCGCATATAGCCTAAGGGTAAGTTCACACGGTGCGTTTTTCGCGGCGTTTTTGCGCAGTTTTCGGGTGCGTTTTTGCTCAGAAAACTGCATGACTTTGCTTCCCCAGCAAAGTCTATGAGTTTTCATTTTTGCTGTCTGCACATAGCGGTTTTTTTCAGCTGCGTTTTTGTGGTGCTACAAAAACGCAGCATGTCAATTATTCCCGCGTTTTTCACTGCGCTTTTCATCCATTGAGTGCAATGGGATGTTGAAAGACGCAATGAGAAACGCAAATAGCTGCGTTTTGGTGCGTTTTGGTGCGTTTCTAAGACCAAAAATGCAGCTATAAACGCAGGAGGTGGGTAGTAAAGTGACATGTACAGGAAGAGGATTCCTTCTGTCAGTAAACACAGAAGCGTGAATCCTCCCGGTACCGTAACCGCCGCTTCCACCTCCAGTCCTGTGCATGTCTGCTGCCGTGTGGCGCCATGTCTGGGCGGGAGGTGGAAGCGGCTGCGAAAACAAAAGTGAACAGTAGAAAAAAAAAAAAAAGTTATACTCACCTGTCTGCAGACTCCCGGTGCCATGCCCGCTCCCATCTCCTCTCACGGTATCGCCGCTCCGGCTGTGTGCAGACTGCCGGGACATCTCCGATAGATGCAGGACCTGGCGATGGATCACCTGATGTAGTCACCTGACGCATCAGGTGATCGTAAGTATCGCGGTGACGCGGGCGCCCGGCCGGTTTAAGCTATCAGCGGATGCGTCAGGAGACTTCATCCCTGATTACCGGCAGCTGCTGCAGCGATCGGACAGGATCAGACTCCCGCCCCATTGCTCCAGGAGCTGCCGGTTATCAGCACATAAGTGAGTATTTTTTTTTTTTTTTTGCACCGATGCATCTGCTGATTGTATAAACGGCTTTTATACAATCAGCTGATGTGTGATGTGCTTCAGCCCCTAGAACCTGACACATCAACTGATCACTTTGCCTTCCAGCAAACCGATCAGATGATATTGGATCTGGATTGGACGGCGCGGGACCCTTGACCCAGGATTACTGCGGAGGGGGGTTCTTTATTTCAATAAAGATGGATTCACTAATTGTGTTGTGTTTTATTTCTAATAAAAATATTTTTCTGTGTGTTGTGTTTTTTTTTTTTATCTTTACTAGAAATTCATGGTGGCCATGTCTAATATTGGCGTGACACCATGAATTTCGGGCTTAGGGCCAGCTATACAGCTAGCCCTAACCCCATTATTACCCAGCGAGCCGGCATCAGGGCAGCTGGAAGAGTTGGATACAGCACCAGAAGATGGCGCTTCTATGAAAGCGCCATTTTCTGGGGTGGCTGCGGGACTGTAATTCACATCGGGGGTGCCCAGAAAGCATGGGCACCCTGCACTGTGGATTCCAATCCCCAGCTGCCTAGTTGTACCTGGCTGGACTCAAAAATTGGGCGAAGCTCACGTCATTTTATTTTTTTAAATTATTTCATGAAATTCATGAAATAATTAAAAAAAAAAGGGCTTCCCTATATTTTTGGTTCCCAGCCGGGTACAAATAGGCAGGTGGGGGTTGGGGGCAGCCCGTACCTGCCTGCTGTACCCGGCTAGCATACAAAAATATGGCGAAGCCCACATCATTTTTTTGTTTGGGGGGGGCAAAGAAATCCTGCATACAGTCCTGGAAGGAGGATGCTGAGCCTTGTAGTTCGACAGCTGCTGTCTGCTCTCCTGCATACACTATTGGATGGAGGATGCTGAGCCTTGTAGTTCGACAGCTGCTGTCTGCTCTCCTGCATACACTATTGGATGGAGGATGCTGAGCCTTGTAAGTCTGCTCCCCCTGACTCTCCCTCAAGCATACAGTCCTGGATGGAGCATGCTGAGCCTTGTAGTTCTGTAGCTGCTGTCTGCTCTCCTGCATACACTATTGGATGGAGTATGCTGAGCCTTGTAGTTCTGCAGATGTCTGCTCTTCTGCATACACTAGTGGAGAATGAAGAACACATTGAAGAAGGAAATGACATCAGACCTTTTTTTTTGTTCACTGATAAAAAACGCATAAAGACGCAGTGAGCAAAAACGCAGCAAAAAAACGCACCAAATTGCATCAAAACGCGTGCGTTTTTTTGCCGCGTTTTTTTGCCGGGGTGCGTTTTTGTGCGGTTTTTGCCGCAAAAAATGCACAAAAACGCAGCGTCAAAAAAATGCAGTGTGTGAACCTAGCCTTATACAGTGGACAAATAAATAATTGCATTACGACTGCTAAAAAAACAGCCATTTTTTATTGATATAAACTTTCCCTTTTTACATTCTCAATTTTTCTTTCAGTAAAAACTCATATGCCTGTTGGAAAAGCTGCATCTCTTTCATCTGGAAGCCAAGATTCACAAGGGACACAGTCTTATGCTCTGAAGTAGACTTTTACTTGTAACTTGTAAATGTGAGCAATCTTTCTTGAGCAGAGTTGGTAATTGAGATGACATTAACATACCAATTATTCTCAGTGCAGACATAATGCATAATGGTGCCTGACTTCCTAGATCAGTTAAGAATAAGAAGTGTTTTGTCTGGTGTGCAAACATAAATAAACACTGATTATGATTTGATGTCCTTACATTAATAGTTAAACTTTACCTGTCATTTCGATTAAAATGTAAAATAAATACACAACCCAGTATAGCACATGATACTTTATTCTTCCATTTTTGATGTTCCCCGGCTGCCTGAGCACTTATTTTATTTCTCTGAAGAGAAGAGGAGTTACGCTGTGATGGCTGAGCTTGTTAGCAGTATGCACTCCTGACTTTCTGGCTCTTATTTACCACAATGTATTGCATTATCTATTATCTGGAATCCAAAATGGTTTAAGGATATACAGAATACACATTCTACACAGCGGCACTTCAGAGGCTGTACAGTACATAAGTTCCTGTCACATGAAGTTTTACACAAAAGTTGATCCCGTTATAAGGAAGACAATCACTTTTGCTCTTCATTTTTAGTCTGGAGGAAATCTACCTACATAAACTATAGTTTATTCTGTGTTAGTCTGTATGTTGTGATGTCCCAGATTTGCTGGAGAAAGAGTTGCTTTGTGCATGGAGTTGTTGTGGAGTTACTCATCATCTTGTTCTTTACACTCTGCTCTTATTTTGCTCCTAATCTCTTACTGTCTTCTACCTTTTTGTATACTAGCTGTGTGACAGAGTTTTAGTTTCCCCTGTTTGTTTATTTCTGTAGATTAAATCCCATTTCTGTCCCAGCCTCTCAACCCTGTGGGAGTAGATGTGGATATAAGATCAGGGCTGGTCAGAAGCAGGGCCAGGAATGTGACTCAGACATCCCCAAC
Source organism: Anomaloglossus baeobatrachus (assembly GCF_048569485.1). NCBI lineage: Eukaryota > Metazoa > Chordata > Amphibia > Anura > Aromobatidae > Anomaloglossus > Anomaloglossus baeobatrachus. The sequence goes on along the minus strand of NC_134355.1, from coordinate 303,573,907 downwards.
ATTAGTGGTATCTCTGAGTATAGGGATAGCACAGGGCCCCAAATTCTGATGATCATCTTAAGGGCCCCAGTTTCCCACTATCCCCATAGTTCTTCGTGACAGTTCCAGCATGGAGACTTCTCCCAGAAGGCCTTCTTACCTCCACACATAAATAAGACAGAAGAAGCTAAATGTCCCTCTCACAGAGGATTCCTTCTAGAGGCGCCACAACATCCATCTGATCATGTGTCAAACACCCGATCTCCAGCTTAACAGATGAGACACACCCGAAGGCAGAGACACTCATCTCTATAGACATTCATAAAACCTTTATGTGGAACACCCTAGAAGGAGTTGTGGCACTACTAGTACCCCAGCAGACATACAGGTTTACATTACGTTTGTTACACAGACAAACCAAAATCTCTATTTGCAGACACATGTTTTAGGGTGTTATCCCTCTTCAGTGCAAAGCTAAATATCTGATTTGGTTTCATGAGAGGCCTCAGAGTGAGTTCTAAAGGTTTAATGTCTCTCCTTGTGGAGTGACAATCCTCACGTGTAAAGCAAAGATGTTGAGGGTAAACAAAACTGAAACCCAGCTTTCCAACTGAACAACACACAAATGTGAGACCGTATGGTAAATTTTATATAAAAATATTTTAGAGTAGGACTGCCCCAAAGAGATTTGCCGTGACATGGCGGGGTAGCTCAAGAAATTGCAATTTTTTGCCAAAACTCTTAAATTTTAATAATAAGTGCAGTTTTGAATTTTTATTACAGTAGTGCACATTTAGTGCTGGCTAGCTTGTTTTTTAATTGAATTGGTCGGTGGCTGACCCCCACCTTGCCGTGCACCCCAATTTGGGTTGTATTACACCTGTCTTGATTTTGGTAATTGGTGGCTGTTCACATTCAGCCATCAGGCCCTGTTCACAGGCTATTTACTTCAAGCAGCAATTGCTTGGGCCTGTCCCACCCACAGCCATGGTTCAGTCATGAGTACGTGATTGAAAAGCACCAGGTAAATGCTGCTGAGAACAGTTCTACTTTTTCACATGTGAGTAGAGTTGAGCGCGGTTCGTGGTTCGTGGTTCTCCAGTTCTAGGCTCGAGTGATTTTGGGGCATGTTCTAGATCGAACTAGAACTCGAGCTTTTTGCAAAAGCTCGATAGTTCTAGAAACGTTCGAGAACGGTTCTAGCAGCCAAAAAACAGCTAAATCTTAGCTTGGTTTCTGCTGTAATAGTGTAAGTCACTCTGTGAATCAAACTATTATCACATTTCAGTGTATAGTGTGCGTGAACAGCGCCTTCAGATCACTGCTGTTTCTATAATGGCGATCGCCATTTTTTTTTTTTTTTTTCTTGTCTTCCTTCCCTAAGCGCGCGCGTCTTGTGGGGCTGGCCAGCATGTCAGCCAATCACAGACACACACACACCTAAGTGGACTTTGAGGCAGAGAAGCAACGGCATGTGTGATAGGATCTGCATGTCACATGTCCCTGCATTATAAAACCGGACATTTTCTTCACGATCGCCATTATCTGCCTTCTGCGTCTTTGGTGTCAGACATCACTGTCGCAGTTCCGTCCTTTGTCCTATCGCCGATACAGCTGTATGCGCTGCATACACAGCGTTAGACAGCTTAGGGAGAGCACATTCTAGCAGTCCTTTTAAGGGCTCGTACCGGCAGGGTCAGAGAGCCATAGGTGACAGGTCCTGCAAACAGCAACAGCGTCTGTGTAGCCCAGGTCAGGGATTTCCTCCCTGCATTTCACCATTAGGAGGGCATAGAAAGGCAGGCTTCCATTCCTCTACCCAGAGCACCACAATCCTGCCACTGTACCCTCTTGTCCTCTGCACACTCCAACTCATTCTAAGTAAGCCATTATACTAGCAAACACTCAGTGTATCTAGTGGCATCCTATCTGTGGCTATTGGACTTTGCTATAGTCCCACTAGTGCAAAGACATTTGCAGAGCACATCTGCCTGCATTGCACACTCCAAGTTTTTTAAACTAAGCAATTTTACTAGCAAACACTCAGTGTACCTAGTGGCATCCTATACGTGGCTATTGGACTTTGCTATAGTCCCACTAGTGCAAAGACATTAGCAGAGCACATCTGCCTGCATTGCACACTCCAAGTTTTTTAAACTCAGCCATTATACTAGCAAACACTCAGTGTACCTAGTGGCATCCTATACGTGGCTATTGGACTTTGCTATAGTCCCACTAGGGCCAAGACAGTTGCAGAGCGCATCTGCCTGCGTTGCACACTACAACAAATTATAACGAAGCCATTATACTAGCAAACACTCAGTGTACCTAGTGGCATCCTATACGTGGCTATTGGACTTTGCTATAGTCCCACTAGTGCCAAGACATTTGCAGCACGTCTGCCTGCGTTGCACACTCCAACGAATTATAACTAAGCCATTATACTAGCACACACTCAGTGTACCTAGTGGCATCCTATACGTGGCTATTGGACTTTGCTATAGTCCCACTAGTGCAAAGACATTAGCAGAGCACATCTGCCTGCATTGCACACTCCAAGTTTTTTAAACTCAGCCATTATACTAGCAAACACTCAGTGTACCTAGTGGCATCCTATACGTGGCTATTGGACTTTGCTATAGTCCCACTAGTGCCAAGACATTTTCAGAGCGCATCTGCCTGCGTTGCACACTCCAACTAATTATAACGAAGCCATTATACTAGCAAACACTCAGTGTACCTAGTGGCATCCTATACGTGGCTATTGGACTTTGCTATAGTCCCACTAGTGCCAAGACATTTGCAGAGCGCATCTGCCTGCGTTGCACACTCCAACTCATTATAACTAAGCCATTATACTAGCAAACACTCAGTGTACCTAGTGGCATCCTATACGTGGCTATTGGACTTTGCTATAGTCCCACTAGTGCCAAGACATTTGCAGAGCGCATCTGCCTGCGTTGCACACTCCAACTAATTATAACGAAGCCATTATACTAGCAAACACTCAGTGTACCTAGTGGCATCCTATACGTGGCTATTGGACTTTGCTATAGTCCCACTAGTGCCAAGACATTTGCAGAGCGCATCTGCCTGCGTTGCACACTCCAACTCATTATAACTAAGCCATTATACTAGCAAACACTCAGTGTACCTAGTGGCATCCTATACGTGGCTATTGGACTTTGCTATAGTCCCACTAGTGCCAAGACATTTGCAGAGCGCATCTGCCTGCGTTGCACACTCCAACTCATTATAACTAAGCCATTATACTAGCAAACACTCAGTGTACCTAGTGGCATCCTATACGTGGCTATTGGACTTTGCTATAGTCCCACTAGGGCCAAGACATTTGCAGAGCGCATCTGCCTGCGTTGCACACTCCAACTAATTATAACGAAGCCATTATACTAGCAAACACTCAGTGTACCTAGTGGCATCCTATACGTGGCTATTGGACTTTGCTATAGTCCCACTAGTGCCAAGACATTTGCAGAGCGCATCTGCCTGCGTTGCACACTCCAACTAATTATAACGAAGCCATTATACTAGCAAACACTCAGTGTACCTAGTGGCATCCTATACGTGGCTATTGGACTTTGCTATAGTCCCACTAGGGCCAAGACATTTGCAGAGCGCATCTGCCTGCGTTGCACACTCCAACTAATTATAACGAAGCCATTATACTAGCAAACACTCAGTGTACCTAGTGGCATCCTATACGTGGCTATTGGACTTTGCTATAGTCCCACTAGTGCCAAGACATTTGCAGAGCGCATCTGCCTGCGTTGCACACTCCAACTAATTATAACGAAGCCATTATACTAGCAAACACTCAGTGTACCTAGTGGCATCCTATACGTGGCTATTGGACTTTGCTATAGTCCCACTAGTGCCAAGACATTTGCAGAGCGCATCTGCCTGCATTGCACACTCCAACAAATTATAACGAAGCCATTATACTAGCAAACACTCAGTGTACCTAGTGGCATCCTATACGTGGCTATTGGACTTTGCTATAGTCCCACTAGTGCCAAGACATTTGCAGAGCGCATCTGCCTGCGTTGCACACTCCAACTCATTATAACTAAGCCATTATACTAGCAAACACTCAGTGTACCTAGTGGCATCCTATACGTGGCTATTGGACTTTGCTATAGTCCCACTAGGGCCAAGACATTTGCAGAGCGCATCTGCCTGCGTTGCACACTCCAACTAATTATAACGAAGCCATTATACTAGCAAACACTCAGTGTACCTAGTGGCATCCTATACGTGGCTATTGGACTTTGCTATAGTCCCACTAGTGCCAAGACATTTGCAGAGCGCATCTGCCTGCGTTGCACACTCCAACTAATTATAACGAAGCCATTATACTAGCAAACACTCAGTGTACCTAGTGGCATCCTATACGTGGCTATTGGACTTTGCTATAGTCCCACTAGTGCCAAGACATTTGCAGAGCGCATCTGCCTGCGTTGCACACTCCAACAAATTATAACGAAGCCATTATACTAGCAAACACTCAGTGTACCTAGTGGCATCCTATACGTGGCTATTGGACTTTGCTATAGTCCCACTAGTGCCAAGACATTTGCAGAGCGCATCTGCCTGCGTTGCACACTCCAACTCATTATAACTAAGCCATTATACTAGCAAACACTCAGTGTACCTAGTGGCATCCTATACGTGGCTATTGGACTTTGCTATAGTCCCACTAGTGCCAAGACATTTGCAGAGCGCATCTGCCTGCGTTGCACACTCCAACTCATTATAACTAAGCCATTATACTAGCAAACACTCAGTGTACCTAGTGGCATCCTATACGTGGCTATTGGACTTTGCTATAGTCCCACTAGGGCCAAGACATTTGCAGAGCGCATCTGCCTGCGTTGCACACTCCAACTAATTATAACGAAGCCATTATACTAGCAAACACTCAGTGTACCTAGTGGCATCCTATACGTGGCTATTGGACTTTGCTATAGTCCCACTAGTGCCAAGACATTTGCAGAGCGCATCTGCCTGCGTTGCACACTCCAACTAATTATAACGAAGCCATTATACTAGCACACACTCAGTGTACCTAGTGGCATCCTATACGTGGCTATTGGACTTTGCTATAGTCCCACTAGTGCCAAGACATTTGCAGAGCACATCTGCCTGCATTGCACACTCCAAGTTTTTTAAACTCAGCCATTATACTAGCAAACAGTCAGTGTACCTAGTGGCATCCTAAACGTGGCTATTGTACTTTTGTCAATTCACAGTATTGGAACGTTATTTGCAGCACGTCTGCCTGCATTGCACACTCTAACTTTTTTAAACTCAGCCATTATACTAGCAAACAGTCAGTGTACCTAGTGGCATCCTAAACGTGGCTATTGTACTTTTGTCAATTCACAGTATTGGAACGTTATTTGAAGCACGTCTGCCTGCATTGCACACTCTAACTTTTTTAAACTCAGCCATTATACTAGCAAACACTCACTGTACCTAGTGGCATCCTAAACGTGGCTATTGTACTTTTGTCAATTCACAGTATTGGAACGTTATTTGCAGCACGTCTGCCTGCATTGCACACTCTAACTTTTTTAAACTCAGCCATTATACTAGCAAACACTCACTGTACCTAGTTGTATCCTAAACGTGGCTATTGTACTTTTGTCAATTCACAGTATTGGAACGTTATTTGCAGCACGTCTGCCTGCATTGCACACTCTAACTTTTTTAAACTCAGCCATTATACTAGCAAACACTCACTGTACCTAGTTGTATCCTAAACGTGGCTATTGTACTTTTGTCAATTCACAGTATTGGAACGTTATTTGCAGCACGTCTGCCTGCATTGCACACTCTAACTTTTTTAAACTCAGCCATTATACTACCAAACAGTCAGTGTACCTAGTGGCATCCTAAACGTGGCTATTGTACTTTTGTCAATTCACAGTATTGGAACGTTATTTGCAGCACGTCTGCCTGCATTGCACACTCTAACTTTTTTAAACTCAGCCATTATACTACCAAACAGTCAGTGTACCTAGTGGCATCCTAAACGTGGCTATTGTACTTTTGTCAATTCACAGTATTGGAACGTTATTTGCAGCACGTCTGCCTGCATTGCACACTCTAACTTTTTTAAACTCAGCCATTATACTAGCAAACAGTCAGTGTACCTAGTGGCATCCTATACGTGGCTATTGTACTTTTGTCAATTCACAGTATTGGAACGTTATTTGCAGCACGTCTGCCTGCATTGCACACTCTAACTTTTTTAAACTCAGCCATTATACTAGCAAACAGTCAGTGTACCTAGTGGCATCCTAAACGTGGCTATTGTACTTTTGTCAATTCACAGTATTGGAACATTATTTGCAGCACGTCTGCCTGCATTGCACACTCTAACTTTTTTAAACTCAGCCATTATACTAGCAAACAGTCAGTGTACCTAGTGGCATCCTAAACGTGGCTATTGTACTTTTGTCAATTCACAGTATTGGAACGTTATTTGCAGCACGTCTGCCTGCATTGCACACTCTAACTTTTTTAAACTCAGCCATTATACTACCAAACAGTCAGTGTACCTAGTGGCATCCTATACGTGGCTATTGGACTTTGCTATAGTCCCACTAGTGCCAAGACATTTGCAGAGCGCATCTGTCTGCGTTGCACACTCCAACTAATTATAACGAAGCCATTATACTAGCAAACACTCACTGTACCTAGTTGTATCCTAAACGTGGCTATTGTACTTTTGTCAATTCACAGTATTGGAACGTTATTTGCAGCACGTCTGCCTGCATTGCACACTCTATCTTTTTTAAACTCATCCATTATACTAGCAAACACACAGTGTACCTAGTGGCATCCTATACATGGCTATTGGACTTTGCTATAGTCCCACTAGTGCCAAGACATTTGCAGAGCGCATCTGCCTGCGTTGCACACTCCAACAAATTATAACGAAGCCATTATACTAGCACACACTCAGTGTACCTAGTGGCATCCTATACGTGGCTATTGGACTTTGCTATAGTCCCACTAGTGCAAAGACATTTGCATAGCACGTCTGCCTGCATTGCACACTACAACTTTTTTAAACTAAGCAATTTTACTAGCAAACACTCACTGTACCTAGTTGTATCCTAAACGTGGCTATTGTACTTTTGTCAATTCACACTACTGCAAATCTATGTGCAGCACCTCTGCATGACAACCTCGTGCTCTGTTTTTAATAAGCTATAATGATAGCACAAAATACTGCCATTTTGTGGCATCATAGAACTGGCTGTTGTATTCCATTAGTGCCCCACTGGTGACAAGCTATTTCTAGCACCTCTACATCACACCCTCATGCACATTTTGCTACGCTAATGTTATAGCAAACTCATGGAATTCATTGCTGCATTTCATAATTCGGAGGGATAGAAAGTCAGGCTTCCTTTAGCTTTTCCTTCTGTTCATAGACAGCATCTCCAAGACAAATTTCCCCTCCACGTCTAAGTGTGGAGAGGCAGCTAGTGCGCATGCGTGTGCCGATGTACCCCAGCTGCAGCATAATTACAGTGTTTCGCCTAGTGAGTATGCTCAGCCTGACTGTGCCATTCCTGACGCTAAGTTTTCATTTCGGGATACAGCGCATGCTCCCACACTAAGTGTGAAAAGCCTCTTTGCACAGGTGCTTGCATTCCGTGCCGGGTCTAAGTCCTGTTTTGGGCATAGACACCATGCTAAAGCTGATAGTCTTTTTTCAGAGACTGTATTTCATGCTACTGAGCATGCTCAGGCACTTCCTGCATCAGAGACTAGGTCCGGTAATGAACTCTTTGGCCCTGGCCCTGATGTGGGGGTCCCATATAGACCACAGGGCATCAGGTGTCCTCCCAAATGGCTTGCAGAGGCCCACACCTATGACTTGTCACCACATTATTGATGCTCAGACGATGACTGGTGAGGTGTTTGGGTCATGGCAGCCATGAGGTCATCATTGAAGTTGCGTTTCCAAATAGGACGCTAGTTATGCCACTCATGACGTGTCACTCTACTTTTGTCTCCAGGAGGTGCATTGTGGTTCACCCTGGTTTGGGGCGGACCCAGGTTATAAAAGGGGCTGGAGCCAACAAGGAGGTGCGCAGTCTTCTATTATGCTCCGAAAGAGCACACCTGCATGTGTTGAACCCATTGCGGCTTTAGGCCAGAGGTAGGCAGGGATCGGGTGGTGGATGCAGGCCACCACCACAGTTGGTAACGCAGAACGGTTAAGACCAGCTCCTGTCCTAACAGTCCTGCTTGTGCAGCCCAGTGGCATTAACAGGCCTGCTGCTGCTGATGCGCCTGCTGTCCACAGGTGTGGCCCCTACGCACACGGTCAGCGTACTCAATGGCCCCTGTGTTGTTAACAGGGAGTTCCTGGGCTGGGTGGGCATGTGGACCCTGTGACGCTAACAGGGCTCACAGTCTCCAGATCCGAATGGCGTCTAACTCGGTTCAGGCTACTATTAGTTTCATAGCCACACAGCTCTGTATCCTCCACCAAACCTTCAAGTTGCCAACCTCTCCTTTTCCAACTGGGAGCACGGTGGACACTGACTGCTGATGGGGATATATACCTTTCTCTTTCTTTTCTTATTAATTTTCGTTATATAGCGGTCACAGATTATATACCACTTTATCCAAATCTGCCAGTCCCACTGTAACAGATGTTGTTTCTTCAGCAAATGTTACAGTTGCTTAACCACCAAATCCACGGACCAAAACTTTTTTCCCCTTTCCAACACACCTGTTCCCCTTTCCAACAGCATCTGTCCTTTTTCAACTCATTTTGGGATATGACCAAAAGTGCAACTGTGCAGGGACACCGTACTCAACGCCATCTCAGCACAGCAGCCATCCCTCGGTCCCTCAGATGTGGACAAGTAAAAGACCATTTCCTCCTATCCATGACAAAGCGTTGAGATTCACTCTGTGCAGCACTGGTGTTTAGTGGACAAGTAGATCTAAGATTGCGTACCACATTCTGCAGATACTCCTGTATACGTGCGTCTATTTCTATGGCAGGAATTAGTTCGCCAAATTTTGTCTTGTACCGGGGATCTAACAGTGTGGCAACCCAGTATTCAGGATTAGTTCAAATTCATACAATCCGAGGGTCATGTAGGTAGTGCAGCAAGAAGGCGCTCATGTGTCTTGTGCATCCAGGAGGACCAAGTCCTTGGTGTGTTGGTGGCAGAGAGGTGAGAATCGTGCATCCTTCCTCTGCCCTCTACCCACAACCTCGCACAACCGAAATGTGAGCAAGCTCTCACTCATCTGCTGAGTCTTCCATGCCCATCGCCAGTTCGTCCTCCATTTCTTCATGGCCTCCTGCACTTTCATCAACACTTTTTGCTGATACTATGCGCCCTTGTTAATCCCTCTCCCTCACCATGAATGCCGCATAGGTGCCGCTGACCATCTGGACCTCGTAGATCTTGTTATCCCTTCCGCATATGACTCCTCCTGTACTTCCTCCCCTTCCTCTTGTCCCAACACCTGACTCAGAATAATAATTACAGTGTGCTCCATCATGTAGATGACCAGAATTGTCACGCTGAGAATGACATTGCCAGTGCTAAACATCTTCGTCGACATTTCAAAACTGTGTAGCAGGGTGCATAGGTCCTTGATCTGACACCACTCCAGCAGCGTGATCTGCACCACCTCTGGATCAAGTTATCCCAGGCTATATGTCTTACCGTATTTCAGCAGGGCTCTGCGGTGCTGCCACACACGCTGCAACATGTGCAGATTCCAATTCCTGCGTGTCGAAACATCGCATTTACGGCGTTTAACTGCCAGACCCTAAGACTTCCGGAGTGATGAAAGTTGTTGAGCTGCTGTGTGCGCACGATGGAAGTGAGCACATAGCGAGCGTGCCCACTGCACAAGGCCATGTAGGCCGTGATGGTGTTTTAAAAATTGCTGGCGAATTCGGTTCAACACGTGAGCCCTAAAAGGCACGTGTGTCACATTGCCCTGAGGATGGCCCGCAGCCAGGTTTGCATCATTGCCGCACACGGCTGTTAAGTCACCAACGTAGTCCGCTCCGTCAATTTGTACTCCGGTTGCCAGGTGACAACGTGTTCCTTTCATGAATAGTGCTGATGATGTGAGAGTAGTCGATGCCAGCGGCGCAGGTGGACGCAGGTTATGCTCACCCACTGGGCTGCATTACCTTGACAGATGCAGAATCTCTGGCTGAATGTAGCTGGTGGGTATCTCACAGATGAAATACCATCATTCAGCTACAACCAATGGGAAGACACCACACCCTTTTTTATGCCCATCCTGTCTGCAGACCACTGCCAGACATAGCTATGAACCTCTGGTTAATTTTACCCCCAGTTCAGTTTTATGATTTTGTGTGCTTGTTACCTGACTACTTTTCCTGCTTGCTGTTTATGTACCTTGTTGGCCGATACGCATTTCAACTCTGCTTGTTTTCTGATTCTTTCCTGGCCGTCCCATTCTGTTCCTGTTCCTCAATTAATGTTTTGACCCTGCCTGACTACTATTCTCTGTAATAGCGGTGTGACTCACATTTCCCATACATTTCAAAGTAAAGCTTTGACCGCCTGATGGCATTGAGCTCTGCTGCCAGCATAGTAAGGAGGTGTGTGGTAGTCCTTGTGCGCAGTTGCAAGGAAGGGTGGCCTGACCACACAGGGTTTGCGCCAAGGTAGAGGACCCACACGAGGTTGAAGAGGCAGAAGCAGTGTATTAACTTCTACATACAGAACAAGGATTGAAACAACTCGTGGGGACGGCAAGACTTGTACAGCAGACCCTTCTCCATCTCTCACCATAGTTTGCCAGTGCCCAGTCAGTGACATGTAATGACCCTGTCTATGCTTACTGGTCCAAGTATCTGTGTTGAAATGCACCCTGTCGCACACAGATTTTCTCAAGGAAGTGGTGATGTTGTGTGCGACATGCTGGTGTAGCGCGGGCATGCTTTTCTTGGAGAAGCAGTGGTGATTGGGCATGTGGTACTGGGGCACAGCGACAGACATAAGGTCTGTAAAATCCTGTGTGTCCACTACGCGTAAAGGCAGCATTTCGGTAGCCAACAGCTTACAGAGGGATAGAGTCAACCACTTAGCTTTGTCATGGGTCGCAGTAAGTGGCCTTTTATTTGACCACATCTGAGGGAAAGAGATCTGGCTGCTGTCTGTAGACGGTGTTGAGTAGGGTGTCCCTGGAAAAATGCAGGTTTGTGAGAAAAGTGCAGGCGGAGACATGATGTTGCCTTCATCTTGCCTTCAGATCTGTTCATCTTGTATCATTTTTAAAAAACACATCAAGCAAGGGTTACTCCAAGCGGAGTCTACCTTTTTTCCCAACATTGGGCACACAGACACCCCATCAGTGGCAGCACTTGTGCCCTAGTTGCAAACAGGATGTTTTGATTTGCATCAAGCACATTCCAAATCCACAAGCATTTACTCTCCCCAGGATGACACAGGGGTAGTAAATTCCTTCTGGATCCATGACTTGTTCATTTTGATGAACGTCAGTGTGTCCACATTGTCACTGGACAGACGCGTGCGCTTATCTGTCAGCACACACCCAGCAGCACTGAAGAAGACACGTTCAGAGACAACGCTGGTAGCTGCACACGACAAAATCTCCAAGGCGTAACTGGAGAGCTCTGTCAATTTTTCTAGATTTGAAGCCCAAAAGGAGCAAGGCTCCATTTGCAAAGTCATTGCATCGATGTTCATTTGGAGATACTCCTGTATCATCCTCTCCATCCGTTGACTATGTGTCAGACTTGTTGTCTCTGGTGGCCTTGCAAAGGAGGGTCTAAAAAAATTATGAAAATATTCCATAAAATTGCTGTTACCAGCACCAGATACGGTCCTACTGGTACGGGTAGACTGTTGAAGATGACGATGCCGTCCCATGTTTGTCAAGTTACAACTGGGAGAATCACTCCCTTCACCTGCACGGTTGTTTGGTGTAAAAGCCGAGCTAAGATCGAGTAACAGCTTATGCTGATACTCCAGCATACGTGCGTCCCTTTCTATGGGTGGAATTATGTCACAAAATTTGGACTTGTCCCGGGGATCTAATAGTGTGGCAAGCCAGTAGTCATCATCACTTCTAATTTTGACAATCCGAGGGTCATGTTGGAGGTAGTGCAACAAGAAGGCACTCATGTGTCTTGCGCAGCCATGCGGACCAAGTCCACGCTGTGTTTGTGGCATAGAGGTGCTAACCGTTCTTTCTTCCTCTGACATCTCCCCCCAACCTCTTTCAACTGAATTTTGACCAAGGTCTCCCTCATCCGCTGAGTCTTCCATGTCCATGGACAGTTCGTCCTCCATATCTTCATGTCCTCCTGCACCTTCCTCAACATCTCGCCTGCTACCATGCGCCCTTGTTGATCCCTGTCCCCCATGGTCCCATGCCTGCCGCGTTGGTGATGATGAACGTCTGGACCTTGGTGATGTTGTTGTGTCTTGCGCATATGAATCCTCCTGTAGTTCCTCCCCTTCCTGTTGTCCCACCCCCTGACTCCGAATAGTGTTTAGCGTGTGCTCCAGCATGTAAATGACTGTAATCGTCATGCTGATAATGGCATTGTCAGCGCTAAACATATTCGTCGCCATGTCGAAACTGTGCAGAACGGTGCATAGGTCCTTGATCTGAGATCACTCCATCAGGGTGATCTGCCCCACTTCTGCATCTCGTTGGCCCAGGCTATACATCATGACGTATTGCACCAGGGCTCGCCGGTGCTGCCACAGTCGCTGTAACATGTGGAGAGTTGAATTCCAGCGTGTCGCCACATCGCATTTCAGGCGATGAACCGGCAGGCCGAAAGACTTCTGGAGCGATGCAAGTCGCTCAGCTGCGGCGGTTGAACGGCGGAAGTGAGCACTGCAGACAGTTTACGTGCCCTGGTCAGAAGGCCATCTAGGCCGGGATAGTGTGTTAAAAATTGCTGGACAACAAGGTTCAACACGTGAGCCATACAAGGCACGTGTGTCACCTTGCCCAGGCGAAGGGCCGCACCCAGGTTTGCAGCATTGTCGCACACGGCCTTACCAGGCTGCAGGTTGAGTGGAGACAACCATTTATTAAACTCGGACCGCAGAGCTGACCACAACTCCTCAGCTGTGTGACTCTTATTCCCAAGACATGTCAAGCTAAAGACCGCCTGATGCCGTTGCGCTCTGCTGCCAGCATAGTAATGAGGGGTGCGTGATTCCTTCTGCGCAGTGAGAACGCTGGTGGCCTGACCAGGCAGGCTTGGGGCGGAGGTGGAGGACCCAGATGAGGTGGAGGATGCAGAAGCAGTGGCGGAACTTGGACAGACAGAGGATTGACACACAAGTCGTGGGGACGGCAAGACTTGTGCAGCAGACCCTTCACCATCTATCAACATAGTTACCCAGTGCCCAGTCAGCGACATGTAACGTCCCTGTCCATGCTTACTGGTCCAAGTATCGGTGGTGAAATGCACCCGTTCACACACAGAGTTTCTCAAGGAAGCGGTGATGTTGTGTGCGACATGCTGGTGTAGCGCGGGCACACCTTTCTTAGAGAAGTAGTGGCGACTAGGCATCTGGTACTGGGGCACAGCGACAGACATAAGGTCTCTAAAATCCTGTGTGTCCACTAGGCGGAAAGGCAGCATTTCGGTAGCCAACAGCTTACAGAGGGATAGAGTCAACCTCTTAGCTTTGTCATGGGTCGGAGGAAGTGGCCTTTTATTTGACCACATCTGAGGGACAGAGATCTGGCTGCTGTGTGTAGACGGTGTTGAGTAGGGTGTCCCTGGAAAAATGCAGGTTTGTGAGGAAAGTGCAGGCGGAGACATGATGTTGCCTTCATCCAACGTAGGTGCTATCGATGTCTGAGAGAGCTGTACACACTCACTTGTTTCCCCTTCCAAACCAACTGACGACCTACCAAGCAAACTGCCTGTTGCGGTTACAGTGGTGGAAGTTTTGCGTGGAAAAACAGGTGTGACAGCTGTCCCCACAGTCCTAGAAGATGAAGAGCGCGCGGATGCACTGGAAGGGGCGGGCGGTGGATGGTTCGCTCCGCTAGGCCGCATTGCAGCACAGTGAGCTTCCCACCGGGACCTATGATATTTATTCATGTGACGATTCATGGAAGAAGTTGTCAAACTGCTGAGGTTTTGACCTCTACTAAGAGAATCATGACAAATTTTACATATCACATGATTTGGGCGATCTTTTTCTATGTCAAAAAAGGAACAGGCTAGGCAAGGCTTAGAGGCCATGCGACCTGTTGATGCACCCCGAATAATGCTCATAGGCAGAGTGGTGGCTGAGGATGCAGTTGTAGACGTGCTACCAGTGCTCCGACTCTGTCCAGGAAGGCGCAAGGTAATTTCGTCGTCGGTTGCATCCTCCTCCACCGCCTCTGTTGACCTCCTCGAGTGCCTGACTGGGGGTTGACAGTAGGTGGGATCTAGAACTTCATCATCAATTGTTGTGTTTGCACTCCCCTCCCCCTCAGACCGAGCCTCTTCTTGCCCTGACCGAATATTTAAGTTGTCATCCCAATCGGGTATCTGCGTCTCATCTTCATCAGTATGTTCCTCATTGCCTATAACCACAGTTGTTGGAAAGGCAGCATTTTGGTAGCCAACAGTTTGCATTTTATGAAAGTCAACCTCCAAGCCATGTCATGCCCTTCTAAAAGCATGTATAACTCAGCGAGGGGACTCCAACCACAGTCTCCCTCGTTTCCACTCACTGGGCCACACACACCCCACTTGACTGGCATCGGTTGAGCTCCCTTTTGAAAAAGAAAAAGATGCTTTGCATGAAGCACTCTCAAAAATACGCGTGCCTTTCCCGTCCCCTGGCTGACCCAGGGGAAGAAAAGTCCTCTGAGAGCCATGACTTGTTCATCTTGGTTCTTTTAGAGACACAGCGAGGGGACTCCAACCACAGTCTCCCTCGTTTCCACTAACTGGGCCACACACACCCCACTTGACTGGCATCGGTTGAGCCCCCTTTTGAAAAAGAAAAAGATGCTTTGCATGAAGCACTCTCAAAAATACGCGTGCCTTTCCCGTCCCCTGGCTGACCCAGGGGAAGAAAAGTCCTCTGAGAGCCATGACTTGTTCATCTTGGTTCTTTTAGAGACACAGCGAGGGGACTCCAACCACAGTCTCCCTCGTTTCCACTAACTGGGCCACAAACACCCCACTTGACTGGCATCGGTTGAGCCCCCTTTTGAAAAAGAAAAAGATGCTTTGCATGAAGCACTCTCAAAAATACGCGTGCCTTTCCCGTCCCCTGGCTGACCCAGGGGAAGAAAAGTCCTCTGAGAGCCATGATTTGTTCATTTTGGGTCTTTTAGAAACACAGCGAGGGGACTCCAACCACAGTCTCCTTCGTTGCCACTCACTGGGCCACACACACCCCACTTGACTGGCATCGGTTGAGCTCCCTTTTGAAAAAGAAAAAGATGCTTTGCACGAAGCACTCTCAAAAATACGCGTGCCTTTCCCGTCCCCTGGCTGACCCAGGGGAAGAAAAGTCCTCTGAGAGCCATGACTTGTTCATCTTGGTTCTTTTAGAGACACAGCGAGGGGACTCCAACCACAGTCTCCCTCGTTTCCACTCACTGGGCCACACACACCCCACTTGACTGGCATCGGTTGAGCTCCCTTTTGAAAAAGAAAAAGATGCTTTGCATGAAGCACTCTCAAAAATACGCGTGCCTTTCCCGTCCCCTGGCTGACCCAGGGGAAGAAAAGTCCTCTGAGAGCCATGACTTGTTCATCTTGGTTCTTTTAGAGACACAGCGAGGGGACTCCAACCACAGTCTCCCTCGTTTCCACTCACTGGGCCACACACACCCCACTTGACTGGCATCGGTTGAGCTCCCTTTTGAAAAAGAAAAAGATGCTTTGCATGAAGCACTCTCAAAAATACGCGTGCCTTTCCCGTCCCCTGGCTGACCCAGGGGAAGAAAAGTCCTCTGAGAGCCATGACTTGTTCATCTTGGTTCTTTTAGAGACACAGCGAGGGGACTCCAACCACAGTCTCCCTCGTTGCCACTCACTGGGCCACACACACCCCACTTGACTGGCATCGGTTGAGCTCCCTTTTGAAAAAGAAAAAGATGCTTTGCATGAAGCACTCTCAAAAATACGCGTGCCTTTCCCGTCCCCTGGCTGACCCAGGGGAAGAAAAGTCCTCTGAGAGCCATGACTTGTTCATCTTGGTTCTTTTAGAGACACAGCGAGGGGACTCCAACCACAGTCTCCCTGGTTGCCACTCACTGGGCCACACACACCCCACTTGACTGGCATCGGTTGAGCTCCCTTTTGAAAAAGAAAAAGATGCTTTGCATGAAGCACTCTCAAAAATACGCGTGCCTTTCCCGTCCCCTGGCTGACCCAGGGGAAGAAAAGTCCTCTGAGAGCCATGATTTGTTCATTTTGGGTCTTTTAGAAACACAGCGAGGGGACTCCAACCACAGTCTCCTTCGTTGCCACTAACTGGGCCACACACACCCCACTTGACTGGCATCGGTTGAGCCCCCTTTTGAAAAAGAAAAAGATGCTTTGCATGAAGCACTCTCAAAAATACGCGTGCCTTTCCCATCCCCTGGCTGACCCAGGGGAAGAAAAGTCCTCTGAGAGCCATGACTTGTTCATCTTGGTTCTTTTAGAGACACAGCGAGGGGACTCCAACCACAGTCTCCCTCGTTTCCACTCACTGGGCCACACACACCCCACTTGACTGGCATCGGTTGAGCTCCCTTTTGAAAAAGAAAAAGATGCTTTGCATGAAGCACTCTCAAAAATACGCGTGCCTTTCCCGTCCCCTGGCTGACCCAGGGGAAGAAAAGTCCTCTGAGAGCCATGACTTGTTCATCTTGGTTCTTTTAGAGACACAGCGAGGGGACTCCAACCACAGTCTCCCTGGTTGCCACTCACTGGGCCACACACACCCCACTTGACTGGCATCGGTTGAGCTCCCTTTTGAAAAAGAAAAAGATGCTTTGCATGAAGCACTCTCAAAAATACGCGTGCCTTTCCCGTCCCCTGGCTGACCCAGGGGAAGAAAAGTCCTCTGAGAGCCATGACTTGTTCATCTTGGTTCTTTTAGAGACACAGCGAGGGGACTCCAACCACAGTCTCCCTCGTTTCCACTCACTGGGCCACACACACCCCACTTGACTGGCATCGGTTGAGCTCCCTTTTGAAAAAGAAAAAGATGCTTTGCATGAAGCACTCTCAAAAATACGCGTGCCTTTCCCGTCCCCTGGCTGACCCAGGGGAAGAAAAGTCCTCTGAGAGCCATGACTTGTTCATCTTGGTTCTTTTAGAGACACAGCGAGGGGACTCCAACCACAGTCTCCCTCGTTTCCACTCACTGGGCCACACACACCCCACTTGACTGGCATCGGTTGAGCTCCCTTTTGAAAAAGAAAAAGATGCTTTGCATGAAGCACTCTCAAAAATACGCGTGCCTTTCCCGTCCCCTGGCTGACCCAGGGGAAGAAAAGTCCTCTGAGAGCCATGACTTGTTCATCTTGGTTCTTTTAGAGACACAGCGAGGGGACTCCAACCACAGTCTCCCTCGTTTCCACTCACTGGGCCACACACACCCCACTTGACTGGCATCGGTTGAGCTCCCTTTTGAAAAAGAAAAAGATGCTTTGCATGAAGCACTCTCAAAAATACGCGTGCCTTTCCCGTCCCCTGGCTGACCCAGGGGAAGAAAAGTCCTCTGAGAGCCATGACTTGTTCATCTTGGTTCTTTTAGAGACACAGCGAGGGGACTCCAACCACAGTCTCCCTGGTTGCCACTCACTGGGCCACACACACCCCACTTGACTGGCATCGGTTGAGCTCCCTTTTGAAAAAGAAAAAGATGCTTTGCATGAAGCACTCTCAAAAATACGCGTGCCTTTCCCGTCCCCTGGCTGACCCAGGGGAAGAAAAGTCCTCTGAGAGCCATGTCCACATTGTCAGTGGACAGACACGTGTGCTTATCTGCCAGCAGACCCACAGCAGCACTGAAGACAGGTTCCGAGAGAACGCTGGCTGCAGGACACGACAAGATCCCCAAGACGTACGTGGCGAGCTCAGGCAATTTATCAAGATTGGAAGCCAAGAATGAGCAGGGCTCAAGTTGCACATTAATGGAATCGATGTTTCCTTGCATATACTCATATATCTGTGTGTCCTCCTCTTTTTCCTTGTCCAGCTCTTTTGTTTTCGCATGAGTATATGTCCTTGTCACTTTCCCATGTGTTGTGAGTTGTTTGTGACCTTTTGGACACCTTTGAGGGTGTTTTCTAGGTGTTTTTCTGTGTTTGTGATTGCCTGCCATTGTTTCCTATGCAGTTCGAGTTCGGTTCGTCGAACGTTCGACGAACCGAACTCGAACGGGAGGTCCGTTCGGCGAACCAACCTCGAGCCGAACCGCGACCGGTTCGCTCATCTCTACATGTGAGACTGTATGGAACATTTTATATATAAATATTTTAGTGTAGGACTGCCCCAAAGAGATTTGCCGTGACATGGCAGGGTAGCTCAAGAAATTGCAATTTGTTTGCCAAAAATCTAAAATTTTAATAATAAGCACAGTTTGAAATTTTTAGTGCTGTAGTGCACATTCAGTGCTGGCTTTCTTGTTTTTTTCTACATATATGTCTGTGTACCTGAATAATTTGCTTCTTGGCTCGCTGCCTGCATTACAGATAAAGTATACCAAATCCTGCTAGCTGTTCAGTCTGGCTATTGGTGCAGTTGTCACGGGTGGAGGAGGTGACGCTGCGCTCACCCACTGCTCGGGTCCGGCTGCTACTGATGCTGCTGCTCGGTGGTAGCTCGAGCGGTGGGCCGGATCCCGGGGACTCGAGCGGCGTTCCTCACCCATGAGTGAAAGGGGGGTTGGTGTGTGGTTTGGGGATATTGTCCGTGACGCCACCCACGGTTGTGGTGAAGTTGAGACACCACCGCTGCTCTGGACGGGGATCCCGGGAGCGATGACAGGGAGCAGCTTGGATGTTGGTTCTCCCATCTGTGGGTAGGGGGTTGGTTGTCCCGGGGCCCCGGTGAGGGTTTGGGGATGACAGGCGGGTTACGGGGCCTGGTGAGGTGCAGGGTCGCAGGGGCAGCGCTGTGCCGCACGGCACGGTGGTACTCACTCAGCCAGTAATTTACACAGAGTCTCTGGTCAAACAAACGGCTGGATGGACGGGTCCCACAGATGGCTGCGGTGGTTTTCTTCCCGGCAGGTTGATGGTGACTGCCTTTCCCTGCACCTGTGTTGTGTTTACAGTTCCAATGGCTTCCCACCGGTAACCCGCTCCCCAGCTTGGATGGATGCTGAGGGAGCCCCTTTTGCCCGCAGGCTCTGGCCCTGGGAACTGTAGCCTTGGCGGTGACTGTGTTTCCCTTTACGGTGTGAGCTGTTGCCTTCAATCGGGTCTTGACTGCTGGGAAACCCCGGAGGTTCCCTTCGCTAATGGATTTGACCGATTTTACGGCGACTCCTAGCCTGGTCGGGGTCCGTAGGCCGTGCCGAATGGTGCTGGCTTCTCTCACTCCCCGGTTCGGTACCGGCGGGCCACCGCCCGTTCCCGGTCCAAACAGTTCACTCCAATCAGCCTCTCCTGCAGACGGTCACCACCGTCTGCCAACCTTGCTGTATGTGCCCGGGCCACGCACCCGGACACGGTCAGTCTCCTCTACTACCACTTCACTCTCTAAACTCATCTGACTCCTTTTCCTGCCTCCAGGACTGTGAACTCCTTGGTGGGCGGGGACAACTGCCTGATCCACCCCCTGGTGTGGACATCAGCCCCTGGAGGAAGGCAACAAGGATTTGTGTTTGACCTAGATGTACCTAGCAGGGGTGTGGGGTGTGTTGGTGTAGTACCTGTGACGACGTGGCTTGTCCAGGGCACCACATTCCCCTTTAGTAAAATGCAGACCGTCCGCGGACTGCCCGTCCATCACCGGTTTTATTTTTGTTTAACTGCAAAAGAGTAGAAAGCGGTAAAAAACATGTAAAAACATCACAAACATTTTTCAACGGTACGGCTTCCGCTCTTCTCCCACCCAAACAACCTGGCCCTGATGCTGCCCCTAAGAAGCGGGCAACACCCCTTGACCTCAGTCCAGCACCAAGTTGCCCGAGCGGGTTCTGTCTCTTTCAGGGGACCCGTGTCCATGGGGACCCCTGAACCCCCGGAGGATTGCCACCGGTTACGGTAGTGGCGGACCTGGGCCATCCCTTTCCTCCAGGCCCATCCTCCCAAATCAGCCTCTCCGGAGGTGGCAACGGTATCAAGCCAAAAACATTTTTATTTACATTCCACTAAGTTTGTGGTTGCCCTGCAAGTTCTCGGGCTTGTCCGTAAGCAGTTCCTTATGCAACGGTTGCAGACAGTCCTTACGGGGACAACAGTTGCCAGCAACAGCCGGTTCAATCAAAACATCAATCAGGTTACTTCTTCGGTTGATTTGCTTATCATTCAAAAACTTTCAAACTGGTGGTCCTAATGGGGACAACTTGCAGCAGGGCTCTGCTAACTTTACTGCTCACTCTCGTCCTCCTCACCCGGTCCTGGGTGGAAGACCACAGGCACCAGCCCATCCAGCGCGTAGCAGGCGCGACGAGGAAGGGCTGCCCGGTATCCATTTTTCCCGCTCCGGGGGATGTAAGTGGCCTTCGAGCCATACAGGGCGACGACTCTCTCGTCCTCCTCTGAAACAGGCTCTGTGTCGGGTCCGGAGTCACTATCATCTGTCCCCGCGCCAGGCGGGTTGCTGACAGCTGCCGCAGTCTCCAGGCTCACCACTCTTTCAGCTACCGCTATGATGGGGTGTACGTCAGACGGACCAGCAGCAGCGGGGTGCACGGGCAGGGCAGACGGAGGCAGCATGGGGGCCAGGGGTAGACCGGGTCCCTCAGCCGCAATGGCCGGTCCCTCGTGGACACAGGGGCGTGGGTCACTCACCAGCTTCTCCATCATGGCCTCCATTCCGTATACCCGGGCGACCGCAGCTACTTATTCCACCTCCGCGGTCCACTGCTCCATCAGCAGACATATCTGACTACTGTAGCGCCGGCAGACCCCGCCGTTCGGGCCCTGAGCCACGCCGCTGTCCCGGGCACCGGCTCCGTAATCTCTGCGTAGCTGCGCGGGGAGGACATGTTGGTAGCGGTATTTTCCAAGAACTACAAGATTGCAGAGTCCCGGCATCCTTTCTTCCACAGCCGCGGCTACATGCGGCCAGACGCCATCCGTCTGCCTTAGTCTTTTTCCGGCACTTCCTCTACAGGGGAGGGGTTTCAGCTTTCGCGCCTCCACTACTCGGGAAGACGCTCGAGCGGGGACTTTTCGCGCCCAAAATGGCGGCTTCTCCAAATTTTCTGCCGGACACCTCCGGCGGTCACAAGGCGCACCTCTACCAGACGGCAGAGCGGTAAGATCCTGTTCGTGACGCCAAGTTGTCGTGGGCGGAGGAGGGGACGCTGCGCTCACCCACTGCTCGGGTCCGGCTGCTGCTGCTCGGTGGTGGCTCGAGCGGTGGGCCGGATCCCGGGGACTCGAGCGGTGTTCCTCGCCCATGAGTGAAAGGGGGGTTGGTGTGTGGTTTGGGGATATTGTCCGTGACGCCACCCACGGTTGTGGTGAAGTTGTGACACCACCGCTGCTCTGGATGGGGATCCCGGGAGCGATGACAGGGAGCAGCTTGGATGTTGGTTCTCCCCTCCGTGGGTAGGGGGGTTTGTTGTCCCGGGGCCCGGTGAGGGTTTGGGGATGACAGGCGGGTTATGGGGCCTGGTGAAGTGCAGGGTCGCGGGGGCAGCGCTGTGCCGCACGGCACGGTGGTACTCACTCAGCCAGTAATTTACACAGAGTCTCTGGTCAAACAAACGGCTGGATGAACGGGTCCCACAGACGGCTGCGGTGGTTCTCCTCTCGGCAGGTTGATGGTGACTGCCTTTCCCTGCACCTGTGTTGTGTTTACGGTTCCAATGGCTTCCCACTGGTAACCCGCTCCACAGCTTGGATGGATGCTGAGGGAGCCCCTTTTGCCTGCAGGCTCTGGCCCTGGGAACTGTAGCCTTGGCGGTGACTGTGTTTCCCTTTACAGTGTGAGCTGTTGCCTTCAATCGGGTCTTGACTGCTGGGAAACCCCGGAGGTTCCCTTCGCTAATGGATTTGGCCGATTTTACGGCGACTCCTAGCCTGGTCGGGGTCCGTAGGCCCTGCCGAATGGTGCTGGCTTCTCTTCACTTCCCGGTCCAGTACCGGCGGGCCACCACCCGACCCCGGTCCTTACGGTTCACTCCAATCAGCCTCTCCTGCAGACGGTCACCACCGTCTGCCAACCTTGCTGTATGTGCCCGGGCCACGCACCCGGACACGGTCCGTCTCCTCTACTACCACTTCACTCTCTAAACTCATCTGACTCCTTTTCCCGCCTCCAGGACTGTGAACTCCTCGGTGGGTGGCACCAACCGCCTGGCCCACCCTCTGGTGTGGACATCAGCCCCTGGAGGAAGGCAACAAGGATTTGTGTTTGACCTAGGTGTGCCTAGCCGGGGTGTGATGGTGTAGTACCTGTGACGACCTGGCTTGTCCAGGGCGCCACACAGTGATAGAGCTGCTCTCAACAGACAAGCAGTTCATGAGTTCAAGTCTCTGGGAAAAAGAGGATTGTTAACTTAATTTATGAACATACAACTCTGCTCCCTGAGGAGTAGGAGCGACAGCGCCAGAGAGTATGTTGGGTCAAAAACTCTAACTGCTGGGACAGTCTCTCTCAAATTAGGCTACATATTTAGGGTTCTCTCTAGTCATGGCTGAGCAATACAAAGCTTGGTACTTGAAATGATAAGTAAACACTATGATCCTCAAGTGCTCATTACTTATAATGGGTGAGCACTAAAATGCTTAGGTGCTTGTTACTTGAGCTGAACACGTTAAACAGTCTAAGAGGGCTCAACACGTACAATGAGTATTATGGAAGTCAAAGATTAGGCAGTTTGGCTCTCTGCACTTTCTTCATATCCAGCCATATACAGAGCATTTCCGGAGGGAGCGCGTTTTTTGTTTTTTTTTTCTTGACACACTACATCCAAAAACCTTCTTTCTATCCCTCGAGGGAGTCATTCAGACTCTGCAAAGGGTTCACACTGGGTGCCAGCACCCATCATTCAGTTAAGGGACCCGGCTCTTTGTATTCTTGTTTCACTGATGACAAATCCAAGCACCCGCAATATTCGACAGAGACTAGTGATGAGCGAGCATGCTTGTTACTACTCGGTACTCGCACGAGTATCACTGTACTCGGTCTACTCGGCGGGGACCGAGTAATCTCGCGATACTCGTGCTGTACTCGTGGTCTTCATTTCTGCATGTTGGCGCTCTTTTGAGAGCCAGCCCTCATGCAGGGATTGGCTGGCAGACCACTGCAATGTCACATCCCTGTTAGTTGTGGAATTGCAGTGATTGGCCGGCCTGCACAGCGTGACCGAGCCTTTATACCGGCCGGCGCGCTGTGCTCTGCTCACAGCTATCCAGACAGTCAGTGCAGGGAGAGTGTCGCTGATTCAGGGAAAGCTTTGCGGCCCTTTATAGCTTTTTCAGTTGCAGGGCTGCAAACAGTGTGACCAAAAGTCCTTCTCAGGACTATTCTAGTTGTATACAGGCAGGCAGGGTATAGCCAGGTCGGAGTAAAGTAGCAGAGTCCTTCTCAGGACTATTGTTGCTATATACAGGCAGGGTATAGCCAGGTCTGAATACAGGCTAGTGACCAGAAGAGTCCTTGTCAGGACTATTGTACCAGTATACAGGCAGGCAGGCAGGCAGGCAGGGTATATATAGCCATTCCTAGTGGTGACCGTATACCAGCCTTCATCATATCTGGGGCTGGTGTACACAGTCTAAAACAGTCCAGATAGTGTCTGACTTGTCTGTAATTGTCGCTCCCCAAAAAAACCTGTTAGGTTCTTAGTGCGTCCGTGCTTGGTTTTTAAAACCGCACGTGTGTGCCTGTCGGTGGCAGCGTACAGGTGCACTTGTGTTCAATTTCCACAAACTTTGATGTAACGCACAAGTAGTGAATACACGTCAGCACAGCATTGCAAAATGCGCAAGGGCATTGGCAAGGAACAAGGAAGTGGACGTGATGGTGGTGCAGGCAGAGGCCGAGGTCGTGGGCAAGCTCTAATTTCGCCACAACAAAGGGCCACATCTAGTCGCTCGCACGTCCTGTCCCAAATTCTTGGGGACCGCAGCAGTACACCGCTCTTGAACCAAGACCAGTGTCAACAGGTTGTTAGTTGGATAGCAGATAATGCTTCCAGTCAGATTGGCACCACCACAAACACTCTGTCTTCCACACGGTCAAGTGTCAGTAGCCGTGATACTGCACCGCACATTTCTGAACCTGATCCTCCTTCCTACCACCAGGCTGAGTACACGTCCTCCTCGGACATTAATGATCCCACACTTGGACACTCGGAAGAGCTGTTCACATTTCCATTCACACATTCTGGCCTCTCGCCAGCTCATATTGAAGTGGGTCATGAGGAGATCGTCTGTACAGATGGCCAAATATTTGAGCAGCCACGTTCTCACGAAGTTGGCAACGTGTCTCAACAAGTGGTGGACGATGATGAGACACAATTGTCAGGAAGTCAGGAGGAGGAGCAGGGTGCGGAAGAGGAAGACGACGTGGTGGATGATCCAGTAACTGACCCAACCTGGCAGGAGGATATGCAGAGCGATGTCAGCAGTGCACAGGGGGAGGGAGGCGTAGCATCACAAAAGGCAGTAAGAAGCAGGGTGGTGGCCCCAGGCAGAAGTCAGGCAACCGTTCCCCGGAACAACACGACGACACAAGGTGCCTGTACAAATGTTAGGTCTTCCCGAGTCTGGCAGTTTTTTAAGTTGGCTCCAGATGATTCTAAAAAGGCCATTTGCAACACCTGCCGTGCCAGCATCAGCAGGGGTACCAAAACTAGCAGCCTGACCACCACCAGCATGATCAGGCACATGTCAGCCAAGCACCCGACTTTGTGGGAAGTACAACAGAGTCGAGGAGCAGTGCTTGCTGATGTCACTGCTACGTCTTCGCTGGTTGTGCATGCGAGCCAATCCCCTGTCCATGCTGCCTGCGAACAAGCCTCCTCCACTCCTGCACCTGCAGTTGCCTACGCAGAAAGAACACCATCATCAAGCACGTCCTTGTCCCAGCGCAGCGTTCAGTTATCCATTCAGCAAACCTTTGAACGCAGGCACAAATACACTGCCAACACCCCACATGCCACAGTTCTAAATGCTAACATTTCGCGACTGCTTGCGCTGGAAATGTTGCCTTTTAGGCTGGTGGAGACAGAAGCATTCCGCGACCTGATGGCGGCAGCTGTCCCACGTTACTCGGTCCCCAGCCGCCACTATTTCTCCCGGTGTGCCATCCTCGCGTTGCATAACCACGTGTCACAAAACATCACACGTGCCCTGAACAACGCTGTTTCACCCAAGGTCCACCTAACCACAGACACGTGGACAAGTGCTTATGGGCAAGGCCGCTGCATCTCGTTGACGGCACACTGGGTTAATATTGTGGAAGCTGGGACCCAGTCTGAGCGAGGGACGGAACACGTCCTTCCCACACCAAGGTTTGCAGGCCCTACCTCAGTCAGTGTTTCACCCACACTCTACAGCTCAGGAATGTCATGCTCTTCAGCCTCCTCCTCCTCCTGCGCATCCTCATCCACTGTACCCTCCACACCAGTCCCAAGCTGGAAGCACTGCAGCACTGCCTCGGCGAAGCGGCAACAGGCTGTGCTGAAGCTAATCTGCATCGGTGACAAACCCCACAATGCAGAAGAGGTGTGGACAGCTCTGAAACAGCAGGCAGATCACTGGCTCACACCTCTGAACCTAAAGCCAGGAAAGGTCGTGTGTGACAATGGCCGGAACCTGGTGGCGGCTTTGAGGCGAGGCCAGCTGACACATGTTCCATGCGTGGCCCATGTGCTCAACCTCGTGGTTCAGCGGTTTATAAAGTCATACCCAGAGCTGTCTGATCTGCTGGTAAAAGTTCGCCGCCTGTCTGCACATTTTCGAAAGTCACCTACTGCTTCAGCCGGCCTTGCCGGCTTTCAGCGCCGTTTGCATCTTCCGGCTCACAGACTGGTGTGTGATGTCCCCACGCGTTGGAATTCAACTCTGCACATGTTGGTCAGGATATGTGAGCAGAAGAGGGCAGTTGTTGAGTACCTGCATCACCTAAGCCGTCGGGAAATGGGTCAAACTCCACACATAACACCTGAGGAGTGGAGATGGATGTCAGACCTATGTACCATCCTCCAAAACTTTGAGGACTCCACCAAGATGGTGAGTGGTGATGACGCCATTATTAGCGTCACCATACCGCTACTCTGCCTTCTAAAACGGTCTCTGCTGAAAAACAAACATGATGCATTGCAGGCGGAGCGCGATGAGTTGCAGCAAGAAACAGTAGTGGGTGTGGGTGATAACACACAGCCCAGCCTCGTCTCATCACAACGTGCAGTGGAGGACTATGACGAGGAGGAGGATGAAGACATGGAGCAACTCTCCGGCCAAATTGAGGATATGACATGCACACCAGTCATATCCTCGGTTCAGCGTGGCTGGCCAGAGGACAGGGTAGATGAGGAGGAGGAGGAGGAGGAGGAGGACAGCATGTTCAGTCATCTTGTTGGTCAGGCTACCGAAGTCCTGGCTGTTAAGAGTCTGGCGCACATGGCTGACTTTATGGTAAGCTGCCTGTCTCGTGACCCTCGCGTTAAGAACATCTTGGCCGACAATCATTACTGGTTGGTAACACTGTTAGACCCACGCTACAAGGAGAACTTTTTGTCTCTTATTCCCGTGGAGGAGAGGTCAACCAAAATGCAGCAGTTCCGGAAGGCCATAGTCACGGAAGTAGGCAAAGCATTCCCCTCACAAAACGCTAGCGGCATAGGTCAGGAATCAGTGGACAACCGAGGCGTACAGCCGAGAGAGGCACAAGTCCAATCCGCCAGAGGTAGGGGAACAGTCTTTAAGATGTGGGACAGTTTTCTCAGCCCCTCACGTACCACAGCCCCTGAGGTGCGGGGTAGTGCCACAAGAAATCCTAAGTTTGCCCAGATGCTGAAGGAGTACCTTGCAGATCGAACAACTGTACTCCGACATTCCTCTGTGCCTTACAATTATTGGGTATCCAAGCTGGACACGTCGCATGAATTGGCTCTCTACGCCTTGGAAGTCCTGGCCTGCCCTGCCGCTAGCGTTTTGTCAGAGCGTGTTTTTAGTGCCGCAGGTGGAATCATTACAGATAAACGCACCCGCCTGTCAACTGAAAATGCTGACAGGCTGACTCTGATCAAGATGAACAAGGGTTGGATTGGGCCAGACGTCACCACACCACCAGCAAATGAGAGCGGAATTTAAAGTTTGCCATGTACCTCCACTCACCCATGGGTACACACTTCTGGACTTTGGATAATCGCTGGACTGCTCCTCCTTCTCCTCATGCGCCACCATGATGACCGTTACAAATTGCAATACTTAGGCCTTTGTTTCAGGTATACCCCCAGTGGTAAATTTTTTCGCCCATTCTTTGCAGAATGGACATTACAACGACAGGAGACCCGCTCCTTTGCAATGGGAACAATGTTTTGAGGCCCTCATGCACGTCTCTACCCAGGGACAACGTGGAGCCTCCCAATTTTTGGCTGCCCTGCCTAAGGGCTATACTATAATACACCCACTTCCTGACAATGGACACTTAATGCTTTGAGGCCCTCATGCACGTCTCTATCCAGGGACAACGTGGAGCCTCCCAATTTTTGGCTGCCCTGCCAAAGGGCTATACTATAATACACCCACTTCCTTACAATGGGCACTTCAAGTTTACAGGCCCTCATGCACGTCTCTACCCAGGGACAACGTGGAGCCTCCCAATTTTTGGCTGCCCTGCCTAAGGGCTATACTATAATACACCCTCTTCCTTACAATGGGCACTTCAAGTTTACAGGCCCTCATGCACGTCTCTACCCAGGGACAATTTGTGAGCCTCTCAATTTTTGGCTGCCCTGCCAAAGGGCTATACTACAATAGACCCACTTCCTTACAATGGGCACTTCAAGTTTACAGGCCCTCATGCACGTCTCTACCCAGGGACAACGTGGAGCCTCCCAATTTTTGGCTGCCCTGCCAAAGGGCTATACTATAATACACCCACTTCCTTACAATGGGCACTTCAAGTTTACAGGCCCTCATGCACGTCTCTACCCAGGGACAATGTGGAGCCTCTCAATTTTTGGCTGCCCTGCCAAAGGGCTATACTACAATAGACCCACTTCCTTACAATGGGCACTTCAAGTTTACAGGCCCTCATGCACGTCTCTACCCAGGGACAATGTGGAGCCTCCCAATTTTTGGCTGCCCTGCCAAAGGGCTATACTATAATACACCCACTTCCTTACAATGGGCACTTCAAGTTTACAGGCCCTCATGCACGTCTCTACCCAGGGACAATGTGGAGCCTCTCAATTTTTGGCTGCCCTGCCAAAGGGCAATACTATAATACACCCACTTCCTTACAATGGGCACTTAATGTTTACAGGCCCTCATGCACGTCTCTATGCAGGGGCATTGGTGAACCTCACAATTTTGGACTGCCCTGGCAAAGGAAAATACTACAAAGACTCACTTCCTCAAAATGGGCACATTAGACTCAAGAGGCCTTCATGTACGTCTCTTCTCAGGGACATCGGAGTGCCACACAATGTTTTCACGTAAAATCTTTCATGTATTAATCTCAAAAAGTAACATACACCAGCTCTATCTCACTATTGGGTATGTGCCCTTAACATCTCTGCCATGAAAAATCATTTTGGGGTCATTTTGGAAGGTTTTCTGGTGAGTCCGTAAAAATGGCGTGAAACGCGGACAAAATTGTTCACAGCTGTGACTTTTGAGTGATAAATGCTTCAAGGGGTCTTCCCCATGCTGTTGCCATGTCATTTGAGCACTCTTCTGAGACTTTTGTGCCATTTTTAGGGTTTCTCCATGCTGCCGGGGGGTCATTTCACAAAAATACTCGGGTCTCCCATAGGATAACATTGGGCTCGTTGCTCGGCCCGAGTACACGAGTATCTTGGGAGGCTCGGCCCGAGCTTCGAGCACCCGAGCTTTTTAGTACTCGCTCATCACTAACAGAGACCCGTAAGTACACGAGCACCCGATTCTCAATTTAGCATAGAGCAGTGGTGAGCATGCTCACTCCTCGCTACTCATTACTCAAGTTGAGCTGGTCAGATATTTGGATTTTTCTCAAGTAACATACAGTCAGCCATGAACATAACACTTACAGGATGTGGGGGTGTTTTTTTTGGGGGGGGCACAATAGATCTGGGGGTAAAAGCAATGCTTTCAGATGTACTGTGTCCAAAAAAAAAAATCAAAAAAATTGCATATTACTTTACAATTTGAGAAAGCTATTCCAGCAGGTCTGTTTCTCTTCTCACAATACTCTAAGCAAGAGATCAAGCAGGTGTCGCGGGCGGGGAGGAGGGTGTCAGCACTGCGCTCACCCCTCTGCTCGGGTCCGGCTGCTGCTGCTCAGTGGTGGCTCGAGCGTTGGGCCGGATCCCGGGGGTCTCGAGCGGCGCTCCTCGCCCGTGAGTGAAAGGGGATTGGGTTTTGGGATATAGTTTATTGTCCGTGACGCCACCCACGGTTGTGGTGATTTGTTGACACCACCGCTGCTCACTCAGCCTGAGACGATGACACAGTTCTCGGTAAAACACACGGCTGGAAAGACGGTTCCCACGGACGGCTGCACTTGCTTTTCCCCAGTAGTTGACGGTGACGGTCCCTTTGTCCTGCACCTAAGATGATGATGGTTGCGATGGGTTCCCACCGGTAACCCGCTCCCCGGCTTGGATATGGGCCGGAGGAGCCCTACTTTGCCCGCAGGCGCTGGCCCTGAGAAACTGGTGCCCTGGCGGTGGCGGTGTCTCTCCGTTATGGTCGGACTGTTGCCTTCTATCGGGACTTGGTTGTTGGGAGACAGTCGTCCCCTTCACTGACGGATTTGGCAAATTATGGCGACTCCTAGCCTTGCCGGGATCCGAAAGGCCCCTGCCCTGGTGCTGACTGTTCCTTGTACACTGCTCCAGACCGCCGGGTCACCACCCATCTGCGGTCCTTCCAGCAACCTCCGAGCAGTCACCCATGTGGACAATCACCGCCGTCTGCTGACCTTGCTGTCTCTCAGCCCGGGGCACACACCCGGACCAACTTCAGGCTTTACAAACTGTCACCTTTTACTTTACTTCAGCTTTTCTCCTAAGCTCCACTACTACTTCACTTCCTTCTACTTTCACTTCCTAAACTGATCTTCCACTTCACTGTTTACTCAAGCTCTCCCTGAGCTAAACTGCCTGGTTTTCCCACCTCCAGAGCTGTGAACTCCTCGGTGGGCGGAGCCTACCGCCTGGCCCACCCCCTGGTGTGGACACCAGCTCCTGGAGGAAGGCAACAAGGATTTTGGGTTAGCTTTGGTGTTCCTAACTGGGGTGTAGGGTGTGGTGGTGTAATGACCTGTGACCCCTGGCTTGCCCAGGGCGTCACATTCCCCCTTAGCAAAATGCAGACCGTCCGCGGGCTGCCCGTCCAACACCGGTTTTATTTTCTGAAAAATATATAAAAGAAAACGGTAACATATATACACTTTATAACATCATCCCACATCGAGAGGTTCAGTACTTAAACGTTGCAACGGTTTACGGTTACGGTTTCCACTCTCTCCCACCCAAGCAACCTGGCCCTGATGCTGCCCCTAAAACCCAGGCAGCACCCCTTGACCCAAGTCCAGCACACGTTACCCGAGTGGGATCTGTCCTTCCCCTCCAGAGGGTAGCCACCGGTTCCTGTGGTGGCTGGGCCCCAGCCGGCTCTACTGCGGGCCCTCCCTCCAACCTGCCTCTCCGGAGGCGGCACTGCGGAAAACGGTAACGGTAAACAACTTATTTACTTTCCACTAACGTTTGTGGTTGCCCTGCAAGTTCACGGGCTTGTCCATAAGGAGTCCCTTATGCAACTTTTTAAACGGTCCCCACGGGGACAACGGTGCCGGCAACGGCCGGTTTTCACAATCACAGTGGATAATCTGGTGAACCTTCGGTAATCATTTTACTTATCATTTTTGCAAACTTTCAAACATGAACTCAGTGGTGGTCCCAACGGGGACTGGATAACGGTACTCCGCTGCCCTTACTGCTGGTAGTCAGCTTCGGCTTCATCTGAGGGAGGGGGTGCAGAACTCACACGGCTCTCCTGGCTGCCCCTCAGTTTTGCATCTAGGGCGAACCACCCCCTCTCTCCACAGTGCCGGGTGTACTGCACAATGTCGCCCGGCATTAGGTTACTGCCGGGATGCTCCTCAGGCAGGTGGGCATTCACATCCCGCCGGGCTACAAACACTTCGGCCTCCAGGCCCGGTTCATATATAAACCTGTAGCCCCGGCGGACATCAAACCGCCTCACCTGCCCCTCGTACAGCGGGCCCCGGACACGGAATGTGGCCTGGCGGAGATTCTCCTTCTCCCTTATTGCGCGGGCCACCAGCTCGGCCTTTTTCCTTTCTCTTTCACCGATCTCCAGGCCCAGCGGTACCGGCTCCCTATCCCAATATGGCGCTGCTGCGAGCTCCGGCGCACGGGTCGCGCCCCGCGGGACATTCTGGATGCTGCCCACTGTCAGGGATCTGGGCGGCGGGTCCCGCGGTGTCTTGACCTTGGGCGCTGCCTTACAGCTACAACCCGGCGCTACCTCAGCCGAGGTGTGGGGGATGGGCACAGGGGCTTTCTGCGTCTGGGCCTCCGGCTCGGAACGGGTCATCAGATCCGGCTCAGGGGACTTCTCGGGGGATGCCTCCGGTGCAGACTTCGGGGCCTTCCATGGCAACACCTCTGGTCGACTACGGGCTCCGGCTACAGTTCGGCCCGCCTGGGCGGGGACGCTGGGTATTGCTACCGGTTGCGGTGGTAGCAGGCCTAGTGGCGGGGTCACGGCCTCCGGGACGGGTGGCGAGGGAGGCAGCGGGGGGAGAGGGCTTGGACTGGGTCCCGCAGCCGTGATGACCGGCCCTTTAAGGGCATCGGGGCGTGGGTCACTCACCCTCCCTTCCTCCGCTTCCTCCTCGCGTCTCCGCACGGCTGCTATAACGTCCGCCATGTCGGTCTCCCACTCCTCCATGAGGAGCTGCATCCTGACCTGCAGCCGCTGGTAGAGCTGTGCGGTCCGGATCTCCACCCACGCCGCGGTTCCAGGCGCGGGGGCTACGGTGTCGCGGGACGGCATCCACATGGTGACTTCTTCCAGGAACAGGGTGACTGCAGAGTCCTGGCGTCCCTGCTTTTATAGCTGCGTTCACATGCAGCCAGCCGCCATTGCGTCCCCCTTAGCTTCTTTTCCGGCCCCTCCTCTCTTGGGGCGGGGTTTTGGCCTTCGCGCCTCTGCTACTCGAGAAGACGCTCGAGCGGGAACTTTTCGCGCCAAAGATGGCGACTTCTGAAATTTTTCAGCCGGTAACCTCTGGCGGTCACAAGGCGCACCTCTACCCAACGGCAGAGCGGTAAGATCCTGTTTGTGACGCCAAGTTGTCGTGGGCGGGGAGGAGGGTGTCAGCACTGCGCTCACCCCTCTGCTCGGGTCCGGCTGCTGCTGCTCAGTGGGGGCTCGAGCGGTGGGCCGGATCCCGGGGGTCTCGAGCGACGCTCCTCGCCCGTGAGTGAAAGGGGATTGGGTTTTGGGATATAGTTTATTGTCCGTGACGCCACCGCTGCTCTGTATGGGGATCCCGGGAATGATGGTATGGAGCAGCAAGTTGTTGTGTTGCCCCTCCGTAGGTAGGGGTTGGTGATCCCGGGGCCCAGTGATGAGGTGGGAGATGCAGGGCCTGGTGGGCGCAGGGACGCGGGGGCAGCGCTGTGCCTTGCGGCACTGTGGTACTCACTCAGCCTGAGACGATGACACAGTTCTCGGTAAAACACACGGCTGGAAAGACGGTTCCCACGGACCGCTGCACTTGCTTTTCCCCAGTAGTTGACGGTGACGGTCCCTTTGTCCTGCACCTAAGATGATGATGGTTGCGATGGGTTCCCACCGGTAACCCGCTCCCCGGCTTGGATATGGGCCTGAGGAGCCCTACTTTGCCCGCAGGCGCTGGCCCTGAGAAACTGGTGCCCTGGCGGTGGCGGTGTCTCTCCGTTATGGTCGGACTGTTGCCTTCTATCAGGACTTGGTTGTTGGGAGACAGTCGTCCCCTTCACTGACGGATTTGGCAAATTATGGCGACTCCTAGCCTTGCCGGGATCCGAAAGGCCCCTGCCCTGGTGCTGACTGTTCCTTGTACACTGCTCCAGACCGCTGGGTCACCACCCATCTGCGGTCCTTCCAGCAACCTCCGAGCAGTCACCCCTGTGGACAATCACCGCCGTCTGCTGACCTTGCTGTCTCTCAGCCCGGGGCACACACCCGGACCAACTTCAGGCTTTACAAACTGTC
This sequence comes from Anomaloglossus baeobatrachus, assembly GCF_048569485.1. Taxonomy (NCBI): domain Eukaryota; kingdom Metazoa; phylum Chordata; class Amphibia; order Anura; family Aromobatidae; genus Anomaloglossus; species Anomaloglossus baeobatrachus. The sequence continues at coordinate 303,540,304 of NC_134355.1, read as the reverse complement.
ACCTTTTACTTTACTTCAGCTTTTCTCCTAAGCTCCACTACTACTTCACTTCCTTCTACTTTCACTTCCTAAACTGATCTTCCACTTCACTGTTTACTCAAGCTCTCCCTGAGCTAAACTGCCTGGTTTTCCCGCCTCCAGAGCTGTGAACTCCTCGGTGGGCGGAGCCAACCACCTGGCCCACCCCCTGGTGTAGACACCAGCTCCTGGAGGAAGGCAACAAGGATTTTGGTTTAGCTTTGGTGTTCCTAACTGGGGTGTAGGGTGTGGTGGTGTAATGACCTGTGACCCCTGGCTTGCCCAGGGCGTCACACAGGCAGTAGTGGGAGGAAAGAAAGTGAGCAGGGAGAGGAAATTCAAAGCAAGAGGGAGCTGGGAAAAAGTCCTGTGAAGCCAAGAAGCTGTGGGAGGAGTCCTGAGAAGCCAAAGAGCTATGGGACAAGAGAAGAATTAGTAAATGCTCTGTCTGAATCGTTGCAGAGAGCAGCAGTTGTGATGAGTTTGTCAATTGATTGCTGATCTCTGCATAGACATAGGTAATAAAGCTCTCAGTGTAATGAGCTTTCTCATCTCTGTGCTTCCCTATGCAGAGAACAGCAACCAGAACACAAAACAATAACAACTGATGCCCTCTGCACTGGCAGCAGTAATGGAGCAGACAAAGCACTTACTGACTGCTTCACTGATATTGAGATAGTTCTGTGGCACCCCAGTGGTCCAGTTGCCACAGTAACATTGCCCTCCTCACAGAGGGTGATAATATGCCTCGATGCAAGGGGGTGCTCTTCCAAGCTAAGGAAACGAGCACTCAACACTTCCTACTCTGGACCAGAAGGCGGAGCTCAAGAACCCGGTTTGAGGGGAGCTTCCCTATGCATTCTGGCCTGGAGGAGGACTTAGGAACACACAGATAGAAAGTTAAACTGATCAGAACAAGTCAGGAGTGGAGAGAAGAGGGTCGCTGGGAAGGGTGCTGCACAAAAGCTTCCTCAGGACCGAATGCAGAGAACTGGGCAATGGAGCCCTAGGCTGTGTGGGTACTAAAGTCCCATCAGCAGAATTTGAAGGCCAGAAAATTATAAGTCTCCTGGCCCACAAAGTGCTTAGGGCACATCAGTATAATAGAGCCAGGAGCCATGACAAAAGAGCGGCACCAGTAAAGCACTCGCGCTGCCTGCCATACAGATGAGAACCAGAACCTACACAAGGAAGAGGGTCTCAGCGTAGCTTCAAGCCACAGGGACCCACACATCACAGCGCAAGCAGGAAGGCCTCTGAACCCACCTGGCTAGGTGGATCCCCTCATTTGCATCCAGGCTGACCGGACCTCCATTACCTGCTGGACCAGTGTCCTGGGCCTGTACCATCAACTACCAAGTAAAAGGTAAAGGAAACTATGGCCCTTGTGTTGCCCAGTTATTACAGGCGTCCTCAGTCCTGCACCCCAACGTTAAGTCCCTCCATCAATCACAAAGACTACTACTCCCATTTGCCCTGGTGCCCAGCTGTACCTGTGGAGAGCTATACCAACGAAGCTGCGTCACTATCTGCCCTAGAGGTTCCCTCCTGCAGCGTCGGCTATTCCTGGCCGAGCACCACAGGTGGTGTCACAAAAAACTATCATCATCCCTTGTAAATAATCCCCTTATTACAACGACACCGCCAGGGTCATGGAACCGGACCTTGCCACCGCAGCATCCCAGAAACATCCGCGGCAAGGTAACAAGTGCCCAACGGCCCCGATGCAGGTGTGTCAGTTCCATACACAGAGGAGGACATGTGGGAGCACAGATCAGAAAGGGGACATTTGTGGAGAAAGAGTTAGGGGCAGGCTGACCTGGGTAAAGAGAAGCAGAGCTGAATCCGTGAAGTATTCAGGGTTTTCTTCATCGCGGCTACCAGTGCAGAGTGCTAAAAACTTGGGATGAGTTTGTAATCTGGTTGCTGCCATCTGTAAAGGCATATGACAGCAGCTGAACAAAAAGCAAATTCAAATGTTCTTTTTTTTCTGGTATATTCCCAACTACCCCTTCCCACCTTTAAAAGAGTATACAGTTCATGGTTTCTGTTGTTTCTTATCCTCCTCCTCCTCCACCATATCCGCAGAGTCATTAAACAGCACTCACAAAGGAATATGGCCCCTATATCCAGGAGGAATTCCTCCACCTCCTACACCAGTTATAGCACCACTTCTCCTCCAACTCCAAATTGTGTTCTCAGAGCACATTGGCCATATCATTCTCGAGCTGTAAGCATTGCAGCACTGTATCGGTGATGCAGCAACAGGCGCTACTAAAACTACTTCTTTTAGGTTAAAAAAAGCACACTGCCGCAGAGTTGTTGCATTGTATAACAGACTAGACAGATCTATGGCTCTTGTCTGAAACTAAAACCAGGCATGGTTGTGTATGATAAACGTTGTAACCTGATGGTGGCTTTGAAGGTTGGCAAGATACCTGGTCCATGTGCTTAAGTTAGTGGTTCAGCACTTTCTGAAATCCTACCCAGATTTGCCTGAGCTACTTGTGAAGGTTCTTGTTTCCGCAAGTCAGCTACAGTTGCCACCGGTCCAGCACTTCTACAGCAGCGCTTGCAAGACCAAGCTTACCAACTGGTATGTGACTTGACCATCTACTGGAACTACACATCGCACATGTTATCAAGGATTTGTGAGCAGCTGAGGGCCATAGTTTAATACCAGCTACAACATATCCGTCAGATGTGCACCCATTAGTTTTTGTGACCTGTGCAATTTGTTCTAGAGCTCATTTATTCATTGATACACCCCTTCATAATCTAGCATATCACCTTATCAATTGCTATTAATTATATTGTTGGATTCCCCAAACTTTCGGAGCTGCAGCAGCTGAATCTTTTTTTCTGAGCCCATTAAAGTGTTGTGCTTTTTCACAAAATGATCAGGTGTCCGTTTCCGCATCAATATACGTCTGTTTCTGAACAACACCCTATTTTGTGCTCTTTTCTCCTTTTCTGTTCTTACTCAAAGATTAAAGACTAGGATCCTTCATAATCTGAACATTTTAATATCGTCTTTACTACTTTTCTTGTACTGCACCAGTTTTTTTGAATGCAGTACTCTAGTGTTCCCAGGTTTAAACGTGCCTTAAATTCCCATCTTTTAAGACAGGCCTATCACATCAACTGACTAATCTAATTGTTATCACCTTTCCCTTCTTAGGCTGGGGTCACACAAGCATATGAATCGGACGAGTGCGATGTGAGAAAATCTCACATTGCCCTCTGACCAATGTTAGTCAATGAGACAGAGCAAAGATATGATTTTTGCACCTAGTGAGCTGAAAGCCTCCACAAATCAGATTAGGTGAGCCTAGACAAGTTTATGGGTTCATTTGAAACACTGGACTGCACTAGGATGTTATCCGTAGAGGCAGATATAAGCAGGAACAGGTAATGGAGAAGATAGAAAGAATAATCTCCCCTTCTTCTCCGCATAAGAGCCCAGAGAATCACACTCGGCTCATGCTAACAGCAGAGTTTGAGCTGAGTGTCATTAGCATATCGCATCCGATTCTCTCATATTGGATGCTATACGCTTGTCTGACCCCTGCCTTAGATCTTTCCTCAGAATCTGGTTCCTATGATCATCTGTTTCTCATGTACTCAGTAGTGCTTTGCATCTGGACATAGACCGATTCTGGCTGTTGATTGATTTATGCAGCTTAACAGTTATACTTATTGATTAGAAAGGATGAATGGACTATACAAATCAAACACTTTTTTACTGTTATAAATTATAGGTTTTTGACACTTTACTTCTGTACTTCTAGAATTCTTTGTTCCTCTATAATGTGTGATATTTATTTTATGAATTATAAAGTACTTTGAAATATGTTGATGTTATATGAATACAAATTATTATTATTATTATTATTATTATTATTATTATTATTATTATTATTATTATTATTATTATTATTATTATTATTATTATTAATAATAATAATAATATTCTGAACCTAAGAAAGTCTGAAATTATTCAGTTACCATTCTGAAATGACAGTATTTTATATAAACAATCTCAATTAACATTTTTATCACAGTTTGTTTAATTAGTTTTGTTTTCAAATTTATCATCTAAACATCAGCAAAATATTTTTTGTAATCAAATTTCATCATATGTGGTGAGTAACAGTTTTATGGTCTGTGCAATGAAGCTACAACATTTGGTAGATTAATAAGAAATTTAGTCAGTGGGAGTCTTTCTAATTTGTTTTTAAAATCAGAATAGATTTCTTTTTTCAATTATGGCATGTCTATTTCTACTGCTAGTTTGTAATAGAATATTGATATTTGTGCTAGACAAAAATATTTTATCTCAGTGATATATTTAAAATGTTATTTCTCTATTTTGTCCCTCTGTGTGCTTCCATTTTGCCTGAAGACAGAAAGCTAGTATTGTTTTGAGAAACAAGATGGTGGCACATCCAGGTATCATCCTCATGAATCACTTTTTTTTTTTTATCACAATTAGCTCAATTGTGTTGTACCTATGAAAAAGTGTTACATACAAAATAGAAATAAAAAAATTAAACTGTACCTGGTAGAATGAGGTTTATGGCACACTTGAAAATATGTGTGCTCAAGAATAGAGATGAGTAGTTCTGTGGAGGTCCGGTTCGCTGGCAGCAAACGAGTCGAGCCTCCACTGACTTGAGCTTGACCTGGACCCTGGACCAAGTCACTGATTGGCAGTTTGAGTCTCTGCCGAATTCTTTTGGGATGCACACTACATGTAATCGGGCTAATGTTATCCCCGGTGTGCACTGTTCAAACACTGCAAGCGCCTCGCACAGGGCTCAGCACCCAGCGTACTTGAGCACTGCATTGATTGCACGAGTAAAGTTCGTACATAAAGCATTCAAACTCAGGTTCACTCATCTCTACTCAAGAAGAGTTCAAACCCATCAATAAATAAAAGAACTTGGCATGCCAAAAACGGATGTAAGGAATTTATTATACAGGAATTTTATAAAAAATTTAATTACAATGAATAGACTAATACAGAGGGGAAGAGGACTCTGCCCTCATAGGCTTACAGTCCAAAGTCTTACAGTTACAAGTAATAAAGGCATCCAGAAGCTCCACATACCACTATAAAGGAGCTATCATTTCTTTTCTGCTATCTCATTGTAAGCTATGCAGGAATTTAGGGGAGGTAAGAGGGACATGTTACTCCATCTCCCTGTCAGGGTGGCCAAATGCATTGTGAGTTTGACAGTTAAGTGCAGATAGTAGAGATGTTAAAAATAGAAATTGAGGTGGGATAGAAGTCCTTAAAGGGGTTTTCCCCACAAACAAAGTTAATTTTAAGGTTGATTTAAATCAATAGATCATGGAATAATAATAATTTCCACAATTGGATGTGTTTAAAAAAAAGTCTCTGTGCTGAGATAATCTTATATATTTGTCCCTGTTATGTACTGTGTAATGGATGTGCCTGACCATATAGGAACGTGGTCTGATCATACCACATCACCATGCAGTGAAGAAAACAAAAGACATTACAGCATGGGATCAGAGCTGATTCGCTGATTCCTTTTGTGAGGTAAAATATTTTCTTGCCTGTTAAAAAAAAAAAACATTTTACCTCAAAGAAAGAATTATTTGCGATCCTGAGCTGTAATTATTTTTTACTTTCTCCCGTGCCCAGTAGATGTGGTATGATCAGACCCTATCCCTGTATGACCAGACACATCCATTACACAGTATATAGCAGAGACACATACATAAGATTATCTCAGCCCAGGAGATGTGGTATGACCAGACCATGTCCCTGTACAGTTAGACACGGCCATTACACAGTACATAGCAGGGACTCATTATATAAGATTAGCTCAGCACAGGAATATTTTTTTAACACTTCCAATTTTGGACCTTATTATTAGTCCAAGACCTTTTAATTAAAATGTACTTTGTTATTGTTAAAACCCCTTTAATTTGAAAGTATGTTGCAGACCCATTTCTTAGCTTCTTACAAGGGTTTTGGGGCCACAATAAAGACCCTAAAATACAGTCATATAACATCTGTTCAAAATAGTCCTAAATGAAGCTAAATAAACTGTTCAAGTTGTTTTTAATCACAAATGGGAAAAGGAACTCTAGACTCACGGTAATTAAATAAATGAGCCATTGCCCTAACGACTGTTGGAATTATTAAGCATTATTAATACACTATGTATGCTAGCTATAAATTGCAGTGGTGGAGGCTGTGCATTACACAGTTCATTGTTAATGTTAAGTCTTTGCAAGTCTGCTCATCCCTAGTGTGCACGAGGGATGAAAGACAATCTGGACCTAGCAGCAGTGAAATGTGGCATTCAAGCTTGTACGGTTTGACCTTGTTTTGCAAAGGATCCATTTATCAGTCTTCTCCACAGCGCATCCTCATTATTTTTTTTTCAATTAACACAGCGTTGTTTTTCACAACAAGGATTGCAAATAATACACGGACACCAGAAAAGCAGCTGATTTCGCATTATTCACTGCTTAGCGTTACCAGGATAGAGTAGCAGATGCCTCTCTTCCATACTTTAAATTAGGTTTGGTGCTGGACAGTTTTATGTGAAGACTTTATGAGCCTATGATTTATTATATTGTTAGAGAACTACCTCTCACAGCGTACATTCAGCTGTATGTAAATCTTCTTAGTGTAAAGATTATGTGTGACTTGTATTACAAATAAGCAGACTACTGTACAATTTAATGGCGTGACATTTTCAGAAAATATATACTTAAGAAGATTAGTGATGCATAAATGGCTAAATAATTAAGGGTTTCTAGCTATTTAGTGCAAAAAAATTGTTTAGTCCTGGCATCAAAAAGTAATTGTCATGTTATCCTTTTTTTATAATGCAAAATCATAACATTGTAACTTCTAACCTTGTGAGATACAGTTTCATGGCTATGTCTATAGAATTAAAAGAGTTGGCCACTACTAAGACAATCCTTTCTAAATCTGAGTGAAGCCAGTGCTAATTGGGGATAGGGCTCGCGTGACACAACAATATCACATACATCCCAGCAGATCAAGTGCCAATACAGTTTGTTAGCACCAGCACCAGTGGTGAGTATAGGTGTTGTTATTTTAACGGGGAAAACACTCAGATTAATGAAGGGTTGTCCTAGTAGTATACAATGTTATGGCTGTACAACAACTCACATAGGGGTAAAGGTAACACACTAAAACCTACAACTGACCGTGCCAAATCTGGTACAGACTAGAAAACCCAGTCCTGCAGCCCTAGTCATTAAAAGATGACAACTCATTCCTATGCTGCCTGATTGGCCATCGAACACTTCACGTTCCTCCTAAGGAACTGGAGGGGCAGAGCAGAGTGTAAAGTACCTACAGAAGGGAAGGTGTGCTGAATTAAGACAACAAACAAAGTACCAGAGAAGGTGAATATTGCTAAAGAATATGCAGCTTACTTACTAACAAACAGTAGATAGCAGCAGAGTGGAGAACACAAACACCAGAGAGAAGTATTCTAGCTGGTCTTCCACTGACTGGCAGAAACTAACAGCAATATGTCTGGACTTCAAAACTAGAAAATTACCAGAATGAAATACCAGCAGGAGTTACGTACTTAAAGCTCCCCCCAATAGATGATTGGACAGCCAAATGAGTAAATAAATATACCAGTTACCCTAATAGAATGAAAGCAAGAATAACAGAAACTAAACACCCAAGGAAAAGGTGAATCTCCTGTGGTCCAGTGCACAAAGAAGCTGACCACAGAGCACAGAGTCAAAGATGTTAATTCAGAAATGACAGATAACTCCTTTAAGTCATCTAGCAATCGGTTACTGAACATCCACATGTAAATGTTTAACTGTCATGTCAGGGTTTTATTTTACAATATTACTTGCTCCTTCAATACAAATAGATATAAGCAGATGTTTCTGAAATATCTGGACAGTGCCTTATTGTTTTATTTTTTTTAAAACTAATTTTAACTAATAATGCAGCTCAGGTATACTACTGTATATGATGTTTTTGGAAGATTATTACACTTTGCATTGATATGGCCAAAATATCTATTTAACCTCCGCCTTATATCTGTATTTTCAATAAGTGTGAAATTCATTAAAGTGACATATACTACCATTACCCATTATGAAGCTGCTCATATGTCTGTGTTTTTACACATACCATGTGTCCATATAAAACACCTGGAGACATGTCCATTTTTTTTGGCAGCACAGATGACAATGGTCAATAAAAATCGATGGGTCCATGAAAAAAATATGCAGCATACGCAAGGCATCCATGTGCGTCCATGTGTTGTATGTGTTTTAAACTGACGTGTATAGGAGAAGCTTAGTCATTTCTCTTTTTCTTTAGCCATCTGTGCAAAACACTGTTGATACACTGTTGGTAAAAATGGACATATACATGAAACTCTGATGCAAAAAAACTGACTACCACCAGTACCATTTTTTCCAATATATATTTTTTACGTACAGTATAAGTGATAAAAGACTTATCAATAGAAAAAAAGTAAACTTTTACAAAACTACATAGTTATTTTTCATTTCTAGACATAACACTTTCTGTATATTAAACCTTATCTCTAGAGATGAGCGAATGAGGAAAACTTTGAATTTGCTTGTTTGTGCAGATTTTACCTGAATTTTATGTCATATATTAATCTCTGGAGTCTGTATGTTTTCATACCTCAAAAAAATAAAGCTTTTTAGAGCAATCAAATAAAAAATAAATAAATAAAAAAAGTTTACCACTGTACAAAGTAAAGATGTAAAACAAAGTTTTTTCATCTTCAAATTCAAAATTAGCCTTTTCCAAAAGGAGCTAAAGGAAAGTTTTACTATATTAGTTATTGCGTCAATATCGACGCTGTCTATTGGCAGTATCAGGGTGTAGGATGAGGGTACCTTATTCTATTCACCCATCAGCATACTTATGATGCAATTGCGTGGCTCCAATGGGTTTATATGACAGCAGATAGTCTATTGAAGGCCTTTATGCATGTTATAACCAGAATCAGACTGGTTAGCGGAGGAATCGCCAATAATACCAGTTATGGTTGCGGTTACCTGGATTGAACTCCGGAGCTCTCACCTGAATTCCAGAGTTCAGCCCTGCCTGTCCGCAGCTGTAACATGAACTGAACTGCAATCGCCGGGGAATCAGTCGGTGCTCGTGGTTCAGTCCTGCAAACCCCGCGTTCAGTCCAGGCTGCACTCCGGAACTCAGGTAAGAGCTCTGGAGTTCAATGCAGGTAACCGCAGCCAGGCCTTGTATTACTGGAGGTTCCTCCGGTAACCAGTCCGATTCTGGTTGTGACTGAGCTCCTTTGGAGGCTGTGATTTTTGCTCTAGTTAGCTGTGGGGTATTGCAGGTACAAGTCTTCTACTTTTTTACTTAGAAAAACAGTAAAAAAGTTTAAAAATATAAAACTTTGAATCCCTTAAATTAACATTTTAACGACTTATAATGGACTTACTGCATCATATGCCGACTCCTTGCTGTTGATGTAAACTTGTAAGTTGAGCCCTCATATTTCCAGGCAGACAATGGCTGTGATATTCAGCCATCACCTGTCTCTAAAGGGCCTGTTACACGCTACGATGTATCTAACGATATGTTGTCGGGGGTCACGTCATTAGTGACGCACATCCAGCATCGTTTGACATATCATAACGTATGACAGCTACGAGCGACTGTGAACGAGCAAAAATACTCACCTTATCGTTGCTCGTTGACACGTCGCTCATTTTCAAAAAATCGTTCCTCCTTCTGCACGCCGGTTGTTCATTGTTCCAAAGGCAGCACACATCGCTCTGTGTGACACCCTGGGAACGATGAACTGCAGCTTACCTGCAGCCGCCATCAATGCCGAAGGAAGGAGGTAGGCAGGATGTTACGGCCCGCTCATCTCCGCCCCTCCACTTCTATTGGGCGGCCGCTGTGTGACATCGCTGTGACGCCGAACGTCCCTCCCACTTCAGGAAGAGGATGTTCGCCGACCACAACGAGGTCGTTCGGGAGGTAAGTACGTGTGACGGGGGTTACCGACTTTGTGCGCCACTGGGAACAAATTGCCCGTAATGCACAAACGATGGGGGCGGGTGCGATCGCACATGCGATCGCACAATAAATTGCCGCGTGTAAAGCAACCTTAACAGACTTGGATTGAGCAACGCTCTAGCTACAGTTAATAACCTGTTAAATTCCGCTGTCAATCTGTCACAGCGGCATTTAATATGCACCAGGAAGGGTGGTACGCCCTTGTAACTCCTCATCGGCGCTCCCACGACACAATTGTGGGACATCAATTTGTTTACATGACAGCTAGGGGTCTGCGGAAAATCCTGCTGTCTGTCGTTATGGCACTTCTATATATCAATCATCTTTATTAACAACATAAATTATAAAAATTATAAAAACACATAACAATTTAATGGTACAGCCCAGGAGGGACGGATGGAATAATGTGGACACCGGGCACTTGTTATACTGTCATCAATGGAATCCATAAAACTGGATGGTATGAAATGTTGTTCTATTTATACATTCATAAGTAACTGCAACCTTTACCAGTAGTAAATATCAATTGGTATATAGCATTATCAAAGGTATGGTTTGCAGTGCAATAAAGAATGAATACAACATAACATTACCAAGGAGTCCAAAACGTAAGATTGCCACGGCCTCCAACAGCCACACTGACGCGCGTTTCGCACCTGAAAGTGCTTCGTCCAGGAGTGATCTGTACTGGAACCGCTAACCTCTTTATAGGCAGGAAATCCCTCATAGATGTAGAGCCGGTGTGTAATTTGGTGACGAAATATCCAAATTAGATCATGTGACGCTCTGGTTACCATCACAACAGTTGAAACATACTTGCTCATTTGTTAAAAAGTCCGTAACGTCATTTCCGGGTAAAGAAACATGTGACACTGGTAGTTATGGTAACATGCGTATACAAGCGGTTACATTCATTAAGAATCCGTAACATCATTTCCGGGTAAGAGCATGTGACACTCGTAGTTATAGCAACCTGCATATACAAACAATTACATTCATACAAGGTCCGTAACGTCATTTCCGGATAAAAAACATGTGACATTAGTAGTTATAGCAACGTGCATATACAAGCAGTTACATTCATAGAGGGACCGTAACGTCATTTCCGGGTGTATCTCATTAATGTTAGCACTCCGGTAACCATAGAAATATGTAAATAAACAAGTTCATAACGTCATCTCTAGATTTAAATGTAACCTACTCCGATAACTATGGTGACATATACAGGTGAGCAATTACATTCATAAAGGATCCGTAACATCCGTAATATTATTCACAGAGACATTATGCCCATAAATGCTTTATCAATACTATATCACCATTAAAAAGTGAATCTATGATTATAGATGCTAACCAGCATCCGTCCGAAGTCATTCGGGCAGATGGTGGGAGCATGACAAAGTGTATACGTGAAAAAAGTATATATGTATGTATATGCATATACAAACGATTACATTCATACCAAGTCCGTAACGTCATTTCCGGATAAAAAACATGTGACACTAGTAGTTATAGCAACGTGCATATACAAGTGGTTACATTCATGGAAGTACCGTAACGTTATTTCCGGGTGCATCTCATTAATATTAGCACTCTGGTAACCATAGAAATATGTAAATGAACAAGTTCGTAACGTCATCTCTAGATTTAAGTGTAACCTACTCCGGTAACTATGGTAACATATACAGATGAGCAATTCTATTCATAAAGGATCCGTAACATCGGTTCCGAAAGCGTCATGTTGATATTAACACTCCGGTAACCGTAAAGATATATGTAGATGACTAATTCATTCATAAAGAAGATAGCAACGTCATTTTATATTAATTTTATGACTATAGTTGCATGTGTAACCAAATAATCTAAATCATGAAAAATCCATAACGTCACTTCCAGAGGTGTTATATCCATCAACTCTAAAATATCAAAAGGACATATTGGGTATAAATTTTAACATATTGTTCACAGAGACATTATACCCATAAATGCTTTATCAATACTATATCACCATTAAAAAGTGAATCTATGATTATAGATGCCAACCAGCATCCGTCCGAAATCATTCGGGCAGATGGTGGGAGCATAATAAAGTGCATGCGTGAAAAGAATATATATATATATATATATATATACATACATTATATTATGTTCTAACCATAAAGAAAAACTATAATTATGATAATAAGTGCAGTTAAATATTGACCAATGATCCATTATAATAAAACAAACCAATATCCATGCATAGAAATAGGAAAGAAGAAAAGGAAAAAACCCCCTGTGATATATAAGTGACAAAAGGTGACAAAGGTGACAAGAAGGAAGAATTGTTTAGAAAAAGAGAATAAATACAAGATTAAAATATTGTTATAATTCTCAAATAAATTATATAATAATAATAATAAAGCACTGATAATACAAATACTTCAGAATGGTACATGGTTAATCACTCTGTAAATATCTGATATATAGTGGGAACCAATATATATACACAATCTTCAAAATTATTAGATTCCATTAACGACAAGTGCCCAATGTGAACCACACAAAATTCCCACCATAATCCAATTAGTACATCAACAATCAATATATAGTCCCAATAAATAATAATAATATAATATGGTATCAAAAAAAACACTCCCAATTCCATCATGTATCAAGATTAATATAGAAAGATACATAAATACACAAAGAACCGGCAAGGTCAACATGGAAGAAAAACATGGAGAGAAGGAAATTCCAGCCCTAAAAGGAAAGATAAAACCATACATCATAACCACATATTAAATTTTAAAATAAATATATTTTAATATTAAAACCAATTAAAACAGAATAAAAAGCCCATAAAAACCGCACTGAAAAATAATATTTATATAGGAAGAAAGGGAACAAAGCTGTTGTGATCATTCAAACCGTTTGGTGTGAGGGTATTCAATTTATAGATCCACATTGTTTCTCTCTGAGCCAGAAGTCTCTTCCAATTGCCACCTCGCATACCAATCAAGATCCTGTCTATACCTTTGGCTTGAAATAGAGTACTATCACATTCATGTTTTAATTTGAAGTGACGTGGAATGGTTTTTAATTTATTAGGATCCTCTTCTTGCTTGGCATTTTCAATATCTAGCACGTGTTCACGGATTCGACGTCTCAATTCTCGAGACGTCATTCCCACATATGCTAATCCACAAGGACAGGTTGCTTGATAGATAACTGCTTTGGTTGTACAATTAATACTATGAGTGATTTGATATGTCCTCTCATGATTTGAGTCCTCAAAAGTCTGGCTATTGGTAATATTGGCACATGCTACACATTTGCCACATGTAGTGCAGCCCCATTTTGGGCCTTTTGCACCGAATATAGGTTTTTGTGACTTAATTTCATAGTGACTCCGTACTAATGTATCTCGAAGATTCCTAGATTTTCTATATGTGACTGATGGATGTTGGTGTATATGCCCTGCAATAGTTTTATCTAGCTGAAGAATCGACCAGTGTCTTTCCAGGATTCTTTTAAATTCATCACTCCGAGAGTTATAGTCCAGTATGCAACGTACCTTAGTATCCTTCTGTTCAGTTTTCGTCCTATATTGCAGCAGATCTGTCCTGTTTCTTACACTTGCGTTCCTGTATGCCTCACAAATGGTTTTCTTGTTGTATCCCCGATCCCTAAAACGAGAACACAGATTCTCAGCTTGTTTTTCATATAGATGATCATTGGAACATATTCTTCTAGCTCTTAAGAACTGTCCCTTAGGGATATTTCTAATAAGATGTTTCGGATGTTGGGATGTGGCATGCAGGACTGCATTAGCTGATGTGCTTTTTCTATATAGGTCAGTCTGGATGAAGCCACATTCATCAGTTTGTATAAGGATATCCAGAAATTCAATCTTTTTCTGACTATATTTGTATGTCAGCCGGATATTGATGTTATTTTTATTCAATTCCTGAATAAAGGCTTCCAAATCCTCCACCGACCCCTGCCATATCATCAGCACATCATCTATGTACCTACACCAGAATAATACCTTCTCGCTCAGTCTGGTGGTCTCCGTTTGGAAAATACGTCTCTCCCACAGCCCCAGAAACAAATTAGCATATGAGGGCGCACAAGCCGCCCCCATTGCTGTGCCCTGGAGCTGTAGGAAGAACATTCCCTTAAAGAGGAAGAAGTTATGGCTCAATAGAAAGCCCAATGCTTTAATGAGAAATTTACAAAGGTGGGTATCCAGTCTACTCGATTTCAGAAAAAATTCTGTGGCTGCAATTCCATCTTCGTGCCTGATGGATGTATATAGTGACTCAACGTCACATGTTACGAGCCACATATCATCCTCTATTTGGACCCCATCTAGTTTGCGAAGGGCATCGGTAGTATCTCTAATGTACGAAGGGAGGTTCTCCACCAGGGGTTTAAGATAATAATCAACAAAACCACATAGCGGTTCACAAAAATTATTAATGCCCGATACAATTGGCCTCCCTGGTGGCATAAGTGGGTCCTTATGAATCTTGGGTAGTAAATAAATACTTGCCACAGTTGGTTCTCTGATCCATAAACCATCCCTTTGTTTACTTGATAGAACCCCATCCTCGACAGCTTCATAAAGTAGGGAATCCAATTCCTGTTGGTATTTGGACAGAGGATTAAAGGTTAATTTCTTATAACATACACCATCTTTAAGTTGTTTGAACATCTCTTTCTCATATTGGTTTGTAGGCCAAATAACTACATTTCCTCCTTTGTCTGATGGTTTTATGATTACTTCTTTAAGCTGCATAAGGTCCTTCAGGGCTCGTCGCTCTGATACTCCAAGATTGTCTTTTTTAATAGATTTTGGGATTTTCTCAAGATCACGTGAAACCAGCCTCACAAAAAGCTCGATCTCAGGAAATAAAGAGATAGACGGGAAATTTTTAGATTTCGGAAGTAAATGTTGAGGGAATTTACCTTTATATATATCTTCCGATTCTTCAGCCAATTCTTCTAGCGTTTGTAGTGCTTCCCTCTCTGCAATGGAGGAAAATAATCCCTGTTTGTCCTTATCAGAGAAGAGCTTTTTAAAAATTAACTTTCTTGCAAAAAGCTGAATATCTTTAAAAGCAAGAAAGTGGTTAAAGCTAGAAGAAGGAGAAAAAGACAATCCTCTCTGCAATACAGAAATCTGAACTGGCGTAAGCACAATATTTGATAAGTTAATTACCTTTAGGGAGTTGGTGTTTCCTGTGGATTCTCCAAAGTTAGATTGTTTGCGCTTCTGACCATATTGGTATCGAGTGTTGTCTGCTGGTCTTGTTTGGAATCGTTCTGTATATATTGAGGTGGTACTGGAGGCGACACTAGAAGTGTCACTCAAAGAGACATTAGTAGATTCTGACTGATTTTTGTGATTCCATCTAAACATCCTGTTCTGTTCCTTATCCTGGGTGTCTCGCTGAAACTTCTTAGTCTTGACGGCTGCAATTTGTTTTTCCCACTCATTCGAGCAGTTTTCCATTTCTTTATTAAATAATTCTAATTCTTCCACAGAACACTCATTCTGGAGCTTCTTGTGAATTTCATCAATTTCCAAGCTCAAACTATCTAGGGTTCTTCCATCTAGTTCGATCAGCAATCCCATAAATGTTTTTGAGCAAGTCATACATGCTGTTTCCCATTTTTTTCTAAAATCATCATCACTGATCGTAAAAGAAGGAAATAGTTGAACCCGAAGTCCTCGTGGTACTAGTTCCTGACTTATATAGTTCTCCAGAGACACCTTGTTCCACCATAGCCTTGTACGGCGGTTCAATAATTTTTTAAAATTCTTTTTCAGTGCGGATTTCTGGACTGATTCCTGTTCCTGGGCATTACCATTAGAAAACACATTTTTAATCTTAGTAGACCATGATAATTCTCTACTTCTGTAATCCATTGATACTTGTGGAATTTCTGCAATTTAACCAGAAATAAATTATCAATTACACCAATAACCACAATAACCATATGAGGCCTCTATTGCATGATTTCAAATAGCCACCAAAAAAGGAATATGCAGGCCATATTATATATCAATCATCTTTATTAACAACATAAATTATAAAAATTATAAAAACACATAACAATTTAATGGTACAGCCCAGGAGGGACGGATGGAATAATGTGGACACCGGGCACTTGTTATACTGTCATCAATGGAATCCATAAAACTGGATGGTATGAAATGTTGTTCTATTTATACATTCATAAGTAACTGCAACCTTTACCAGTAGTAAATATCAATTGGTATATAGCATTATCAAAGGTATGGTTTGCAGTGCAATAAAGAATGAATACAACATAACATTACCAAGGAGTCCAAAACGTAAGATTGCCACGGCCTCCAACAGCCACACTGACGCGCGTTTCGCACCTGAAAGTGCTTCGTCCAGGAGTGATCTGTACTGGAACCGCTAACCTCTTTATAGGCAGGAAATCCCTCATAGATGTAGAGCCGGTGTGTAATTTGGTGACGAAATATCCAAATTAGATCATGTGACGCTCTGGTTACCATCACAACAGTTGAAACATACTTGCTCATTTGTTAAAAAGTCCGTAACGTCATTTCCGGGTAAAGAAACATGTGACACTGGTAGTTATGGTAACATGCGTATACAAGCGGTTACATTCATTAAGAATCCGTAACATCATTTCCGGGTAAGAGCATGTGACACTCGTAGTTATAGCAACCTGCATATACAAACAATTACATTCATACAAGGTCCGTAACGTCATTTCCGGATAAAAAACATGTGACATTAGTAGTTATAGCAACGTGCATATACAAGCAGTTACATTCATAGAGGGACCGTAACGTCATTTCCGGGTGTATCTCATTAATGTTAGCACTCCGGTAACCATAGAAATATGTAAATAAACAAGTTCATAACGTCATCTCTAGATTTAAATGTAACCTACTCCGATAACTATGGTGACATATACAGGTGAGCAATTACATTCATAAAGGATCCGTAACATCCGTAATATTATTCACAGAGACATTATGCCCATAAATGCTTTATCAATACTATATCACCATTAAAAAGTGAATCTATGATTATAGATGCTAACCAGCATCCGTCCGAAGTCATTCGGGCAGATGGTGGGAGCATGACAAAGTGTATACGTGAAAAAAGTATATATGTATGTATATGCATATACAAACGATTACATTCATACCAAGTCCGTAACGTCATTTCCGGATAAAAAACATGTGACACTAGTAGTTATAGCAACGTGCATATACAAGTGGTTACATTCATGGAAGTACCGTAACGTTATTTCCGGGTGCATCTCATTAATATTAGCACTCTGGTAACCATAGAAATATGTAAATGAACAAGTTCGTAACGTCATCTCTAGATTTAAGTGTAACCTACTCCGGTAACTATGGTAACATATACAGATGAGCAATTCTATTCATAAAGGATCCGTAACATCGGTTCCGAAAGCGTCATGTTGATATTAACACTCCGGTAACCGTAAAGATATATGTAGATGACTAATTCATTCATAAAGAAGATAGCAACGTCATTTTATATTAATTTTATGACTATAGTTGCATGTGTAACCAAATAATCTAAATCATGAAAAATCCATAACGTCACTTCCAGAGGTGTTATATCCATCAACTCTAAAATATCAAAAGGACATATTGGGTATAAATTTTAACATATTGTTCACAGAGACATTATACCCATAAATGCTTTATCAATACTATATCACCATTAAAAAGTGAATCTATGATTATAGATGCCAACCAGCATCCGTCCGAAATCATTCGGGCAGATGGTGGGAGCATAATAAAGTGCATGCGTGAAAAGAATATATATATATATATATATATATACATACATTATATTATGTTCTAACCATAAAGAAAAACTATAATTATGATAATAAGTGCAGTTAAATATTGACCAATGATCCATTATAATAAAACAAACCAATATCCATGCATAGAAATAGGAAAGAAGAAAAGGAAAAAACCCCCTGTGATATATAAGTGACAAAAGGTGACAAAGGTGACAAGAAGGAAGAATTGTTTAGAAAAAGAGAATAAATACAAGATTAAAATATTGTTATAATTCTCAAATAAATTATATAATAATAATAATAAAGCACTGATAATACAAATACTTCAGAATGGTACATGGTTAATCACTCTGTAAATATCTGATATATAGTGGGAACCAATATATATACACAATCTTCAAAATTATTAGATTCCATTAACGACAAGTGCCCAATGTGAACCACACAAAATTCCCACCATAATCCAATTAGTACATCAACAATCAATATATAGTCCCAATAAATAATAATAATATAATATGGTATCAAAAAAAACACTCCCAATTCCATCATGTATCAAGATTAATATAGAAAGATACATAAATACACAAAGAACCGGCAAGGTCAACATGGAAGAAAAACATGGAGAGAAGGAAATTCCAGCCCTAAAAGGAAAGATAAAACCATACATCATAACCACATATTAAATTTTAAAATAAATATATTTTAATATTAAAACCAATTAAAACAGAATAAAAAGCCCATAAAAACCGCACTGAAAAATAATATTTATATAGGAAGAAAGGGAACAAAGCTGTTGTGATCATTCAAACCGTTTGGTGTGAGGGTATTCAATTTATAGATCCACATTGTTTCTCTCTGAGCCAGAAGTCTCTTCCAATTGCCACCTCGCATACCAATCAAGATCCTGTCTATACCTTTGGCTTGAAATAGAGTACTATCACATTCATGTTTTAATTTGAAGTGACGTGGAATGGTTTTTAATTTATTAGGATCCTCTTCTTGCTTGGCATTTTCAATATCTAGCACGTGTTCACGGATTCGACGTCTCAATTCTCGAGACGTCATTCCCACATATGCTAATCCACAAGGACAGGTTGCTTGATAGATAACTGCTTTGGTTGTACAATTAATACTATGAGTGATTTGATATGTCCTCTCATGATTTGAGTCCTCAAAAGTCTGGCTATTGGTAATATTGGCACATGCTACACATTTGCCACATGTAGTGCAGCCCCATTTTGGGCCTTTTGCACCGAATATAGGTTTTTGTGACTTAATTTCATAGTGACTCCGTACTAATGTATCTCGAAGATTCCTAGATTTTCTATATGTGACTGATGGATGTTGGTGTATATGCCCTGCAATAGTTTTATCTAGCTGAAGAATCGACCAGTGTCTTTCCAGGATTCTTTTAAATTCATCACTCCGAGAGTTATAGTCCAGTATGCAACGTACCTTAGTATCCTTCTGTTCAGTTTTCGTCCTATATTGCAGCAGATCTGTCCTGTTTCTTACACTTGCGTTCCTGTATGCCTCACAAATGGTTTTCTTGTTGTATCCCCGATCCCTAAAACGAGAACACAGATTCTCAGCTTGTTTTTCATATAGATGATCATTGGAACATATTCTTCTAGCTCTTAAGAACTGTCCCTTAGGGATATTTCTAATAAGATGTTTCGGATGTTGGGATGTGGCATGCAGGACTGCATTAGCTGATGTGCTTTTTCTATATAGGTCAGTCTGGATGAAGCCACATTCATCAGTTTGTATAAGGATATCCAGAAATTCAATCTTTTTCTGACTATATTTGTATGTCAGCCGGATATTGATGTTATTTTTATTCAATTCCTGAATAAAGGCTTCCAAATCCTCCACCGACCCCTGCCATATCATCAGCACATCATCTATGTACCTACACCAGAATAATACCTTCTCGCTCAGTCTGGTGGTCTCCGTTTGGAAAATACGTCTCTCCCACAGCCCCAGAAACAAATTAGCATATGAGGGCGCACAAGCCGCCCCCATTGCTGTGCCCTGGAGCTGTAGGAAGAACATTCCCTTAAAGAGGAAGAAGTTATGGCTCAATAGAAAGCCCAATGCTTTAATGAGAAATTTACAAAGGTGGGTATCCAGTCTACTCGATTTCAGAAAAAATTCTGTGGCTGCAATTCCATCTTCGTGCCTGATGGATGTATATAGTGACTCAACGTCACATGTTACGAGCCACATATCATCCTCTATTTGGACCCCATCTAGTTTGCGAAGGGCATCGGTAGTATCTCTAATGTACGAAGGGAGGTTCTCCACCAGGGGTTTAAGATAATAATCAACAAAACCACATAGCGGTTCACAAAAATTATTAATGCCCGATACAATTGGCCTCCCTGGTGGCATAAGTGGGTCCTTATGAATCTTGGGTAGTAAATAAATACTTGCCACAGTTGGTTCTCTGATCCATAAACCATCCCTTTGTTTACTTGATAGAACCCCATCCTCGACAGCTTCATAAAGTAGGGAATCCAATTCCTGTTGGTATTTGGACAGAGGATTAAAGGTTAATTTCTTATAACATACACCATCTTTAAGTTGTTTGAACATCTCTTTCTCATATTGGTTTGTAGGCCAAATAACTACATTTCCTCCTTTGTCTGATGGTTTTATGATTACTTCTTTAAGCTGCATAAGGTCCTTCAGGGCTCGTCGCTCTGATACTCCAAGATTGTCTTTTTTAATAGATTTTGGGATTTTCTCAAGATCACGTGAAACCAGCCTCACAAAAAGCTCGATCTCAGGAAATAAAGAGATAGACGGGAAATTTTTAGATTTCGGAAGTAAATGTTGAGGGAATTTACCTTTATATATATCTTCCGATTCTTCAGCCAATTCTTCTAGCGTTTGTAGTGCTTCCCTCTCTGCAATGGAGGAAAATAATCCCTGTTTGTCCTTATCAGAGAAGAGCTTTTTAAAAATTAACTTTCTTGCAAAAAGCTGAATATCTTTAAAAGCAAGAAAGTGGTTAAAGCTAGAAGAAGGAGAAAAAGACAATCCTCTCTGCAATACAGAAATCTGAACTGGCGTAAGCACAATATTTGATAAGTTAATTACCTTTAGGGAGTTGGTGTTTCCTGTGGATTCTCCAAAGTTAGATTGTTTGCGCTTCTGACCATATTGGTATCGAGTGTTGTCTGCTGGTCTTGTTTGGAATCGTTCTGTATATATTGAGGTGGTACTGGAGGCGACACTAGAAGTGTCACTCAAAGAGACATTAGTAGATTCTGACTGATTTTTGTGATTCCATCTAAACATCCTGTTCTGTTCCTTATCCTGGGTGTCTCGCTGAAACTTCTTAGTCTTGACGGCTGCAATTTGTTTTTCCCACTCATTCGAGCAGTTTTCCATTTCTTTATTAAATAATTCTAATTCTTCCACAGAACACTCATTCTGGAGCTTCTTGTGAATTTCATCAATTTCCAAGCTCAAACTATCTAGGGTTCTTCCATCTAGTTCGATCAGCAATCCCATAAATGTTTTTGAGCAAGTCATACATGCTGTTTCCCATTTTTTTCTAAAATCATCATCACTGATCGTAAAAGAAGGAAATAGTTGAACCCGAAGTCCTCGTGGTACTAGTTCCTGACTTATATAGTTCTCCAGAGACACCTTGTTCCACCATAGCCTTGTACGGCGGTTCAATAATTTTTTAAAATTCTTTTTCAGTGCGGATTTCTGGACTGATTCCTGTTCCTGGGCATTACCATTAGAAAACACATTTTTAATCTTAGTAGACCATGATAATTCTCTACTTCTGTAATCCATTGATACTTGTGGAATTTCTGCAATTTAACCAGAAATAAATTATCAATTACACCAATAACCACAATAACCATATGAGGCCTCTATTGCATGATTTCAAATAGCCACCAAAAAAGGAATATGCAGGCCATATTATATATCAATCATCTTTATTAACAACATAAATTATAAAAATTATAAAAACACATAACAATTTAATGGTACAGCCCAGGAGGGACGGATGGAATAATGTGGACACCGGGCACTTGTTATACTGTCATCAATGGAATCCATAAAACTGGATGGTATGAAATGTTGTTCTATTTATACATTCATAAGTAACTGCAACCTTTACCAGTAGTAAATATCAATTGGTATATAGCATTATCAAAGGTATGGTTTGCAGTGCAATAAAGAATGAATACAACATAACATTACCAAGGAGTCCAAAACGTAAGATTGCCACGGCCTCCAACAGCCACACTGACGCGCGTTTCGCACCTGAAAGTGCTTCGTCCAGGAGTGATCTGTACTGGAACCGCTAACCTCTTTATAGGCAGGAAATCCCTCATAGATGTAGAGCCGGTGTGTAATTTGGTGACGAAATATCCAAATTAGATCATGTGACGCTCTGGTTACCATCACAACAGTTGAAACATACTTGCTCATTTGTTAAAAAGTCCGTAACGTCATTTCCGGGTAAAGAAACATGTGACACTGGTAGTTATGGTAACATGCGTATACAAGCGGTTACATTCATTAAGAATCCGTAACATCATTTCCGGGTAAGAGCATGTGACACTCGTAGTTATAGCAACCTGCATATACAAACAATTACATTCATACAAGGTCCGTAACGTCATTTCCGGATAAAAAACATGTGACATTAGTAGTTATAGCAACGTGCATATACAAGCAGTTACATTCATAGAGGGACCGTAACGTCATTTCCGGGTGTATCTCATTAATGTTAGCACTCCGGTAACCATAGAAATATGTAAATAAACAAGTTCATAACGTCATCTCTAGATTTAAATGTAACCTACTCCGATAACTATGGTGACATATACAGGTGAGCAATTACATTCATAAAGGATCCGTAACATCCGTAATATTATTCACAGAGACATTATGCCCATAAATGCTTTATCAATACTATATCACCATTAAAAAGTGAATCTATGATTATAGATGCTAACCAGCATCCGTCCGAAGTCATTCGGGCAGATGGTGGGAGCATGACAAAGTGTATACGTGAAAAAAGTATATATGTATGTATATGCATATACAAACGATTACATTCATACCAAGTCCGTAACGTCATTTCCGGATAAAAAACATGTGACACTAGTAGTTATAGCAACGTGCATATACAAGTGGTTACATTCATGGAAGTACCGTAACGTTATTTCCGGGTGCATCTCATTAATATTAGCACTCTGGTAACCATAGAAATATGTAAATGAACAAGTTCGTAACGTCATCTCTAGATTTAAGTGTAACCTACTCCGGTAACTATGGTAACATATACAGATGAGCAATTCTATTCATAAAGGATCCGTAACATCGGTTCCGAAAGCGTCATGTTGATATTAACACTCCGGTAACCGTAAAGATATATGTAGATGACTAATTCATTCATAAAGAAGATAGCAACGTCATTTTATATTAATTTTATGACTATAGTTGCATGTGTAACCAAATAATCTAAATCATGAAAAATCCATAACGTCACTTCCAGAGGTGTTATATCCATCAACTCTAAAATATCAAAAGGACATATTGGGTATAAATTTTAACATATTGTTCACAGAGACATTATACCCATAAATGCTTTATCAATACTATATCACCATTAAAAAGTGAATCTATGATTATAGATGCCAACCAGCATCCGTCCGAAATCATTCGGGCAGATGGTGGGAGCATAATAAAGTGCATGCGTGATATGGCAGGGGTCGGTGGAGGATTTGGAAGCCTTTATTCAGGAATTGAATAAAAATAACATCAATATCCGGCTGACATACAAATATAGTCAGAAAAAGATTGAATTTCTGGATATCCTTATACAAACTGATGAATGTGGCTTCATCCAGACTGACCTATATAGAAAAAGCACATCAGCTAATGCAGTCCTGCATGCCACATCCCAACATCCGAAACATCTTATTAGAAATATCCCTAAGGGACAGTTCTTAAGAGCTAGAAGAATATGTTCCAATGATCATCTATATGAAAAACAAGCTGAGGATCTGTGTTCTCGTTTTAGGGATCGGGGATACAACAAGAAAACCATTTGTGAGGCATACAGGAACGCAAGTGTAAGAAACAGGACAGATCTGCTGCAATATAGGACGAAAACTGAACAGAAGGATACTAAGGTACGTTGCATACTGGACTATAACTCTCGGAGTGATGAATTTAAAAGAATCCTGGAAAGACACTGGTCGATTCTTCAGCTAGATAAAACTATTGCAGGGCATATACACCAACATCCATCAGTCACATATAGAAAATCTAGGAATCTTCGAGATACATTAGTACGGAGTCACTATGAAATTAAGTCACAAAAACCTATATTCGGTGCAAAAGGCCCAAAATGGGGCTGCACTACATGTGGCAAATGTGTAGCATGTGCCAATATTACCAATAGCCAGACTTTTGAGGACTCAAATCATGAGAGGACATATCAAATCACTCATAGTATTAATTGTACAACCAAAGCAGTTATCTATCAAGCAACCTGTCCTTGTGGATTAGCATATGTGGGAATGACGTCTCGAGAATTGAGACGTCGAATCCGTGAACACGTGCTAGATATTGAAAATGCCAAGCAAGAAGAGGATCCTAATAAATTAAAAACCATTCCACGTCACTTCAAATTAAAACATGAATGTGATAGTACTCTATTTCAAGCCAAAGGTATAGACAGGATCTTGATTGGTATGCGAGGTGGCAATTGGAAGAGACTTCTGGCTCAGAGAGAAACAATGTGGATCTATAAATTGAATACCCTCACACCAAACGGTTTGAATGATCACAACAGCTTTGTTCCCTTTCTTCCTATATAAATATTATTTTTCAGTGCGGTTTTTATGGGCTTTTTATTCTGTTTTAATTGGTTTTAATATTAAAATATATTTATTTTAAAATTTAATATGTGGTTATGATGTATGGTTTTATCTTTCCTTTTAGGGCTGGAATTTCCTTCTCTCCATGTTTTTCTTCCATGTTGACCTTGCCGGTTCTTTGTGTATTTATGTATCTTTCTATATTAATCTTGATACATGATGGAATTGGGAGTGTTTTTTTTGATACCATATTATATTATTATTATTTATTGGGACTATATATTGATTGTTGATGTACTAATTGGATTATGGTGGGAATTTTGTGTGGTTCACATTGGGCACTTGTCGTTAATGGAATCTAATAATTTTGAAGATTGTGTATATATATTGGTTCCCACTATATATCAGATATTTACAGAGTGATTAACCATGTACCATTCTGAAGTATTTGTATTATCAGTGCTTTATTATTATTATTATATAATTTATTTGAGAATTATAACAATATTTTAATCTTGTATTTATTCTCTTTTTCTAAACAATTCTTCCTTCTTGTCACCTTTGTCACCTTTTGTCACTTATATATCACAGGGGGTTTTTTCCTTTTCTTCTTTCCTATTTCTATGCATGGATATTGGTTTGTTTTATTATAATGGATCATTGGTCAATATTTAACTGCACTTATTATCATAATTATAGTTTTTCTTTATGGTTAGAACATAATATAATGTATGTATATATATATATATATATATATATTCTTTTCACGCATGCACTTTATTATGCTCCCACCATCTGCCCGAATGATTTCGGACGGATGCTGGTTGGCATCTATAATCATAGATTCACTTTTTAATGGTGATATAGTATTGATAAAGCATTTATGGGTATAATGTCTCTGTGAACAATATGTTAAAATTTATACCCAATATGTCCTTTTGATATTTTAGAGTTGATGGATATAACACCTCTGGAAGTGACGTTATGGATTTTTCATGATTTAGATTATTTGGTTACACATGCAACTATAGTCATAAAATTAATATAAAATGACGTTGCTATCTTCTTTATGAATGAATTAGTCATCTACATATATCTTTACGGTTACCGGAGTGTTAATATCAACATGACGCTTTCGGAACCGATGTTACGGATCCTTTATGAATAGAATTGCTCATCTGTATATGTTACCATAGTTACCGGAGTAGGTTACACTTAAATCTAGAGATGACGTTACGAACTTGTTCATTTACATATTTCTATGGTTACCAGAGTGCTAATATTAATGAGATGCACCCGGAAATAACGTTACGGTACTTCCATGAATGTAACCACTTGTATATGCACGTTGCTATAACTACTAGTGTCACATGTTTTTTATCCGGAAATGACGTTACGGACTTGGTATGAATGTAATCGTTTGTATATGCATATACATACATATATACTTTTTTCACGTATACACTTTGTCATGCTCCCACCATCTGCCCGAATGACTTCGGACGGATGCTGGTTAGCATCTATAATCATAGATTCACTTTTTAATGGTGATATAGTATTGATAAAGCATTTATGGGCATAATGTCTCTGTGAATAATATTACGGATGTTACGGATCCTTTATGAATGTAATTGCTCACCTGTATATGTCACCATAGTTATCGGAGTAGGTTACATTTAAATCTAGAGATGACGTTATGAACTTGTTTATTTACATATTTCTATGGTTACCGGAGTGCTAACATTAATGAGATACACCCGGAAATGACGTTACGGTCCCTCTATGAATGTAACTGCTTGTATATGCACGTTGCTATAACTACTAATGTCACATGTTTTTTATCCGGAAATGACGTTACGGACCTTGTATGAATGTAATTGTTTGTATATGCAGGTTGCTATAACTACGAGTGTCACATGCTCTTACCCGGAAATGATGTTACGGATTCTTAATGAATGTAACCGCTTGTATACGCATGTTACCATAACTACCAGTGTCACATGTTTCTTTACCCGGAAATGACGTTACGGACTTTTTAACAAATGAGCAAGTATGTTTCAACTGTTGTGATGGTAACCAGAGCGTCACATGATCTAATTTGGATATTTCGTCACCAAATTACACACCGGCTCTACATCTATGAGGGATTTCCTGCCTATAAAGAGGTTAGCGGTTCCAGTACAGATCACTCCTGGACGAAGCACTTTCAGGTGCGAAACGCGCGTCAGTGTGGCTGTTGGAGGCCGTGGCAATCTTACGTTTTGGACTCCTTGGTAATGTTATGTTGTATTCATTCTTTATTGCACTGCAAACCATACCTTTGATAATGCTATATACCAATTGATATTTACTACTGGTAAAGGTTGCAGTTACTTATGAATGTATAAATAGAACAACATTTCATACCATCCAGTTTTATGGATTCCATTGATGACAGTATAACAAGTGCCCGGTGTCCACATTATTCCATCCGTCCCTCCTGGGCTGTACCATTAAATTGTTATGTGTTTTTATAATTTTTATAATTTATGTTGTTAATAAAGATGATTGATATATAATATGGCCTGCATATTCCTTTTTTGGTGGCTATTTGAAATCATGCAATAGAGGCCTCATATGGTTATTGTGGTTATTGGTGTAAGTTATGGCACTTCTGTGAAAGCGAGTTTTCATCAGAGACTGTATTTTCTGCTATATATAGTAATTCTATGGCACTGCTGTATATAGCACAAGTGATTGCGTGATCCCTCACATTGATGGAAAAATAAAAACGTTATTGGTCGTGGAATAAGGAAAGGAAAAATGAAAGCACAAAACAGAAAAAACTACCCAGTGCTTAAGGGGTTAAAAATAAAGTTTTTTTGTTTTTTTTTTTGCCTCAATATGGTTAATAAAGTATGTTTTTAATCCATTTTGGTAAGTGATTGCTGAGAATTTGGAGAATTCCAAGTAGCTGTTTGCGTCTACATTTTTAAAATGTGAAAGAGGGGAGCCAGTACGATCTGAAAACGGCATGCATCATATATAAATATTCAATTGTGCAAATTCACAGATTTATTCCAACTGTACTGTAATATAAATGAGATTTTTAGCAAATAATTGATCAATTCTTTGAGCCACCCCTGCCAACGTCACGGCAAATCTCAATAGGGGGGTCCTACACTATATTCTGTATTTCATGTGCCATGCGGCCTTCTAGATAAAGTTAAAAGCAGAACCATAATGGAGCACACATACCTGTAACCTGTATATGGCCGCTTCCATGTTGCAAAAGAGGTAATTATGGATAGAGGCCAGCCCAGGTTCCAGCATGTGGAGCAAGCTCTACACATACCAGGACAATATCAGAACTGATCCTCCCAGTGCCAAACAGCAACCATTGATAAAGGCGGACCAGATCCAAGTATGGTGCTTAATTAGCATTGCCTGTGGAAAGTGGTGAGGCAACTGAATATGAACAGCTACCAACAGGAGGAATACATTGCAAACTAAAATCAAGCGTGCATGGTATGGTGATGGTCAGTCACCAGAAATTGTAGCATAACTACAGTCATAACAGAGAAAAAGGAGCCAGCACGATCTGAAATCTCATTTTTTTATTATAGTACAGTTGGAATAAATCTATCAATTTGCACTTTTTATCTGATGCATGCCAATTTCAGATCGTGCTGGCTCCTTTTTCTCTGTTATGACTGTAGTTATGCTACAATTTAAGGTATATAGTATATAAGTATATAAGGTGCAAAATTATAACAAAGTTTATTTAGAAATGCATGATTAAAATGATACACAGAAAATCAGGGCCATGATTAAAAGGGTTAAAACCACATGGAAGGGTGATGGCACTCAGTGCCTAGGATTAACACTAGATGCGGGGTTACATAGAAAATGAAAAAACCCATGGAAGGTAGACAACAATATGCAGTACAATGGATCACAATGCAGTAAAACCAAATTGATACTGTGAACAGATTCTGGCTAAGTATTTATGTCCACTAAAGTGCATGTGCCAAATAGGGACCATGATTCATAATAAAGCCATGGGAAAGATAATGTAGCAATTACCATAATGGGATTAAGGTTGTCACAGACAAAGAAAGCTCCCAATGGAATAGTGCCACCCAACCTGCCCTAAAGCCATCCTCAAACATACGTTTCGCTAAACGGTAAATCACAGTGGCTCCAGCTTCATCAGGGAAAGGCGATGTAGAGGCTTTGGAAGGCTGCATTAAATAATGCCATCAACCAAGCTTTTTTTCTTCATTTTTAAAATGTGTAGATGTGTGAATCCCTCCTGAAATGTCTTTGGAAATAATGTGATCCAGGAACTCAATATGAGATTCAGATTAGTTAAATGTGAACTTAAAGGGTGCTTTACACGCTGCAACATCGCTAGCGTTGTCGAGCGTGATAGCACCCGCCCCGTCTTACATGCGATATTTGGTGCTCGCTGCCATAGCGAACATTATCGCTACGGCAGCGTCACATGCACATACCTTGTCAGCGACGTCGCTGTGACCGCCAAACAATCCCTCCCTCAAGGGGGAGGTGCGTTCGGCGTCATAGCGACGTCACTGCGGCATGACCCCGACGATATATCGGTAGCGATATTGCAGCGTGTATAGCACCCTCAAGTCCCCAAAATTTTTTACCCATGAAAAGATATAATTGAAGATTTGTATAGGTGTGTTTGCTTTTGTGGTACACTATGTATGTATATATATATATATATATATATATATATATATGTGTATATATATATATATATATATATATATATATATATATATATATATATATATATACATATGCACCTAGCTAGCAGACAGCTGTGAGTCACACATTATGGCCCTGTGAGCCACAGGTTAGAATCCCGTGCTATGGTCCGTAAAAGTCTGATTTCTCAAAATGTAAAGATAATTAACCTAATCAGGATATACAGTGCCTACAAGTAGTATTCAGCCCCCTGCAGATTTAGCAGGTTTACACATTCGGAATTAACTTGGCATTGTGACATTTGGACTGTAGATCAGCCTGGAAGTGTGAAATGCACTGCAGCAAAAAAGAATGTTATTTCTTTTTTTATTTTTATTTTAAATTGTGAAAAGTTTATTCAGAGGGTCATTTATTATTCAACCCCTCAAACCACAAGAATTCTGTTTGGTTCCCCTAAAGTATTAAGAAGTATTTCAGGCACAAAGAACAATGAGCTTCACATGTTTGGATTAATTATCTCTTTTTCCAGCCTTTTCTGACTAATTAAGACCCTCCCCAAACTTGTGAACAGCACTCATACTTGGTCAACATGGGAAAGACAAAGGAGCATTCCAAGGCCATCAGAGACAAGATCGTGGAGGGTCACAAGGCTGGCAAGGGGTACAAAACCTTGTCTCCACTGTTGGGAGCATCATCCGGAAGTGGAAGGCTTATGGAACTACTGTTAGCCTTCCACGGCCTGGACAGCCTTTGAAAGTTTCCACCCGTGCCGAGGCCAGGCTTGTCTGAAGAGTCAAGGCTAACCCAAGGACAACAAGGAAGGAGCTCCAGGAAGATCTCATGGCAGTGGGGACATTGGTTTCAGTCAATACCATAAGTAACGTACTCCACCGCAATGGTCTCCGTTCCAGACAAGCCCATAAGGTACCTTTACTTTCAAAGCGTCATGTCAAGGCTCGTCTACAGTTTGCTCATGATCACTTGGAGGACTCTGAGACAGACTGGTTCAAGGTTCTCTGGTCTGATGAGACCAAGATCGAGATCTTTGGTGCCAACCACACACGTGACGTTTGGAGACTGGATGGCACTGCATACGACCCCAAGAATACCATCCCTACAGTCAAGCATGGTGGTGGCAGCATCATGCTGTGGGGCTGTTTCTCCACCAAGGGGCCTGGCCATCTGGTCCGCATCCATGGGAAGATGGATAGCACGGCCTACCTGGAGATTTTGGCCAAGAACCTCCGCTCCTCCATCAAGGATCTTAAGATGGGTCGTCATTTCATCTTCCAACAAGACAACGACCCAAAGCACACAGCCAAGAAAACCAAGGCCTGGTTCAAGAGGGAAAAAATCAAGGTTTTGCAGTGGCCTAGTCAGTCTCCTGACCTTAACCCAATTGAAAACTTGTGGAAGGAGCTCAAGATTAAAGTCCACATGAGACACCCAAAGAACCTAGATAACTTGGAGAAGATCTGCATGGAGGAGTGGGCCAAGATAACTCCAGAGACCTGTGCCGGCCTGATCAGGTCTTATAAAAGACAATTATTAGCTGTAATTGCAAACAAGGGTTATTCCACAAAATATTAAACCTAGGGGTTGAATAATAATTGACCCACACTTTTATGTTGAAAATTTATTAAAATTTAACTGAGCAACATAACTTGTTGGTTTGTAAGATTTATGCATCTGTTAATAAATCCTGCTCTTGTTTGAAGTTTGCAGGCTCTAACTTATTTGCATCTTATCAAACCTGCTAAATCTGCAGGGGGTTGAATACTACTTGTAGGCACTGTATATATATATATATATATATATATATATATATATATATATACAGTACAGACCAAACGTTTGGACACAGCTTCTCATTCAAAGAGTTTTCTTTATTTTCAGGACTCTGAAAATCGTAGATTCACATTGAAGGCATCAAAACTATGAATTAAATCATGTGGAATGACATACTTAAAAAGTGTGAAACAACTGAAACTATGTCTTATATTCTAGGTTCTTCAAAGTAGCCACCTTTTGATTTGATTACTGCTTTGCACACTCTTGGCATTCTCTTGATGAGCTTCAAGAGGTAGTCACCGGAAATGCTTTTCCAACAGTCTTGAAGGAGTTCCCAGAGATGCTTAGCACTTGTTGGCCCTTTTGCCTTCACTTTGCGGTCCAGCTCACCCCAAACTATCTCGATTCAGGTCTGGTGATTGTGGAGACCAGGTCATCTGGTGTAGCACCCCATCACTCTCCTTCTTAGTCAAATAGCCCTTACACAGCCTGGAGGTGTGTTTGGGGTCATTGTCCTGTTGAAAAATAAATGATGGTCCAACTAAATGCAAACCGGATGGAATAGCACACTGCTGCAAGATGCTGTGGTAGGCATGCTTGTTCTGTATGCCTTCAATTTTGAATAAATCCCCAACAGTGTCACCAGCAACGCACCCCCACACCATCACACCTCCTCCTTCATGCTTCACGGTGGGAACCAGCCATTTAGAGTCCATCTGTTCACCTTTTCTACAAAGACACGGTGGTTGGATCCAAAGATCTCAAATTTGGACTCATCAGACCAAAGCACAGATTTCCACTGGTCTAATGTCTATTCCTTGTATTTTTTAGCCCAAACAAGTCTCTTCTGCTTGTTGCTTGTCCTTAGCAGTGGTTTCCTAGCAGCTATTTTACCATGAAGGCCTGCTGTACAAAGTCTCCTCTTAACAGTTGTTCTAGAGATGAGAAGGTGTGTCCAAACTTTTGGTCTGTACTGTATATATATCTATCACAAAATGTTTTTCAATAAAAATTAGCTCTGCAAAAAATGAGCACTCACACCGTTCCTTTGAATGAAAATTAAAATGTTACAAGTCTTGGACAATGGTGACACAATCAATTATATATATTATATATTTTCAAAAAAACAATGTTAGAATTGTATTTTTTTGCAGTTTCAGTGCACTTGGAATTTTGTTCACATCCTCCAGTACACTATGTTGTAAAGTGAATGTTGTCTGCCACTCAAACGTACAACTCGTTCCACAAAAAGCAATCCCTCATACGGCTATGTGGACAGAAATTAAAAATGTATGGCCCCTGGAAAAAGGGGAGGAAAAAACAAAAATGCCTGACAGAAATTGACCATGTCATGAATGGATACTTGGAAATCCCCTAAATATTTTGAGTAGTAGGTTACTAAAGTTTATATCAATGCGCAAAGTTTAGATATCCAAAGTTCTAGCACACATTTTTAATCTGACATGCAACCCTCCACAAATTCTAACAGTCTGTACACATTAATCAAAAGTTTTGCAAGAATAGAAGCAAGAGAAAGAGCAGAGATAACAAAATTGCTAACAAAACTTTCTTTGCTTGGAGACAACAAAGATATAGTCGAATATTTTATAGTAGCAATTTCATTTTGTCTATCTTCCTTGAGGTCCTTTATGCTTACCATTTCTACAACTGCCTGATAATCCAAAATAACTTTTCCACTTTCTGGTAATATAAATTCCATTTTAAAAGAATCTTCTTATAATAGTTTAAATGGTAACAGGAAAAATGGGGGTTACATTATAAAGGTAATAATAATAAATATTAATAATAAACAATATTATTCCTCAATGTAAGAGCATATATGAAAACTATATATATACTCATTTATTTAAATATATATATATATATATATATATATATATATATATATATATATATATATATATATATATATATATATATATATATTTATACTGTGTATATATATATATATGTATATATATATATATATATATATATATATATATACTGTATATATATGTATATTGGAACACTCTTAACTAATGATAGGAATAGCAACATTCATTAATAAAGACCTCTTCAATAATTAACATTCAATCATCTAATTTAGAGCACAATGATTATTTATAATGTGATGGAGTTGCTCTTTTAGCTTGCTTCTTGAGGTAACAACAGGAACACTTTACTTTACAAGTCCAGCAGGTTTATTAAACATCACCTAAATGACTCTTCAGGAAAATTCTGGCTTCAAAGGAAAGGAGCATAAACATTACATGGTATCACAGTCCATTTCACTTGTGTTATGCATGCACAGGTTTGGATAAAACTTCTCTGCAGAAGTATCTCCATGGAGTTCAGCCTCCACACACTGACCCGGTCAGGACAAGCGAATCCTCTCTCTCTCAGAGGTTCCTTCCAGAGGCATAACAACCTCCATACACTGACTCTGTGTCAATCAAACAGACACCACTATAACATATGAGACACATCCATGGGTGGAGGTATGTGAAAAGCCACAAACGTCCTAATGAGTCTTGTAGTACTACAGGTACCGGAGTCATCATCTTGCAGTAACTATTCTAATCTGAGATAACTGTATGCAAAACTAGTAATTGGTTGTAAACCCCAAACTGTCGACCAAAATGATCGACCTTTCTAGACAGCCAGTGTATCTACCTTTAATAATAAAGTGCTGAATAAATCACAATGTTATGCTATGTGCTACTTTAAAGATGTTTTAACACGAAAATGGCCATTCTCATTGGCTGTATCTTCCATGTAATCATGCAGGCTGCAGATTGGCACTGTCCGCTCAGTGTAATTTCAAGTTACGATTTTCCACTAAAGATCATTGTAAGTTACACATATTGTAACATGAAGGGGATGTAACATGAGTGCCTGCTATCGTGCATGCATGGCCTTCTTTATACTGTGGACGCTATTTGTTGCAAGATGGCAGAATCACTGTTGGTGTATACTGTAACATGACTTGTGATTCATGGTATCTACTATTCTCCATTTTATTACGGAGCCTTATGTGACTCTGATACTAAATTTAGATGCAGAGCACACATAAGTGAAGCTAAGATCAGTTCCACTGAGTTATGGGCTTCATCTGAAAAGAAAATCATAACATTGTGAAATCTTTCATTCTTTCCGTAGCAGAGAAATCACTTTCGGGTAGAACATATAAATTAGTCCAAGCAAGGAGTCTCTGGATTACATCTAAATGTTATGTACAGAGTGAGCTGCTTTCTCCAGCATTATTTTGTATAAATAAATATATGAATATTGATGCTGTGATATATTAGAAATGACTTGACATGTTTAGAGTTCAATTTTTCTCGTTTAATCATTTGATGTTTTATCAAGTAATTTGAAACAAATCTGTATTCATGAAATATTATGTAATGTGAATATTTTCTCATCTGTGCGGTGCTGGCAATTTAAAGAGATGAAGGAAGAGAATTTAAAGCGAACCAATCACTAGGATCAAGGGCTGATTATACTCAGTGATTAGAATATATTTTGCTGTAAGATTACAAGGGTTGTCCAGGTCAGCAGTATTGATTAGTGTCATCAACATCAGATTGATGAAGGTCTGATATGTGGCCCACTCACCAATCTGCTGCCGCCACAAGTGCGCAATGTATGGAGCTCATATTGTAGTGAATGGGAGCTGCACTGTAGTACTTGAGAATGGCCAATATACAAACAATATTGTGGCTTTCATGGGAAAATTTAACAACTGGTCAATGGGGGAAATAATGAGATTGTCGACGCCTGATGAAATTTTCGGCAACTGCTGAAACTTGCCAAATTCTAACAGTGTGTAATGACTTATCATTAGAATTTGGCTTCACTTGCCAGTTCCAGTGGTCACATGCCAACTAGACTCCACTGCATCTCGTCATGTTCTGATATTCTAGTCAGCACATGACTGAAAGAATACAAATACAGAGAGGATGAAGAGAAATATATAAAGTGCATGTATAATAATATGAGAAGCCATAGTAACAAGATTAATGAATTTGAATTAAAGGGAACCTGTCAGCAGAAATGTTGCAATAAACCTAAAAGATTCACCCTCTGCAGCTCCTGGGCTGCATTCTGGAAAGGTTCCTGTTGCAATTGTGCCCCCTTTGAGACCAAAATAAAGACTATATAAAGTCTTACCTTTTTGTATGCAAATCTTTTTTATGTACATGGGGGCGGGCTCTCTTGCATCCGTTAGTTGCCCTCCTGCCGCTTTACGCCGTCCCCCATCGCTCATTTCCACAACTGAAAACGCCGCCCAGGGCTCCCGAGGTCTTGCGCTTGCGCCGTGCCACTCTCGCGGGACTGAGCACTGTGCACAGTGTGACCGCTGGTGACGTGATTGTGCAGGCGTGAGATTATGGGCGGCGCTGTGATTGTCATCAGCTAGTACCCGCTTATAATCTCGAGCCCGTGCTTTCCCCTCTGCCTCCACCGTTCTGCGCAAGTGCTGGCCAGATGAATTCACGTCACCTCTTACCCATCTTTCCCTGGAGCAGGAAATAGATGGGAGGAGCGGAGCAGCATAACGGTGAAGGCAGAGTGAAAAGCGCGTGCACGAGATTATGGTCGGGTACTTGCTGATGACAATCACAGCGCTGTCCATAATCTCACGCCTGCGCAATGATGTCACCAGCAGTCACACTGCACAGTGCTCACTCCCGTGAGAGTGGCACTGGGCATGCACGAGACCTTGAGAGCACTGGGCAGCATCCTCAGTTATGGAAATGAGCGATGGGGATGGCGTAAAGCGTCAGGAGGGCGACTAACGGATGCAAGAGAACCCGCCCCCATGTACATAAAAAAAGATTAGCATACAGAAAGGTAAGACTTTATAAAGTATTTATTTTGGTCCCAAAGGAGGCACAATAGCAACAGGAACCTTTATAGAATGCAGACCAGGAGCTGCAGAGGGGGAATCTTTTAGGTTTATTGCAAAATTTCTGCTGACGGTTCCCTTTAATAATGTAAAAAAAAAAATATGATATTGGGATTACGGACTCATGGCTGAATGAAAACTATGTCTGGTCTGATTATTTAGTATAGTCTGCTTATGAATGAGCATACAAATAAGTGAGGGGGAGAAGTTTGCTTATATTCTTAGGTAAATTCTTTCCTAAAATCCATCCAGCGTGATAATATAAGTGAGGCAAATGAAAGTCGATACACCAGCACCAAAACCCAGAGGTGGATATGCCCCGCTGACAACGACTATCACATCTGGATGTACGTCCATGGTCTCTCATCTGTACTAGGGATTTCTATTTGTTTTTTCCAAATGTAGGAACACACAAGTGAAATTAACTTCTTCATGCACCTTGATGTATATATGTTACCATAGGGATGTGCTTGTATGGAGTGGGTTTAGGAGCTGAGCCTGTTCCATACCAGGCTAATGTTGAATGTGATACATAGCCGGTGTCTCACTGTAATAGCAGTGGCCGAAGCTCACCTTGATTGATGCTGTTTATGTATTGAAATGGCCTTGATAATCGCTAACAGTGGTATTTAGATTTAACGTGATGGCCGGAGCATGCACTTACCGATTCCTCTCAGCCCTCTGTGTTGCAGTTGCTGGTTGCCGATGGGTTGCCATTTGTTGCTGCCATGTTGGTTGTGTTATGAAGCTAAGCGTGAGGTTGTGCTCCTTGGAAGATTTCACTTTATGATAGGAAGTAGAGGGAGAAAAAACTTAATTTTCTTCCTGAAGCCAAAAGCTATAATGTTCAGTTTTTGTCAATGCATATTGATATTGAAGGAATTAAGAGAAAGTATGAGAATTATTTCCGGTTTCAAATTGGCAGACATTTCATTCTGACATCATGCTATTCCCACATCATTATAGTAAGTTTGTTTTTGCTACTTTATCTATAAAATCAACTCAGGTTAGGTCTTTATGTAGAAGGCTTGGTTCTGTTCCCATATCTATACAGTAGCTTGGTTATGTTCCTGTATTTATGTAGTAAGCTCCATTCTATTCCCATACCTATGTAATAAGCACAGTTTTGGTACTGTGCTGTATTTATTTAGGTGGCTCAGTTCTGTACCCATATTTATGCAGTAAACTCAGTTTTGCACTGGTATCAATGTAGTAAGCTCTGTTCTGCTCCCATATGTATGCACCAGCCACCATTATATTTTTACAATTTTTATATTTTGGCTACAAACTCTAATTACTTTATTTTGGCTACAAACTCTAATTACTTGTAGGTTTTCTAAATATACCTATAGCTCGAGAGCCACTGCTTTGTAAGTTCCCCCAGGCCAAAATTTGCCATCTGCTGGGGACCAGGATGGGGCATATTATACCAGGAAGAAGACCAGGATGGGGGAAATTAAACTAAGAAGGATTGGAGGTAACATAAACCCAGTAACAGCACCAGTTTATGACACATTATTACTTCAAAGGGCCCCAGATAGGAACAGGAAGGATCTCAGGCTGGAAAACATTATCCTAGGAAAGTAGATATTACTACTGCATTTGGCCCAAAATGGAGACATTATACCAGGAAGGGAACCAAGATGGGGGACAAAATACCAGGATGGGGGACATTATACCATGATGGAGGCCAGGATGGAGAACAGCATACCATGAAAAGGCCCAGGATATGGGAATTTATAACAGTATGAAACACATTATAACAGAAGACAGACTTGGATTGATCACATTTTACCAGGAAGGGGGACATGGGGCATGGATGGAAGATTGGGCATATTATTACTCAAAATGGCACATGATGGGGCATGTTATTCCAGGAAAATAACTAAGAAGGGAAAAATTATACCAGTATGGGGGACGTCATTCTAGAAAGGAGTACAGGTTGGAAGACATTATTCCAGGAAGGGGCACACTACTACTTCATGGGGCACAGGATGGGGGATAATATACCAGGAGGGGGACCAAGATGGGGGGCAATATACCAAGATGGAGGACATTATACCATGAACAAATACAGGATAAGGGAGATTATAACAGGATGGGTCACATTATAACAGGAAAGGGTCTAGGATGTGGCACATTATACCAGGAAGGAGTCCAGAATGGGCATATTATCACTCAAAAGGGCACATTATGGAACACATTATCACAGGAAAAGGACTAGAATGAAGGATCCCAGGATGGGGAAATTAAACTAGAAAGGGGACCAGCATGTGTGACATTTAACAGAATGGGTAACATTTTAACTAGGAAAGGGACTAGGATGGGGCACATTTTAACAAGTAAGGGGACCAGGTGTCAGGACTCTGGTGATTCTGATTACATTTTTCGCTTTTTTGCCCTCTTCCAAGATAGTGTCCTCTGCTTCATTCCTCTCTATGTGTGTTTTGTGCTCCTGCCATTATAAACCCCAGTCTAGCCTCCAATCCTCTGCTTGAGTATTCAGCCTGGTTTCCTACTCCTAGTGGCATGTTAGGTTTCTCCAGAAAATTATGTGTGACACCCCGTTTTTTCTGCTCATCAGAGATTCTGCCACCTTCTGCTCACCTGCTGCTTTCAGCTGCTGATATCTAGTCCCCTGCTGCGGCTCTTGCCTGACCTGCCTTGCTGTCATGTAAACTGGCTCACTTAATTAACTGTTCTGTTGCTTCCACATTTAAATTGATGTTGTAGCAGAGCAGTGGACTGTTCTCGACATTAGTAACTGCTCTGTATCTGTTTTCTGACCGTTGTAAACTGCTCTGCATCTCGTTCTGGACTTTCAGAAACTTCCTTACGGAGCTTCAAAGACTGCATTTCTAAATCACATTATCCTGTGAGGTTTTTAAGAGACTTTCCTTAAAGGGTTCATTTGATATTTTCACTGTGTAATTATGGACTTCATTGTTTTTCATCTGTACTTGTTTGCTAATCACCGTGTGTTACAATACAAACTTTATAGAAGAAGCAAGAAGGTGTGTAATAATTGGGATCACCAAAAAGAAAATATTCAATCAATTTTTATTAGCCAAAAAACACCAACATGGAGTTAAAAGC
This sequence comes from Anomaloglossus baeobatrachus, assembly GCF_048569485.1. Lineage (NCBI taxonomy): Eukaryota > Metazoa > Chordata > Amphibia > Anura > Aromobatidae > Anomaloglossus > Anomaloglossus baeobatrachus. Next base: position 303,500,991 of record NC_134355.1, on the reverse strand, counting down.
ATTTAAAATACACAAACGTGTTCAACACATACAGGGGCTTGCATATAATAAGACAAAATCCCCACAGGTCACCCCCCTCCATATAAATAAGTAAGGCTACTTTCACATTGCATTTTTCCCTACGTCCACAGGTCCCGTCGGGGCATCCGTCCGAATTGCCCCTCCCCCACTCTGCAAAGCGTGCTCCAGACGCATGCGCCCGACAGGGCCATTCACTGTTATGGAGCGCACTGCGTTAGCGTGTGCTCTGTTTTGTGCCATTTTTTGCACATATACGTTTCTGCAGACGGACACCCGAACGTAGACACTATTTTTGCATTGGATCCAGAATAGGGGGCATTATACCATGAAGGAGCCAAGGACGGGTGACAGTATACCTTAAATGGCCTCAGGATAGGTGGCATTATAACAGGATTGGTACATTATAATAAGAAATGGAATAGGAATGGGAACTTTATACCAGGAAGGGGACCATAAAAGGGCACATTATTCCAGAAAGTGGACAGCCTGGCAGATATTAAACAAAGAAAGAGTCCAGTTTATGAGACATAATTCAAGTAAGGGGCCTTAAATGGGGCACATCATTACTGTAAGGGGCCCAGAATGGGGGACTTTATACCAGAGAGGGACCAGGATGAGGCACATACTGGGACTAGAGATGAGCAAACTTGTTTGAAAAAGTTTGCACATCTCAAATTCAGCATGAACCTTGCCTATTCTGATTCCTGAACACTTTTCTCAAAATATGCAAAGTTCGGCCTTTGATCAATAACTGTTTGCGTTTGCACTAATGGTTTTCTTCTATGTTATTATGACTTTGGATAAAATAGTTGTGCTGTATGAAAAGTGCGGGGGGAGGTGTTTGATGAAGAAGGGGATCACTTACAAGACTTACTTACCGTAGCTGTCATACTGCTTCTGGTCCACTCATTACATCTCATACATATTCACTGCTTCCCACACCCACAGTCTGTAACAGCATCTGTGATTGTGTGATTGGTTGGAGTCAGACAGCTGCCATGTTGGCATCTCTGATTAGTTGTCCTTACAGAGGCTGTTCACTAATGAAGTGTTGAAATAAAGGAAAAAGTAAAAAAAAATAAAATATGCAGGGTCCACTGTATATTGACAGACAGCACAGCTAAAGCAGATGGCTACAGCCTGCAGCCTCCAACCGTGCAAGTTATCTTGCCTGTGTATCAAAATACGAAGGACCCCATGCAGCTTTTTTAAAATTCTTTAAATAATTCATTTGAAAAAATGACATGCAGTTCTCCCCAATTTTAATACTTAGTCAATATAAGGCCGAAAACTGGGGGCTAGCATTCTCAGGCTGGGGAAGTCCATGGTTACTGGGCCTCCCCAGCCTAAAATTGGCAGCTAGCAGCTGCCCAGAATTGTTACATCTACTAGATGCAACATTTCTGGCACTTTACCCTGCTCATCCAGATTGCCCAGGTGCGGTGGCAAGCGGGGTAATATAAGGGGTCAATGACAGCTGTCATTTTTCAAAAATCAGAGCTGCTAGTAATCCCTGGATTAGTAATGGGTAGTGGTCAGACCCCCATTACTAATCCTGTAAGTCAAAATAAATAAACAGAAAACACAGAGAAAACTCCTATATTACAAAAAAAACCACCCTCTTTCTCCAATTTACTAACCCCCAAAACACCTATGTCCAACGTAATCCATGTCACAACATCCCAACCAAAACGATCCTGGCTCTGATACAAACTGAATTTACAAAGTGCGGGCACATTGGAGAACATGACTGCCCACTGCAGCTTCGGGCAGACACTGACTAAGCTGCAGTTGTGAGCAGTGACATCACTGAGTTTACCTGCAGTTACAGCTGGAGAGTCTTATTGTAAGATAAAGTATTTTGTGTTTCTTTCTTTTTACTTACATGATTAGTAATAAGGGGGTCTCATAAACCCCCTATCCACTACTAATCCAGGATTTATTAGCAGTTGTGTTTTTTGACAAATGGCAGCTGTCATTAACCAGGGTCAAATTCAAGATCAAATTTGTCTGCCAAACTTAATTTCTTTTTAGTTTCTGCTGGTTCAGTGAACCCTGACATCCACGGGTTCACTCATCACTATTCGAGACCACGATGGGTGAAAATATACCAGTATAGGGGACATTATACCAGGAAGGAGACCAGTTTCAGACACAGAATACCATAAACAGGCCCAGAGTGAGGGACACTCTTAAAGATGGGGCACATTATAACAGGAAGCAGACTGTGATGGGGCACATTATACCAGTAATGGGCTCAAGATAGGGCACATTATTACTGAAAAGGGCTCATGGTAAGGCACATTTTATCAGGAAGGGGACCATGATGGGACTCATACCAGGAAGAGAACCAGGAAGGGGCACAATATACCAGGAAGTGGACCAGAATGGGTAACATTATACCAGGAAGGGGATCAGGATAAAGCACACTATACCAGGAAGGGGCATAGTTCCAGGACAGTACCCAGTATAGGGCACATTAATACTGCAAGGTGCCTAAGAAGAAGTACATTATAACAGGAAGGGACCCATAATGGGGGACAGTATAACGGGAGAGCTACCAGGATGAGGTAAATTATAACAGTATGGGGGACATTCTACTAGGAAGGAGCCCAGTGGGGCAGTAGAAAGGATTGCTTCCAGCATCACATCCACAAGTAAAGATGGTTAAAATGTTCTTTTTATTTAAGAGGCTATAAAACTAACATTCTGTTAGGTGGATATCCATATTAAAAAACGTCTGAATTAAAAAGAACATTTTACCCATTTTTACTTGTGGATGTGTTGCTGGAAGTAATCCTTTCTACTGCCCTACTGACTTGCCTCCATGAACACGGAGTCAGCCTCTTACAACCAAAAGAAGAACCAGGAGATCCAATTGCCGTGTGAGCTGAAAACTTTTGTTTCTTCACATCAGTAGGAAGGAGCCCAGTATTGAAGACATTATCCTAGATATTGAGGAGCAAGCTTGCGCGCCACTGCTCAATACTTCATCTAGCATCGAGGTACTCAGCCAAGCTCGTTAATCAGCGGAGTATCGTGGGTGCTTGAGCACTATGCTCAAGTTGCTGTCCCTTATGTTTCTTGGCTATCAGACGGCCAATCAACATGTGGGGATTGCCTGGTAAACACAGTAATGCTGTAGCCATGTTGACTAGGACCTGGCACAATGTCCTCTGAAAGCAGTTCAGGGTGAGTTCATCTAGTATGGAGAGCTTAGATTAGAGCAGACATATAAGCAATGTTTTATTGCTTGTGCAGTAATTGTATACCACTGCAGCACCATTAAAACAAACATCCTTTTCAAGGTTACATATGGTCATTTGTTTAGTTAAACTGCTATTACCTGCACTCAGTGTAGGGCTAACTGGTGGAGCAGGGTTATTGTCGGATTAGAAGCATAAAGCAAGGTTTATTGTCTTACAGTCTTTCAATAGGTATACTCTTGCTTCAACCTAAAATCAAAAGTCATTTTCAGGGCTACATATTTTGCTTTCCCTATTAATACTGGAAAGTTTGCAGGCATATATAATATATCTAATTCAAAAATGTGCAAGGCGTGCAGTAAGAGACGGGGGAAGTAGACGTACTGTATGCAGAGGCAGAGGTCATGGGCCAGGTATAACTGGTTGCTTCGGTTATGCAACAAAAATACTCATTGTTAAACTCACAGACTGTCATGGGGCATAAGGCTTTACTCACGTTGCAAAGTCTGACCCTCTGGTTGATGGTTTCTCTGGTGTTTCTGATCAACTCAGGCTGACTCGGGTGTTGACCTGCTGTCTGCTCTTTCATAGACAGGCTAGCAAGAGTTAACCTCTCCTAGCCTGCTTGGTAGGTTTCTTTGATCACATGTTGAAAAGAAGCCAATCACTTTTGCTCCTTTCATTTCTAGGCTGGAATAAATCTTCTGCCTAGCTCAACTATAGTTTATTCTGTGTTGGTCTGTATGTTGTGGTGTCCCAGACTTGCTAGAGAAAGAGTTGCTTAGTGCTTGATGTTGTTGTGGAGTTACCAGTCATCTTGTTTTTTCTACCTTGATCTTGTTTGTCTCATAATCTTTTTTTATCTTATACCTCCGTGAGTACATGCTGTGTTATACTATAATAATGAAGAGCGCAATAGGGTCTTAACTGGTCATAAGTGAGGTACGAATGAAGAGACACTCATCTGGCAGAGTTGTGAAAGACAAAACCCCTCTGTAAGCCTGAAGAGATAATGGCGGTAGTCGCAGTACCCACGTGGAAATTCTTAATATTAAAATAAGTGAACTGGTATATTACAGCGCTGCCACCAGAATTGATAATTAATGTTGAGTTTATTTATTTTCAGGTCATGAAACATTAATTATCAATTCTGGTGGCAGCGCAGTAATATACCCGTTAACTTATTTTAATATTAGGAATACATGTGCTTTGTGAAAGAGTTTTGGTTTCACCTGTTTGTCTATTTCTGTTGGTTAAATCACATTCCTGTCCCAGCCCCCTCTGGGGAGGGTGTAAGGGTGGTATAAGATCAGTGCTGGTGAGAAGCAGGGCCAGGAAGGACACTCAGACATCCCCACCATTAGGGGTGTCTCTGAGAATAGGGATAGCACAGAGACCCCTAGTTTGAGGGTCAGCCTAAGGGCCCGGTTATCCCATTATCTCCATAGTCCCTAGTGATATTATATTTGACCAAATTTAAACTTTTAGCATGGACCCAGTTTCTGCACTAGGCAGTTGCAGACTCTGTCTCTTCAGGTGGCTGAATTAAAAGTGGAGGTACAGCAAGAAGTGCAGTCCACCACACCGACACAGTCCATTTTGGTTACCCGATCATCTAAAACCAAATTACCCCTCCTGGAAAGATTTTTACTTATTATTACTTATTAATTTTGGGTCTCATATGAAACATAACTCAGTGAGAATAAACTGTGTGCAAAATTGAAAGTGTGTCTTCGCTGTTCAGCAATATAGATAAGCAAACTTGTTCAGTTCACGTTCGCCAATTTCAAGCTTGATGCATGCATTTCCCTATCCGGTTCTAGATTGTGTACCTGAGCATTTTTGTGAAAGCCTTGAATTGATCAGTTATATTTTCCAAAATGCTTTTTTAATAACACACCATGAATAAGATTGTGGTGCTGTATGATGCACAGGTGGATGTGTTTAATGACAGGAGGGGGTGGGGAGAGGCCAGAGGAGCGGCACACTTTTTTTTCTGTAACTTTATTTGTGGATGTTCCTGCAGCCAATCACGGCACAGAAAACATCCACAAGGTTCAGACACAAGGGCTTGTGTCATTGGATGCCTACGTCACATGTCCCTCTGCATATAAAATGCAGACATGCACAATTTTGTGATTAAAACTTAGGGAAGGTGCTACTACCGCTGCTGCTAGATAGTGAGCTTAGCTAGGATTTAATCATAGGTAGTTGAAATAGATAGAAAAGCAATTGTGTAGAATAGGGATGTGCAGTGCAGGGAAAGGTGTGTGCTACAAATCGGCATTTTGTGATATAAACAGGGATTGCTACTTGTGAGGGCCTGCTAAAAAGTTGCCAGTGAATCATCTAAATAGGTATTGGTACTTTTTAGTGTCTGCTAAAAAATTGCCAGTGGACCATCTCAATAGGTATTACTACTTTTTAGTACCTGCTAAGTAAACTTCTAGTTTCAACTGTATATAACTGGAAGGGGCCCAGGATGGGGGACCTTAAAACAGAATTGGTGGCATGACCCTCATACCAGTTTCAGCAGATCCCTCTAATAACAGACCATAATGACCACATTTTTGGCTTCATTTTTTCTCCTATTTTCCGCCTCTAAAACCTAGGTGCGTCTTTATGGTTGGTGCATCATATAGTCTGAAAAACACGGTACTTGTTATAACACAATAGCTGACAATTAAACAATAGCAACATGGAATTCCTACCGAGACTCCCTATGAATTTCTAAGCAGCTCAGTTGACTGAAAATAGTTCTGTTGTCACAATAGATTACATGATGGAAACTTACATGTAATATTACAGAATGCTAAAATATAGTTGGTAAATGCAGTATATCCCTGTATCTATTGTTAGGGATATGGCATGATTTATTTATTCATTGACAGTTCTTTTGTTAAAATAAATACACATTCATGTTATGTCACAGAATATAAATATCTAGCAATTAGAGCTGGATAATGAATCCTTAAACCTGTGGACTAATGAAGTTGAGATGATAACAGAACTGGACAGTTTTGCAATGTTATCCAGATTCTTTTGTCTTGATTAATGAAATGTCAGCATGAAATTTAGAAAAATGCTCAGAAAATCTTTAGAGATGATGAAAATATTACTTTATAGAGGTCAAAGACATTAGCAATATGAAACGCTGTAAAACTAAAATTAATAGCTTTAAAAATATATTAAGAAACATTGTAATATTCCCAAATCCAGCAGACAAGAACCATAAAAGCCATCAAGGAAAAATGGAAAGTTTAGGCTTTTCGAGGAATACAAAGAATTGTAGGGTCTTATGTAAGTTTTATGTTAATATCAATGTTTAATGATTATGAAGCCAATTACAAAAGATTTCCTCTCCCCTAGTAAAGTGAAACATTTTAGACTAAGTTCACATTGCCCTAAGGTTAAGTATTGCATAGCAGTGTACCTCAAAACTGTATTTAAGTGTAAAATGATGCAGTATAGGTTACTCATTGTTTATTTTGTACAAAAGAGAGTTAGTGGTAATAAGGAAAGTAAGGCAAACCTTACAGGTGTTTATTGTAGGACAAATCAATACTCAATCGATAATATGCAAAGTCAGAATGCAACTGTCATGGTTCCACCTCCCCGTCCACATGGCTAGGGGGCGGTGCCTTCTATCGGGCCTCACTCCCAGAGCTTGGATGCTTTAAATTCTGTCATCTCTGGTGAACCAGCGCCGGCTATAAGCTTCGCACTACTTTGCCTGTGATTGCTGGTCCCTGTAAGTGTTTCCTGATCCGTCCTTCCCCTGTGCTCTGTCTGTGTTCCGTCCCACCTTCTTCCTTCCTACAATAGCCCCAGTTGTTCCCCCTTCTCCTACCTCCCCACTTGGTTGCTTTCTCTGGTACTGACCTCGGCCTGACCTTGACCCAGCTTGTGCTCGTTCCTCCAGTCTTCCTTTCCACCGTACTGTGTATGACCTGGCCTGCCTGATCATCCCCCGAACGCCCCGTGGCCTCTGTATTTTGGCTGACTCTGCAGGCAGTGCTCCAGCACACACTGTGTGTCTACCTCCATGCTGATTCAGCTCTGTGTAGTGTATTTTCCTGCAGGGCTCCAGCTCCCCCTGGTGGTAGCCTGACCGCAACAGGTTTTTTACACAGGCTATTACTTAAGACTCTAGATAACAAGCATTACCTACGTCAACCTTCCCCAGGTCTTTCAAATAGGGAAATGTTAATGTCACCTTAATGCATCAAAACTTTCCTTTATATAAACAGTTCAACATATGTAGCAATGTGCAGAGCTTAACAAGACAGTAGTATAATTCACTAAGCCACAAGTATGATTCAACTAGCAACTTTCCTCAGATAGAACAGTATGCCTGGACAAGAAGCAACAGCTGGACTCCCTTGAATACTGCTCTGGAATCGATCATCGGTGTCCAGCCTTTGGTGTTCAGTCTTCGGGTTCCTCCTTGAGTCAGTATTCAGTATTCAGTACATTTTCTCACAGATGCTGTAGGGCATACTTCCCCAACTCTAGTCCTCAAGGCCCACCAAAAGTTCATGTTGTCAGGATTTCCTTAGCATTGCATGAGTTTTGCAATTACCTCCTGTGCAGGTAATTAGATTATCACATGTGTAGTATTAAGGAAATCCTGAAAACATGACCTGTTAATGACCTTTGAGGATTAGAGTTGGGGAACTATGCTGTTGGGCAGTGGTCTCAAACCTTTGTGACATTTAGAGCCACATTCAGCTCTGAGTGAGTGTTGCGAGCCACATCTTGCTCCCGCTCCACACTAGTGACACCAAGTGCCCCCCATTACCAGAATCATGACAGCCAAAGTACACTAAGGCAGTATACCAAGATCCAGGGTATCCTAGCCTACCCCCAATTAGATCTGCTTTTGTATGTGGAGCTACTCACAAAAGTCACTGGAGACCTGCTCTTCATAGCTGTTTGGGAGATTGGGCACAAAGCTGGTAGACACGCATGAGCCACAGACCACAGGCCTTTGAGCCACATGTGGCTCAAATGCTACAGGTTAGGGACCACTTTGAGCTCTTTTGGCCTAGTGTAAAGTACTAATATATTAGATTTCAATATCCCTATTTAACACACATGATATTTCAGTTGTGTACACTGTGTGCACAATTATTAAGCAATTTCTATTTTAGATGATTTATTTTATTATTGAGCAACTACAGTGCTGTCATTCAATCCAAAAGTTTAATAGACCTGAAGTTGTAATAAAGTAAAACTGACATTTTGTCTTTTTTTATGAGAATATCTTTTTGTGCAGAACTATTGGGAAACTATTAGTGAATAGAATTATTATTCAACGCAGAGGCATTGGGTCTTGAATTGGTACACATTTGGTCTGCCCCCCCCCCTTACACAAGCATGCCCATTCTTCTATCCATTTACTTTAATAAGGCAAAGTGAATCAAACAGGTACATGTCTAGGCCCTATTTTACCTTTTTCCTGAGAATAGAACAGAAGTTTTCAACCTTTGAAAACAATGGGGTCAGGAAAAACACGATAAAATAGTAATCTAATATTAACATACTGTCATATTATTGACTATGATATCTTAAACTTACTACATTAATACCGTATGTTTGTCTACATTAGATGTAGCAGCCATCAATATGGCAACTGGTGCATCTTGTTAAGTTATAGCGTCTCAATGCTTAGTGCTAGTTACACAGACTTTATACTCTTTTTACTGCTCTTTTTCTTCTCAATCTCCTCCTCTACTGTTTACACTCATAACAGCAACTTTAAGCTCTTTTGGCCTAGTGTAAAGTAATAATATATTAGATTTCAATATCCCTATTTAACACACATGATTTCAGTTGTGTACACTGTGTGCACAATTATTAGGCAATTTCTATTTTAGATGATTTGTTTACTTATTGATCAACTACAGTGCTGTCATCAATCCAAAAGGTTAATAAACCTGAAGATTTAAAAACGTAACACTGAGGTTTTGTCTTTTTTTTATGAGAATATCTTTGTGTGCAGAACTATTGGGAAACTATTAGTGTGTAGAAGTATTATGAAACTCAGAGGCGTCACTAGCATCAAAGATCCAGGGCTCTGGTCTGGAACTTCTTACCAATCATACTATAAATAGGAAGAAGAGGGGGCCATAATGAAGTATATAGGCTGTAGGGGGCCATGATACTATATATAGGGAGCTGTGTGGGGCCATTAATCCATTCATGACCTTTGATGTACTGGTATGTCAAAAGCCATGTTCCTGCCTTTGATGTGAGCTTGCATGCTTATACCTCATCTTTACCCGTACATGATGGCTGATTAAACAAAATGAAAAACTTAGACTAAATGCAAAATGTTGTCAATATGGACATACAATAGGTTCTAGTCATAGCTTTTATAGCCACGTACTGTACTTTTCAATTACTACTTGGACAACCCCATCTGATTCCACTTGTTTCCCCCAATTAAAATAAAGATCCTGTACTCACCTCCCATTCTGGTGCCATTCCAGTGTTGTCAGTAACTGTGGTTTGGGGCTAACTTGACATTGCAATTTCATAGAAGCCCTGCATCCAATCAATGCCAGCTTCTTGCTCCCCGCCTTTGGACCAAATGAGCAATCTACAGGAAGTGAGTGGTATCACATCCTGTTGATTAACTGAAATGGTTCCAGAATGGGAGGTGAGTAAGGGGTCTTTTATTTTAACTAGTCAAAACAATGGAAATGAAAAGGGGCTGTCCTAGTAGTGAACAACAACTTTTACTTATTTTTCTCTTGATATTAATCACATATCAATGGTGTAACATGTGTAGCCATACAGGAGCCCAAGAGGTAATGAAGCCTACTACCACATCTGAAGTGGGTGGAATTGTGCATTATAATGAGTTATTGGTCTGTAAGGTCCCATATTTTGTTATTGAACGGGTGCCCTCTTTTCTCTATGTCCGCTCCTGCATTATAGTATGAAAACTCTAGGAATGACTGTCTGTTCTGAAAATTACATTTTATGCTGTCATATCTCTCTATGTAGTTGCTAGGGAACTGAATATCTATGCATTGCTCATACTTGAAATAGTTTGTGAATATATTTGTTTCTGCTGATTGATTTTGTGTCGCCGATTGTAGTGGTTTGTTCTTGTGCATATATCCAGCATACATAATTATGACTCACTATAAGATCTGTTTTACAGGTAGAAACCAGTCATATAATATTGTAGGAAGAAATTTTCTTGTGCATTTAATCTTTAAAAGTTCTTAAGACTTAGCAATTAAAGTATCAATAAAATATAAGTGAAAGCGTGTGGGGTGGGAATTTGGAACATAACATTTACTTTTTAATCAACTTTGAAATTTTACTTAAAGGATCTACTGGGAAACTGCACCTTAAAATTACATGTTTCACGGTGGGAACCAGGCATGTTGAGTCCATCCGTTCACCTTTTCTACGAAGACACGGTGGTTGGATCCAAAGATCTCAAATTTGGACTCATCAGACCAAAGCACAGATTTCCACTGGTCTAGTGTCCATTCCTTGTGTTCTTTAGCCCAAACAAGTCTCTTCTGCTTGTTGCCTGTCCTTAGCAGTGGTTTCCTAGCAGCTATTTTACCATGAAGGCCTTCTGCACAAAGACTTCTCTTAACCTCATAACGACGGCCGTACGACTTAAAGCGGCGGCAAAACAGGGTACTTATTCTGTTCCACCGCTTTAAAGCGGCGGCCCGAAAAAACCCTGTAGCGCCCCCCAGCGACCGAAAATCTCGGGGGTTTCAGCTACCAGGGGTAGCTGAGACCCCCCAGATTATGAATCGGGGTGTTTTTTCTGGACCCCGTTAATGCGATCGCCGGTATACACCGGCGACAACATTAAAAAAAAAAAAATGGCCGGTAAAATTGATTTATTTCTCATCTGACGTGATCAAACATGTCAGATGAGAAATAAATATGAGCCCTTCGTGCCCCCAAGGCCCCCGGTACCGGAGAAATCTATCCAACACCCCCCCTCCGGAAAATCCAAGATGGCGCCGACGCGCGCTGAAAACTCCCGCCGCCGCCGGCTCTGCATTCATTTCCCTCCGATCTGAAATGATCAAACATTTCAGATCGGAGGGAAATGTCCTCCCCCTGACCCCTCCTCCGGTACACCGGAGATCTCTGGTCCCCGGAGCCCCCTTCGGTTCTCCAAAGCCGCCCCACTCCCCCCTCCGGAGCGTGCAAGATGGCGGCGCGCAGCGCACAGTAGCGCGCGGCCGCATTCATTCTGCTCTTTCTGCCGCATGTGACACGTCACATGCGACAGAAGGTTGTCCCCAGGTCCCGCTAGGTCACCCCCCGTCATCCCCCGTCACCCCCCCCCCTCAGCCCCCGGTCTTACGTTACCTGGCTGGTGCATCGTCCCCGCGATCACGCCGCCTCCTTCTTGAAAGCTGGCGGCGCATGCGCAGACAGCGGCTGTCAGCTGGATCCCTGCAAGCAGGGACGCTGACGTCGCTGCTGCACTGTGGACCGGGGGAGAGTGAGTGCAGTAATCTGCAGCCACACTCCTCACATGGAGAGACTGCTGTTCTAGAAAATGGGGGGTACGTTCTGTGAGCGTGCCCCTCATATTCTGGAATGAGGTTACTGCAGGTCACTCTGCCCTAGGTTGGACCGGGGCAGTGTGAGTGCAGTATTCTCAGATTACTGCACCCACACTGCTCATGGAGAGCTTGCTCTTCCAGAAAATGGGGGATACGTTCCCTGAACGTGCCCCCCATATTCTAGAAGGTCCAGAGTCGCCAAGGGACCTCCAAAATGGATTACAGCGACCGAAATTTATTTATTTTCAATAAATTGGTGAAAGAGGAATGTTTCGGGGAGTTTTTTTTTCAAATAAATTTTTTTTTTGTCTTTTTTTTTTTCTATTACTGACTGGGTTAGTGATGTCGGGTATCTGTTTAGATGCCGTGACATCACTAACCCCAGGGCTTGATGCCAGGTGACATTACAGCTGGTATCAACCCCGTATATTACCCCGTTTGCCACCGCACCAGGGCGCGGGATGAGCTGGAGCGAAGCGCCAGGATTGGCGCATCTAATGGATGCGCCACTTCTGGGGCGGCTGCAGCCTGCTATTTTTAGGCTGGGAAGAGTCCAATAACCATGGCTCTTCCCACCCTGAGAATACCAGACCCCAGCTGTCCGCTTCACCTTGGCTGGTGATCTAATTTGGGGGGGACCCCACATTTTTGTTTTTTTTTAAAAAAAACGCCTGGGAAGCCCTCCAAATTGATCACCAGCCAAGGTGAAGCTGTCAGCTGTGGTTTGCAGGCTACAGCTGTCTGCTTTACCCTAGCTGGCTATCAAAAATAGGGGGGACCCCACGTCATTTATTTTAATTATTAATTTTTTGGGGGGCTAAATACAAGGCTAGGCACCCTTTAGTGCCACATGAAAGGCACTAAAGGGTGCCAGCTTAGAATATGCAGGGGGTGGGACGTTATATTTGTTTGACATCTATCCATTCATCCATTGTAGCATTTTAGGCTGTGTGCCCACAATCGGGGTTTGCAACGTTTTGGGCGCAGAGTGTTTTCCCTGCATCCATAACGCAGCGTTGTGCAGTAGAAGCACAGTGGAAGGATTTTTAGAAATCCCGTGCCCACTGTGCTTCTCTTGTCCGCAGCATAAACCGACCTGTGGTGCAGCTTCCTGAGCCTCAGCATGTCAATTTATGCTGCGGAGATGAGTGTTCTCTGCAGGTAGCATAGAGCTCCACAGCGGCCTGAACCCAAATCGTGGGCATGGGCAGCTGCGTTCTCCCATGGACAACACTCACATCTCTGCAGGAAGGCTGACACTGTGTACTAGACGCCATGTCGCTGGATCATGGCCACATAGCCTAAAAGTGAGACATTTGTTGCTACAGCAACATTTTTGTGAAGTACCTGTGGATTCAAAATGCTTACTATACTCCTGAATAAAATCCAGTTTCCAAAATGGGGTCACTTGTGGGGGGTTTCTGCTGTATAGGTACCCAAGGGGCCCTGCAAATGTGACATGGTGCCCGCAATTTATTTCAACTTTTCCAGAATTCAAATGGTGCTCCTTCCATTCCAAGCCCTCCCATTTATCCAAACAGAGGTTTTTGGCCACATGTGGGGTATCCCTGTGCTCATAAGACATTGGATAACAACCTGTTGGGTCTACGGTTTGTTGTTGTCTCTTGAAAAAGTAAGAAATTTGATGCTGAAGCAACATTTTTGTGAAAAAAATGAAAATTTTCAATATGGCAACCTAAGCTTTACAAATTCTGTGAAGTACTCTTGAATTCAAACTGCTCAATATACACCTAGATAAAAACCTTGAGGTGTCTTGTTTCCAGAATGGGGTCATTTGTGGGGGACCTCCACTTTTTAGGCAGCTCAGGGGCTCTCCAAATGCAACATGGCGTCCGCTATTGATTCCAGCCAATTTTGCAGTCAAATGACACTCCTTCCCTTCCGAGCCCTGCCATGCGCCCAAACAGTTGATTTCCACCACATATAAGGTATCGCCAAACTCAAGAGAAATTGCACAATAAATGTTATGCTGAATTTTTTCCTTTTACTCTTGTAAAAAAAAAGCTACCTGGTTGAAATAACAATTTTGTGGTAAAAATGTATTTTTTTATTTTCACAGCTCAACATTCTAAACTTCTGTGAAGTACCTGAGGGTTCAGGGTACTCACCATACATCTAGATAAATTCCTTCTGGGGTCTATTTTCCAAAATGGGGCCACATGTTGGGGAGCTTCACTGTATAGGCACCTCAGGGGCTCTCCAAATGCAACATGGCGTCCGCTATTGATTCCAGCCAATTTTGCAGTCAAATGGCACTCCTTCCCTTCCGAGCCCTGCTATGCGCCCAAACAGTTGATTTCCACCACATATAACGTATCGCCAAACTCAGGAGAAATTGCACAATAAATGTTATGCTGAATTTTTTCCTTTTACTCTTGTAAAAAAAAAGCTACCTGGTTGAAATAACAATTTTGTGGTAAAATTTTATTTTTATTTTTTCATGGCTCAACGTTATAAAATTCTGTGAAGCACCTGGGGGTTCAGGGTACTCACCAAAGTTCTAGATAAATTCCTTGAGGGGCCTAGTTTCCAAAATGGGGTCACTTGTGCGGGGTTTCTGCTGTTTAGGGGACCTCCAAATGCAACATGGTGCCCGCAATCTTTTTCAGCCAAATTTCCTTTCCAAAATTCAAATATTGTTCCTTCCGTTCCAAGCCCTCCCATTTGTCCAAACAAAGGTTTCAGACCACATGTGAGGTATCACCGCGCTCATAAAAAAGTGGGTAACAAATCTTGAGGTCAAATTTTTGGAATTACCTCTTGAAAAGGTGAAAAAATTGATGCTAAAGCAACATTTTTGAGAAAATTATAAAAATTTTCAATATGACAACGTAACGTTAACAAAATCTGTGAAGTACCTGTAGATCCAAAATGCTCACTATACCCCTAGATAGAAACCTTGAGGGGTCTAGTTTCCAAAATGGCATCACTTCTGAGGGGTTTCTTCTGTTTAGGTACCTTAGCGGACCTGTAAATGCAACATGGTGCCCGCAATCTATTTCAGCCAAATTTGCTTTCCAAAATTCAAATATTGCTCCTTCTGTTCCAAGCCCTCCCATTTGTCCAAACAGAGGATTCTGACCACATGTGGGGTATTGGCGCGTTCATAAGAAAGTGGGTAACAAGTTTTGGGGTCCATTTTGTTGTGTTAGTTCTTCTAAAAGTGAATAAATTTGGGTTAGATCAACATTTTTAGGTAAAATTTAATTTTTGCTTTTTTTCATTCCACATTGCTTTAGTTCCTGTGAAGCACCTGAAGGGTTAATAAACTTCTTGAATGTGGTTTTGAGTACTTTGGGGGGTGCAGTTTTTAGAATTGTGTCACTTTTGGGTATTTTCTGTCACCTAGGCCCCTCAAAGTCACTTCAAATGTGATGTGGTCCCTAAAAAAATGGTTTTGTAAATTTTGATGTAAAAATGAGAAATCGCTGATAAACTTTGAACTCTTCTAACTTCCTAACAAAAAAAAATTTTGTTTCCAAAATTGTGCTGATGTAAAGTAGACATGTGGGAAATGTTATTTATTAACTATTTTGTGTCACAGAAATCTCTGGTTTAACGGTATAAAAAATTCAAAAGTTGAAAATTGCTAAATTTTCAAAATTTTTGCCAAAATTCAATTTTTTTCATAAATAAACGCAAAAAATATTGTCCTAAATTTGGTACTAACATGAAGTCCAATATGTGACGAAAAAACAATGTCAGAATCACCGGGATCCGTTGAAGCGTTCCAGAGCTATCACCTCATGAAGTGACACTGGTCAGAATTGCAAAATTTGGTCTGGTCATTAAGGTGAAAATTAGCTCCGTCACTAAGGGGTTAACAGTTGTTCTAAAGATGAGAAGGTGTGTCCAAACCTTTGATCTGTACTATATATATATATATATATATATATATATATATACAGTATATCTTAAGGTACGTAGCATACTCTATTTTCTTATCAAAGAGTAAAGTAATGCCCCAATCAGCGCAATCCCTAATCAATTATTAAAACCTCAACTTGAATCAAATTTAGATGGGGCAAAGAAGATCTGGGGCCTAACTGTCTACACGCCACCATGGTAAGCTACATTAATTAAATGTCCAGCTAAAGGAGTGGAGACCATAACCGTGTTTGTGCATAACAAAAAAAAACAATAAATGTAAAACATGAGCTGGAGTATTAGTTGGTGTACATGTCCAGCATAGTAGTATTTTCACACTGTGGCCATTTATCTAACAAAACCAAAGATAGAATCAAAATGAGCACATACCCTGTTGTTAAAAACATGTAAAAAGTTATAGTACCTTAAATAGTTGTCATTGGGTGCTTAGTGCACACTGTTTTTGCTCAAAAGTTTTTACCTGGTAGTTCCCAAGTAATTAGTTAGAACAAAGTTAATCAGGCTGAGGTTATGAAAATAACAGAATCTAGTGAAGTTAAGATATAAGTAGTGTCAGTATCAGCAATAATAAAGCAAACAAATAACCATCGTTAAAGGAGCTTCCAGGTACAATATATGGCAACTAAGATATAACACTAGGAGTTTATATACAGTAGCTTGTGGAACTGCCCCATTAACCACAGTAGGGGAGTACGGAGATGTATACACCTACAAGACTGATTGACAACACATAACCTAAGTGAAGCCACAGGTCTCAACTACACTAATCCCTGGATTACCAGCATCTGTGGACTAAAGCAGATGTAGCTGGAGGCGATCTGGGTAGAGATATGACAAAGTGGGTTGCCATGGTAGACAATATCCTGCAAAGACACTAAAGGCTGCTTTACACACAGCGACATCACTAGCAATGCCGCTGCCGATCGCACCCGCCCCCGTCGTTTGTGCGTCACAGGCATATCGCTGCCCGTGGCGCACAATATCGTTAGTTCCCGTCACACATACTTACCTGACTAGCGACGTCGCTGTGGCCGGCAAACAACCTCTTTGTTAAGGGGGAGGTTCGTGCGCCGTCACAGCGACGTCACACAGCGGCCGACCAATAGAATCGGAGTGTCAGAGACTAGCCGCATTAACGACACGCCCACCTCATTCCCGGAGGACGCAGGTAA
The DNA here is from genome assembly GCF_048569485.1 of Anomaloglossus baeobatrachus. Taxonomy (NCBI): domain Eukaryota; kingdom Metazoa; phylum Chordata; class Amphibia; order Anura; family Aromobatidae; genus Anomaloglossus; species Anomaloglossus baeobatrachus. The sequence goes on along the minus strand of NC_134355.1, from coordinate 303,484,122 downwards.
GCTGTTGTTTGTCTTTCCCGGAGTGTCAGAAGTAGCGATGTGTGCTGCCTCAGGAACAACGAACAACCTACTTCCACAACAACCAACGAGATTTTGAAAATGAACGACGTGTCAACGATCAACGATTAGGTGAGTATTTTTGATCGTTAACACTCACTCGGAGCTGCTACACGCAACGACGTCGCTAACGATGCCGGATGAGTGTCACGAATTCCGTGATCCCGACGACATATCATTAGCGATATCGTTGTGTGTAAATGGGCCTTAAGGCTATGTGCCCACAGGAGTTTGTACCTGCGGCTATATCCGCAGGTACGGCCGCAGGTTTCTCGCAGCTTTACGCTGGAATCCGCAGCTATTTTTAGCTGCAGTAGTACAGCAAAATAGCTGTGGTAAACCTGCGGGCATTCGTGCGACTTACCTGCGGAAGTCCCGGCCTCTATCTCCATAGTGGAGGGTCGAGATTTCTGCAGGTACTTCCGCAGAAAGAATTGACATGCAATTATGTGCGGCTGCGGGACATCCGCAGCATGTTCCGCAGCTGCATATATCCGCAGCATGGACATAGCACTCCCTATGTCCAATAGGATAACATGGGGAGTGTCTGTACATGCTGAAACCTGCGGATATTTTTGGAAAAAAACAGAAAATCTGCAGATTTTCCGCAGATAAATCCGCAGGTTTAATCTCCCGTGGGCACATAGCCTAATGGTGACCATATCGATGCTTCTGAGACTGGCTTTGATAGGAGAATGTGATTAGCTATATATGTTGGTTTTGCAGGTGACTAAAAATACAAGGAAAACATTTTTTAAATATAAAAAATCTAATATATATCTAAATATTCCAATTGCTCTCTCCAGCTTCCTTTTCTCTTCTGACTTTTACCTCCCAGCATCGAGAGTTTTAATTGTTTTTTTTTTATTAGTTAGCTTGTTGTGATATCATCTTCTTCAAAAGAAGAGTCATGGATTCTGGGAGATAAGAGGAATTAATTAGGACTTCCATCCAGCCATTACTCAACACCAACATGGCTGCTGGACTGGGTCCTGCAAATCGATAAGCATCAACTGTGGTGCAAAATACTGATTAAACATACACGTATACATCTAGCATTTATGGGGGGTGGTGAAGCCTGGAAGGTGCGTGAGTAGTTGCGTTTATGAAGGGGTAGTACAGTAGCTCAGTGGTTAGTTTAGATTAGGGCTGGGATCTTGGGTTGACATCCCACCAACAACAACATCTGCAAGTGGTTTGTACGAGTATGTTCAGATTGTGAGCCCCAAAAAGGACAGTGATAATTTTCTCTGTAAAGCGCTGTGGAATTAAGGGTGCTATATAAGAGAATAAAATAAATTTTATAATATTGTAAGCATAGCTGATTTTTTTTCTTTTTGCCTTTAAAAATAAAGACATTTCTAAATAAACATATTTGGTATGGTTAAATCTGTAAAAAAAAAATCCAAGCTATAAAAACAAATATATAATTAATTAACTGATCTTGTGAAAGCCATAAGGAGAAAAGTGAGATGAAATTCCAGAATGGCTGGTCACCAAAAGTCACCATAGTATGCAATAAGAAACTATCAAATCATCATATGTACACCAAAATGGTATCAATAAAAATGTCAGCTAGCCAGGCAAAGAATGAGCCTTTCCGAAAAAGTTCAATGAAAATATCAACTCGAACATACAAGAAACACCTTATCTTTGACACTTTGACCATGATTCATCATAGCTTTTATACCAGAAAACTGGTGAAAAAATCTTTGAAAAGTCACAACATTTTTGTATACCACAAAGCTATATAAAAGTATTGCAACTTTTGGTGCTTTCATGGCATTTTTTCCTAGCTTTGACAAAAACTTTACAGTGTGGTGACCCCTAGCCCCACACCACTTCTTACGTCACCTGATTCATTAAGAAGTATGAACCTTTTAATTAATCAGACATCTCACACTTCATCTCATCCCCTCATTAAGAATGATAGGAAAACTACCAGTCTTGATGAATCGGTACCTAAATGTTTTTAGTACTGCCTGTTTTGTATCTCTCTGTCTCTAGTCACTTCTCTCTACTTACTGTACTTATTAAAGCTCCTGCACATACTACACTTCCCCTGTCATTGCCACATAGTAGTGGTTGTGTTACACAATTTAAACATCAGCTCAGGCCCACTCGGGCGCACCTGAGAAATCAGAAAAATCTCGGCAATTTGTCAAAATGATTAAGCAACATTCTAGCAAGAACACCAAGACAGATAAAAATATAATATAGACTGCACACTATTTTATTTACATAAATTACATTCCAAATAAACTTCTCCAGACATACTAAGGTTTGAATAAGAGTTTTATGGAGCATCACCCTTTAATCAGTTATTTAAGACCGCCTCAAAATTGTAGTAAATTACTTAAATAAATGCAGGGATTCAGTTGCAATGTACACTTTTGGCATGTCCTTGAACTGATATGGCTTTGAAATAACAATAACTTTAACATATAAGAAATACAGTCATGGCAGAAAGTGTTGCCACTAGTAATGCGTGAGCACTAAAATGCTCAAATCGAGCAGGTCAGGTGCTCAGACGGACTTGACTCGACTACTGAGTATAATCAAAGTCAATGGAAAACGCGAGCATTTTTCTGGAAGACACTAAAAGAAGGGCTGGGAACGCAAGAAAATTGCTGAACTGGATGGAAACAGCACTCAAATGGAATGGGAACAGTACAATAAAGAGCCCTGGATGTATCACTGACTCCCAAGTCACTGCTGGGAACTAAATAAATAAATAATTAAAAAAAAATAATTTGGGGTCCCTCCTATTCTTGATATCAAGTAAAGGTAAAGCAGACAGCTGGGGGTTGATATTATCAGGCTGGGAAGGTTCATTGTTATTTGACCTTTCCCAGCTTAAAATTACCAGCCCGCAACCACCCTAGAATTGATGCATCAACACTGATGAGAGTTGTCATCACTAATTGGTGCCTGAGAATAGCTGTACCTTACTGCTGTTCACAGTCGCCAGAGCTGTATTTGGGGAACAAGGACTACACTAGAGAAGGTATGTAGGGACTTTTTTTATAATAGACTGGTGAACAAGGAATAGTGTGGTGGAATCTTTATTCAAATAAACTATTTTTTCCTGTGTGTGGTCTTTTGATAGACACCTCTGAAGTACTAACCCGAGAGTTTGATGTCAGCTGAAATTACACAGCTGACAATATTAGCCCAATTGCCATCCCACTAGGGTAATCGGGAAGATTCAGACTGATTGTGGGGCAGCTGTGGGCTGATATTTTTAGGCTGGGAAGGGTCAAATAACCATGTGCCTTCCCAGCCTGATAATATTAGCCCTCAGCTGTCTTCTTTACTTTGGCTGGTAATCAGAAACAGTTTTTTAAAACTATTTATTTATTAAGTTAAGTAAGGTAATAACATCCTTTAGTGCCCCATGAAATGAACAAAAGGGTGCAAGACTACAATAAACAATGTACTACAATAGCAATTAATAACTGCCTATATGCCTGCTCTAATCTATGCTCTCCCTCCTAGATCAACTCTCCCTGAACTGCTTCCAGAGGCGAGTGTGACAAACATTCTGCCCTATGGTCTCACATAAGACCCAATGATGTGATTGGAACAACAAATTTCCAGCAGATCCAGGATGGGTAAAGTATAAAACTTACTTTTATTAAATCATTTAAAATGCCGGTTCACAGGTGTTCCCCAGAGTACAGTGATTGGGCCGGCCAGTCACAGTAATGTCAATAGCCAACATGGCTTTGGCATTACCGTGTATGGCAGGTAATCGCCGTATGTTTATTGATTGTCTAATAGTGGTGAAACATGAGGGTCAGGAAATAGACCATGGCAATCGAGCACCAAAGATACTAAATCGAGTAATGAACATACCTAATGTAAGATAGCTACTGGCTATAGAGTGAACGGCCGGTATGTATTGCAGAGGTGGTATTCCTCTGTGATGTAAACCTGGAATGCTTACTCTGGGACTTGTAGTTCCACAATGGTTGTTAATGTTTTTGAGCTAGGTTTATGAATAGCCAGAAGTGGGGTGGGTTTGACTATTCACATACCTCCCCTCCATGGAGGGTTTCAGTCAATATAATGAGACTGTCTGAGCACATGGCCCCTGTGTTTGGAAGCTGCAGATTTCCTGGAAGACACTGAAGGGGAGTGTACAGCCAGAATAGAAAGGCTAGCTGTGAGATGCAGTTTTGAAAGCAGGAGTTCTGTGTTTGGAAAAAGCAAGCTTCTGAAGCTGTGGATGAACAGGAGTCAGTATGTGAAGCCGCCAAAGCTCCTGAAGGATAACCTCAGTTAAGACAGAGTTGTGTACTGACCGAAGTCAGTAAGTGATGGTTGCAATACTTTTACTTGGGTACTTATTTGTCCAAAGCCATGTGGGCATACAGTCATATGAAAAAGTTTGGGCACCCCTATTAATGTTAACCTTTTTTCTTTATAACAATTTGGGTTTTTGCAACAGCTATTTCAGTTTCATATATCTAATAACTGATAGACTGAGTAATATTTCTGTATTGAAATGAGGTTTATTGTACTAACAGAAAATGTGCAATCCGCATTTAAACAACAGTTGCTTCCTGTAGCTTTTAATGAGTTCCTGGATCCTGGATGAAGGTATATTTTACCATTCCTGTTTACAAAACAATTCCAGTTCAGTTAAGTTTGATGGTCGCCGAGCATGGACAGCCGCTTCAAATCATCCCACAGATGTTCAATGATATTCAGGTCTGGGTACTGGGATGGCCATTCCAGAACATTGTAATTGTTCCTCTGCATGAATACCTGAGTAGATTTGGAGCGGTGTTTTGGATCATTGTCTTGCTGAAATATCCATCTCCTGCGTAACTTCAACTTCGTCACTGATTCTTGCACAATATTGTCAAGGATCTGCTGATACTGAGTTGAATCCATGTGACCCTCAACTTTAACAAGATTCACTTGGGGCCACACAGCCCCAAAGCATAATGGAACCTCCATCAAATTTTACTGTGGGTAGCAAGTGCTTTTCTTGGCCTGCGACTTCTGGGCTTAGCAAGAACTGTACCTATGTTCTTCCATTTCCTTACTATGTTCCTCACAGTGGAAACTGACAGTTTAAATCTCTGAGACAACTTTTTGTATCCTTCTCCTGAACAACTAAATAAACCGGCTGGACTATTAAATAGTAACCATTCCTGTGTGCGCAGCTCAATCAAGCAGCCAATCGAAAATCCCCTATCACATTCAGTGAGTGCTGTCTCACACTGAGCACACTGATGCTTGATCACGTACAGAGCAGTGAAATGCACTCATAACTAGTTGGCGCCCTTAAAATTGTTCCAGAAATTTAGGTACTTCTCCCCAAAAATTATTGCAATTACTCATATTTTTCATCACCTTCCTAACATTCCCACTAGTACTAAGGCCCCCTTCACACGTCCGTAAAAATCACGCACGTGTTTCATGGACGTGTCAAAGGTGCGTTTTCCCCTCCGTGTGCCGTGTTTATGGCACTACGTGTGTTCTCCGTGTGTTATCCGTGATAACACACGGAGAACGAAAACTTTAAACTCACCTGTCCCTGGCTTCGCTGTCTGTGGGGCTGATCTTCGGTCTTCAGCCCTGGCGACTCCCCGCTGCTGTTGCTGCTGCCGCAGTGAGGTGAATATTAAATGAGCATAATGAGCGACGGTCGGCAGCAAGTGACAGGAGCGGCAGAGACAGCAGGGCTGGAGAAGGTAAGTAAAGTTTTGTTTTTTTTTTCTCTGACATGTGTGTTTCTCCGGCGCGTGTCACACGGGTCCGCATCCACACTACATCTGTGTGGTATGGGTGCGGGCCGTGTGACACCCGTGCTGCCAGAGAAAAACGGACATGCATCCATGTGGAGCACACGGGCTCTCGTCTGCTCCACACGTAGGCACGGGCCAATGGCTGCACACGTGCGTGCACATAAACCCATTTATTTTAATGGGTTTACGTGTGCCCGTGAATACGGTACATGCTTAATGGGTTTACGTGTGCCCGTGAATACGGTACATGCGGGTACAGACCTAGCATGTACTGGAGACACGTGCGTGTGAAGGGGGCCTAAAACAAAGTGTCCTAGAAGTAACTAATAATACCACCTCTATACTCTTTTGTACTTCTAAAAATAATATTGACACCTTTGTCCGACTACACAGTTGTAATGTTTCCTCTGTATTTCTTCCTACTCTTAATCCTGTACCATCTGTGAGGTAGTGACCGGATATATAGTGAATGGCTATTATGCATCGCAGAGGCAGTAGTCCTCTGTCATGTAGGCTTGGAATGTTTACTCTGGAACTTTTAGTTCCACAAGGGTTGTTAATGTTTGCTGGGCCAGGTTTACAAATAGCCAGTAGTGTGGGCGGGTCTGGCTATTCACATACTTCCACCCATGGAATATCTCAGGTGTTATAATGATACCGTTTGTCTGAGCACATGGCCCCTGTGTTTGGAAGTTACAGAATTCCTGGAAGACACTGGAGGGGAGAGTACAGCCAGAATAGAGAGGCTGTGCTGTGAGACGCAGTCTCTAACAGCTGGAGTTCTGTGCTTGGAAGAAACAAGCTTCCAGAGCTGTGGACTGGCAGGAGTCAGTAGGTGGAGCCGCAATAGCTCCAGAAAGGTAACCTCAGTGAAAGCAGGGTTGTGTACTGACCGAAGTCAATGAGTGATCATTGCAATACCTTTGCTAGTATAGTTTTGCAGAGTTGTATCCAAAGCCATGCGGGCATACCCATACCTGGAATGTGGTTTATGTATGGTAAAATAAACTGGTTGGCCTATTAAATAGTAACCATTCCTGTCTGCTTATGCGGTATCCCGGTACCCATTCTACTCCTGCTGAGTTAAACAGTTGTCATGTGGCAGTAGATCTGTTCCATGTGCCAGAAATACTTTGTGCACAGTGAGTCAGGCAGCATGATTGCATTGTGTTATGATGTTCGTACACTGGGGATTGTTAAATGTACTTTACTGCCATCTACTGGTCAATGTACTGTATGTGTATGAAAGTAAGTTGTTCATTCTCCTCACAACAAACTGCCATGGCAATGGCTGGGAGGAGTCTCCCACCTCAGAGCTGACATGTCCAGTAAACTGGATCAAACAGGTCTAGACGGGACAGAGAAGAAGCTCCCAGAATCTCTGTCACAGTCCATTCTGAGGGGACATATCTCTCTTCATATAATCCCCTCCACTAAAGGCCCAGTCACACTAAACAACATCGCTAGCAACATCGCTAGCAACATCGCTGCTAACGAACAACTTTTGTGACGTAGCAGCGATGTTGCTAGTGATGTTGCTGTGTGTGACATCCAGCAACAACCTGGCCCCTGCTGTGAGGTCGTTGGTTGTTGCTGAATGTCCTGGGCCATTTTTTAGTTGATGCTCTCCCGCTGTGAAGCGCACATCGCTGTGTGTGACAGTGAGGGAGCAACAACTAAATGTGTAGGCAGCAGGAGCCGGCTTCTGCGGACTCTGGTAACCACAGTAAACATCGGGTAACCAAGAAGCCCTGTCCTTGGTTACCCGATATTTACCTTCGTTACCAGCGTCTGCCGCTCTCGCTGTCAGTGCCGGCTCATGCTCTGTGCACATGTAGCTGCAGTACACATCGGGAAATTAACCCCATGTGTACTGTAGCTAGGAGAGCAGGGAGCCAGTGCTAAGCGGTGTGCGCTGGTAACCAAGGTAAATATCGGCTTGGTTACTCGATATTTACCTTAGTTACCAAGCGCAGCATCGCTTCCACGCGGCGCTGCTGGCTGGGGGCTGGTCACTGATTGCTGGTGAGCTCACCAGCAACTCGTGTAGCCATGCTCCAGCGATCCCTGCCAGGTCAGGTTGCTGGTGGGATCGCTGGAGTGTCGCAGTGTGACATCTCACCAGCAACCTCCTAGCAACTTACCAGCGATCCCGATCAGGTTGGATCATTGTTGGGATCGCTGGTAAGTTTTTTAGTGTGACTAAGCCTTAAGGAGTAAAGTTTCCTACAGCCAGGAGAGATAAGGCTGAATCTGAGCATACTGCATACTGATATTCTATGTGCTTCTAGCCAGAAGCAGTGTACGTGACTTCTATGCTACAAACTCTCTCTGCCCTACTCCCTGCAATAGGGAACGGTAGCGCCAAAACCCTAAGTAGCTTGCTACCACTATGGTGTCCCCACGGGGAGCCAATCCATAAAGGTCCCTCAATCAATAAAGCATTACCTGTACTGTGCATTATTACCCCCATCAGCAAGTGAGGAGAACCATACTCCAGCCACCCTGAGAGGCCTAAGCCTGCTTGTTTCATAACGAGAAGACGCCTTCTTTCATAGGTAAAATACTACATGTACCCTATACAGTGAACTGCTACCTCTTTGCTTTTAAGAGATAGGTTGTAACCTGTTTCCTTCAGTAAAGTGTTAATGCAGTTTACCCTTGTGTCTGACTGCTTGTAACTACACAAACATCACAGGCGCTCCAACACCTGCACCCAGACACCACCTCCATAGGAGCTCCCGAGAGGGATCCTATACCAACTCCATAAGTGCCACCCCCCGCTATTGACAATTGTTTTGACACGAGGGAAGCATGTAGGGGTCCAGCGACCAATTTCAGCTATTGTGACAGTACCATCTGCTGCCAGTGGAACTACATAACCCAGCTGGCCCCTGTGCAACATCCGGTGCCTCCTCCGTGGGTCACCGCACGTAGGTCAATCTAGCAGCCAAGCGAGTATCCTCTATCACATTCAGGGAGAGCCATCTTACACTGAGCACACCGATGCTTAATCATTTACAGAGCAGTAACGTACGCTCATCATTAGTTGGCACCCTTGAAATTGTTCCAGAAATTAAAGTATTTCTCCCAGAAAATTATTGCAATTACTCATGTTTTGTTATGCATATGTTTATTTCCTTTCTGCGTATTAGCGCAACATAAAAAAACTGAGAAAAAAGGCAAATTGGACATTTAATCATCTAAACCTTTGCTTTTTCTGGGATTTGCAGCCCATTGGGTGTTCATACCAGAGATTGACAGCTTTTTCTATATGCACTACTATATAAAGAACAATGTGAATCACAGATAGAACCGCCCATTGAATCAAAAATCCCAAAAAGAACAAAGACTTAAATTATTAAAGCACAGGTTATATTGAATATTTTCTCTCTAAACTATCTATGTCTACTCCTACTCTTTAACATAGTGCCTTTCGATTTGACTGCATTTTTGTGGTGATAGGTTCCCTTTAAATGAACCTTAAAAACAACTTTTGACATGTGTTACCAACTCTTCAAGAGCTATATGAGGATCCTGATTCTAAGGCAGGCTTTGCACGTTGCGACATCGCAAGCCGATGCTGCGATGTCGCACACGATAGTCCCCTCCCCTGTCGCAGGTACGATATCTTGTGATAGCTGGGGAAGCGATAATTATCGCTTCGCCAGCTTCACATGCACTCACCTGCCCTGCAACCGTCGCTCTGGCCGGCGACCCGCCTCCATCCTAAGGGGGCGGGTCGTGCGGCGTCACAGTGACGTCACACGGCGGGCGGCCAATGGCGGCGGAGGGGCGGAGATGAGCAGGATGTAAACATGGCGCCCACCTTCTTCCTTCCGTATAGCCGCTGGCGGCAGGTAAGGAGATGTTCCTCGTTCCTGCAGCTTCATACACAGCGATGTGTGCTGCCGCAGGAACGAGGAACTACATCGTACCTGTCGCAGCACCGGCATTATGGAAATGTCGGAGCCTGCACCGATGATACGATAACGACGCTTTTGCGCTCGTTCATCGTATCATCTAGGATTTACACACTACGACATCGCAAGTGACGCCGGATGTGCGTCACTTTCGATTTGACCCCACCGACATCGCACCTGCGATGTCGTAGTGTGCAAAGCCGCCCTAAGAGTAACATCAGTGAATGGGCAGAAATACTCAGCTGATCATGAGCCTGACAATAAATTGATTGCTCTCCAAGGATCAGCTGAGTTCTTATATCTCATTGTTCTAATGATTAATTAGGTCTCAAGACTTAGCTCCACACATATCAGAACTTTTAAGATATTGCTATGACATCTGAATTTTTTTTTGTTTAACTATCCCTACATGAAGGGGTGTATGAAGCGGCCTCAGGAGCTGAGCCTGCTCCACATGAAGCAGATACTGCCTTTATCATGTAGATTGGATACAGTGCCTAAAAAGTTGGTTACAATAGTAGAAATATCCTATAAACTTTTTCCATGTTTCATTCTAGCATCATTTCATGATAAATTGTACATTTTTATGTCATTTATTTTACAAACTGCTTTGAAAAATATACGTGTATACAAATTTGGAAAACAGGCATTAAGAAAGGAAGAAATATATAAGCATCATGCAGTGTGTAACATTAATCTCAATTGTACAGTGCTACGGAATATGTTGGCACTATAGAAATAAAATGTATTATTATTATTAAAGTGTTTTCCTGCCCTTTACCAGTTGAAACTTCCATCAAAAGCTATATATTGCAGTACCCTTGAAACCTAATGTCTAGGTATAATGTTCAAGGTCACCTGTGAAGGACTTATGGTATGTCTATAATTCTGCACTATGAATACAGTTGTTAGTGGTTCAATGTAAGATAAATTGCAAGGAGCAAGGAGGCATTGTTGAAATATGAGCAATTTTGTTTCTGGATCATTTCCTTTATGACTGCATGCTGTAATAAAACAACTGTCACAGTCATTTTGTGTTGTTTTTAGTGCAGTAGAGCACTACTGCATTATTAAGAGCTAAGCAGTACACCAAGCTTTTACTATGGCCTACTCCTGTAATGAGAATACTTTACTTTATCCTTTTTTCTCTTCAAAACTAGGTTATAGTTATTGAGGAATCTCATCAGGATAGATAGGCTATTGCATTTTTTTCACACTGGACTTACAGTTTCCAATTGTCTTAATCTATTATTAAGCTGTTTTGCTTCATTTCTACACCGTGTGCAGAATTATTAGGTAAGTTGCATTTTAGAGGATTTTTTTTATTATTGATCAACAATTATGTTCTTATTTAACCCAAAAGACTCATAAATATCAAAGCTTAATATTTTTGGAAGTTGGAGTGGTTTTTTTTTTAGATTTGGCTATCTTAGGAGGATATCTGTTTGTGCAGGTAACTATTACTGTGCAGAATTATTAGGCAACTTAATAAAAACCAAATATATTCCCATCTCACTTGTTTATTTTCACCAGGTAAACCAATATAACTGCACAAAATTTAGGAATAAACATTTCTGACATGCAAAAACAAAACCCCAAAAAATTAGTGACCAATATAGCCACCTTTCTTTATGATGACACTCAACAGCCTACCATCCCTAGATTCTGTCATTTGCTTGATCTGTTTACGATCAACATTGCGTTCAGCAGCCACTACAGTGTCCCAGACACTGTTCCGAGAGGTGCACTGTTTTCACTCCCTGTAGATCTCACATTTTATCAAGGACCATAGGTTCTCTATGGGGTTCAGAACAGGTGAACAAGGTTGCCATGTCATTATTTTTCCATCTTTTAGACCTTTACTGGCCAGCTACATTGTGGAGTAGTTGGATGCATGTGATAGAGCATTGTCCTGCATGAAAATCATGTTTTTCTTGAATGATACCGACTTCTTCCTGTGCCACTGCTTGAAGAAGTTGTCTTCCAGAAACTGGAAGTAAGTCTGGGAGTTGAGCTGTACTCCATCCTCAATCCGAAAAGGTCCCACAAGTTCATCTTTGATGAGACCAGCCCATACCAGTACCCCACCTCTATCTTGTTGGCATCTGAGTCGGAGTGGAGCTCTCTGCCCTTTACTGATCCAGCCTCTGGCCCATCCCTCTGGCCCATCAAGAGTCACTCTTTCATCAGTCCAGAAAACCTTTGAAAAATCAGTCTTAAGATATTCATTGGCCCAGTCTTGATGTTTTATCTTATATTTCTTGTTCAAAGGTGGTCGTTTTTCAGCCTTCCTTACCTTGGCAATGTCCCTGAGTATGGCACACCTTGTGCTTTTTGATACTTCAGTAATGTTGCAGCTCTGAAATATGGCCAAACTGGTGGCAAATGGCATCTTGGCAGCTTCATGCTTGATTTTCCTCAATTCATGGGCAGTTATTTTGCTCCATTTTTGCCCAACACGCTTCTTGCGATCCTGTTGGCTATTTGCCATGAAACACTTGATTGTTCGATGATCACGCTTCAAAAGTTTGGCAATTTCAAGACTGCTGCATCCCTCTGCAAGACATCTCACAATTTTGGACTTTTCAGAGACTGTCAAATCTCTCTTCTGACCCATTTTGCCAAAGGAAAGGAAGTTGCCTAATAATTAAGCACACCTTATATAGGGTGTTGATGTCATTACACCATACCCCTCCTCATTACAGAGATGCATATCACCTGTTTTACTTAATTGGTAGTTGGCTCTCAAGCCTATACAGCTTGGAGTAGGACAACATGTATAAAAATTATCATGTGATCAAAATACTCATTTGCCTAATAATTCTGCACACAGTGTAGAAATATTCTTTGTAGTGATGGGCAAGCATGCTTTCCACTGTTCAATTTTGGATCGAGCATTGGGGTGATCGGGCACGCTTGTTACTCATTTGAGTATCACAGGTACTCCAGCGCCATGCTTGACTCCCCTCCCAGCATGTTTTGCATCTGTTTTTTCAGTCACTAAACATGCGAGGATTGCCTGCCAATCACCTAATACCATAGCCATATTGGCTACTAGCATTACTGTGATTGGCCGGCTGCATCATGTTATTGGGTCTATATAGGACTCGGTTATGTCGTGCTTGGTACACTTTGCCCCAGAAATAGTGTAGGGATAGCTGCTGGAAGAGAGATAGATTTGAATTAGAGGCATACAGGCAGAGTTTATTGCCTTACAGTCCTTCCTGCTGCACACTAAAACCACAAGTTCCTTATCAGGGCTACATTTATTTTATTCCCTATTCATACCATGGGTTGCTGCATTCAGTATAGGAAGAGATGCTAGAGGAGGGATAGGCTTGGATTACAAGCATATAGACATGGATTATAACCTTACAGTCCTTGCTGCTGCTGCACCCTAAAACCAAGAGTACCTTGTCAGGGCTACATTTATTCTATTCCCTATTAATAACACCATGTATCACATTCAGTGTAGTGAGAGCTGCTGGAGGGAGCTAGGTTGACATTACAGAGATATAGGCAGTGATTATAGCCTAAGCGTGACGTCATACGCTACGATATATCGGGCGATATGTCGTCGGGGTCACGGATTCCGTGACGCACATCTGGCATCGTTAGAGATATCGCAGTGTGTGACAGCTACGAACGACTGTGAATGAGCAAAAATACTCACCTTATCGTTGCTCGTTGATACGTCGTTCATTTTCAAAATGTCGGTCCTCCTTCTGTGCTCCGGTTGTTCGTCGTTCCCAAGGCAGCACACATCGCTCCCTGTGACACCCCGGGAACGACGAACACAGCTTACCTGCGTCCCGGCGGCAATGTGGAAGGAAGAAGGTGGGCGGTATGTTACGTCCCGCTCATCTCCGCCCCTCCGCTTCTATTGGCCGGTCGCTATGTGACGTCGCTGTGACGCTGAATGTCCCTCCCCCTTCAGGAAGAGGATCTTCGCCGCCCACAGCGACGTCGTCCGGGAGGTAAGTACGTGTGAGGGGGGTTTAACGACATTGTGCGCCACGGGTAACTAATTGCCCGTGACGCACAAACAACGGGGGCGGGTACAATCATTCCTGCGATCGCGCGATAGATCGTCCCATGTGATGCCGACCTTACAATCCTTGCTGTTGCAACATAAAATCAAAAGTCCTTTGTCAGGGCTACATCTATTATATTCTGTATTAATTCTGTAACGTTTTCAGACATAAATCATCTACCTAATTTAATATGCTCAAGTTGTGCGGTAAGGGAAGAGGACGGGGATGTACTGATTATGGGTAATGTGCGCAGAGGCCTAAGCTGTGGACAATTTGAAACTGTGCCTTCTGCAGGAGCACAAGAAACATGCTCATCCATGAGATCTATCTTCCTGTCCCACTTTGCAGGGTGGCATGGGACACAGCTCTTAAAGCCAGAACATTGCGAACAGGTAGTCAGTTGGATGGCAGATAATGCTTCTAGTGTTTTTACCAGCACTACCCTGTCTTCCACACAGTTCTGTTTCACTTTCAAGCTTGTGAACCATATAATCCTCACTCTGATCCTCCCACCGTGGAGAGTCCAAGAAGACAACTGATCTCTCACTCAGATACTCAGAGGAGCTCTTTATGCAGTTTTCTATGTTTGCCTCTCACCCTGAAGGATTTAATAGGGACAAGAAAGCCACGGATCCCCCTGGGGGGAGGGGCGACATGACCAAGGGGGAGGTAGCGAGTGATGGGGTTAATAGGGACAGTGTAGGTATGCCTAATATGGCTTTAGGGGGGTTGGTCTTAGCCTGGGAGGAAGAGGAGGAGTAGGGAAAGGGTTAGTTAGGGAAAGAGGAAAGGTTACCTCCTTTCCTGCTTCCGGACGCCGATCGATTCACACGTGGACTCCCCATGGCGGACCTCCAGGAACTGCAGCGGATGATACAGGCAGCTGTAGCAGCGTACGGGCCCCTGGCAGTGCAGACCCACATCAGGGCTGCTGGGGTTAACCCGTCGGTGCTTGCCCCTTGTCCCCCCAGTGGTGGCGGGTGCCAGTCGCGGCCCCCCCGCAGGTATTCCACGGGCGCGGGGGGGACGAAGAGGAGATGCAAGAGCCCCTCCAGGGACCCTCCGCAGAGTGCAGAGCAGCAGCGGCGTCTGGCTGCTGCAGAAGCCGGCGGGAGGAATCTTCGTTCCAGCCGCGGCGGTCGGGATGTGGAAGTGGCCAGCACGGGGCCTTCTTCCGGTCCCGGCCTCCGGGCTGGAGTTACTGAGACTGCAGCGGCTCCAGGTCGGGACCGCGCTAGGCGCGGGAGAGAGGCCAGCAGATCCCCCTACAGTCGGCGGGGGGACCGTGGGGCTGCAGGTGGTGGTAGGTCCTGCACCAGGTGGGGGTCTGCGGTGCCTGCCCCTGGTGCGGCTGAGGGAAGGAGTGACGGCGTGAGCCCTGCGGCGACCGCCAGGTCACTCAGGTCCGCTGTGCAGCCCTCGGACGTGGCAGTCTCCCGTGGGAGCGGGAGGACTCGACGGATGGAGGCCTGCGGTGGCCCAGGAGGGCCAGAGGCGGCGACGGCTGGGATCCAGGGCCGTGCATCTGTCCGTCCGCGTCCAGAGTCCCCTGGCAGTCGGCAGGGGGGTGGACGCGAGCGCAAGAGGTCGAGGCCCGGGGTGCCGGCGCGGGGGACAGGACGGTCTCCTGGGTTGTCACCCCGGGGCAAGAGACAGAGCGGGGAAGACTCTGCCCATGCGGCGGTCCGATCTGGCGGCTGTGGTGGGGGGGATGCTGCGGCGGCGCCCCCCGGATGTCAGGTGGAAGATGAGGTCGGCGGCGAGGAGGAGGAAGAGGACTTCGCTTCAGAGGAGTCGGATGGACGACAGACGGAGGACGGCGAGGCGGCGGTCTCGGGGGACGCCGAGCTGCGGTCGGGTGAGACGGCCGTGGAGTCAACAGGGGCTGCGCTGGCGGGGTGTTTCGGGGGAGGGGGGGGGGGCGGCTGCGGCTATGGCAGCGCCCGGCGGATCTGCAGTATGGAGCCAATTGTTGGGGCTGTTGCAGGGGCTGGCGGCGGCTTCAGGGGCAGCGGGGAAGGGGGCGCAGGCACCGGCGGCGGCGTGGGTGGGACCGGCAGTTCGTGGGGCCGCGTCGGTGGAGGAGGGAGATGGAGCGGGCGTGGAGAAGGGGGGAGGGGGGGCGAAGGGGGAAGTGGGGTCGGGGGAGCAAAAGAGAAAGAAAAGGAGAAAGAGGACAAAGTGGTGCGCTTGGATGATAGGGCCAGAAGTGAGGTTTACGTTTGTTTTGAGGGCCCGCTGGGGACCCATTTAAAGAAGGAGGTGCGGGAAAAAATTTGGAAAGGGGAATACGTGGAGATATTTTCTCTGCTCCCTCTGCAGAAATTTAATCTGGATAGGGTGAAGCCGAGCGACTCCATAAAGGAGAAGGACGAGGAAGAAAAACGCCGTTATAGGCTTATTCCTCGGACTTTTACAAACTGGTTTCAGGCGTTTGCGATTTTGGCCAGCGTGGTGGGGGAGAAGGAGCCGGAGGATTGTTCGGCCTTGTTCGGGTACATGGATGCGATAGGGGAGGCTTATCGGGTTTACGGCGGGTTGGCGTGGCTGCGTTACGATGAGCAATTCAGGCAGCGGAAGGCGCTGCAGCCAAGTATGCGATGGGACCATAAGGATATTTTCTTATGGATGCGGCTGATGTCGGCGCCGACTCAGCCCTTTCGGGGGGGTGCCGGGGGTCCGGAGGCAGGGTCCGCGGCGAGTCAGAAGAAAGGTGTCTGCTGGCAATATAATGAATGGCAGTGCAGGTTTGGAGCGGCATGCCGCTTTAAGCATGAATGCTCGGGATGTGGGGGAGGACATAGCCTGTCCAAGTGTTTTAAAAAGGGGAAAGGAAAGGCTGGTGACGGTGCTGGTAAGAGGGACGACGCCGGTGAAGGTAGAAGCAATGGCCCCCTTTTTAAATAGATGTCTGGATAGTGAGTCGGTGGCGTTGTTATGTTTTGTTTTTTCTGACGGCTTTCGTATCCCGTCGGTTGTTAATGCATTGGTCCCGCCATACCGTAATTTGCGTTCTGCTAGGGAGCATCCGGAAGTGGTGGATGAGAAGTTGGAAAAGGAGGTGGCTTTGGGCAGGATGGGAGGTCCTTATGATGCCCCACCGTGTTTAAATTTGGTGGGTTCGCCGCTGGGGGTGGTACCGAAGAAAGAACAGAATAAATTTCGGCTCATCCATCATTTGTCTTACCCGGGGGGGCTATCGGTGAATGATGGCATTGCGGCGGAGCTGTCGGCGGTATATTATGTGTCGTTCGATAAGGCATTGGATCTGGTCAGGGCGGCGGGTCCGGGTGCGTTGATGGCGAAGGCGGATGTGGAGGCGGCGTTTCGGTTGTTACCGGTTCATCCGGACAGCCAGCATTTGTTAGGCTGCTGGTGGGATGGCAGTTATTATGTTGATCGTTGTTTGTCAATGGGCTGTTCAATTTCGTGTTCGTATTTTGAGGCGTTTAGTTCGTTTGTAGAGTGGGTGGTCCGGGATGTGTCCGGGCTTACGTCCATTATTCATTATTTGGACGATTTCTTTTGTGTTGGGCTGGCGGGCTCCATGGTTTGTGCAGGGCTGCTATTCGCGTTGCAGAAAGTCGCGGGCAGTTTTGGTATTCCTTTGGCGCCTGAAAAGATGGAAGGCCCGGCGCCGGTGATGCGTTTTCTGGGTATTGAGATTGATTCCATTGCTATGGAATGCAGGTTGCCGGAAGGGAAGGTTCGTGATTTGAGGGCCGCGGTGGTGGAGGTGAAAGCGGCAAAGAAGGTGCGGCTTAAGGCGGTGCAGTCCTTGCTTGGGAAATTGAATTTCGCTTGCAGGATCGTGCCGATGGGGAGAGTATTTGCGAGGCGCTTGGCAACGGCGACGGCAGGTGTGCGGTCGCCGGCGCATTTTGTGCGGATCACAAGGGTGATCAGGGACGATTTGTCGGTGTGGGACCAATTTTTGCAGCATTTTAATGGCAGGGCGCTGGTGCTGGAGAAGGTGGCATCTAACGGGGCGCTAGAGCTGTTCACGGATGCGGCCGGGTCGGCCGGTTTTGGGGCCGTGTTTCGGGGTCACTTGTGTATGGGGCAGTGGCCGCAGGCGTGGCGGGAGAGAGGTTTGGTCAGGAATCTGGCGCTGCTGGAGCTATTCCCCATTGTAGTGGCAGTGGAGTTATGGGGGTCGCATTTCGTGGGGAGGAAGGTGTGCTTTCATTGCGATAACCAGGCGGTGGTGTACGCTATCAACAACTTGTCTGCTAAGTCGGAGCCGGTAGTGGTGTATTTGTGGCATTTGGTGTTGAGATGTTTGCAGCTGAATGTGCAGGTGATGGCAAAGCACGTTCCAGGAGTTGACAATGAGGTGGCTGACGCTTTGTCTCGTTTTCAGTTCGGCACGTTTCGGGCACTACTGCCTTGGGTGGACGAGGTCGGAGTGGAGTGTCCATAGGACTTGTGGAATCTGGTGAGGCGGTGATCTCAGAGTTGATTCGGTGGTCGGTGACCGAGGTGACTTGGTGCTGCTACGAAAAAGTGTGGGCTGAATGGGAGGAGTTGGTGGGTCGGTTGTTTGACGGGGTGAGCGTAGATTACTTGGTGGCTTTATTGTCATTGGTGTGCACGGATTTTGCGTCCGGATGATCGGCGTCGACAGTGGCACATCGGGTGGCGGCGGTGGCGTTTTGGTTAAAAATGAGAGGGGAGCGTGATGTTTCGCAGGATTTTTGGGTTCGACAGGCTTTACGGGGTTTTCGCCGCGGTGTACGGGTGAGGGACAGGAGGCGTCCTATTTCGTTTGGTTTGTTGCGACGGATGGTGGGGGGCCTGAGTGGTATTTGTGAGTCGGCATGCAAGACAGTTTTGTTTACAACGGCTTTCGGTCTTGCTTTTTATGGGGCGTTCCGGATTGGGGAGTTGGTGAGCTCGTCCAAGGTGACAGGTGGCGGTTTGATGCTCGAGGATGTGCGAGTGGGCGGTGGTCAGGTGGAGTGCCGGATTCGTCGGTCAAAGACAGACCAGTTGGGCCGTGGTAGGTGGGTGGTGTTATATGCGGTTCTAGGGGAAGAATTGTGCCCAGTGCGTTTAGTTGAGAGGTTTGTGGCCATGAGGGGGGGCTTACCGGGCCCGTTTTTGCGGCACATGAATGGGTGTTTTTTATCAAGGTTTCAGTTTTTGGCAGTTCTGCGGCGAAGTTTACGGAACGCAGGGGAGCGCCCAGAGGAGTTCGGGTCGCATTCCTTTCGGATTGGGGCCGCTACGGAGGCCGCTCGTTGGGGGCTTGGCGACGAGGTGGTGAAGCGTATTGGTAGATGGGAATCTTCCTGTTTTCGGCAGTATGTGAGACCGCAGTTGTTGTAGCAGCATGGTAATTTCGTTCACGTGCGGGTGGTTTGTGAAGAGTCTGTTTCTAGCTGCTTTGGTGGCTGTGATGTTATTGGTTTTGATTTTTCTGTTTGTTTTACTTTGTTGTAGGGAAGTGCCTGATCTGGATCTTGGGGCATTCATTCGTGTTTTGGGGGGAGGTTCGCCAGAATGGTCGGCAGCTGGGTTTGGATCGCGCTCAAGCGACTGTCCGTTGGATTGGTGTTCGGGGTATGGAATGGTCCAGGGTGGTCCAGGAATTCCGTTTCCATTGTAAAGTCGAGCGGCCTCCGGATGTGCTGGTGTTACATGTGGGGGGTAATGATCTGGGTGCCCGAGCGTCGCGAGATCTTATCCGTGATATAAAGCTTGATTTATTGCGGTTATGGAAGGAGTACCCTGGTTTGATTGTCGTGGGGTCCGACATAGTGACCAGGTTGGCGTGGCGGGGGGCCCGGTCGGTAGACAAGGTCAATAAGGCCAGGGCCCAGGTGAATCGGGTGGTTGCTCGGTTCATGACCAGGAATGGTGGGTTGGTGGTGAGGCACAGGGAGTTGGAGCCAGCTACTTGGCAGTTTCGGAGGGGTGATGGTGTCCACCTCAATGACATTGGTGCAGATTTATAGGCGTTGGGTCTGCAGGATGGCGTGGAGCGTGCTTTTGGTGTGTGGCAGATCCAGGCCACGTAAGGTGTCACGTGGCCTGTCCTGTTGTGGGGGGTAGGTCTGGTCCAGAGGTTTGGAAGTGAGTGGTGGCTGGATCGGGAGTCATTGTCTCGGTATGGTGGCTCTCGGTTCCGGGATGTGGCAGGCACGGGGTTCTGCCAAGGTGTGGGGTGTCAATCCATGGGTGATTGGCACCTCGTCTCTGGGTCGGTGTGTTGCGGCCGGAGACAGGGGGAGTAGTAGTTATGGACTGGGCCTGCCCCGGGGGGTCTTGTAAATGTTATTGTCTATTGTTACCTTTATGTTGTTGTTTGGGGGTCGCCCATTGGACGGTGTCCCTAAGGTGTTAGTTTGTAAACAATAGGCAATAAAAGGCTGCTGTGGCCATTTTGAACCAAGTCGCATGCAGTCCGTGTGTTTATTCTTAGAGTATAAGGGGTTTGGTAACACAGACATCATGACCGGAGAATCCTCCCTCAGCTGGTCATGAGGAGATCATGTGTTGTGATGCCCAAATATTTGAACAGCCATGGTAATAAGAAGATGACGGTGAGGAAAGGCAAATAGTGTCTCAAGAGATAGATGTTGGCGAAACAAAGTTGCCAACAGGTAATGTTGTTAAGTCCACATATCTGGAGGATGACTAGTGTGCGGAAGTGGAAAATGAGGCAGTAGACCATGAAGTCACTGGCCCAAACTGGCAACGTACCATGCAGAGCAAGGACAGCAGTGCACAAGGGGAGAGATCCACAGCACCACAACAGGCAGGAAGGGCAAGTTGTGCGGCCACAAGGAGAAAGCAACTGTGGCAAGTTCCCAGGTCAAGGGTTAGGTGTTCCTGAGTCTGGCACTTTTTTCAAGAAAGTGTAGAAGATAGCAGAAGATAAAAAAATGGTCACTTGCAACCTGTGCAAAACCAAGATCAGCAGCGGCATTACCACTATCAGGTTGACCACCAGCAGCATGCTCAGGCATATGTCTTCAAAGCACCTGACTAGGTGGACAGAACGCCTGGGTCCACAATCAATGTCGGGGGTTACACCACTGCCTCTTACTCTGTGCTACATGCTTGCCAATTCCCTGTTGAGAACGCAGGCGCAGATGACTCCCACCCTCCACAAGTCACTGCACATTTGCAACCACCATCAGCAACCACTTCCTTGTCCTAGTGCAGCGTTCAGCTGTCCCTGCTCCAGGACATGGAATGCAGAATGCCATACCCAGAAAACCATCACACAGAGCCAAATGCTAAACAGTCACATTCTCAGACTGCTTGCACTGGAAATGTAGCTAGGCTTGTTGACACTGAGGCTTTCCGCAACCTCATGGCAGCGGACATCCCTCTGTACTCAGTGCCCAGGTGGCACTATTTCTCTTGATGTGCCTTCACCGCCTTACACAAGCACGTGTCCCATAAAATTACCCATTCCCTGACTAATGCAGTTAATAGGAAGGTCCACTTAACAACCGACAAGAGAACAAGTAATTGTGGCCAAGAACGCTACATTTCTCTAACGGCATACGGGGTAAACTTTGTAAAAGCCAGGATTGAATGGGACCCAGGAGTGTCACACACACTACTGTACCGCCCCTGCAGCATTTGGACTGCTCGGATCCAGGGGTTGCCGTGGTTCAAGGGTCTCCGGAACCGTGGGCTCACGGACACTAAAAATAAAAAGGGGAAAAAGTCTTTTTACGGGGATCAGTGTTCGTGACGCCACCCGTGGTTTGTGGTAAAGGGGAGTACCGCCGCTCCCGATGGGAGTACCCGGGGGAGATAGAGGGGAGCAGCCAGATCCCGTTCCCTCCACGGGTAGGGAATGGCCCCAGGACTCTGGATGGTGGATGAGCAGGAAGGCGTGGTGCAGACCGCGCAGCAGGCAGGACGGAGTGGGGGATCAGCGTAATCACTCAGGCCATGTGGATGTTGGTGCGACCATCAAATAGACTCTGACACATAAGTAAATCAAGTCACTGGGTGCCGATGCCCCTCAGAGGGAGCTCATCCAGGAATCTGTTCGCGTTGGTATTGCTGATGGTCCGGACCTGCCTCCATGCACTGATGTTAGACATTTTGAGTGACCCCTCGGCCTGAAGCTTTCAGGATCCCGCTCCATATACTTTGATAGAGGAGCTGTGCTCTCGATGGCTGACACTTAAGATTTCAGTGCGCCACATGGGTTGGAAAACCCTATCCCCCTCGTTGTGTTGGTGCCTTCAATTTCTGCGCTCTTGGGGAAAGTTCATAATTAGACTATCCTCCACAGGTTAATTATCAGGTTGTGTGAAGTTACTCCCTGATCTAGCGTCCAGTACCCCGCCGTGCTCAGTACCAGTCCGGTTACTAGATATTCCGGTGCCGACTGTTCTACAAAATTAAGTCTGGCCCCTTTCTCCAATACCCTGCGACTCGGTCTTCGACTCCTCCGGTCCCAAACCACCGTCTGCGACCTAACCAAACTCTCCCAGGGAGCTACAACTTCTAGCTCCTCACCCTCTGAGGGCTACCACTCAACTGACTAAGTCCCTCCCACCAGTCTTCCTGACCTCTAGGCGGATGGCCCTATCCCAGCTAAACCACCCACTGGTGTGCCTGACAGGGTGTGGTGTGAGGTGACTAGGATTTGAATGCTGATGGAAGCAATACCAAAGGTTAGGATTCCAGAACCATGGAGGGTGGTTTCTGCACCATAAGGAAAAAGGAGTACAGTTCCCTGTGACACCCTGACTAGTCCAGGGGCGTCACATTCCCCCTTGGTTAAACATAGCTCATGCCCGAGCTAAAGGACACCCAGAGGTTTTATTTTTGTTGTAAACTGTAAAAAGAATAACAAGATTATTGTATAAACATTCATACCGCACAGGGGAGGCAATACACTTAACGTTGCAAAAACTCTGAGTTCATTTATTAGAACAATGGGGAACGCTACCGGTTGTAGCGGTAGTCAGTGGCTCAGCCTACTCCTCTGCAGCCCATTCCTGCCACAGTCCATTCCCATCGTTTCTCTCCCTTCAACCCACCACTCAAACAACCTGGATCCCTGATGCCACCTCTAGTGCTGGTGGACACCCCTTTTCCAGGAACCTTAGCAGTCCCTGTTGACAGTGTTGAAGTCCTGGAGGTATAAAAGACGATTCTGGTAGGCGCACAAGGCAC
The DNA here is from genome assembly GCF_048569485.1 of Anomaloglossus baeobatrachus. Lineage (NCBI taxonomy): Eukaryota > Metazoa > Chordata > Amphibia > Anura > Aromobatidae > Anomaloglossus > Anomaloglossus baeobatrachus. The sequence continues at coordinate 303,461,190 of NC_134355.1, read as the reverse complement.
AACTATATACAAAAGGCACAAGCTCGTGCCGGCTGCTGCTAGTCCTGCAACCATGGTCCGTATTTAATATTAAGGGAGGGATAAAACAGGGTCCATGCACCAGGTGCAAACATGGTAAACTTTTAGAATTAGGTGAATTATTCGAGTTAGTAGCAATTAATCAGCATTTTGCAACAATTTTCATTACCACACAACACAACATTTAACTTTAGAGTAGCCGGGTTCCGGGTTCCGGGTTTCTCTGTTGGTACGGGCGGCGATTCTCTTCCTGTGCTTCTCTCGAGCGAGCACCTTCGCACGCAGCTGCATCAGTCGCCGCCAATGGCTTTCCCAATCATGGGCACTGATATTGGACTCCGCTTCCGCTACACGAACTGGCTATAAATGGACTCCTGCGGCTCCGGCAGCTACCGAGAGGCCATGTGGCGGTGGAAATGGCATCTCAACAGGTTCCGCCTCCGCTGTAGTGGATGAAAGAACCGGCTGTTCCGCAGCTGGGATTGCAGAGTCTGGGTGCTCCGTACCAAGGTACAGGCCCGGTGATGCGGACGGGTCTGGTCGGGCCGGTGACAGGGCTGGAGATGTTGCAGCCTGGTCGGGTTTGGCCGGTGGCGAGGCCAAAGGCGTCGAGGCCTGCTCGCTTTCTACTGGGGCTAGAGGTTCCGCTGCCATTGTTGTGGATAGCGGCTCGGCATCCACTGAGGGTGAGGGTGATAGTGGCTAGGTGATCGCAGTGACCTGGAGCAGACCAGATCCCGTGGCCGGGTAGATCGGATGAACTGAGACTGGGTAGCTGCTTACCCGCTCCACCACACGCAGGGCCTCCATCTCACTGGCCCGCACCGCCACAGCCAGGCTCCTCATTTCTTCCCTCCAGTGATTCGAGATGTAAAGGAACTGGGTCTGCATCCTCCTTCAGAGCAGCTCGGTTTCTTCCTTGATCCAGGTTGCAGTCCCGGTGACCAGTGACCAGTCCCTTGCTGCTGCTATCTTGCAACTGCGGATTCCAGGAAGTTTATGGCAGAGTCCTGGTGACCCTTCTACACTTCCACTGTTACATACCATCATGCCCCCCTTGGTTTTCAGCAGCCAGTTCTCAAGCTTCTGGATGTGTTCTCGGGACAAGGGGTGGAGCTCCAGCTTCGTGCTCTTTTGGTCAGGAAGATGGCGTTTAATGGTGTAAAATGGCGGGAACTCAATTTTGACACTGCAGCTCGGATTTTTCAAGGTGCATGTCACCCAGGTTAGTGGGCCCAGTCCGAATCCTGTTTGTGACGCCAAAGTTTTCAAGGTGTACCACCCCTACAGCAGTCGGACTGCTCGGATTCGGGGGTTGCCGTGGCTAAAGGGTCTCCAGACCCGGGGGCTCGCGGACACTCAAAAAGGGGAAAAAGTCTATTTACAGGGGATTAGGGTTCGTGACGCCACCCGTGGTTCGCGGTAAAGGGGAGTAACGCCACTGCCGATTGGAGTACCCGGGGGAGATGGAGTGTGGCAGCCAGATCACGTTCCCTCCACAGGTAGGGGTTGGCCTTGGGACTCTGGATGGTGGGTGAGCAGGGAAGCGTGGTGCAGACCGCGCAGCAAGAAGGACGCAGGGGGGGATCAGCGTACTCACTCAGGCCATGTGGATGTTGGTGCGACCATCAAATAGACTCTGATACATAAGTAAACCAAGTCTCTGGGTGCCGCTACCCCTCAGAGGGAGCTTGTCCAGGAATCCACTCCCGTTGGTATTGCTGGTGGTCCTGACCTGATTTCGGGGTCTGCAACATCTGCAACTTAGCCAAACTCTCCCAGGGAGCTACAACAATCCCAAGCTCCTCCCTCTCTGAGGGCTTCCACTCAACTGACTAAGTACCTTCCACTAGTCTGCCTGACCCCCAGGTGGGTGGCCCTATTCCAGCTAGGCCACCCACTGGTGTGCCTGACAGGGTGTGGTGTGAGGTGACTAGGATTTGAATGCTGATGGAAGCAATACCAAAGGTTAGGATTCCAGAACCATGGAGGGTGGTTTCTGCACCATAAGGAAAAAGGAGTACAGTTCCCTGTGACACCCTGACTAGTCCAGGGGCGTCACATTCCCCCTTGGTTAAACATAGCTCATGCCCAAGCTAAAGGACACCCAGAGGTTTTATTTTTGTTGTAAACTGTAAAAAGAATAACAAGATTATTGTATAAACATTCATACCGCACAGGGGAGGCAATACACTTAACGTTGCAAAAACTCTGAGTTCATTTATTAGAACAATGGGGAACGCTACCGGTTGTAGCGGTAGTCAGTGGCTCAGCCTACTCCTCTGCAGCCCATTCCTGCCACAGTCCATTCCCATCGTTTCTCTCCCTTCAACCCACCACCCAAACAACCTGGATCCCTGATGCCACCTCTAGTGCTGGTGGACACCCCTTTTCCAGGAACCTTAGCAGTCCCTGTTGGCAGTGTTGAAGTCCTGGAGGTATAAAAGACGATTCTGGTAGGCGCACAAGGCACAACTATATACAAAAGGCACAAGCTCGTGCCGGCTGCTGCTAGTCCTGCAGCCATGGTCCGTATTTAATATTAAGGGAGGGATAAAACAGGGTCCATGCACCAGGTGCAAACATGGTAAACTTTTAGAATTAGGTGAAGTATTCGAGTAAGTAGCAATTAATCAGCATTTTGCAACAATTTTCATTACCACACAACACAACATTTAACTTTAGAGTAGCCGGGTTCCGCTACCATTACTGCAGCAGACAATCTGGGATGGTTGACACCAACTTCCCTCCCAGGGTGAAGCGTTGCACTGGGCCATGGTACTGCAGGCCTCGAACCCAAGCGGCACCCTCGCTTGCATGCCCCTTTTCTCTGTTGGTACGGGCGGCGATTCTCTTCCTGTGCTTCTCTCGAGCGAGCACCTTCGCACGCAGCTGCATCAGTCGCCGCCAATGCCTTTCCCAATCATGGGCACTGATATTGGACTCCGCTTCCGCTACACGAACTGGCTATAAATGGACTCCTGCGGCTCCGGCAGCTACCGAGAGGCCGTGTGGCGGTGGAAATGGCATCTCAACAGGTTCCGCCTCCGCTGTAGTGGATGAAAGAACCGGCTGTTCCGCAGCTGGGATTGCAGAGTCTGGGTGCTCCGTACCAAGGTACAGGCCCGGTGATGCGGACGGGTCTGGTCGTGCCGGTGACAGGGCTGGAGATGTTGCAGCCTGGTCGGGTTTGGCCGGTGGCGAGGCCAAAGGCGTCGAGGCCTGCTCGCTTTCTACTGGGGCTAGAGGTTCCACTGCCATTGTTGTGGATAGCGGCTCGGCATCCACTGAGGGTGAGGGTGATAGTGGCTGGGTGATCGCAGTGACCTGGGGCAGACCAGATCCCGTGGCCGGGTAGATCGGATGAACTGAGACTGGGTAGCTGCTTACCCGCTCCACCACATGCAGGGCCTCCATCTCACTGGCCCGCACCGCCACAGCCAGGCTCCTCATTTCTTCCCTCCAGTCATTCGAGATGTAAAGGAACTGGGTCTGCATCCTCCTGCAGAGCAGCTCGGTTTCTTCCTTGATCCAGGTCGCAGTCCCGGTGACCAGTGACCAGTCCCTTGCTGCTGCTATCTTGCAACTGCGGATTCCAGGAAGTTTATGGCAGAGTCCTGGTGACCCTTCTACACTTCCACTGTTACATACCATCACGCCCCCCTTGGTTTTCAGCAGCCAGTTCTCCAGCTTCTGGATGTGTTCTCGGGAAGAGGGGTGGAGCTCCAGCTTCGTGCTCTTTTGGTCAGGAAGATGGCGTTTAGGCGCCAAAAATGGTGGAAAATGGCGGGAACTCAATTTTGACACTGCAGCTCGGATTTTTCAAGGTGCATGTCACCCAGGTTAGTGGGCCCAGTCCGAATCCTGTTTGTGACGCCAAAGTTTTCAAGGTGTACCACCCCTACAGCAGTCGGACTGCTCGGATTCGGGGGTTGCCGTGGCTAAAGGGTCTCCAGACCCGGGGGCTCGCGGACCCTCAAAAAGGGGAAAAAGTCTATTTACAGGGAATTAGGGTTTGTGACGCCACCCGTGGTTCGCGGTAAAGGGGAGTAACGCCGCTGCTGATTGGAGTACCCTGGGGAGATGGAGTGTGGCAGCCAGATCACGTTCCCTCCACAGGTAGGGGTTGGCCTTGGGACTCTGGATGGTGGGTGAGCAGGGAAGCGTGGTGCAGACCGCGCAGCAAGAAGGACGCAGGGGGGGATCAGCGTACTCACTCACGCCATGTGGATGTTGGTGCGACCATCAAATAGACTCTGACACATAAGTAAACCAAGTCTCTGGGTGCCGCTACCCCTTAGAGGGAGCTTGTCCAGGAATCCGCTCCCGTTGGTATTGCTGGTGGTCCTGACCTGCTTTCGGAGTCTGCAACATCTGCAACTTAGCCAAACTCTCCCAGGGAGCTACAACAATCCCAAGCTCCTCCCTCTCTGAGGGCTTCCACTCAACTGACTAAGTACCTTCCACTAGTCTGCCTGACCCCCAGGTGGGTGGCCCTATTCCAGCTAGGCCACCCACTGGTGTGCCTGACAGGGTGTGGTGTGAGGTGACTAGGATTTGAATGCTGATGGAAGCAATACCAAAGGTTAGGATTCCAGAACCATGGAGGGTGGTTTCTGCACCATAAGGAAAAAGGAGTACAGTTCCCTGTGACACCCTGACTAGTCCAGGGGTGTCACATTCCCCCTTGGTTAAACATAGCTCATGCCCAAGCTAAAGGACACCCAGAGGTTTTATTTTTGTTGTAAACTGTAAAAAGAATAACAAGATTATTGTATAAACATTCATACCGCACAGGGGAGGCAATACACTTAACGTTGCAAAAACTCTGAGTTCATTTATTAGAACAATGGGGAACGCTACCGGTTGTAGCGGTAGTCAGTGGCTCAGCCTACTCCTCTGCAGCCCATTCCTGCCACAGTCCATTCCCATCGTTTCTCTCCCTTCAACCCACCACCCAAACAACCTGGATCCCTGATGCCACCTCTAGTGCTGGTGGACACCCCTTTTCCAGGAACCTTAGCAGTCCCTGTTGACAGTGTTTAAGTCCTGGAGGTATAAAAGACGATTCTGGTAGGCGCACAAGGCACAACTATATACAAAAGGCACAAGCTCGTGCCGGCTGCTGCTAGTCCTGCAGCCATGGTCCGTATTTAATATTAAGGGAGGGATAAAACAGGGTCCATGCACCAGGTGCAAACATGGTAAACTTTTAGAATTAGGTGAATTATTCGAGTAAGTAGCAATTAATCAGCATTTTGCAACAATTTTCATTACCACACAACACAACATTTAACTTTAGAGTAGCCGGGTTCCGCTACCATTACTGCAGCAGACAATCTGGGATGGTTGACACCAACTTCCCTCCCAGGGTGAAGCGTTGCACTGGGCCATGGTACTGCAGTTCTCGAACCCAAGCGGCACCCTCGCTTGCATGCCCCTTTTCTCTGTTGGTACGGGCGGCGATTCTCTTCCTGTGCTTCTCTCGAGCGAGCACCTTCGCACGCAGCTGCATCAGTCGTCGCCAATGCCTTTCCCAATCATGGGCACTGATATTGGACTCCTCTTCCGCTACACGAACTGGCTATAAATGGACTCCTGCGGCTCTGGCAGCTACCGAGAGGCCGTGTGGCGGTGGAAATGGCATCTCAACAGGTTCCGCCTCCGCTGTAGTGGATGAAAGAACCGGCTGTTCCGCAGCTGGGATTGCAGAGTCTGGGTGCTCCGTACCAAGGTACAGGCCCGGTGATGCGGACGGGTCTGGTCGGGCCGGTGACAGGGCTGGAGATGTTGCAGCCTGGTCGGGTTTGGCCGGTGGCGAGGCCAAAGGCGTCGAGGCCTGCTCGCTTTCTACTGGGGCTAGAGGTTCCGCTGCCATTGTTGTGGATAGCGGCTCGGCATCCACTGAGGGTGATAGTGGCTGGGTGATCGCAGTGACCTGGGGCAGACCAGATCCCGTGGCCGGGTAGATCGGATGAACTGAGACTGGGTAGCTGCTTACCCGCTCCACCACATGCAGGGCCTCCATCTCACTGGCCCGCACCGCCACAGCCATGCTCCTCATTTCTTCCCTCCAGTGATTCGAGATGTAAAGGAACTGAGTCTGCATCCTCCTGCAGAGCAGCTCGGTTTCTTCCTTGATCCAGGTCGCAGTCCCGGTGACCAGTGACCAGTCCCTTGCTGCTGCTATCTTGCAACTGCGGATTCCAGGAAGTTTATGGCAGAGTCCTGGTGACCCTTCTACACTTCCACTGTTACATACCATCACGCCCCCCTTGGTTTTCAGCAGCCAGTTCTCCAGCTTCTGGATGTGTTCTCGGGACAAGGGGTGGAGCTCCAGCTTCGTGCTCTTTTGGTCAGGAAGATGGCGTTTAGGCGCCAAAAATGGTGGAAAATGGCGGGAACTCAATTTTGACACTGCAGCTCGGATTTTTCAAGGTGCATGTCACCCAGGTTAGTGGGCCCAGTCCGTATCCTGTTTGTGACGCCAAAGTTTTCGAGGTGTACCACCCCTACAGCAGTCGGACTGCTCGGATTCGGGGGTTGCCGTGGCTAAAGGGTCTCCGGACCCGGGGGCTCGCGGACACTCAAAAAGGGGAAAAAGTCTATTTACAGGGGATTAGGGTTCGTGACGCCACCCGTGGTTCGCGGTAAAGGGGAGTAACGCCGCTGCCGATTGGAGTACCCGGGGGAGATGGAGTGTGGCAGCCAGATCACGTTCCCTCCACAGGTAGGGGTTGGCCTTGGGACTCTGGATGGTGGGTGAGCAGGGAAGCGTGGTGCAGACTGCGCAGCAAGAAGGACGCAGGGGGGGATCAGCGTACTCACTCACGCCATGTGGATGTTGGTGCGACCATCAAATAGACTCTGACACATAAGTAAACCAAGTCTCTGGGTGCCACTACCCCTCAGAGGGAGCTTGTCCAGGAATCCGCTCCCGTTGGTATTGCTGGTGGTCCTGACCTGCTTTCGGGGTCTGCAACATCTGCAACTAAGCCAAACTCTCCCAGGGAGCTACAACAATCCCAAGCTCCTCCCTCTCTGAGGGCTTCCACTCAACTGACTAAGTACCTTCCACTAGTCTGCCTGACCCCCAGGTGGGTGGCCCTATTCCAGCTAGGCCACCCACTGGTGTGCCTGACAGGGTGTGGTGTGAGGTGACTAGGATTTGAATGCTGATGGAAGCAATACCAAAGGTTAGGATCCCAGAACTATGGAGGGTGGGTTCTGCACTATAAGAAAAAAGGAGTACAGTTCCCTGTGACACCCTGACTAGTTCAGGGGTGTCAGACTACCAATGCCTAAAATTGCAGGTCGTAGTTCGATCACGGTTTTCCCCACCTCCTACAACAGTTACTTTATCCCCTCCTCCTTATCCTCTATCTCTGAATTGTCATACATGTCAGTCATAAACTGGAAGCACTGCAGCACTGCCTCATTGAAGCATTAACAGACTCTGCTGATACTAACTTCAAAGGTTAAAAACAGCAAGCACAGTTTTTGAAAGCTATAACAGACCTACACAGATCTGTAGCTCTTGCCACTGAAACTACAACCAGGCATGATTGTGTATGATAATAGCTGTAATCTGCTCATGGCTCTGAAGCTTGGAAAACTTGTACATGTACCAGGTCTGGTCCACATGCTCAACCAAGTGGTTCAGCTGTTTCTAAAAACCTACCCAGGTTTGCCTTGGCTACCTGTGAAGGTACGCCACTTGTGCTCCCATTTATGCAAGTCAGCTGACAGTGCTGCAGCAGTGCTTGCAAGTGCCAGCTCAATGCCTGGTGAGGGACATGTCCCCATGGTGGGACTCCACAGTACATGTTGGAAAGGCTTTGTGAGTAGCAGAGAGTAGTAGTTAAATACCAGCTATAACATGCCCATTGCTATCCAGTCTTGACACTGCACATAAGAACTGATGTGTGGGCATGGATAGCTGACAACTGCAAGATTCTCCAAAACTTTGAGGAATCAACCAAAATGGGAAATGGTGATGGCGCCATAATCATCATAACCAAAGCTTCTGTGCCTACTCAAACACTTGCTCCTCACAATTAAAAAGGAAGCTTTCCATATGGACAAGTTAGAGATGGAGGGGAAAAAAGTACACAGGGTGATACTACCTAGCGCAGTCTCATTTCATCTTCTCAGCTCATATTGGGTGATAATGAGGAGGAGGCTGAGGAGAAGGTTAAGTGTTATCTTCCTGGTGGGGACAGGAAAGTCTTGCCTCTTGGGAGTTTGGCACACTTGACTGACTTTATTTCCTGCAGGCTTTCACCTGACCCTTTTCTTATACACATTTTGGCCAACACTGATTACTGGATGTGCACCATTCTCGACCCACGCTACAAGAAGAACTTTCCAGATCTTTTCCTGAGGTGGAGAAAGTTAGTAAATGGTGCAAAAAATTAGTAGAAAAATATTCCATCTGACAACACTGGTGGCAGAAGTCATGGTTCTTGGGCAACCAAGGAAGATAGACCAAAGAGACAAACAAAAAGAAAAAAGTTCAACTCACCGAGTTGCTGTTCACCGCTGTTAGTCCAGACCCAGCGCACAGAAGGCTTGGCTGCCAATAGCTCAAGAAGGAAAAAGAAAGTCCAGCGCAGTCCTCAGAATGTAGATTTTAAAAGTAGTAGAAATTTATTCGTGTAAATCCATTAAAAATAAAGTACAAAGCGGTCAGCAGGATATAAGAAGGTTACAAAAACCCCATCGAACTTCGCGTTTCAACACATAGTCTTAGTCATGTTGACCGCTTTGTACTTTATTTTTAATGGATTTACACGAATAAATTTCTACTACTTTTAAAATCTACATTCTGAGGACTGCGCTGGAATTTCTTTTTCCTTAAAGAGACAAACAAGGTTCAACTGAGGTAGGTGATTACTATCAAAGGTCTTGGACAGTGTCATTACGCTCTCTCAGCACCCAGGCCCTGATGCGCTGAGTAGTCTGAATTAGAGGGAAAAGTTTTGGAAGATGGTAAAAGAGTACCTAGCCGAACATAGCAGCTTCCTCCATGATTCCTTTGTGCCACAGAAATATTGGGTATCCAAGCTGGACATGCGGCATGAACTGTCCTTCAACACATTGGAGGTGCCAGCCTGCTCTGTTGCTAGTATCTTGTCAGAGCAGTTTTTAGTGCCACAGGGAGCATAATAACTAATGAACTCTAAACGCTGACAGGCTGAATGTTCTCAAAATGAACAAGGTTTGCATTGGCCCCTACATCTCAACCAAAACAGATGACAGCAGCGGAACAATATGCAAAATCGAATATTGCTTTATTCCCACCCAGAAATGGGTATGTGAATCATGGCTTATTATTTTTCTTGTCCTCCTATTTCTCCACCATATAACAAGGGCACAATAATTATTAGAGAGCCGTCAAGCAGCCCTCAGTCATAAATTTTAGAGACCCATCAAGTGGCCCTCAATCACAAATTTTGGAGGGTCCTCAGGTGGCCCTCAGTCATACATTTTGGAGAGCTAATCTGGCCAAAAAAACTATGATAAATGATTTAAAAATAACCATGTGGATTGGTCCATATTTTAGCTAAAATATGCAACTCGAATCCCAACAACAAAGGTCCCTATACTAGCGAGTCACTACATGAATTTTAAAAAATGGTTCACAGAAAAAAAAATTAATTCAAAAAACATCTCAGAAAAAGAAGCAGCCATTACCAACACAAGATCAGATAGTCAATACACTAGTAGAATTCAGCAAGCCCCCATGATAAAGGTTGGGTGAATTGAGGTGTCTGTCCTATGGGGAGCACTTGTATACAGTGCTTGCAGCCCGCCTGATCTAATAGTGGGCGCCACCTCCACCATGAATTGATAAGTTGTGAGTTATTGTTTCATTTGTACTTTGCACCTCTGCTGCCCCCAACTTTATCATGGTCTTGCGTTGGTAAAGGCTGTTTTTTTCTCTGTGATGTTTTGTCAGTCTCTGACAGCGGGATTTAACATGACCTGATGGGGAGTGCCACATTCCACACTCCCTTCAGTGCACCCATCACATGATCGTGGGGCCCCGATGGTTTGTCATGGCAGCCAGATGTCAGCTGATGATCCTTGTACCTGTCCTGATTTTCTTCCTGTGAACATCGGCTGTGAGCCAACGTTTATAGAGATAATTTCTGCTATGCCGATGCAATGCTCTGTATAGCACAATTGATCAGATGATCACAGCTTTAAGTACCCTAAGGACACTAGTAAATACAATAAAAAGTGAAAAAAACACTTTTCATAAATACTGTGTTTTTCCAAAAATAAGCCCTCCCCCAAAAATAAGCCCTAGCAGCGATTTTCAGCATTTTCGGAGCAAGGCTTAAATATAAGCCCTCCCACGAAAATAAGCCTAAGGGGTACTTTGCACACTACAACATCGCAAGCCGATGGTAGCGATGCCGAGCGCGATAGTCCCCGCCCCCGTCGCAGCTGCAATATATTTTGATAGCTGCCGTAGCGAACATTATCGTTACGGCAGCTTCACATGCACTTACTTGTCCTGCGACGTCGCTCTGGCTGGCGAACTGCCTCCTTCCTAAGGGGGCGGGTCGTTCGGCGTCACAGCGATGTCACATGGAAGGCGGCCAATAGAAGCAGGGGGCGGAGAAAAGTGGGACGTAAACATCCTGCCCACCTCCTTCCTTCCACATTGCAGCTGGGACGCAGGTAAGGCGATGTTCCTCGTTCCTGCGGCTTGACACACAGCGATGTGTGCTGCCGCAGGAACGAGGAACAACATCATAACTAGAGTTGAGCGCGGTTCGCGGTTCGTGGTTCTCCAGGTCTAGGCTCGAGTGATTTTGGGGCCTGTTCGAGATCGAACTAGAACTCGAGCTTTTTGCAAAAGCTTGATAGTTCTAGATACGTTCGAGAACGGTTCTAGCAGCAAAAAGCAGGGCTTTTTACAGCTACAGTGTGCAGGAGCCATCGCTGGCAGCCTGCCAGAAGCTGGTAACCAAGATAAACATCGGGTATCCAAGCAAAGCGCTTTGGTTAGTAACCCGATGTTTATCCTAGTTACGTGCCGGAAGCCCACACTTCCCCGCTCAGCTCGCTCCGCCCCCTCCTGCCCGCGGCATGTACACACACACACACACACACACACACACACTCACATACACACACACACACACACACACACATGGTCCCGCTCGGCTTACCTGCGGTGATGAAGTCCCGCCATCCCGACCTCAGCGCTGTCACTGTCCTCCATGGCCGCCGCTTGTCACATCACCTCTCGCTTCCGACCCGAGACTGACTAGCGGTGACGTCACGGGCCTCTCGCGATACTTGGTGTAAAGACGCCGGTCATTGAACTCAGTGACAGGGGCTGTCAGTGTGCTGGAGATCAGCGCAGGTAATGTACCTCGCTGACAGCAGCACTTGTCATCCCCTGCAGTGACCTGGGCTGACCCATTGATGTTAGCTCAGGTCACTGCATTGCTCTCCCAGCCAATGGGGAACATTCTGCTCTTCATTGACTGGGACAGTGTGGATCGTCATGGCAACCCCTTGGATTACAGCAGACCTGGATTTGTTTTTCATTCTAATAAATTGGTTAAAGAGGGAATGTTTTGGGGAGTGTTTTTTCAAATAAAAATGTGTTTGTCGTCTATTTTTTTTATTACTGACTGGGTTGGTGATGTCGGGTATCTGATAGACGCCTGACCTCACCAACCCCAGGGCTTGATGCCAGGTGACATTACACATCTGGTATTAACCCCATATATTACCCCGTTTGCCACCGCACCAGGGCGCGGGATGAGCTGGGGCGAAGCACCAGGATGGGCGCATCTAATGGATGCGCCACTTCTGGGGCGGCTGCGGCCTGCTATTTTTAGGCTGGGGAGAGTCCAATAACCATGGACCTCCCTAGTCTGAGAATATCAGGCCCCAGCTGTCTGCTTTACCTTGGCTGGTGATCCAATTTTGGGGGACCCCTACGTGGTTTTTTTTTTTTATTATTTATTTAATTTAAAATAACAGCGTGGGGTGCCCTCAGTTTTGGATTACCAGCCAAGGTGAGGTTGCCAGCTGTGGTCTGCAGGCTGCAGCCGTCTGCTTTACCCTAGCTGGCTACAAAACTAGGGGGAACCCTACGTCATTTTTTTTTCATTTTTTTGGCTAAATACAAAGCTAAGCACCCCTTAGTGCCACATGAAAGGCACCAAAGGGTGCTCCACTTTTTCTCCACTTTTTCTCCATTTTTTCTCCACTATTTCTCCACTTTTTCTCCATTTTTTTCTCCACTTTTTCTCCACTTTTTCTCCACTTTTTCTACATTTTTTTCTCCATTTTTTCTACATTTTTTCTCCACTTTTTCTCCACTTTTTCTACATTTTTTCTCCACTATTTCTCCACTTTTTCTCCATTTTTTTCTCCACTTTTTCTCCACTTTTTCTCCACTTTTTCTACATTTTTTTCTCCATTTTTTCTACATTTTTTCTCCACTTTTTCTCCATTTTTTTCTCCACTTTTTCTCCACTTTTTCTACATTTTTTTCTCCATTTTTTCTACATGTTTTCTCCATTTTTTCTCCACTTTTTCTTCCCTTTTTCTCCACTTTTTTTTCCACTTTTTCTCCACTTTTTCTCCACTTTTTCTACATTTTTTTCTCCATTTTTTTCTACATTTTTTCTCCACTTTTTCTCCACTTTTTCTCCATTTTTACTTCACTTTTTCTCCACTCTTCTCCATTTTTTTCTCCACTTTTTCTCCACTTTTTTCTCCACTTTTTCTCCACTTTTTCTCCATTTTTTTCTCCACTTTTTCTCCACTTTTTCTCCACTTTTTCTACATTTTTTTCTCCATTTTTTCTACATTTTTTCTCCACTTTTTCTCCACTTTTTCTCCATTTTTTCTCCACTATTTCTCCACTTTTTCTCCATTTTTTTCTCCACTTTTTCTCCACTTTTTCTCCACTTTTTCTACATTTTTTTCTCCATTTTTTCTACATTTTTTCTCCACTTTTTCTCCATTTTTTTCTCCACTTTTTCTCCACTTTTTCTACATTTTTTTCTCCATTTTTTCTACATGTTTTCTACATTATTTCTCCACTTTTTCTTCCCTTTTTCTCCACTTTTTTTTCCACTTTTTCTCCACTTTTTCTCCACTTTTTCTACATTTTTTTCTCCATTTTTTTCTACATTTTTTCTCCACTTTTTCTCCAATTTTTCTCCATTTTTACTTCACTTTTTCTCCACTCTTCTCCATTTTTTTCTCCACTTTTTCTCCACTTTTTTCTCCACTTTTTCTCCACTTTTTCTCCATTTTTTTCTCCACTTTTTCTCCACTTTTTTCTCCACTTTTTTCTCCATTTTTTCTCCACTTTTTCTCCACTTTTTCTCCATTTTTTCTCCACTTTTTCTCCACTTTTTCTCCACTTTTTCTCCAATTTTTTCTCCACTTTTTCTCCACTTTTTCTCCACTTTTTCTACATTTTTTTCTCCATTTTTTCTACATTTTTTCTCCACTTTTTCTCCACTTTTTCTCCATTTTTACTTCACTTTTTCTCCACTTTTTCTCCACTTTTTCTTCCCTTTTTCTCCACTTTTTTTCCACTTTTTCTCCACTTTTTCTCCACTTTTTCTACATTTTTTTCTCCATTTTTTCTACATTTTTTCTCCACTTTTTCTCCACTTTTTCTCCATTTTTACTTCACTTTTTCTCCACTTTTCTCCATTTTTTTCTCCACTTTTTCTCCACTTTTTTCTCCACTTTTTCTCCACTTTTTCTCCATTTTTTTCTCCACTTTTTCTCCACTTTTTTCTCCACTTTTTTCTCCATTTTTTCTCCACTTTTTCTCCACTTTTTCTCCATTTTTACTCCAAGTTTTCTCCACTTTTTCTCCACTTTTTCTCCAACTTTTTCTCCACTTTTCTCCATTTTTTTCTCCACTTTTTCTCCACTTTTTTCTCCACTTTTTCTCCACTTTTTCTCCACTTTTTTCTCCACTTTTTTCCACTTTTTCTCCACTTTTTCTCCATTTTTTCTCCACTTTTTCTCCACTTTTTCTCCACTTTTTCTCGACTTTTTCTCCACTTTTTCTACATTTTTTTATCCATTTTTTCTCCACTTTTTCTCCATTTTTACTCCACTTTTTCTCCACTTTTTCTCCATTTTTTTCTCCACTTTTTCTACATTTTTTTCTCTATTTTTTCTGCATTTTTTCTCCATTTTTTCTCCACTTTTTCTTCACTTTTTCTCCACTTTTTCTCCACTTTTTCTCCACTTTTTCTCCACTTTTTCTCCACTTTTTATCCACTTTTTCTCCACTTTTTCTCCACTTTTTCTCCATTTTTTTCTCCATTTTTTCTCCACTTTTTCTCCACTTTTACTCCACTTTTTCTCCACTTTTTCTCCACTTTTTCTCTGTTCTTTTTCTATGGTCAGTCTACCCATTAGCTCTGCCATGCATACTGTAGCTCTACACTTACTGCACATGTTACTTTATGATTGACATCTCTTTCGTACCAGAGCTGTCTAAGCCTACTCTGACCCCATATTTGTCATTACTATATTGTCCTTGTACTGTATTATGACATTTGTATCATGTGTTTTATTTCTTGCTGTGTTGCAATTTTTTTGCTGCATCCCAATTGTACCTCTACATTGTTCGAGTTTATGTTATTGTTCTCTCACTCTTATGTGATACTGATTATTGTCATTTTTCATGATTACAAGCAGATAAGTCCAATCTGACGAAGGCTCAGGCCGAAACGTCATTTGTAACTTGTTTTGGACAAAAACATATATGCTTATGAAAAATTTTTTTTCTTAATACGGACCAATAAAGAGTGATTTTGCATTACTATCCTTTGTGACTTACTGACTTAGTCTGGGAGATTTAGAGTGCCGAGGTTACTCACTAATTTTATCTATTATTACCTCTGAGCACCTATATACCAGTGAGCAGAGCTTCCTCTACAGTAGTTCTCCTGATTAGGCATGCCCTTACCTCATGAGCAGGGCATTGCAGCTTTGGTAGCAACCATTACAACATGGACTCTGCTGCTGTGGACCCGGGGAGAGTGAGTGCAGATTCATTGCACCCACACTCCTCACATGAAGGGTCCGCACTCCTAGAAAATGGGGGATACGTTCCCTGAGTGTCTCCCCCCCATATTCTAGACGGTCCAGAGTCATCGTGGGACTCCTTTATTTTTTTTCTTACAATAAATTGGTGAAAGAGGAAATGTTTTGGGGACTGTTTTTTCAAATAAATTTCTTTTGTCGATTTTTTTTTTTTGTTAGTACTGACAGTTTATGATGTTGGGTATCTAATAGATGCCATGACATCACAAACTGCTGGGCTTGATCTCAGGTGACTTTACAGCTAGTATCAACCCGATTAATTACCCCGTTTGCCACTGCACCAGGGCACGGGATGAGCTGGGGTGAAGCGCCAGGATTGGCGCATCTAGTGGATGCGCCACGTCTGGGGTGCCTGCGGCCTGCTATTTTTAGGCTGTGAAGGCCCAATAACTATGGACCTTCCCACCCTGAGAATACCAGACCACAGCTGTCCGCTTTACCTTGGCTGGTGATCCAATTTGGGGGGACCCTACTTTTATTGTGTAATTATTAATATTTATAAAATAATTATAAAGAAGAGCCTGAGGGGACCTCCACATTGGATCCCCAACCACGGTAAAGCTGCCAGCTGTGGTTTTCAGGCTACAGCCGTCTGCTTTACCCTAGCTGGCTATCAAAAATGGGGGGACCCAACGTCATTTTTTTTTTTAACTATTTTTTAAATAGAAAAAATTAATGGGCTTCCCTGTATTTTGATTGCCAACCAAGGTAACGGCAGGCAGATGGGGGTGGCAACCCATAGCTGTCTGCTTTATCTGCTGAGAATCAAAAATACCGCGGAGCGCTACGTCATTTTTTTAAAGATTTATTTTTACAGCACTGTGATGTCCAGCAATCAAAATACAGGGAAGCCCATTTTATTTTTAGTTATTTAAATAAATAATTAAAAAAAATATATATGGGCTCCCGCTGCATTTTTTGTATTGCTAGCTAAGGGTAATCCAAGCAGCTACTGGCTGCTAACCCCCACTGCTTGGTGTTACCTTCACTGGCAATGGAAAATCCAGGGAAGCATTTTTTATTTTTATTGCCAAAAAACTACAAAAAAAGGACGTGAGCTTCGCCATATTTTTGTATGCTAGCCAGGTACAGCAGGCAGGTGCTGGAAGAGTTGGATACAGCGCCAGAAGATGGCGCTTCTATGAAAGTGCCATTTTCTGAGGCGGCTGCAGACTGCAATTCGCAGCAGTGGGGCCCAGAAAGCTCAGGCCAACCTGTGCTGCGGATTCCAATCCCCAGCTGCCTAGTTGTACCTGGCTGGACACAAAAATGGGGCGAAGCCTACGTCATTTGTTTTCTAATTATTTCATGAAATTCATGAAATAATAAAAAAAGGGCTTCCCTTTATTTTTGGTTCCCAGCCGGGTACAAATAGGCAACTGGGGGTTGGGGGCAGCCGTACCTGCCTGCTGTACCTGGCTAGCATACAAAAATATGGCGAAGCCCACATAATTTTTTCAGGGGGCAAAAAACTTCTGCATACAGTCCTGGATGGAGTATGCTGAGCCTTGTAGTTCTGCAGCTGCTGTCTGTCTGTATGGAGAAGAGCAGACAGCAGCTGCAGAACTACAAGGCTCAGCATACTCCATCCAGGACTGTATGCAGAAGTTTTTTGCCCACCAAAAAAATGACGTGGGCTTCGCCATATTTTTGTATGCTAGCCAGGTACAGCAGGCAGCCACGGGCTGCCTCCAACCCCCAGTTGCCTATTTTTACCCGGCTGGGAACCAAAAATATAGGGAAGCCCATTTTTTTTTAATTATTTCACTTATTTCATGAAATAATTAAAAAACAAATGACGTGGGCTTCGCCCCATTTTTGTGTCCAGCCGGGTACAACTAGGCAGCTGGGGATTGGAATCCACAGCACAGGTTAGCCCGAGGTTTCTGGGCGCCTCTGCTGCGAATTTCAGTCCGCAGCCGTCCCAGAAAATGGCGCTCTCATAGAAGCGCCATCATCTGGCGCTGTATCCAACTCTTCCAACAGCCCTGGAGCCGGGTGGCTTGTTGGGTAATCATGAGTTAATACTGGCTTTGTTTTACTAGCCAGTATTAAGCCAGAGATTCTTAATGTCAGGCACGTTTGACCCGGCCATTAAGAATCTCCAATAAAGGGTTAAAAAAAAGACACCACACAGAGAAAAAATACTTTAATAGAAATAAATACACAGACACATTAGAGACTCCATCTTTATTACCCCCTGTCAGCCCTCCACGATCCTGCTCTTCTGTCTTCTTTCTTTCTAGTGTAGTAGTGGTGACGATTGTAGTGAGGATGAGGTTCACCAGCCCATCACTTGGGGCTGGGGAACCTCATCCTCACTACAATCCTCACTAGTGTAGTAGTAGTGACGATTGTAGTGAGGATGAGGTTCACCAGCCCATCACTTGGGGCTGGGGAACCTCATCCTCAGTACAATCCTCACTAGTGTAGTAGTAGTGACGATTGTAGTGAGGATGAGGTTCACCAGCCCATCACTTGGGGCTGGGGAACCTCATCCTCAGTACAATCCTCACTAGTGTAGTAGTAGTGACGATTGTAGTGAGGATGAGGTTCACCAGCCCATCACTTGGGGCTGGGGAACCTCATCCTCAGTACAATCCTCACTAGTGTAGTAGTAGTGACGATTGTAGTGAGGATGAGGTTCACCAGCTCATCACTTGGGGCTGGGGAACCTCATCCTCACTGCAATCCTCACTACAATCGGGAAGCAGCGTGCAGCCTTCACTCCGTGAGTGATCAGTGCTGGCTGTCAGCGGTAACAGCGGTAACGCTGACAGACGCGTTACCATAGCAACGGTGCTCTCGGAGCTGCGGTTAGCGGTGACGTCACCCCTAACTGCGTTGCTATGGCAACGGTGATCTCCGTTAATGACCGGCTGTGTCAGCCGGTCCCTAACGGAACGGGGAGTCGACCGTGTGCTAGAGCATGTCGCCGGTACACGGCGATACACATATGTGCACCGTGTACCGGACAGATGCACTCGCAGGTCCTACATGACGCGTCATAGTCAAGTGACCAGTCTGTAGCCAATGAGATAATAGCCACGTGACTGGTCACATGGCTATTTTGACGTCACGACAGGTCCTGCATCTCTGCTGGCAGTGCCGGTCACGGGAGGATTCAGCGATCATCGGATGGAATAGCGGCAGGAGACAGAGTGCAGAAGGGATCGCGAGGACCGGTAAGTGTTATGGCAATGTTTATTAACTGTTTGTGTACATTTATAATGCATTTTTATGTGTTTGTGATTGCCTCCCATTATAGCCTATTGGTTCGAGTTTGGTTCGTCGAACGTTCGACGAACCGAACTCGAACGGGACCCCCGTTCGGCGAACCGACCTCGAGCCGAACCGCGACCGGTTCGCTCATCTCTAATCATAACATCAGTCCTTCCGAAATTATGAAAATGACCGATGCTACACCGATCATACGATTTCGACGCTTTTGCGCTCATTAATCGTAGTAAAAAGGATTCACATACTCCGATGTCGACAGCGACGCTGGATGTGCATCACTTTCGATTTGACCCCACCGACATCGCACCTGCGATGTCGTAATGTGCAAAGTACCCCTTAGTCCCGGATCAATAATGGAGTGTCCGTGCAGCTAAAAAAGTTAAAGATACTGCAGGACACTTCATTACACACAGCGGGCACCACGTTATCACACTCACCCGACGCTGAGCGGCAGGACCTGCAGTGATCGCACCCCCGCACACAACAGCTCTCACACACACACACACATCCGATCTCACACACAAACTTCCAATCTCACACACACACAATCAGATCGCACACACAAGCTTCCAATCTCACCCACACACACACACACACACACAATCAGATCATGCACACAAACATCGAATCACACACACATCGAATCATATACATACTCACTGCATCCAGGGACACCGATTTTTTTCTAGCCGGCAGCATCCTGGGAGGCAGTGCAGTGGAGCACAAGAATGCTAGCTTACAGGACCTGCGGGCCGAACATGTAACTTCCTCCCATCATTCCCTGCCTCTAGAAGTATTCTGCAATGCTGGATGAAGGGAGTGTGTGTGTGTGTGTCAGTGTGTGTGTGTGTGTGTGTCAGCATCAACCAGCGTGTGTGCCAGCGTCAGCCAGTGTGTGTGTCAGCGTCAGCCAGTGTGTGTGTCAGCGTCAGCCAGTGTGTGTGTCATCGCCAGCCAGTGTGTGTGTCAGCATCAGCCAGTGTGTGTGTGTCAGCGTCTGCCAGTGTGTGTGTCAGCGTTAGCCAGTGTGTCTGTCAGCGTTAGGCAGTGTGTGTGTCAGCGTTATCCAGTGTGTGTGTCAGTGTCAGCCAGTGTGTGTGCGTGGCAGTCAGTGTGTGTGTCAGCATCAGCCAGTGTGTGTGTCAGCGTCAGCCAGCATGTGTGTGTGACAGCCAGTGTGTGTATCAGCGGCAGCCAGTGTGTGTGTCGGCGGCAGCCAGTGTGTGTGTCAGTGGCAGCTAGTGTGTGTGTGTGGCAGTCAGTGTGTGTGTCAGCGTCAGTTAGCCAGCCAGAAGCAGGGGAGGATGGCATGCATCACCCACCTGAGATCACAGGGAGGACCTGGGAGCTACACAGACGTCTGGGTCTGGTATGAGCCTCCTGGGAAGTGTGGGGTCTGCTTTTTTGGGGGGGTAAACTTACCCCCAACCACATTTCTCCAAAAATAAGACCTCCAAAAATAAGCCCTAGTGCTTTTTTGGGGGACAAAAAAAAGTATAAGACAGTGTCTTATGTTTGAAAAAACAGGGTATGAAAAAACACACAAAAGTTCAAATCACACCCTTTTTGCCACATTGAAAACAAAACAATAAAAAAAAAAATACACATATTTGGTATCGTTGCCTTCAGAGATGTCCAATCTAACAAAATATAAAATAAATTAATCCAATTCATAAACAGAATAATCGTAAACAAATTGAAAATACCGAATATATGGGGTTTGTTGCCACAACATTGCAATAAAATACGAGAGGCAATCAAAGAATTGCATCTACTAAAAAATGGCGTCAGTAAAAAATATGCCATCACTTAGCTCCAGATCCCAAGAACCCTTACGGTTCTTGGAATAGGGCACCAAAAGCAAAATATTTTGGAACAAATTTCTGAATTTTTTTTCACCACTTAAATTGAAAGAAATCTTTCCATGTTTGGTATCTACGTGATCTTGAAAGTTATACTGCCAGGTAAGTTTTACCATATACTAAACATGATAAATTAAAACTGCAAAAAAACCAATTGTGAATTGCATTTTTTTGCAGATTTACTGCACTTGGATTTTTTTTCTGTTTTCCAGTAAACTATATGGTAAAAGGAACTCATTGCCCAAAAAATAAGCTCTCAAATGGCTATATTGATGGAAAAATAAGAGTTATAGCTCTGCAAAAAAGTAGAAGAAGAAAAAACGAAAATGAAAAAATGGAAAATGAAAAAAGGCAGTCATGAAGGGGTTAATGTGCCACCCGTGCTCGGCGGCAGCCGAGCCGCTCGGTTCCGAATCTTCAGTGGGCGGCTCGAGGGTCTCCGGACCCAGGGGTCCACGGTCACTCTGATTTAAAAGGGGTTGGCGGTTTGGGGGGGTAGTAGGTGTACGGCCGGAGCCGTGTTTGAGTTTGTGACGCCACCCACGGGTTGTGGTGAAGGTGGACACCACCACTGCAGTTACGGGGCACCCGGGGAAGATGTTACGCAGCAAGTTGTTAACCCATCCATGGGTAGGGATGGTGGCCCCGGGACCCGTTGGGGAAAGTTGGGCGGTGCAGGGAGATGGGCGGCCGGAGGGCACTGATGTACTCATGATTAGTAACACACACAAGTCTCTGGTAAACCAAGGTGATGGTGGTCGGTGCCCGCAGCCGGCTGCAGTCTGGTCCTCCACCCAGTTGGTGGTCTCTGCCTTTCTCCTGCACCATTTGTGTGATGGTGGACTACCAGCGCTTGCAGTGTCAGGAGTCCGCTCCCCGGCTTGTGGTCGCCTAAGGAGCCCTTTGCCCACAGACGCTGGTCCGTGGGATCTCTCTGCCATGGTGGTGGCTTTCTATCCCCCTTGTTGGGCTGTTGTCTTCAGTCGTGTGACAGAACCTATAGTCCTGGCCGCAATCAGTTAATTAGCTAGCCCCCAGTAGCTTCTGGACCTAGCTTCAGGGTCTGAGTACCCCCCTTTGTGCTCTGGTTTCCGAGTCGGTTTCCCGGGTTGGTACCGGCGGGCCACTACCCTGTTCCGGTCCACCATGGTTCCACCGAGCTGTCTTCCTGGCTCCTGCAGACTGAGGCCTCCGTATGTCTCCTAGCCAAAGGTGCCTGGGCTCCAACCCTGGCACCTGTCAGTTAGTTGCAGATCTGACACACAGGCCCGCTTCCACTTTACTTCACCTCCTAAACTCATCTGACTACTTTTCCCGCCCCGGCCATCCGAACTCCTCGGTGGGCTTGTCCAACCACCTGGCTCCGCCCTCTGGTGTGTCCATCAAGCACTGAGGGGGGGGGACCAGGGTTTTAATTGTTTGGCTTCTGTCACCTTGTTAGGGGACTGGTGTAGTGCGGGGCCCTATCTGCGACTACCTGGCCCGGGTGTCACAGTTAACAGTGGCACATGGGGAAATATTGTTAGAAGAATGAACAGGACACTAATTCCATAGGATACTGTATAACTGTAAGGAGGTTCACGGAGACATTATTTCTATAGGATGTAAGAGACTGCTCCCACTGAATGTGATACTTGCTTGGCTGCTAGATTGAGGCACTCACACAGGGTACGTTTATATTTAATAGTCCAGCAAGTTTATTTCGCTATACATAAACTGCATTCCAGGAACATAAATGAGAGCATTCCTTCGGCTTTACAGAAACATAAAACATAACACAGTATTACAGTCCATTTCATCCATGGGTATGCCTGCACAGCTTTGGATGTAACCCCATAGAAGTACTCTGAAAAAGGTATTGCAACTGCCACTCACTGAGTTCGGTCAATATACAACTCTGTCCTTACTGAGGTTACCTTTCAGGAGCTTTGGGGGCTCCATATATGGACTCCTGTCAGTCTATAGCTCCGGAAACTTTCTTCTTCTGAGCACAGAACTCCTGATGTCAGAGACTGCGTCTCTCAGCACAGCCTCTCTATACTGGCTGTACTCTCCCCTCCAGTGTCTTCCAGGAAATCTGCAGCTTCCAAACACAGGGGCCATGTGCTTAGACAAACAGTCTCATTATAACACCTTAGACATTCCATGGGTGGAGATATGTGAATAGCTAGACCCGCCCACATTTCTGGCTATTCGGAAACATGGCCCAGGAAACATTAACAATCCTTCTGGAACTACAAGTTTCAGAGTAAACATTCCAAGTTTACATCACAGGGGACTGCTGCCTCTGCTATACATACCGGCCATTCATTATATAACCAGTCACTACCTCACAGATGGTACAGGAGGCATTAGGAGTAGGAAGTAATGATGGGCGATCCCCCGATGGTCGGGATCAGGAGTCTCGCCCGATCGTTTAGTAAAAATCGATATCAGGATCGAGAACACGATCTTGCATCCAATCACGGATCTCGGGCTTTACACTTATGGGATGGGGGTGAGGGCCTGTGAAATAAACAATATAGTTAATAATAAACATTTTAATTATACTTACAGGTCCTGCGATGCGTCCTGCAGACTCTGTCTCCTGGACACTCCGGGTTCCACATCCGATTATTGCTGTGCCGCCCGATAAGCACAACTGACTAAAAGGACCTTTAATGATGTCATAGCCATGTAACCAGGCTGGTGTGAATGTTGTACAGATATTGGGTTAGACTGGTCACATGGCTATGATGTCATCGAAGGTCCTCACTGTCAGCCTGCTTCTCGCTCTATACAGAGCGATGTAGCAGAGCTGACAATGCTCTCCCTGCTTCTCACTTTGTACAGACTGTGTCTGAACAGAGTGATGAAGCTGACATTGCTGTCCCTATGAACTACGTTGGACTAAGGATTTTTGTATAATAAAGATGGAGTCTCTAAATGTTTTTTTGTTTTATTTCTAATAAATAAGACTGCTATGTTTTGTGTTTTTTTTTACTGTTTATTAGAAATTCATGTCTAATTTGGCGTGACACCATGAATTTCGGGCTTAGTACCATCTGAAAAAACAAAGCTGGTATTAACCCCTTTATTACCCAGCATGCCACCGCCATCAGGTCCACTGGATGAGCCAGGTAAAGCGCTTGGAAATGTCGGTAAGAAACAATTTCCAGGGGTGGCTGCAGGCTGCCGAGAATCCCAGCCCCCAGCTGCCTGGATTTACTTGACTGGTGACCAAAATACGGCGGGAGCCCACAAATTATTTTTTTTTTATTATTTTTTTGAAATAATTAAAAAAATAATAATAATAGGCTTCCCTGTATTTTGATTGCCAGCCAATGTAAAGCCAGTTAGATGAGGATGGCAGCCTGTAGCCATCTGCTTTATCTGTGCTCAAAAATACCGCTGAGCGCTATGTCATTTTTTAAATTAAATTAGACGTGGCCGCCATGAATTTCTGGTAAACAGTAAAAAAAAAAACAACACAGAGAATAATTTTTATTATTAGAAATAAAAGAAAAAAACGTTTGGAGACTCCGTCTTTATTATAAAAAAAAATCCTTAGTCCCACGTAGTTCACAGGGACAGCAATGTCAGCTTCATCATTCTTTACAGACACAGTCTATACAAAGTGAGAAGCAGAGAGGCATGTCAGCTCTGCTATATCGCTCTGTACAGAGCGAGAAGGCTGACAGTGAGGAACTTAGATGACGTCGTAGCCATGTGTGTTGTGAATACATTTGGACTAGATTCCAGTTTGGGGCTCCCTCTTGTGGTCAGTGCTGGTAGTGACGTTTGCTTGCTGAATAGAAACCAGACATCTGGGGATGATTGGCAATCATGTTCTTCTGACTGGGCCTATTATACAACTGAGTAATGTTCTCTTGTTCCTGGCCAGTGAGCAATGTTGTCTTCTGTGTGCTAAGGACATTCTGAAGTAAGCCATTCCTTCTGTGTCTATCAGAACACCTTTCAGATAAGTTGGTCCTTTTACCTCTGCTGGTGGTTTACACCTTTTTGTTGTTTTTCTGTTTAGGTAGTAAGGCTTATTCCTATTTAGCCTGGGTGGAGATCTGGGTGGAGTTGGATCATTGCCTGCTGGGAATGTCTTTGTACCTTGCTCCATATTCTGCTATGTATTTTGTTTTGTCATGCTTGGTACACTAAAGGCTTTTTCCTATTTTGCCTGTGTGGAGTTCTGGGTGGAGTTGGATCATTCTCTACTGGGAATGTCTGTGTACCTTGCTCCATATTCTGCTATGTATTTTGTTTTGTCATGCTTGGTACTAATTTCAGTCCCTCCACTATTTTAGTGTCTTGTTTGGATCCCGGTAACACCAGAGTACTGATATAGTAGGGGAGAGTCTGTGTGTGCTCAGTATTTTTCCATATGAGGTGTGTTGGTTATTTTTCTAGGGTATTGCACGGCCGCAGACAGTGCTCTTTTCTGTCCTTTCCTATTTAGATAGTTTGGGACTCATCTTGCTGTATCTGTTCTCTACCT
Source organism: Anomaloglossus baeobatrachus (assembly GCF_048569485.1). Lineage (NCBI taxonomy): Eukaryota > Metazoa > Chordata > Amphibia > Anura > Aromobatidae > Anomaloglossus > Anomaloglossus baeobatrachus. The sequence continues at coordinate 303,436,461 of NC_134355.1, read as the reverse complement.
GTGTATTGTTTTCCTACATCACCGTAATCTTTATATGTGGGGGGCTAGCTATATCTTTGGGGACTACTCCGAGGCAGATTAGCCTTTTCTCTATTTTTCTCTGTAGGAATAATTAGTTCTTTGTCTGTGTTGAGGCAACTAGGTCATCGTAGGCACGTCCCATGGCTACTTCTAGTTGTGTGTTAGTGGTAGGTCTGTAGTTCGCTGAGATTCCAACCACTCTAGTACATTCTTGGTTTCCTAGTTTTGGTCTTTTGGTCTTTTTCTGATCCTCCTCGGTCACTGAATCATAGCACATATGACCAGTCTAACCCAATGTCTGTAAAACATTCACACCAGACTGGTCACATGGCTATGATGTAATTGAAGGTCCTTTTAATCAGTGGTGCTTACCGGGTGGCACAGCAATGATCGGACTTGGAAGCAGGAGTGGCCGGGAGACAGAGTCTGCAGGACGAGTCGCGGGACCTGTAAGTATAATGACAATATTTATTATTAACTATATTCTTTATTTTTTGTTAGGTCTTACATATTAGAGTCCTGTCCCTGTATGGTGTACAGATGAAGTACGGCTTGGCAGCCCGCCTGATATAATAGTATGGGTGTCACCTAATAGACTGCGGGCTTGTGTCTGTGCATCTGCATGTGTGAACAGCGCTCTATGCAAGCCATCAGTGTGCAGTTTTACCATTCATCAATTGCCCCCTCCATTTTTGGAAGTGTGTGTGGTATTTGCTCTTCCTGCATCTGTGATGCCTTCACTTAGTGGGGGCTTAGCTGCATCCTGCTAGAGTAGTAGTTTTTGGCCTGGGCTATTTTCAACTGCTGCCCTTCTTTTCTATAAGTAATTGCTTAATTTTTGGAGGATATTTATTCCTCTTTATGTTGCTTTTTTAGATAAAGAAAGAGCGACAGATCACAGATAGATAGATAGATAGATAGATAGATATCAGTAGAATTGTATCCTTTACCAAAAAGCTCTATTTCGGTCTCATCTGTCCATAAGATGCTTTCCCAGAATGATTTGGGTTCCTCATGTTCATTTTGGTAAACTGCAGTCTAGTTTTGTTATGTCTCTGTGTCAGTAGTGGGATCTTCCTAGTGCAATAGCATTTCCTTTCATTCAAAAGTTGATGGATAGTTCACATTGACAGTGATGTACCCTGAGCTTGCAGGCCAGCTTGAAATTCCTTGGAATTTCATTAGGGTTGGTTATCCACCATCCAGACTATCATACATTGCAACATTTCATCATTTTTTTTCTGCTATCCATGTCCAGGAAGATTAACTACAATGTCATGTAAAGATCTTGATTATGTTGCGCACTGTGGACAAAGAAACATTAAGATTTCTGGAGATGGACTTTTAACTATGAGATTGTTGATATTTTTCAAACATTTTGGTTCCCAAGTCCTCAACCAGTTCTCATTTCCTCTTTCTCTTTGCCATGGTTAGTGTGGCACACATAGAGACAAAAAGCAAATTGTGAATCACCTTCTCCCCTTTTTATCTGGTTTCAGGAGTGATTTTCATATTGCCCATACTTGATGCTTGCTACAGAGGAGTTTGACTGAGCATCACGAGCTAGTTAAAAAGTTGTTTACCCACAATTTTAGAAAGGTGACAACAATTTTGTCTATCAATTTTTTGGAGTTTTGTGTGAAATTATGTCTATTTGAACTTGTGTCTTTTTTCAATTTTTAATGTTGTTCCAATACACACATCAGAAATAAACATGTGTATAACATAACATGTGTAATTGCAGTCATTTTCTTAGAAAAATGTGTCATTTTCTGGGACATTAAATCTAAAAGTAATGTCCTTGGAGTATGTAGCCTTCAACCTGTGGTAGTTCACCCGGACAAGCGTGGAAGCTCGCCGCACTGAAAGAAATTAGTTGAGTGAAGGATGGTAGTCCAGCAAAAGGGCAGAGATTATCATAAAAGTAAACTTTTATTCCATTTGTAAAAAATTCCAAGAAACCGTAAATTGGCAGTGTAGTTTAGCAGTCACGAGCAAATGACTGCTAAACTACACTGCCATTTTACTGGAATGGCGAGGAACCTGAGAACAATGCAGATCTCTGTGTGAGAGCCCATCCACCATTGGCACTTGCCAACTGTAATTGGTTGATGTTGGATGAGCGTGATTTTTTTGGGGGAGTGTCTGCTTATTTTTGGGGGTGTCTGCTTTCTTTTAGAGGTGTCTGCTTTCCTTTGGGGATGTCTGCTTTTTTATGAAGAGTCCTGCTTTATTCTTTAACTTATTTAGCTGTTTGGACACTTCCTTATCGAATGGAAATTAGGGCTTATTTTTACAGTAAGGCTTATATTTCACACATACTCAAAAAAAGCTACCCAAATCCTACTAGGGTGTATTTCGGGGTAAGTCTATTTTTTATTTTTTTTTTTTTTTTTTTTTTTTAGTAAATAGCACCTGAACATGGGAAGAATAGAGAAGAGAATGCTACAATAGGTGAGCAATAGTTAACTTTATTAGACGACATTTGCTTTTTTCTTAAAAATATGGTTTTAGTCTTTATATGGATTTTCTCTGAGGATAATAACCATAAAGGGCAGTTTACCTCCATTCTCTATTTTAGAACATCATCACCATGTTTATTCCTATTTTTCATTTTATCTTGGAAATTCCAGTAATGCTGGCATAGACTAAACCCTTTGTACTTTGCTTCAGTATTCACATGCCAGAACGTTATATTGAGCCTGGATAAAGCTACAAAGCATTCGCCATAAACTTCTGTCTCCGATAATTGACGTGGTGACCGCTTTCAGGTCATAAGTCTGCTATTATTTTAGTCACTTCATTTGCAAATGCATGCCATGATTTCTAGAAAAATGAGTTTAGAAATGATACAGATGAAGGGTATTTTACAAAGCAATGCCATGAAAAAGTGATAAAAATGTTCCTAAAGTACCGAGGATGAATGGGATAGATTCACAGTTACTAATGCATAATAATGGCATGTATGAAAATAATGAACTGTAAACATTTACTAGAAGGTCCATCAATCTCAATATGAACAATAGTTTAATACAACTATACCTAAAACTGGTTTGTGTATTAAGAATCTTTTTGTGTTAGTGCAAATTCAGCATTATACCTCTGCATTACACATATAATAAGCATCCATCTCATTTATACTTTTCAAATATTTCTACAAATACATTAGGTTGGAAAATGATTTTATGCTGGATTCCAAATTGATTTTTTGCTAATTGTTAAAATTATTTCATATTGATGAAATGTCTAATAATGACTATTTTATAAAAAAAAACACAACAAATATACTTGTAACATTAACAAACAAACACATAGGTCTAGATTGTGTTACATTAAAATTAGGGATGATCGAATACCTCAAATATTCGGCTTTGTGAATATCCGACGAATAGGTTCCCGCTATGCAAATATTTGATGCGCAATGTAAGTCTATGGAAAGCCCGAATAGTTTTGAATAGTTGTTATTCGGGTTTCCCATAGACTTACATTGCGCATCGAATATTCACGAATAGTAGAATAGCGACGACCTATTCGGCAAATATTCGCGAAGCCTAATATTTGAGGTATTCGATCATCCCTAATTAACATTTATATACCGTATGTTGTATACCACAATGTTCCCTAAGCTACAATACAAGCTAACATCACATTGATCTAAGTATGTATTTGCTGATAATGCTTTTATTTCGTTAGTTTTCTTTTTTCTATAATGACTTTGCCTAGTAGAGTCATTCACAAGCAGAATGTCACCTAACACGTTTACTGTTTATTCGTTGTTTGATCGCATATTTTATGCTGATATTAAAATCATCATTTATTTGTCTCTGTACATCCGCTCAGGTAACGAGGGAATGTGCTGCTAACAATAATGAAGCCGTATAGGGAGAAACAATCGTACAAAGCATCATTCTGTCATATATAGTGCCGGTGATTGCTCTATGTAAATAGAGCTAAATGAGTGCCAAATGATTTGCTATATTGTCTATAGGGAGCATTTCAGGCAGAAAATAAAGAGCAGGAAATCATTAACTTAATGGAAATATAACTTTAAAACCCAAAACCTGACATCCACTTTAGTCTATAATGTTGTAATAATAAAGAAAAGGGAACAAGATTGTAACATGTATTTTAGCAAGTTTGCATGTATATTTGTAAAATTGTAACATTTATTTGAATATATTTGCAAATGTATGTTAGCAACTACATTGAATAATATATACTTTTTACATGACATTGCAAAAAAATTATTAATTCTTTTAGGGAGTATATCAGTGTGTTTTACATGATAAATTGAATAGTTTACCTGGATGGGAACAAAAAGGGAAGACAAGTTTGGCGCTGACCTAAGCGCAGCAAATGGTGAAAAGACTTGGATATAAATGAATTCAATGCTCACCTTTTTGAAGGTATAATTCGCCTTGAAAGTAGCTGTATTGAGCCACGGCGACTGGCTCCTCTTGGCTTGCAGCAATCCCTGGACACTATGAGAGGATCCTCCCTTGGATTCACATAGGCACCACAAATCAGAACCATAAAAAATCCAGTCTGTGTGGGATTGCACTTCCATAGGAGGCATGAGCAGGGTGATCCTTTTTAAAAATGATTTATTGATGTTCACATAATCCACATACAACGCATTTCGGCTAGCAAGCCTTCTTCAGGTAATATGCTTATATTATTCTTGAAGAAGGCTTGCTAGCCGAAACGCGTTGTATGTGGATTATGTGAACATCAATAAAGAATTATTAAAAAAGATCACCCTGCTCTGGCCTCCTATGGAAGCACAATCACACACAGCCTGGATTTTTTTATGGTTCTGAAGTGTGTTTTGCATGTTGAAGTAGTGATACAGCTGTAATGACCCTTGTTCCCGAGTAAGAGGTCACACAACTGAATTTTCTACAACCAAGGAAAATTGTCCGATTATACTAACTAGGCCAGAGTCACACTTGCGAGAAACTCACAAGAGTCTCACATCTCATCACACGGCACAGCCATACACTATCGTGACAGGAGCAGGTCGGCTGCATGCATTTCTATGCAGCTGAGACGCTCATGTCAGCAGAGCATCAGGCCGTGCGGGGTGTTGTGATACGAGACTCATGCGAGTCTCTCACAAGTGTGACTCTAGCCTTAGACTGTGACCTAAGTTTCATCAGCACTTGATCAGACTGGGATCCATTTTTCTTGGATGTGAAGAAGAGGAAAAAAACTCCATCTTCTCTATTCTGTCAGTCCGTGAAAACCAAACTGCTCTCAATTTTTTTTCATGGGCCCATAGACTTGAATAGTGCAAAAAATGGTCCAATTATGCTAATCAGATTATGATCCGAGTTTAATCACAGCATAATTAAACTGGAATATTTTTTTATTTCAGATGTGGTGAAGACAACAAAAATGTTTCTCCATCTTCTATCAGATCGTGTATTTCAGACCACACCCAGATGTCATCCAAGTACGGTGTTACGAACCGGCACCGCCATAGCCGCAAGCAGCCTGCTGCGGTTCCTGTTGCGCCCAGGCGCTGGCTGCCTTATTGGCCGTGCCTCGGGTCGTCCAGTTGGCTGCTCCTTCCACCACGTCTAAGTGTGGAGAGGCGGCTAGTGCGCATGCGAGCGCCGATTTGCCCCAGCCAGAATCTAAGCCCGGTGTTTTGCATAGTGAGCATGCTCAGCCTGATTGTGTCATTTCTGAGACTAAGTCCTCAGTTCAGGCTACTGAGCATGCTCCCACAATTAATCCTAAAAGCCTCTTTGCACAGGTACTTGGACTTCGTGCTGTGTCTAAGTTCTGGGATGTGCCTACTGAGCATGCTCAGTCAGATAGTCTGATTTCTGAGTCTGTTGTTCAGCCTACTGAGCATGCTCATGTACTTAGTGCATCAGAGGCTAGGTCCGGTAAGGACCTCACTGAGCATGTCCATGAGGTGGCAGGCCCTGAAAGAGCAGAGGGTGTCAGGTGTCCTGATGACATGGCCACTCCGGACTGGCTCGCAGAGGCCCGCCCCTATGATCTGGCACCTCACCATTGGTCGCAGACGATGACTGGTGAAGTGTTTGGGGCGTGGCTGCCATGAGGTCATCATTGACATGGCGGTTCCGGATAGGCCGCTGGTGATGTTGCTGATGATATGGCACTCTGCTATTGGACCTTGGTGGTTCCACTATGGGTTTGGGGCGGATCTAGGTTATAAAAGAGGCTGGAGACAACATGGAGGTGCGCAGTATTCACTCATATTCACTTAGAATTCATGGTGGCATAAGCCTTGTTGGAAGCGGTAGGTAGGGCTAGGCGAACGGTGCCTGTCACGCCAAGATTCGTGGGTCAGCACATGAGGGTCAGGCGCCGTGCTTCCTTGCTACCGTTCCTGTTGTGCTATAGCAGTCCAGTGCGTTAAATGGGCTGCGGCTGCTGCATCACCTGTCCAGTTGTGCCTCCTACGCACACGGACAGCATACCTGCTGCGTCCCCTGTCCGAGAGTGCCCTCTACGCACAAGGACAACGCACCTGTTGCACCACCTGTCCGGTTATATCTCCTATGCGCACAGACTGCATACCCCAGGACCCCTGTGGAGTTAACAGGGTGTTCCAGGATTGGGTGTGTGAACCTTTTGTCCTCCTTGGCTTCCCAGTTAACGATACTGGTGTGATCCTTTGGCCTGTCGTGTCCTCTACACATGTGGCCATTCGAGTAGTGACCAGAAACGCTAATTGAAGGACCGCTCGGCCTGTTGTGTCTGACACACGTGGCCGACAGGGCGCGGTTGCAGCGGTCTTCTCGGTCAATGCTACCTGGTCACCATCCGGTCTGATGTGTTCCATGCACACGTGGTCGGGGTTGCGCCAATTCCACCGACACGCTAACTGGGTTGTCGTCCGGTCTGACGTGTCGTTCCCTGGGTTATCTCAGAGCCTTCCAGCTCTATAGTCTCCGCCTAACCCACAGGGTGCCAGGAGCTCCATTACCATCTGGAGCACGGTGGGCCCCGACTAGCAATTGGGATTTATAACCCCTGGTCCTAATCTGCTGGTTCCCCCATAACATGCGGTCTGATTTTTTTACGGACCGATAGACTTTAACTCCTTCCCGACCCTTGACAGATATATCTGTCATGGAGCATGTGCCGTTAAGTCCCGCCCCCTATCCGCGCACATATCAGCTGTTTTCAACAGCTGACGTGTGCCTACATGTTACGAGTGGAATCGCATTCCACCAGTAACATTAACCCCTTGCATCTCGCTGCCAAAGTCTGGCAGTGAGATGTATATGAGCGCAGCCATGAGTTTCACTTACCGCCACCCCCACCGGAAGTCACGTGCGTGATCACGTGACTTTCGGTGGTTGCCATGGTAGCACAGGGTCATGTGATGATGCCTGTAGCTATGATGAGTCACTTTCATTTTCACTCGGCCCGGAGCCGAATGAATCAGGAAGTGACCATATCTGCTGTTTACAGCTGTATAGCTGTGATCAGCAGATAGATCAGAGTGATCGAATTGCCGATTGCTATAGCCCCCAAAGGGTTAAAAAAAAAATATATACACATATTTGGTATCGCCGCGTTCAGAAATGCCCGATCTATCAAAATATAAAATCAATTAATCTGATTGGTAAACGGCAAAACGCCAAAATTACATTTTTTGGTCGCCGCAAGTTTTACGCAAAATGCAATAACAGGCAATCAAAACGTAGCATCTGCGCAAAAATGGTGCCATTAAAAATGTCAGATGCAAAAAATAAGCCGTCACTGAGCCATAGATCCCAAAAATTGAGAACGCTCCGGGTTTCGGAAAATGTCGCAAAACATACACCACTTTTATTAGACATGCTTGTGAATTTTTTTTTAAACCCTTAGATACAAGTAAACCTATACATGTTTGGTGTCTACAAACTCGCACCAACCTCATGCATCACACAAACACATCAGTTTTACCATATAGTGAACATGGTGAATTAAATATCCCAAAAACTATTGTGCGATCACACTTATTCTTTGCAGTTTTTCCACACTAGGAATTTTTTTTGCTGTTTTCCAGTACACTATATGGTAAAACGTATGATATCATTTAAAAGTACAACTTGTCCCGCAAAAAAAACAAGCCCTCATATGGCAAGATTGATGGAAAAATAAAAAAGTTACGGCTCTCGGAAGAAGGGGAGCAAAAAACAAAAACGCAAAACGGAAAGTGCCCGGGGGCTGACGGGGGTTAATGGACACTTGTGATATGATTTACAGAGGTAAATCGTGCAAGCTGCGATGTTTTTCCATCAATCAGTTGGTCAGAACAAAAATCAGACATTTGCAATGCCTCATTGAATAACATTGCTCCGAGTGCAATCTGATGTTTTGTTTGATCGCACTCGGACCAAAAATACAGTCATCATAGGACTCATGCAGATGACCATAATGTTTTTCAGTGAGGCAGTGCACATCTCCAATTTTTTCCTCGGACTAAGTGGTCTAAGGAAAATAATCGTAGCATTTATGATTTACCTCCATAAATCAGATTTCAATCTGCCATTCAAGTTCTATATATCCGTGAAAAAAAAATTGAGTGCAGTTTGATTTTCACAGACTGAAAGAATGGAGAAGATGGCGAAATGTTTTTTTTTCTTCTCCACATATAAGAAAACTCTGATGAAACTTGGGTCAGAGTCTGATTAGAATCTGATTAGCGTAATTGGACCAGTTTTCTCAGATGGGGAAACTATTCAAATTATACTTTTTTTCAGAGACATTTAATGTGTCAGTCATGAAAAATCTAGCATAAAAACAAAAGGCAAATCAAGCTGGGGGGGGGGGGCAATTAACTTGGACTGATTGCAGTTCCCAGCTTGATAATATCTGTGTTTTGTCCACAGGAGAAAGTTATTTTTATACCATTATCTTTTATATAGATCAAAAAAAGAAACAGTAAATCCATAGCATCTACCAGATGTACTCATGCAACACATGCATTAAGTGGGAAAGCCAGTTTAAAAAACATGTACAAGTGCACCATACTTTCCATACTTCTATTATACAGCTTTGTAAAAGACAACAAAACATTAATAAAAGGAATTATCTTTTGTAACGAAAGTTTATTGTACTGAAAACATATGGGGACACATTATTATTTGATTTATTGTGGCTACAATGCTGTGTTGACAATTTAAATCAAACTTTTGAAGCAAATACTAATCAAAAAGATATCGAAAATTAATAACATAGAAATGTCATGAGCGATAGTAGTTGCTGCTCGCCGATGTGCATGCTTGCCTACTGTGATCTGGGTTAAGGAAACGTGATAATATTTACAGCCCAGCTCAAACAGCTGTAACGCTAGTGTCCCTGCACTCCCCGCTCTCCTTCTCATGCAGGGACGTGCGCTAATCACCATCATGGCCAGCTTTCACTTGTGCCCGGCATCTCCTCCCTCTTCCAAGTCCGTGCTTCCTGCTTCCTTCTTCCGGGGCCTGTGTGCGCGGTACAGGTCCTCCGGAAGTGTCCCTGGGGTGCGCACGTGCTGCAGCCCTTTTCTTAAAGGGCCAGCTTGTCACTCCCAAGACGTGGCTTTCAACCTACCACTGAGAGGCACTGGGTACTTAAGGCTCTCTCCTACTAGGAGATGTGCCTGATCAACTTGCTTAGTTAGTTAGTGTTTGCCCTAGCCAGTTAGTCGTCAGGTCTCACTGCCCGCTGTGCTTTTGTTACAGTATACTATGCCCCCATCGGTCCGACCCGGCTGTGCCTTCAGCCTCAGCTACACTGGAGGCCTTGATATACCAAAGACTGTGACTGTCCATCCTGGCCGTGCCTCCAGCCTCACCTAACCTGGTGGCCTTGCTATACCAGAGACTGTGCATGTCTATCCCAGCTGTGCCTCCAGTCTCAGCTACCCTGGTGGCCTTATTATACCAGAGACTCTGCCTGTCCATCCAGGCCATGCCTCCACCCTCAGCTTTTCTTATGGCTCCTGCTGTATCAGAGACTGTGCCTGTCCAACCCGGCTGTGCCTCCAGCCTCAGCTACCTCGGTGGCCTTGCTATACCAGAAACTGTGACTTTCCTTCCCAGCTTTGTCTCCAGCCTAAACTATCTCAGTAGCCTTGCTATACCACAGACTGTGCATATACAACCCATCCGTGCCTACAGCCTCAGCTATCCTGGTGGCTCCTGCTGTATCAGAGACTGTGCCTGTCCAACCCAGCTGTGCCTCCAGCCTCAGCTACCACAGTGGCCTTGCTGTACCAGTGACTGGGACTTTCCTTCCCAGCTGTGTCTCCAGCATCAACTATCCCAGTGGCCTTGCTATACCAGAGACTGTGTGTGTCCAACCTGTCCGTGCCTCCAGCTTCAGATATCCCGGTGGCCTTTCTATACCAGAGACTGTGCCTGTCCAACTTGGCCGTGCCTCCAACCCCAGCCTGTCTGCCACTGTATCCTCTTTTGGTCGGGGGTCTGCTGCCACATTCTCGATCTCTGCCCTGAGAGTAGCACCTGGTGTCTGCTTCATGATGGGTGCTTAGTCAAGCCCCTGCCATGAAAAGGGTTAGCAAAGGGTTCCCCTATGGTCCAGTGGGTCCACTTTAACTCACTGCTTCACCATCTCCTGCGCTGTGCATGACAGAGCAGAGATAAAAGAAACCTTGGATCTCTGAGGTTTACCCCTTTGAGTGCTGTGATAAATGCTGACTGTAACATTCAAACATTGCATCACAGGGAATCACTATATTGAAATCAGGGCTCCATCAGGAACATTTGACAGCACTCTGTTGTTTGGAAATGATTGTAGTCTTTAGTGATAAAGAAACCTAGGTGTGAATTTAAATAATAAGGGTTTCAATAGTAAATATAGCCAATAAATGAATTATTGAGGAACTTACCATTGAAGGTCCTACCAAAATGAACACAATACAAGAGCACAGTGTTCCTTTTGTTGTTTTCTCTGGCACAGTATCTAATCTACAAAGGATGGATGTCCTAGGTACTAAGATGTTTGGTTCAAAAGGGTCTTCGCTTCGTGATACACACGTTACATCAAAAGATAAGGGATGAGCTCGAGTGACTCCAAGAATGGGATTCTGAAACCTATCCAGAATTTATGGCAGGGAGTTATTGGCAATTTTGGGATGTCTCTTTTAATTTCATTCAAATGTTCATAAATACCAAGTACAACTGAACATAGAGATGAACATACCTATGTATGATTCTCAGCATGGGGTGTGTTGTAGCTGTTCTGTTTTGTCACAAGTCAGCTTATGGGATCACCAGTGAGGTCCTCTGAATTAGGCCTCGTCAGACCTAATCAAGATCGAGCGCTCGGAGAAAAAGACCTGCATCCATGTGGGCATGATCAATTTTCTCTTTATTTAGCTAAGGTACAGTTTATTTATACCATTTACAGATCAATGTGATATTGCAAATAAGACTTCTAGCTGGACTTTACAAGTTGCTCATATGACCTTTAAGTTTTAGCAAAACAAAAATGTAGAGTCATGCATATGAGATAAGAAGAAGATAAGAAGAACATTTAGAGACAATAATAATCCTTGAGCTTGTCTCTTATTCCGAAGGCTCTATGACTATGAACTACCACCAGATATACTTACTAATGAAATAAAATATCTTTAATAAAGAAATAGAGAAACTATTTAACCCTTCTATATCAATTTCCCCCTTTTGTAAATGGTATAACCTTCACTACAGGGTCAGTAGGCGTCCAAACAGGAGCTGCTGGCTCATGGGCCTAGTACCCATGAGGGGTCTTCCTACCACTTCACCCATCCACCCTCAGTGTGGACACCTACTCCCCGTCAGTAGAGGCCATTTGGGGTCCGTAGTAAACTACAGAGGGTTCAATACTGAAACTCTTAGAACATACATTATTCAGTAGTTTAGCTAATGCATATATCAATGCTTTTACAGCTATATAAAGCAATAGACAGAATAACAATATTTGCATACAGGATTGTATAATGCCAGAAACCCAACCTGCTAGACCCTTAAACCAATTAGCATGATTCATAAAAGAAAATGTATTTCCCCACCAGGAGTCTTTGCTGGAATCATCCATATATATACATATATACATACACATGTATATACATATAATAGGAGAACAGACAAAAACTGGTGACTATGTATGTAGATACACACATAGACACAAACACACAGAAACAATCATTGTCCTTTCCACAGATAGCAACATCTTTATATTGAAGACTGAACCATAATCCATCGTAGGTAATGGGGCCTGAATGAGGGATCTTAGTCTTTACTTTGGTAACTACACCCCCAATGTCCGGATTGTATTCCATCCACCACGACTGTCCCCTAGGCTGTGTGATATTTAGCTGGAACCAGGGATTAGTGACCTTTCCAGCTATAGTCAAGGTGGCAAATACATCTTTTCACCAGAATATCGATAGAGTCCAGGTTTCATTGTACATACAGTCTGATATCAACACCTCCTGTGGTTCCAGAGGTAAGGCTAAATATGGCATAGTCTTTGAAGAAAATAAAACTGTGTGTGCAGATCCAACAGTCTTTTGGCTTTTCTCCTTCCATGTCCTCAGTAAGAGAAATATGGTGGCGAATGAGTTTATTATCCCAGTCCATATTTAAAAGTTCGCTCAGTGTCTTTGTTTGGCGCAGCAACCCTGCTACACCTAGCAGGATAATTAGCAAGACTGTCATTCTGCCGGGGAGTGACCTTTTTACAGTGAGTGGCGTGGATCCAGGTGGGTTTTCCCTCAAGTTTCACTGAGGAGGATGTGGTCAGCTGGACTTGGAATGGGCCATCAAAGCGTGGATCTAGGCTCCTTATCACGTGTCTGTGCACGACCACCCAATCACCTGGATTCAGTTGATGCACATCTGCACTTGCATTGGGATCTGGAATGGATGAAAAGACATGTTTATGCACCACATTAAGTCTTTCCTGTAAGGCCTGGACGTAGGCTGTCATAGTGCCGTGTTGCATCTGTAACACTTGTGGAAAGTAGAGACCTGTTTTTGGGGCACTACCAAAAAGGACTTCAAAAGGAGACAAGCCCGTCTTTCTATTTGGAGTGTGTCTGACTGAAAAGAGTGCCAGGGATAAGCACTCTACCCAATTCTTTCCTGTCTCTGCCATGGCCTTTTGAATTTTTAGTTTAAGTGTCCCGTTTAATCTCTCTTCTTTTCCACTGCTCTGTGGATGATAAGGGGTATGGAATGCCTGCTCTATTCCCAGGGCCTGCATAATGTCCCTCATTATTTCTCCAGTGAAGTGTGTACCCCTGTCACTTTCTATGGCTTCTGGGATGCCATAGCGACAGACTAGTTCCTTCATCAGTTTTTCTGCAGTTGTTTTAGCATTTGCACATTTTACTGGATAGGCCTCAACCCATCCTGAGAAGAGATCTACACATACCAGGACGTATTCATACACTCCTACCTTGGGTAGTTGTATGTAGTCTATTTGCAGTCGTTGAAACGGTAGAGCGGTCTGGGTGTTGCTTTCTTAGGAACTTTTACTGTTTTACCTGGGTTGTGTTGTGCGCAGATAATGCAGGTTTGTACGTGTTTGGAGGCTACGTAACTGAAGCCAGGAGCGATCCAGAAGGCATTCACCTGGTTACACATGTGAATTTTTGAGGTGTGAGTGGGGCCATGTGTTGCTTGTGCCATCATAGGGAACAGGGACCTTGGTAAACACAACCTATCCTTACTTTCCCATACTCCATTTGAGTTCAGCCCAGCTCCCATTTTCTCCCAGTGTTCCTTCTCTGTTTGGCCAGCCTGATGCTGGAGGGATTTCAGGACATCCAGACTCACTGTGGCTGGGACTTGCTGGCTCCCTGCCACTATCCTCTGATCCCTAGGCCTCTTTGCCGCTGCTTTTGCAGCTGCATCCGCCCTTTCATTGCCCGCTACCTCCAGTGAGTCACCTTTTGTGTGTGCTTTCACCTTAATGATGCCAACCTGGACTGGTAACATCAGTGCCTCCATTAACCGTTTTACCAATTCTGCATTTTTAATAGGCTTACCAGCTGACGTAAGAAAAGCTCTACTTCTCCAGATAGGGCCAAAATCATGACAGATCCCAAATCCATAATTTGAGTCTGAATAAACATTAATTTTCCTACCTGATCCCGCTCTACACGCCTCAATGAGCGCTGTTAGCGCCGCCTCCTGCGCGGACATGTGCGGCGGGAGTGGTTCAGCTCGGATTACCTCATGTGAGGATACTACTGCATATCCAGTGTAGAATCTCCCAGCCAGGTGGTATCTGGAGTCATCTACAAAAAACTCAAAATCTGCATTAGTAATAGGTGTATCATAGACATGTGGAAAACCTGCTGTCTCCTGACTCATCAGCTCTATGCAGTCATGCTCGTGCGTCATGTCAAAGTATTCATCCTCACTTGCTACCATTGTCACCAATTCCCCCTTTTCTGAATCTACTGGCAAAAGTGTGGCTGGATTCAGAACATTACACCTCTTGAGGGTGACATACTCAGGAATCAGAAGGGCACATTCAAGTCTGAGCTCTCTGGCCATAGACAGGTGCTTCGGTTGGACTTGCACAAGTATAGCATGAATGTCATGCGGGGAGTAAATTGTTAAGGGAAATGTCAATGTGATCTCGCAAGCTTTCCCTAGCAGTACTGCAGCAGCTGCTACAGCACGGACACATGTGGGAGACCCTCTGACAACTGGGTCCAATCGCGCTGAGTAGTAAGCTATTGGTCTTTGTTTGTCACCATGTTGCTGTGTGAGGACGGCTGTCGCATGCCCTCCCTTTTCTGTGCAAAACAAGAATAAAATGGTTTATCGTAATTTGGAATACCCAGGGCCGGGGCAGATACAATGAGTAGTTTAAGGGAATGAAAGGAATCAATAGCTTCCTGAGTGAGGTCAAAGGGGTCAGATGACAGACAAACATAGATGGGTTGCATCATTTGCGAGGCAGACCTTATCCAAGGCCTGCAGTATGACACTAAGCCCAAAAAGGTGCGCAGTTGCCGGTGGGACCTGGGTAGGGAGAGATTTTGGACTGCTAGTTTTCTCTCCTCAGTCAGGTGTCTCGTACCTTCAGAGATACAGTGACCCAAAAATGTTACCTTTTGCTTACAGTACTGTAATTTTTCACGTGAAACTTTGCAACCATTCTCTGCCAGAAAACACAGCAAAGAAATTGTGGCTTCCTTGCAGGACGTCCGGTCTGGACAGCAGAGCAAAAGGTCATCCACATACTGCAATAGCGTAACCTGTGGATGAGGCGGTTGCCACTGTTCCAGAATTCCTGCCACAGCTGTAGAATAAATGGTAGGTGAATTCATTCCTCCTTGCGGGAGGACTGTCCACATGTACTGTTTCCCCTCATGTGTGAAGGCAAAAAGATACTGACAGTCAGGGTGTAGAGGCACAGAGAAAAATGCATTTGCCCAATCAATTACTGTAAAACATTTGGAGGTCCCTGGGATTTGTGACAGTAAGGTATGTGGGTTTGGAACAATGGATGTTACACTCTCAGTGACAGCATTGACAGCTCTCAAATCATGCACCATTCTGTATGTATCAGGGGAACCTTTGGGCCCTTTTTTTCTTGATTGGATACAAGGGAGTGTAAAGCCTGGTTTACACGCTTCAATAGATCTTTCAATCCGTCGTCGGGGTCAAGTTGTAAGTGACGCACATCCGGCATCGTTCGTGACGTATTTGCGTGTGAAACCTACGTGCAATCAAGATTGAAGGAAAATACGGTGATCGCATACACGTCGTTTATTCCTCATACATTGGACGTTTTGTTGTATGAACCTAGTCAATTGTAACGTGTGACATCCCTCATACGATTTTGATGTCTGAGGCTATGTGCGCAGGTGTGCGCTCTGCACCGCAGCTTAAAAAAGGTCCGCTTCAGAGCGCAGCTGAAAAGCTGCGTTCTGAAGCGCCTCACAATGTCTGTCATTCACTAATCTCTGTCAGTCCATCACTATCTCTGTCCCTCTCTCTCTGTCCATGTCAGTCTATCCCTCTTACCCCCTTTCTCATATACTCACCGATCCCCGATCTCCGGCCCGGCTCTGCACGGCATTCACACTGGTCCGGCGGCTTTTACTGTTTTGAAAAAGCCGGCCGCCCATTAAACAATCTCGTATTCCCTGCTTTCCCCGCCCACCGGCGCCTATGATTGGTTACAGTGAGACACGCCCCCACGCTGAGTGACAGGTGTCACACTGCACCCAATCACAGCAGCCGGTGGGCGTGTCTATACTGTGTAGTGAAATAAATAATTAAATAATTAAAAAAAACGGCGTGCGTTCCCCCCCAATTTTAAAACCAGCACTGTACGGTCGCTCGGTCACCTGGTGCCCCCCCTCTCTGCTTCCACTGTCTTCCTTGTGCTCTAGCATACATAACTGGTCGCTTGCATTTTGTCAGTTCAACCCCCTTAGCTACTTGCAGAAGTTCTGTTGGGTCCATGTTTCTCCACTCAGGTCTGGCTGTCTGTATTGCTTCTCGTAAAACCTTATTCATACCGTTAACGAATATACTCATCAGTATTTTGTCATTAAGGGAGGTTCTGACTTTGTACCCCATGTCTGCCCACTTCAGCTGTAACCTCCAAAAGTACGTCTCTATACTCTCCCCTTCCTGCTGTATTATGTCAGTCAGGGAAAGAGGGAAAGGTTGGTCTTCAGGCTCAGATAACTGTTTTCTTTCCTCACCATCAGAGTAATGTCCAGCTTCCTCCCCAAAACTCAATTCCTTCACTACCTCTGTCTCAGTGTCAGTGTCCTCTGTCATCAACTGTGATCTGGTTCGAACAGGATTTAGTGCAATCTGCTTAGGGCGAGTAACATTACACGTAGCACAAGTACTTCTCCAGTCTGGGTTTTTCTGACTACAATGTTTACAAGTCCATTCATCTGGTCTGGGTTTCTGATCATGTGAAGGTGGGGCGGTAGCAGTCACAGTTTTTGCTCTTGGTGCATTAAAACATTTATAATACACTTTACATAACAATAATATAATAATACATCCCACTGTTATTTCTTTACATCCACAATGCTGCACCTCTTCCTTGAATCTGTGCCATTTCTCAACATTATAACAGCAGTAACCTGCAACCAGGTAGATAATGCCCAATAGTCCAATATATACAAGATAATAGCAGGGACTAAAACTTAACTTTTAATAATCCAGATAAAAATTGTCAATATTACAAAAGTGCAGTAAAATTGCCAAATGGCTATAAATTGAAGTGGTCTCACCCAGACGTTCTCCAGGGACAAAAGGACACACCGATCCAGGGTTGATCAGAAGCGGAAAAAACCAGGGTAAAGCATTGGGAGGTGGTAAGATATAAACCCTGTCGTGCCCTGTGCCAATGCTTCCGCCCTGACAAGGGCAGCGCCCAAGTGAGCTGTCTGCCCCACAACCAAACAAAGAAGCGTTCTCCCAAATGGCTATAAATTGAAGTGGTCTCACCCAGACGTTCTCCAGGGACAAAAGGACACACCGATCCAGGGTTGATCAGAAGCGGAAAAAAACAGGGTAAAGCATTGGGAGGTGGTAAGATATAAACCCTGTCGTGCCCTGTGCCAATGCTTCCGCCCTGACAAGGGCAGCGCCCAAGTGAGCTGTCTGCCCCACAACCAAACAAAGAAGCGTTCTCCCAACGCGTTTCCCTCTAAGTGAGAAGAGTTCTTCAGGGGAGATTAAAGAACCAATTGAACAGCCTGCAGTGGCAGGGTTCAAGAAACTGATCAACCTGCAGTGGCAGGGATCAAAGATACAGGCTATGTGTCCAAGTATAAGGTGATGCATGGACATTAATGCCTGAGATCGCTATATACCCATTTATTAATGATTATTACCTTCAGCTGTGCAGGGAAACCATCCTGCATAATACTCCGTTCGTGCTTACACTGCCGGCGTCTGAGATCACTTCCGGTCACGTGACCAGCAAACTCCTGCGCTCCAGTCTGGAACGCATGAGAGACCATTGGATGGGGGAAACATCAATCAATGAGGTCACATCCGGTTTAGCGATTACAATATTATAACCAAAGCTTTCCCATCTCAACGCCCTGCACAGGGGGCATGTCGCCAACATACAGGGCAGACTCCCTGCATAATATTCAGTTCATGCTACAATTGCTGGCGTCGAACATCACATATAGTCATGTGACTAACAAACTTCCGCGCTCCAATGTGGAACGCATAGAGAATGATTGGATATGGGAGACATCAATCAACAAGGTCATATCCGGTTTGGCAGACCTCACTGTTATATATCACAGAAAGCTAACCCATCCAATCATCTTACAATAGGGGTGTGTCGTCACAAATCATGTGACGTATGTTGTCCAAATACAGTTAGTATCACCCTCAAATCGTAAAATAGTGCTAATAAGCAAGAACCTCTGATTTTATAAATGAATGATGACTCAAATATATACAGGGCACTGATGACCAGCAGATGGAGAACCTGAGGTTATTCATGAACTTACTGATTAATATAAAGATTTAGATAGTCAGCTCATCAGATCACAGACTAAAATATGGGATACTAGCAAGAACGACCAAAACTACGGTGACCAGAAGGTTAAATTAAAGGGTATCAACACATACTTTCTACAGGACCAGACACGGCTAGTTGGCTTACAGAGGCAAAAGATATATTCTCTGAAAAAGAATTTGTTCAAAAAAAGTATACTCCATCTTACACTGCTGCCTTTAAGGAGGTCACTAGGACCTATAAGGAACAGATTACTAGTTGGTGGGAGGTACAGAGCCTTGATAATTATATCAAAAGTAATATTGTTCCTAGGGGTTTACGCATCCCCCTTATACCTGCTGCTAGGTGTCGGACTCCTCAATTGATGACTGCCTGGGAGAAAGAGGCCACAGCTAGTTCTCTCAGGTTGATGAAAATCCTTCTTTTAGAAGAAAGGAATAACCTTGAGACAATTAATAACAAACTCAAGGAACAGATTGAAGTCACGAAAACTTATCAAAACGAGAGTGATTTTTCGATTAAGGAGAATAGCTTGAAAAATTCTATCGAAAAATTTCAGTTTCATTTAAAAGAAAGGAAACATAAACAATTTAAACGTGACCTTCAAGATTTTAAAGATAATAAAGTATATCAATTTATTCCAACTGAGGGTCCGACACCTAGAGAGCGGGAGTCAGACCTATCCTCTACTGAGGCTGAACTCTCGGATACAGAGGGTAAGGGACTCCCCCCCTTTCGCTTGCAACAAAGGGCTAGACGTAACCGGAGAGGACCACAGAGAACTGATCACTCAGGTTATCCACCGATACAGGCCAATAATCCTCCTTTTTTAGACCGCAACTACTCCCTGAGGAGTCGCAGGGGGAAGGACTAGGTATTCAAGTTATTAATTTATCTGACAGAGTCCTTAATCAGACAGAGATGGCGGTCCTTAGCAAGGGACTATCCTTTGTTCCTTCTAATGACTTTTCAGTGTTTGATTTCATTAAAGACCTAAACCTTTTCGCCCGCAAATTGCGCTGGAAGAAATTCTTTAGATTAAAGGATAATAAAATCTGTGCGGATCTAGACATACCTTTCGATATGATTGATGATGTGAGGCTGTTGGCTGGGTTGGATGAATCGGTTCCCTCTACCTCCGGTAAAGGCCCATTTACCACTTTGAAGAATCCGAGTACAAGAATGCCACCTAATTTTTCTGACGTCTCGGCTATTGACATCTTTTTGAATCAAGTGACGAGTGATGTTCTTGCTCTAAGTAGGATTGATCTGAATGGGACGGGTATGGCTCCCTATCGGACTGAGCAGAAGAATAACCTTTCTAAAATTGAGATGCGTGCACTGTGTAATTTGGAGAAAGACTCTACTATTACTGTTAAACCCTCAGACAAAGGGGGGAATACAGTTTTGTTGAACACAAATGATTATCGGGACATCTGCTTAAACATACTGCAAGATACTAGCACCTATTGTAAGGTCTCTGGCAATCCTCTTATTGTTGCCAAAAAAACATTGAAGGATATACTTAATAATGCTGAAATTGATGGCCTGATAAGCAAGGAAGAACTAGCCTTTTTGATACCGGAATTTCCATTGATGTCTACTTTTTATATACTTCCCAAAGTACATAAGGGGGTAAACCCCCTTAGGGGAAGACCTATTGTCTCTGGGGTAGGTAACATCACACAGAACGCTGGGATTTACATAGATAAAATCCTTAACCCATTCGTTATCTCACTACCCTCTTATGTACGGGACAGTTTAGATTTCATCAGCAGAATTGAGGATGTTGTGGTGGGTCCCAATACATTTCTTGCCAGTATTGACGTGGAAACTTTATACTCTTCCATTCCACATCATTGGGGACTTAAGGCTGTTAAATTCTTCCTTGCTACCAGGGGGAAACATTTTGAGGCTCATAACAATCTGGTTATATCCTTGTTGGACTTTGTTTTGCACAATAATTTCTTTCTGTTTGATGGCTCCACCTACCACCAGCTCAGGGGCACGGCAATGGGGAGCCCCTGTGCTCCCTGCTACGCCAACTTGTTCCTGGGCTGGTGGGAGGATACCACTGTTTTTCAAGAGTCTATGACATCCTTCACTGATATGATTGACCTTTGGGTCCGGTTCATAGACGATGTTTTTCTTCTGTGGAAGGGATCCCGTGAATTGTTCATTGAATTCGTGGGGAGGTTAAATTTGAACCCCTTAGGATTGGTTTTCACCTATGTCATTGATCCTATTAGCCTGCCTTTTCTGGATTTAATGGTGACGATTGGTACAGAAGGTAGGCTAAGGACAACAATCTACAGGAAGCCTACTGCCACGAACTCGCTCCTCAGGTGGGAGAGTCACCATCCTCCTTCTCTCAAGCGGGGTATCCCTAAGGGACAATACCTCCGCTTGAGAAGAAATTGTTCGGACCAGAGCGAGTTTGTGGCGAGGGCTGTTGATTTGAGGTCTCGCTTTTTGAATAAGGGTTATCCAGATCACATCCTTAAAGAGGCCTTCAAATACTCATTGAACCAGGACCGGAATAAGTTACTGACTCTGAAGCGGAAGTGTGATGATGAAATGGGTGTCGTCAGACTTATCACGACCTATACCAAGGGTGCCTCTACTATTAGACAGATCTTGGATCGACATTGGGGGATCCTTGGTATGGATAAGGATGTTGCGGATTACATCAAACCGCAGCCGAGTATCACCTTTCGAAAAAATCGGTCGTTAGGTGATCGTCTGACTCATAGCCATTTTGTCCCGCCCAGTGAGGGAACCACGTGGATCCCCAACAGACCACATGGTTGCTTCAAATGTGGCTCGTGTGTCGCCTGTAAAAATATTCAAACAGGCAAAAGGTACACCAGTACATCCACAGGTGAATCTCTGGACATTAGAGAATTCATGAATTGCAAAACAAAGGGTGTTGTGTATCTGGCTACCTGTCATTGCGGTGTACAATATGTCGGTAAGACGACACGTGAGCTCCGGAGACGGGTAGGGGAGCATATGGGGGACATTAGAAATGATCGCGATACCCCCATTGCACGGCACATGAATGTACGCCACAGTCAGAATAAGGAGGCCATTTTTTTCATGGGCATTCTGAGAGTGAAACAATCCCCCAGAGGTGGTAATCTCGATCGTGTCCTATTACAAAAAGAGGCGAGGATGATTTTTCGCCTCAAGACTTGCCATCCGGATGGCCTTAATGATCAGATCAATTATGGGTGCTTCATATAGTCCCTGTATCTATAGTAGCCAACTGTTGTGTTCTTGTCCTTTCCGAAGGGTAGTTTCAGGCCATTGACCAAGCTCTATATTTAGCCCTCTACTTGGCATCCACTTTATTATAGGTCTAATTGAGGTCCAGGTTGGGAATGTTATCAGACTCTTGGTGTCTTTAGAATAGTTAGATTCAAGATGGTCCGATTTGGGAAAGACATTGGTTCTTCTCCTTCTTTTCCCCCCTCCCCCCCCCCTTTTTTGCAGTATGTGTTGTGGATCACTGATCATAGTTTCGCTATTCATATGTGTTGATACCCTTTAATTTAACCTTCTGGTCACCGTAGTTTTGGTCGTTCTTGCTAGTATCCCATATTTTAGTCTGTGATCTGATGAGCTGACTATCTAAATCTTTATATTAATCAGTAAGTTCATGAATAACCTCAGGTTCTCCATCTGCTGGTCATCAGTGCCCTGTATATATTTGAGTCATCATTCATTTATAAAATCAGAGGTTCTTGCTTATTAGCACTATTTTACGATTTGAGGGTGATACTAACTGTATTTGGACAACATACGTCACATGATTTGTGACGACACACCCCTATTGTAAGATGATTGGATGGGTTAGCTTTCTGTGATATATAACAGTGAGGTCTGCCAAACCGGATATGACCTTGTTGATTGATGTCTCCCATATCCAATCATTCTCTATGCGTTCCACATTGGAGCGCGGAAGTTTGTTAGTCACATGACTATATGTGATGTTCGACGCCAGCAATTGTAGCATGAACTGAATATTATGCAGGGAGTCTGCCCTGTATGTTGGCGACATGCCCCCTGTGCAGGGCGTTGAGATGGGAAAGCTTTGGTTATAATATTGTAATCGCTAAACCGGATGTGACCTCATTGATTGATGTTTCCCCCATCCAATGGTCTCTCATGCGTTCCAGACTGGAGCGCAGGAGTTTGCTGGTCACGTGACCGGAAGTGATCTCAGACGCCGGCAGTGTAAGCACGAACGGAGTATTATGCAGGATGGTTTCCCTGCACAGCTGAAGGTAATAATCATTAATAAATGGGTATATAGCGATCTCAGGCATTAATGTCCATGCATCACCTTATACTTGGACACATAGCCTGTATCTTTGATCCCTGCCACTGCAGGTTGATCAGTTTCTTGAACCCTGCCACTGCAGGCTGTTCAATTGGTTCTTTAATCTCCCCTGAAGAACTCTTCTCACTTAGAGGGAAACGCGTTGGGAGAACGCTTCTTTGTTTGGTTGTGGGGCAGACAGCTCACTTGGGCGCTGCCCTTGTCAGGGCGGAAGCATTGGCACAGGGCACGACAGGGTTTATATCTTACCACCTCCCAATGCTTTACCCTGGTTTTTTCCGCTTCTGATCAACCCTGGATCGGTGTGTCCTTTTGTCCCTGGAGAACGTCTGGGTGAGACCACTTCAATTTATAGCCATTTGGGAGAACGCTTCTTTGTTTGGTTGTGGGGCAGACAGCTCACTTGGGCGCTGCCCTTGTCAGGGCGGAAGCATTGGCACAGGGCACGACAGGGTTTATATCTTACCACCTCCCAATGCTTTACCCTGGTTTTTTCCGCTTCTGATCAACCCTGGATCGGTGTGTCCTTTTGTCCCTGGAGAACGTCTGGGTGAGACCACTTCAATTTATAGCCATTTGGCAATTTTACTGCACTTTTGTAATATTGACAATTTTTATCTGGATTATTAAAAGTTAAGTTTTAGTCCCTGCTATTATCTTATCTCCCATTTCTCAACATCCAAACACCCACACTCTGGCATGTCTGCCTTTCTGAGTATTGGTCTGATATTTTTCACTGCTTCCTTGACTTTCCTTTCTTGCACTATCTGTTTGGCTGTTTTGGATCCTGCTGGAGCCCCACGCTGCACACTGAACAAGTTGCCCATGGCTTCAACTTATTCCCACACAGCCCACCTTTCTGCAAATGCCCTCTCAGTGTCCCTGAACCTTGTTAACAGGCCACACGTTTCCTGGCAAGTCAGAATGGACTCTCAAGTGGTAGCTGGAAGGCTAAATCAGCATTCACTCTCACCTGCTACACTTGCAGGGCGTATTGGGAAGGGTTAAAAAAAACACCTCTCTCACCCAATAGACCAGAAGACTAAAGCAGGAAGGACCAGGTGTGATAGTCCTCTCACCTGCTAGACCACCTCCATGTAAGTGGGAAGG
Source organism: Anomaloglossus baeobatrachus (assembly GCF_048569485.1). NCBI lineage: Eukaryota > Metazoa > Chordata > Amphibia > Anura > Aromobatidae > Anomaloglossus > Anomaloglossus baeobatrachus. Next base: position 303,412,490 of record NC_134355.1, on the reverse strand, counting down.
CCACACTGCTCTCTAACCCACTTCAAACCTGATGTGCAGTTGGGTACTCCATGCTGGTCCTTTACAATGTATTCCAGCAACCAACGTAAACTAGAGTTAAACCAAAACAATCCTCAGAGCTGACTTCTCACAGAGGGCAGAAAATCGCGCAGCTGTTCACTTGCCCCCCCCTCCCAACAGAATGGCAGCGCACAGTTTGTTTAGCAAGAGTCTTATCTCGTCCAGATTCAGCTTTCCAAAACACAATCCTAGCAGAAAATTGAGATTACTTATATACCTTCATAGTACTAATATTCTACTTAAAGGGAAAAACTACTTTGCTATAAAACCTTCATCCCCATTTTGAGGGGAAGAAACACACAATATCTCACTATAAGGACAGATCCCAGGACCACTTGTCTTACTCATTCATTGATTCCAGAAACATATGTAACAATACACCTTCCAAGGATCAGTTAACCTCACATGCAAATAAAATTATCTAAACCGCTCTTGACACTGATGGAAAAAAAATACATATGTCAGGTATCCACTAAAATACTCTATATGGCTATGCCCTGTGACATTTCACAACCGGAACATCTTTTCACAGTCCACAGTATGACCTATAACCATTAGACTTATACATACATATTATTTCACCAAGTCTCTTATCTCAAGTACTTGTCATTTTGTTATTCAGAGGCTTCTCATCAATATACAACAACCTATTGCCTGCCTACTTTATCTAGGCATTAATAAGATACCACTTATGAACACATATCCCTAGACCAGTGTATTGCCCATCAAAGATGCAAAGATGGCCAAAGCAAAACACAAAACACAGCAACACAGCAAATGTAATTATACAGAGACTGTCCCAAATTCCGTGCTATGCAATCTACGCAATCAGTTAATGGACGGACAACAGATTATCTTATTACTCTATATTTCAACTCTCATTCAGACATGCATGAAAAAAAAACAATACTCACTGGTGATGCCAGAGTTCTTGAACCGTGTGTACAGCCTTACCCAGAATATTCGGGAAATCAGAAAGAGTGAAATAAAGTGTAAGAATAAAGCTTCTCACCTTGCTGCAGCTGAAATTTCACTGTCTCAAGAGTCCCCAAAACTTCTTCCGAATAGGCTGGTTGGCCACGGCTCCACGTTAGGCACCAAAAACTGTTGTAGCTGTTCTGTTTTGTCACAAGTCAGCTTATGGGATCACCAGTGAGGTCCTCTGAATTAGGCCTCTTCAGACCTAATCAAGATCGAGCGCTCGGAGAAAAAGACCTGCATCCATGTGGGCATGATCAATTTTCATTCACTTCATTCATTTCATGTTCACTAAATCACAGCTGTCTTTTCATTGTGGGGAGGTCCTAGGGGTTCTGGAGGCCAATCATCCACCAATCATACATTTATGTATTCTTTTAGGATAATTGAACCTTAGTTTTATTTTCCAAAAATACTCAAATGTTTTATTCATGAGCTTTCTATGCTAATAAAATAATAAAAATAAAATAATATGCACCAAAATGGATGAGCATGAAAGTTTATTACATAAAATGTATAGTATATCATCATCTCAAAACAGAAAACTCAAGCCTCTGTTCCCACTTAGTCTCCCCAGACCACAGAATGCAATAAATTTTACTTGTATAAACTAAACAAAACCCTAAAACCTCATCATTCAACTGTCCTCACAACTAGCTGTTCATCTGTTCAGTCCTCAGAGATAGCTCTTTCCACAGTGATGTACCAGTGTTGTGAATCTAAAAAATGCCTTGGAGATCACAGCACATCAAAATGTCACTGCGCATGTTGTGATGTCATAACTTTACAATGCACCCTGACCTCTGTGGTCAAAGTCCTGTTCTAGAATGAAGACACCGGTGCATGACTACAGAAAGGAGAAGCTGTGAACACCGGATGGTGGGCAACGAACACTGTAGCCTGAAAGACTGGAGAGGGGTGAGGTATAAGGGAGTTTATTTTTTTCTACTAGCAGAAAACTTCACCAAAATGGCGTCACTCAAAACTGTTAACTCTTGCCAACCTGCCTCTGAAGTACAAGTCTGTGGGTCGATGCCCAAGTTTGCCCATGTTAACAGGTAGAGTGTAAGCATCTGTAGCCTCCACAGATTCTGATGCTGCCATAACAGTTGCCAATGTTTGTGAAAATCTCCTTATGACAGGAAATCCTGTAAATATAATATGTTGGGGTGCTATGTGAACTGGAGTTTAGTAAACAGTGGCTTATGCTAGGTACTGTAATATTATGTTTCAGTGTATATTATAAATTTGGTCTGTTTTAAAGCTAAACCTATAATCTCAACCTATAGCTGAGCTTGAGTACAAAGATAGCAGTAACAAACGTTCCCCAGCTGTCATGGCAATGGGTTGGTGCTTCACAATAACATTATTAATTTAATTTCAATGCCACTGTCAGTGAATGGTTAGCAGAATTAGATGTACAATTACACTTTTACAAGCAAAGCACTTAAAGTAAATTTTCTCCTGATTTCGCAATATAATAAATATACATTTTTTAGGTGTTGTTGTATTTGCTTTGAAACTAAACGTAAGACTGGGAGTAAAATCCTGATGTTAACATGAGCATTACAGTTATAGAATTAAATAATAAATGAGTCCAAGTGTATTCTGTCTGTTCCCACCCATCTTGATTATCTCCTGCAACTTGTACTACGCAGTGTGAGAAGCAGAACGGATGAACGCTGAAGAGCTGTCAATCATGTTAGGGGCCTCAGCTTCAACCTCATGAGTAGAGTTGAGCGAGGTTCGAGGTTCGCCAATTTCATGTTCGAGTAATTTTAGGGGGTGCTCGAAATCGAACTCGAACGCGATAGCTCGAGTTACGTTCGATAACAGTTCGATCAGCAAAAAGAATAGCTAGTTACTAGCTGGATTTTCACTGTAATAGTGTGAGTCACTGTGATTCACGCTATTATCAAATTAAAGCGTATAGTGTGCGGGGGGCGCGGTTTAGATCTGTGGTGCACTACTGAGAGAATGCTGATTTTTTTTTTTTTTTTTGGGGCGGGCTAGGATGTCAGCCAATTACAGACACACACACAGCTAAGTGGATTTTTGCCAGACAAGCAAGGGCATGTGTCATAGGCTGTGAATGTCACATGTCTTTTCCTTATAAAATACGGCCATTTTCCCTGTCGCCACCATTATCTGCCTTCTGCGTGTGGGTGACAGTCACCGCTCACGCTGCTGCCGCCGATCCTGCTGTGTGCGCTATAGACATAGTACAAGTTACACAGCGCTGTAGGGATTAGGGACTGCTTTTTATTTCAGCCCTTTTCAGGGCTGATTTCCAGGTGTTCATTGCCATAGCTGCTAGGCAGGTCCGTGCAAACACTGTGTACAGCTTTAGATAACAGCATCTGTGTACCTAAGCTCAGGGAATTCCTTGCTGCATTTCATCATTAGGAGGGATAGAAAGTGAGGCTTCCTTTCCTGTCCTGGTACCCACAGAACCCGGGCACTGTACCCACCTGCCCAGTTTTGCCACACTATTTTAGTTGCCCAAAGAGCTGACACTTTTTCTGCCATCCTCAAACTGTCTGTAATACTAAGTTAGTGTTCCTTTCCTGCCAAGAAAGGTACACCACATGTGCATTCTACACTCCTCCATTTCTGCTAAGCAATTTTAATTTACAAAAGTGCTGACACTTTTAGGGGCATACTACAAATGTCTGGGATACTACCTTAGTGTTCCTTTGCTGCCAAGCAAGGTACAACACATGTGCATTCTACACTCTACTCCATTTCTGCTACGCAATTATTAAATGAAGGTAGTCCAGCCCATCTGTGACGAAGGTGCAGGTGTGGATATAATGTTGCCTTCATCCAATGGTGGTTCTCTCGATGTCTGACAGAGCTCAACAATACCATCTGTTTCCACTTCCAAAACAACTGACGACCTGACAATCACACTCCCTGTTGCGGGTAAAGGGGTGGAAGTTCAGCGTGAAAAAGCATGTATGACTGCTGTCTCCACAGTCCCAGAGGATGAAGAGCACACAGATGCACTTGATGGGTAAGGCGGTGGTTGCACAGCCCCGCTAGGTCGCATTGTAGCACAGTGAAATTTCCATTGCGACTTATGCTTTATTTAAAGTCGTATACAGGGTGGGCTCCCCAGTATGCAGCAAAACCACGCAACAGGAAAAGGACTCTAGGCAGTTGGGTTGATAAATGATTGTTTAACTTTCCGAAAACAAACAATAAGAACCATGCATAAAATTGAAAGAATAGAACAATCTATTCAGTTGCCTACTACCTGGTAATCCCTCTGCGTAGCAGGAGTAATTGTGTGTTTGTATGTGTATGTGTGTGTGTGTGTGTGTGTGTGTGTGTGCGAACACGACTTCCCAGTGGCGAATCACAAGAGCTTACAACTTATCTACCTAAACATAGACAAAACCCATTACCCCCCCTGAATACCCTTGTTAGCTGAAGCCTCACAGATAAGGCAGATGATAACAGTGTGAATACAAACAACACAGCTCAGCAACACAGTCATGGAAATCTTGTAAAGCAACAGTCAATGCAAACATGTGTTGCTGTCCCTCTATGATTTAAACTGTAAGTGACAATTTGACAGTGCAGAGGCAGCAAGTCTTATTGTCTATATAGTCGGCCTAACCAGAACAGATATGTGTTTTGCTAAGAAAACAAAGTGTTGCGTGCATGCATTACTGTCTGAACCCAGCCTATCGTACCCGGGTACTGGGGTGTCCAGTTGCCATAAATAAAGACTTTACGCTCCTCTCACGGTAAACAGTATAGACAGCACCGGAAGAATGTCGGTCTTTGGCACAGGATGCTGCTCACAGGCGTTACAGTCCTCCTCATCAAACTCCAACACGACTCCCCTCACAATTGACCGAAGTGTTTCAGCGGTGGCTCCTCGCTGTAACACACACCTTTAGCTTTTCCTTCTGTTCATAGACAGCATCTCCAAGTCCACAGCCGAAGACCGTTTTGCTATTGCTATAGTGACCAAACAGACAAAGGCAGATGCAAAAAAACAGCAGCCCCTTGTGTGTAGTCTGCAACAATGCATGCAATGAATGGCAAATTAGCATGTTTCATTGACAGTGGATAAAGCTGAGTAATACACCCTCACGCTATCAATTCATATCCATGTGACACTTCATGGACGAAGTACTCCAAGTTGTGAGTTTTTGCCTTCTACTTAGAGATTGTTGACAAATCTTACAGATAACATGACTTGGGTGATCCTTTGCGATGTCACAAAAGCCCCAGGCTAGGCAAGGCTTAGAGCCCATGCGACCAGCAGAGCCACCACGACTTCTGCTCAGAGGCAGAGTTGTGGCCGAAGATTCAATTGTTGACGTGCTTCCACTACTTTGTCTCTGTCCAGGAAGACGCACGTAACCTCGTAGTCAGTAGCATCCTCCTCCACCTCATTTGCTGACCTCATCGACTGGGTGACTTTGGTTTGACAGTAAGTGGGGTCTCCAACTTCATCATCACCCTGTGTGTTTTCATTCCCCTCGTCCTTAGTCCTCCAAGACAACCTCTTCCTGCCCTCACCGAATAGTTAAGTTGTTGTTCCAATCAGGTATCCGAGTCTCCTCATCATCTTCCCCATTGTTTCCACCAGGAGAATTTACTGTTTGGGATTGAGGGTGTACATTATGCTCAGCACCTTCTTCATCAGGGCCTGGATTTGACTCACAAAGCTTCTGGGCATCTGTGCAGATCATTTCCCCGGTCTCCTGGAACTCGCTGCCTCAACACGTCAGATTTTCTGCTACACCCGCAAGCTTCAAACGGAAACTGAAAACTCATCTGTTCAGAAATGACTATAACCTTCAATGACCCCACCACCGTGCGTAGCTGCCGCCCAACCTACACCCCACCTACTGTCTCCTCCCCAAAATCCTTTAGAATGTAATCCCACAAGGGCAAAGCCCTCTTCCCTCTGTACCAGTGTGTCTATTGTCACTTGTATATGTATTCTGTATGTAACCCCCTTCTCATGTACAGCACCATGGAATCAATTGTGCTCTATAAATAAAGAATAATAATAATAATTAATAATAACTTTCTTGTCGGTACTCACTGCAGCTTTGGAGCAGACCTCTGATTCCCAGGCTATAGTGTGACTGAACAGCTCTGCAGACTCAACCATCTCTGTTACCCCATACTCAGCAGGGCTGCTGGAAACTTGAGAGCTGTTAGGAAGCAAGTGTGATTGGGTTGACACCACAGAGGAATGTAGTATTTGGGATAATGAACTTGAGGTGGAGGAGAGGCCACTTTATGGAGCACTTGAGATCCATTGAAGCAGATGCTGTTTTGGTGCCTCATCTACATTTGTTAGCGATGGTCGTGTCCGTGAAAAAGGATCATATCAGATTATTCACGGGAAGAAGTACACCTGTTAATTTGGCTGGTATTGTTACGAATCGGTGCCGCCGTAAACGCAAGCAGCCTGCTGCGGTTGCAGTTGCGCCCAAGCGTCAGCTGCCAAGTTGGGCTGTGCCTCGGGTTGCCCAGCTGGCTGCTTTCTCCTCCACATCTAAGTGTGGAGAGGCGGCTAGTGCACATGCGTGTGCCAATTTACCCCAGCCGCAGCCTAAGGGTGACTTTACACGCTACGAGATCGCTACAGCGATCTCGTTGTGGTCACGGATTTTGTGACGCACATCCGGCCGCTGTTGCGATCTTGTTGTGTGTGACTTCTAGGAGCGATTTTGGATCATGGCAAAACGTCCAAAATCGCTCCTCGTTGACATGGGGGTCCTCTCCCAATTATCGCTGCTGTAGCTTGGGCGAAGTTGATCCTCGTCCCTGCGGCAGCACACATCGCTACATGTGAAGCCGTAGGAACGAGGAAGACTTGTACAGCAGAACTTTCTCCATCTCTCCCCATAGTAACCCATTGCCCAGTCAACGACATGTAACGCCCCTGTCCATGCTTACTGGGCCAAGTATCTGTGGTGAAATGCACCCTGTCACACAAAGCACACAAAGAGTTTCTCAAAGAAGCGGTGATGTTTGGTGCGACATGCTGGTGTAGCGCGGGCATGCCTTTGTTGGAGAAGGAGTGGCCACTGGGCATCGGCTCTTGGGGCACTGCGATGGGCATAAGGTCTCGAATATCCTCACTTAAAAAGGATGGAAAGGCAGCATTTCGGTAGCCAACAGTTTGCAGATGCTGAAAGTCAACCTCAAAGCCATGTCATGTCCTTCTAAAAGCATGTAAAACACAGCAAGGGGACTCCAACCACAGTCTCCCTCGTTTCCAAAAATTGGTCCACACACACACACCACTTGACTGGCATCAGTTGTCCCCCACTTTCAATCTTACAAAGATGCTTTGCATGAAGCACTCTCAAAAATACACCTGCTTTTCGCCTTCCCAAGATGACACAGGGGAAGAAATGTCCTCTGTGATCCATGACTTGTTCATCTTGGTTCTTCAAAAGCGAGGGGACTCCATCCACAGTGTTCCTCGTTTCCAAAAATTGGGCCACACACACACCACTTCACTGGCATCAGTTGTCTGTTATTTTCCATCTTAAAAAGATGCTTTGCATGAAGCACTCTCAAAAATACACCAGCCTTTCGCCTCCCCTGGATGACACAGGGGTAGAAAAGTCCTCTGTGATCCATGACTTATTCATCTTGGTTCTTTTTGAAAAAAGCGAGGGGACTCCAACCACAGTCTCATTTCCAAAAATTGGGCCACACACACACACCACTTGACTGGCATCAGTTGTCCCCCATTTTCAATCTTAAAAAGTTGCTTTGCGTGAAGCACTCTCAAAAATACACCAGCCTTTCACCTCCCCTGGATGACACAGGGGTAGAAAAGTCCTCTGTGATCGATGACTTCCTCATCTTGATGAACGTTAGTCTATCCACATTGTCGGTGGACAGACGCGTGCGCTTATCTGTCAGCACACACCCAGCAGCACTGAAGACACGTTCCGAGAGAACGCTGGCTGTGGGACACGACAAGATCCCCAAGGCGTAAGTGGCAAGCTCAGGCAATTTATCCAGATTTGAAGCCTAGAATGAGCAAGGCCCAAGTTGCACAGTAATGGCATCGATGTTCACTTGCATATACTCATATATCTGTGTCTCCTCCTCTTTTTCCTCATCCAGTTTTGTTTTTGCATGAGTATTTGTCCTTGTCACTTTCACATGTGTTTGTGTTGTCTTGTGAGTTGTTTGTCACCTTTTGGACACCTTTGAATGTGTTTTCTATGTGTTTTTATGTGTTTGTGATTGCCTCCCATTGTTTTCAATGGGTTTCGAGAGGTTTGTCGAACAGCTCGCCGAACCAAACTCGAACGCGGGCTTCGTTCAACGAACCGAACTGAACTCGAGCCTCTAGAGGTTGACTTATCTCTACTCATGAAGGATAAGAAATCTAGGTAGCAATATGTGTAGTTTTTTTTTTTTTTTTTAATCTGATCAAAGATCTGCTTTAAATAGTTAATGCAATAATAAGGTACTGTGAAAAAAGTATGATAGCAATTTTAATGATGTGTTAAAGCAGCTGAATGTAGTAGTAATTAAATTTTCACTATAATGTTTGGCTAGATGCATTCTTAAAGCACCACTCCAGCTTTTTTTTAAAAAAAATTTTAACGCTGGAGTGATGCTTCTAATCTAAGTCCCTTCTTCCTAGTCTTATACTTTCCGTTGTATTGTTGATTTCTCTATTTGGTCCTGAAGAAGGGGACTTGAGCCCTGAAACGCGTAGACCTATGCAATAAAGAAAATTATTAATAATCAACAATTTCCTCATTCAGTGGCAGCGCAGCATTAACCCCTCTTTTTCTCTCCAGCACTGACTATTAACCCTTGTGGGGCTGCAGCAGCCGCCATTTCATTACAAGCCTTTATCGGGGTTGTGACAGTCACAACCCCTTTAGGTGAGTGTAATACTGTACATATTGCAAATATTCTTTATCTGGTAATGTGATAGGTCATTTGTCCAAATGTAATAAGATTTTCTGTGTGTAAATAATCAAAGTATAGATGTCGTTGCAAAATTATCTGTGTGTCTATATGACAATTGCATAGAAGCTTTATAATATGATTCTAAGATGTGCGTACCGGAATGTGTTAATAATAATAATAATAATAATAATAATAATAATAATATTATTCTTAGATTTATAATTAGATAATCAAGCCTGAATGAACAATGAACAAAGATGTATTAAAAAGAGAATCTGTAATCAGTTAGTTCTCACTGTTGGGATGATGATAATGAGACTCAAGCGGTCTCTCAGGATCTGACTGCTGTTCCAAATTATAATGTCATTAGTGCTCTTCGAGGAGTAAATAACGGACACTGTATCAGTTATGAACCTTCTCCATGACAGACGCTGAGCAACTGGCTCTCTTTATTGTTTGAAACTTTTTATAGCTTTAGAGAAGTGAAGGGTGTAGACAAAAGTATAGTCCAATCAAGTATCGCAGGTCGGGGCTTCAAGACATATAGGAATTTGCATAATCTCTGCTGGATTAATCAGTCCAAACCTTAGGAATTCGCCTTTGTTCATCATCTTGGGTGTAGACAGGATGTGGCAGCCATCTTTAAGTTACATGTGCTGGTAAATACTGTGTTAAGGAAAATCACTAAATATGCAATATATATGTTAGTAAGAAACAAAAGCATTCATAAATTTGTGTGTTAGTTTACATCTACTAACATTATATACCTGACTCTATGAAATGGCTGAATTAAGTATTTTTGGTTTCTTAATTCTTATCCTCAAGAGTCCCCCCTAAAGACTTATTTCTGCCATTTCTGAATTCTAAGGGTACTGTGTTCCCTTAGGAAGAGAGGCAGAGATATCTGTGCGAAAGACCTGCCTAACTGAACGTTGAGGCATGGGCGGAGAGGAGTTTTCTTCACCGGTTTGAGACCAAGGACTCTTAGACGAGTCCTCACCCTTTGTAGTGGGGCTTTCCCATGTCTCAAGGTTCTCTAAGTCCTCTCTTCTACCTATTTTGGCAACGATGGTCTGAGACTCTACAGGTCTTTTGAAAAGGATAAATATGAGTAGGACGCTCAGTGCAGCTCTGGTTGGTCGACCCTTCTGCAATGTGAGGCGTGGATCCATTAAAGTTTCTGCAGTTGGATCGGCTCATCTAGGGTTGACTCGTGACTCTTTCTCGCTTGTCCTTTAGGATCAATCAGTCCCCTGACCAAAAACTATATACTACTAGCTCTGATTTTAAAATCTGGAATTGGAAAATACACCTGTTTATCATATTATTTAGTCAATTATATAAAAATATACATGCCTGTGCTAAACCAAAAAATATCTTACATAAAAACCTGTTTATTACAAAAAGAAAACAAAATATACATTTTGTTCACGAGTTGCCAGTTTCCACTTTTCTATAAAAATATACACCATTTTTGTAAACCCATTTTTTTTTTACATACCACCTTCATCATGTGCTTCTCAGCAATAATGTCGTTTTCTGCACTGGAATGCCTCTGACCAAACCTGGAGAGAAATTTACACAACACACACAAACTTGCATACAACGTGCTCATGATATACATCTATTATCAGTTTGCAGTCTCTAAAAATTGGTAGAGAAGATGCAGGGTGTTTCTGTGGATTCTTTACAGTTTTTTTTCACACCCTTCATTTTAGGCACATGTCTTAGAAAACTGGGTGAGTCTGTCCACCTGAGTACTGAACCCTAGTGTCACCAAAGCACACACTGACAATTGTCTTTCACAGATTTTAGTCCATATGTTACCTGGGCCATCAATGAGAAGAGATCTCATGGCAGAGAAAGCTTACCATCCTTTATCCACACACCTTCCTCAGTCAGCAGGGCTCCCTGCATGTCACACTCCATTCCTTGTTGAATCGCTTGCTCCTGTAGTGATTTAAGAACACAAGTACAGGTGTCACTGTGGCAGGTGTCACTAACGACGTGATAGGTGAAACCGAGGTATGGTCCGTATTGGTGAAAGACTCTCAACTCTAGGCCCGTTCGTTACTTCTTTGTCGACTACATTTGTGCGAACATCTCCTCTGGCTCCATCACCGTCAGCTCAGGTCTAGACTTTATCTTCAGTATACCTAGCTCATTTGACAACAGGAAAAATCTACAACCTACATATACATTTAACCATCTTACACACTCCTGTTCTAGGAGGATTGAGCACCCTTGCTTGCTGCCGGCAGTGTTTTCTCTGGCTGGTCTCCCCGAGATCAGTGATTGTTTTGTCTTGTTGGTCTACTAGGCATTGCTCCCACCTGGCCAAAATCCTACTCCACACTGATGAGGGGCAATACCCCGAAACAGCTGTCTGTGGATGGATACCTGGCCTTGGTATTTCCCTTGTCATATCTTTAAATTTGTCAAAAAGTTGGATATTGACTAAAAGGGCCACTTAATATGGTGATTATGGTGATCTCCTAAAAAGAGCCACCCCTTGGCTGGGTCCTTCCCGGAGGGATATCTTGCTGGTTTCTGTGTTGAGACTCCTAACTTAGGCTCCACGGACTTTTTTGATTTGCATATTTCTCAGGGGGCAATGTACCTAGGATTTCACTGTCTTGAGCGCCCTCGCTGGCTGCCGGCAGTGTTTGCTCTGGCTGGTCTCCCTGAGATCAGTGATTGTTTTGTCTTTTGGTTAAACTCCTGACAGCCTTTTTTAACTTCTCGCTCTGCTCTTCGGATGCATTGCTTAATGCTCTTACAAATGGATATAATACCTTCTGACATAAGTAGGGTAAGTCTTTTAAGATTTTTAGATTAAATAACACATTACAAAGATATGTATTTACCTACCTCCATTCTATTTTATGATATAATGTTACTGGACTTTTAGAATATCAATTATTTTATGTGGACAGTTACCTTTTTCTATTTACCAATTCTTTAAAAGTTTCACATATTTATCTCTGACTTGCATGTTTTGGATAGCTGAGTAAGCAAATATACTATTTAAATGTTTTACGTATATACTAGAAAACACCTCTCCCCCCCTAAAAAAGAAAAAAAAGTTTAAAGCGGATGGGTTGAGAGCTTTGGACAAAGAACCATTGAGAGGGGCATGGCTTATGAGGTGTAATGCCATCAGTGGGTGTAGCAAGATGGCCACCACAGGAAGTTCCAGGCACCTGACTTCCGGGAGTACTTCCATGTTTGGACACTATGGGTGTAATGGCAGGGGCTGGAGCTACGGACTGAACCAGGGGTGTTAGCTTTAGTGCCTGTAAACCAGTATGCATTTCAGCATACGAAGAAGAGGTTTGATTAGTACCAGATGTAATGACTCCTAAAGGAGGACAATAAGGCACAACTGGAGAAAGACATTTAGTGATTTCAGAAACAGCAACAGGCAGAGGGGGAGCAGGGAGTGGGACTGGAGGATGTAACAGGCAGTGAATGGAGTCTTTGTCCTCCAGTATACCCTTATTGGAGATCAATATGGACTTCTATACACTGGGTTGCAGCCTGCCACCTGGTGGTAGTCCAACTACTTTACACAATATCTTACAATCCTTTGTATACTTTTTCCCGCTCTTTTATTAACTAGGGCGATAGCGTTTTCAGCACTTTACGGAAAAAACGATTTCTTTTTTTAACAGAGTATGCATAGTGCTCTAATTGGATTGACCAATTCCAACTTGAATCCTTTCCGACCTCGCTTGTGTACGGGAGGACGTTCTCATGACGTCCAACATATGAATACTTCATATGTCCCTATTACTCCAGTTCCCTACACACAACAGTGGCGCGTGTCTAAATATACAGGGGAATACGCTGATTCTAACACTATTATTCCACTTAAACCCTTTCCCTCCTCGCTGATGTTTAATAAGCAGTGAATGTGTCATATAAGACACAGGGGAATCGCTGGTTCCCATACTTTTGTTCAAATCCAAAACAAACACACGATTGTAAAATGCTGAAAACGTATAAGCCAACTACTTTCTCTCTATGTAAAGACTGCAGCAGTGGGTGATTGACCCCCCTTCTTGCTCGTTCTCAGTGTAAAGGCTGCAGCTGCGTCCCTGGGTTCTGGCCCCCCTCCCTCTGCCTAACTCAAGTATCCGTAGGTAACTGCTTACCCCCCTCCTTGCTGCTGCTGATTTCAACAGTTACAAGTTATTAACTCTTTGAGGACTAAGTCAGAGCTAAAGCGGAGAAATTATAAGCCTTCTGTGGAGCTCACAGCCCCCTCCCTATTCCTAATTAATCACAAATGTCAGTCCGCTGCATACAAATCTGTGGGCAGCTGCTACTCAAGCCCCCGGTTTCTGCCTCACTTACAGCAACTCAATAATACACAGACAGGCAGATCCCATACAAAAGACCTCAACCCAGATTCTCAGGGAGTCTGAGTTCTTCCCTTGCGCTTGACTACTGGTGAAAAATAGGCACACGCTGTAGGTCTGCAGCATCTATCTCCCTCCCAGATTAAAGACCAAACTTTTCGCCAAAAACCCCCGACTCACAGGCAAATCGTCACATATAATGTACAGTACCGACCAAAAGTTTGGACACATCTTCTCATTCAAAGAGTTTTCTCTCTTTTTATGACTCTGAAAATTGTAGATTCACATTGAAGGCATCAAAACTATGAATTAACACATGTGGAATGAAATACTTAACAAAAAAAGTGTGAAACAACTGAAAATATGTCTTATATTCTAGGTTCTTCAAAGTAGCCATCTTTTGCTTTGTTACTGAGTTGCACAATCTTGGCATTCTCTTGATGAGCTTCAAGAGGTAGTCACTGGAAATGGTCTTCCAACAGTCTTGAAGAAGCTCCCAGAGATGCTTAGCACGTGTTGGCCCTTTTGCCTTCACTCTGTGGTCCAGCTCATCCCAAACCATCTCGATAGGGTTCAGGTCTGGTGACTGTGGAGGCCAGGTCATCTGGCATAGCACCCCATCACTCTCCTTCTTAGTCAAATAGCCCTTACACAGCCTGGAGGTGTGTTTGGGGTCAATGTCATGTTGAAAAACAAATTATGGTCCAACTAAACGCAAACCGGATGGAATAGCACATAGCTTTAGAGAAGTGAAGGGTGTAGACAAAAGTATAGTCCAATCAAGTATCGCAGGTCGAGGCTTCAAGACGTATAGTAATTTGCATAATCTCTGCTGGATTGGTCAGTCCAAACTTTAGGAATTCGCCTTTGTTCATCATCTTGGGTGTAGACAGGATGTGGCAGCAATCTTTAAGTTACATGTGCTGGTATATACTATGTTAAGGAAAATCACTAAATATGCAATATACATATATACATGTTAGTAAGAAACAAAAGCATTCATAAATATGTGTGTTAGTTTACATCTACTAACACTATATACCTGAGTCTATGAAATGGCTGAATTAAGTATTTTTGGTTACTTAATTCTTATCCTCAACATCACCATGTGAGATAAGGAATGTGAGATGTGGGAGGTTAACTCCTCGTTCTTGGTCAGCAATGTGTTAACAAAGAAGTATTCAGTAGCTGGTTTAATCTGGTATTAGGAAGCAAGAAACAGGCTGATGACGTACTATATGAACATTGCGGGTTACCTCTGACCAATCAGGGACAATGTTAAACTGAATAACTGTGTGTATTTTATATTATACTGATCAGAAGACCATTGAGCTTCTCCCGAATAGAGACACGTCTCTGTGTGGTTATTGCTCCTCATACATACATCTGCGCAGATCGATTTGAACTCCGTCTCTGTGTCCTTGAAAAAACAAATTTGCGGTTTTCCCTAAATTCCCAACCTTAACAATAAGACCCTATTTGCACTCCTTTTTCTCAGTTTTATATACTGTCCCTTCGACATTTTCACTTTCTATCACCATTGCTTCTGTTAGCCGCCAGAAGTTTGGGACCTGCTGGATTTCTCCAGTGTTTCATGGAGCAAGCCAGATGTCAATCTACAATACAAGACTGTTGAGCCTTGTTGTGGCCTTTTTCTGGCTCTCATAGACTTGTATTGACTTCTTATGTCCTAACTTCTGAGTTTTAGCCAGTCAGAAGTTGCAGTCACAAGATGGCACAACTTCTGACTGGCGACTGACTCAGGACTGGAGCAATGGCAAAAAAAATGGAAAGTTGAAGGTGGGTATAAGAGTAAGTATAGGGACCTTAGATTAAAAGCACCACTCCAGCAGTGAAAAACAAAATGTCGGAGTGGTGCTTTAATCTGTGTCCTAGATTCCCAAAGCTTGATCTAAGCAACTTTACTACTGATATCAGGTATTTTATCAATTTACTAGATATTTCAATAAGTATCATCTGTATGCTAAATTTCAAATGTGGAAAAGTAAGAAACGCATTTAAAGTAAAACTTAAGTTTATACAATTTTTATAAGGCATTAAGTAATCTCCAGAGCAAGCATTTCATACGGGGTCACATAACATTTGAGAAAAAAAGCGTATAACTAGAGTTTCATATATTTGACTTCCATCAATTTTCTGATAATTTAAGTAGAATAGAAATATTCTACATTATTATTTCATATCTATCCTACTTCATACGTGACCACAACCAAAGAATATGATAAGAAATCAAATTTATAGTGTAATATTATTCAATTCATTTCTGTTGCCATTTAATTCTACATAAAATTAGAAATGAAAAATCGTCTTATATTAATGAGTTTACTATAAGCCTCCTAATATAGCTGAACAAGTAGAGGAAAATATGCTGCAACAAATTAAAAAGGCAGCAAATAATAATAGGATCCTTATTATGAGGGATTTTAATTATCCAGACATTAAATGGCTGTGATAAAAGCTGTAAGATGTTATCTACAATTCAAGACAATTATCTCTCTCAGTTGGTAGACAAACTGACCAGGGGAGATAATTTGCTGGATCTGGTCCTGTCAAAAGATCAGATACAATTTTTTTATCTACAGGTCTAGGAGCATTTGGGATGCAGTGACCACTATATGGTAAGTTTCAATGTAATATTGAATATAACATTTCAAAGAAAAAATTCAAAAACCTGGAATTGTGGGAAAGCTGTTTTTAACAAATTAAGGGACTAGCTTAATTGTGTACACTAGTCATGGGAACTTGTGGATTGTGTAGACTGTCATGGTAACTGGGGATACTGAACATAAATGGGACATAATTAAAGATACCCTCTGGTAATAAAATATCTTTTAGATAAAATATCTTTTAGACAAAAACAAAAGACATTCAAAATCTTGAAGGATGAGAATAAAGAAATAGCAATTTAAAAGTATGAAGATCTCAATAGGAAATATAACAAATGAATCAAGCTAGCAAACTGAAATCACCAAAAACATTAAAATAAATTCACAAAAAAATTATAAATACAGTACATCAATGCCAAAAAACAAATCAAAGGATGGCATCATTCCTTTAAAAGATAATAACAAGATAAATATAAATGACAAAGAAAATGCTGAGATATTAAACAGGCACTTTCCATCCATGTTCACCAAGGAACTAACTGTTCCAAGGATAATTCAACAAGTCAACATCAAAGTTTGACACTTCATATAACTACAAGACGCACCGGACCATAAGACGCACCCTGGTTTTAGAGAAGGAAAATAGGAAAATAACATTTTAAGCAAAAAATGTGGTCATGACACACTGTTATGGGGCGAGGATCTGCTGCTGACACTATTATGAGGGTAATATCCCCAAATTCTCTACTAAGGTACCCCATCCTGGTAATGATCCTCCTGCCTTGTGTATATATTTATGTCCCTCATCCTGGTATAGCCCCATCTTGCTATATACTGCATCCTGGTATGTGCTCCCATCCTGCTCATATATGCCATCATCCTGCTCATATACGCCATCATCCTGCTCATATACCCCCATCATCCTGCTCATATACCCTCATCATCCTGCTATATGCTATCATCCTGTTCATATACCCCTATCATCCTGGTATATGGCCCCATCATCCTGCTCATATACCCCCATCATCCTGCTACATGCCATCATCCTGTTCATATACTCCCATCATCCAGGTATATGGCCCCATCCTGCTCATATACCCCCATCATCCTGCTATATGCCATCCTCCTGATCATATACCCCCATCATCCTGCTCATATACCCCCATCCTGCGGCACACACAAAAAAATAAACGTTTACACTCACCTTTCCTCGTACCACGCAGCATCTCTCCTCCTCCTGTCTGTGTCGGCAGAGCTGTGTTGAGCCGGCCACGTTTCCTGCAGCACTGCAATGTATTGTCCTCCAGTCTGCCAGCGCAGCTGTGAAGACACACGTGCGCACAGCGATGATGTCATCGCTGTGAGCACCGCTAGTCTCCAGTCCACACAGTGCGGCAGGCAGACTGGAGAACATCGCGGTGCTGCAGGGGAACGGTGAGTACATTGATTCACTGCACCCCGCACTGATGATGATGCGCGGGGGGCAGTGAATACAGCCGAGCATGATCACTCCAGGCTGTAGTTGCCAGGGGTGATCACAACCGGCTGTTAATAAAGCGCGTTCTCGCCCATCATCCCGCCCACCTATCAGCCCCGGATTCAGCGCTGAGAGATGGGCGGGAGGATGGGCGTGCATATGTAATGAGCGGGCCCATGTGGTCGCGGCAGGCGCTGCTGCTGCCTGCTCGTGCCCTCGATGACCCGCTCCACCGCAGCACCCTCATTCCCCGCAGTCATGCCCTACATTCAGACCATTAGACGCACCCCCCACTTTCCCCCAACATTTGGGGGAAAAAAGTGCGTCTTATGGTCCGAAAAATATGGTAGTTTAACACAAGAAGAAGTACACCTGCATCTGAGCAAATTAAATATTGGCAAATCCCTCAGACAAGATGACATTCATCCAAGGATATTAAGAGACTTCAGCTCAGTAATTGTATGTCATTCATCCAAGAATATTAAGAGACTTCAGCTCAGTAATTGTATCTCATCATCTTAGACTCTCTTGTAACAGGGTTGTTGCTACAGGATTGGAGGATGGCTGATATGGTACCAATATTTAAGAAAGGTGTTAAGGTTAATGCAGGCAACTACTGTCTGGTAAGACTGATATCAGTGGTGTGAAAAGTTTTTGAGGGCATTTTAAGAGATGATATGCAAATACATATTGCAGAAAATAAGAGAATAACTGACGACAAATAACTGACGACAAGCATTTCTTCACGATAAATGATTTTGCGTCTAACCAACATGTAGGGTTTCTGTGAGGAGGAAAGTGCACACCTGGATGTTGTTAATGCAGCTGATGTGACTTATCTAGACTTTGCAAAGGCATTTGATATTGTACTACATAACAGCCTTAAAAAGAAGCCGCAGAAGCAGGGACTAGTAGGGAACTGTGCTAGGACCTATTCTTTTTAATCTCTTTATTAGTGACCTAGTGGATGGGATTATAGTAAAGTGTCAGTCTTTACTGATGACACCAAGCTATATAAAATATTAAAAACAGACATCGATAGCACAATATTGCAAAATAATCTGGATAAGATTTCTGAATGGACAAGTACTTGACAAATGAGATTTAGTGGTGAAAAATATAGAGTAATGCCCATAGGACGGAGTAATCGTATTGCTGCATATACATTAAATAGAATTAAACTCGGGACTACAGAACAGGAGAAGAACTTGGATATTGTTGTGACAAGTTAGCTGAACAGCAGTAACCAATGTCAAGCAGCAACTTCAAAAGCAAACAATATTTTAGGGTGTATAAAAAGAGAGATTAGATCCCGTTATCCTAATGTACTGTTACCCCTCTATAAATCACGTGTAAGGCCAAATCTCATTTCATCACTCAAAATCGCCAGCTTCTTAACTTGTACTGAAGACTTTTTATACTTTTTTGCAAACTCGAACCAGTGCTTCTTATGACGAGAAGTTGATGCTTTTTCATCTTTTTTCAGGACACCTTTCCAGACTTGTGTAAATTGCATCACATTGTGCTTGCATGGTTGGCTATGACCTCACTATTGTGAAGCATATGAGCCACCTCTACTGCCGTGTTTATTGCGGCAGGACTGATAGACCTTGTGATGAGCCAACTTGATGACTCCATTATTTTTCCTGGACGTCCACATCTTGACTATTGAATGGATGGACGAACATCATTTCATAATCTTATTAACTGTCATGGCACTCTCATGATGCAGTTTGGCAATTTTCTTGACGAAGAGACCACTACTAGAGATGAGAGAACCTGAACTTTAAAATTCGATGTTCATACTGAACCCAGACATTACAAAAAAAAAAATCACTGTTTGAGTTCCAAATTTGGGTACTTTATGTGTGCAAACTACTCAAGCGAGCATTGTTGTGCTTGGGTATGCTCGTGCTTTGCCCACTCTGAGCCATTTGCATTTTTGGATGTAGTGTGTACAAAAAAAATAAAAAACCCTCCTTCCTCTGGAAGTGTTTTGTTTATGGTTGGCTGTCTGTAGGCGGAGAGACAAACTGCCAAATCAGTAGCTTTGAGGTTCGAGTTAAGTTTGGATAAAGAACAGAACTTTATCTAAAGTCTGGCACAACTCGCAGAACCCTAACTTCCACGGATCCACTCATCTCTAATCGTTACCAATAAGGGGGATGATGTTGTTTCTCTTTTCTTCATGGCAACAATTGTAAACTAACAGTCCAGTGGATTTGCATCCAGAGAGAGAGTAGAGTGTTGGATACTATGAGGAATCTTTTCACTACAAGAAACGTACTCCATAAATACCAGTGCAGCTACATGAACATTAACCTTTTCCTATCCAATAGATACATTTCCTGTTCTGCCCATTGAAATCCTATTATAATTGGGAAAAAACGTCAGAACAGAATTTTGCAATATGAATGAATTTTGTAAAATAAATCAACAGGAAATCAAATTATTCACATGTGAATGATGAACAAGGCAGTGGCCCGACAAAGGACAATGGAGCGTAACGGAATTTTTGGAACGTCCCGCCCGGTAGACTCGGTTTAGGAAAAGGTTAAGCTAACAAGTAGAGTTGAGCGCGGTTCGCGGTTCTCCAGTTCGCGGTTTGAGTGATTTTGGGGGCTGTTCTAGATCGAACTAGAACTCGAGCTTTTTGCTAAAGCTCGATAGTTCTAGTTACGTTCGAGAACGGTTCTAGCAGCAAAAAGCCAAGCTAATTACTAGCTGGCTTTCCGCTGTAATAGTGTAAGTCACTCTATGACTCACACTATTATGAAATTTCAGCATATAGTGTGTGGGAACAGCGCATTCAGATCACTGCTGCTGGGATAATGGCGATCGCCATTTTTTTTTTTTCCTTGTCTTCCTTCCCTAAGCACGCGCGTGTAGTGGGGCAGGCCAGCATGTCAGCCAATCCCAGACACACACACAGCTAAGTGGACTTTTAGCCAGAGAAGCAACGGCATGTGTGATAGGATGTCCATGTCACATGTCCCTGCATTATAAAATTGGGTATCTGCTCGTCCGGACGCCATTATCTCTTCTGCATCTGGGTGTCAGTCACCGCTGGCGTAGCTCCTGTCTCCGATACTGCTGTGTACGCTCTACACACAGCGCTATACAGAATAGGGATAGAAGTTTCTATTAGCCCTTGTAAGGGCTAATAACAGCAGGCTCAGAGCCATAGGTGACAGTCAGGTCCGTGGAAACAGATTTTAACAGCTACAGAAGATAACCTCGTCTGTGTAGCTAAGCTCGGGGACTTCCTCGCTGCATTTCCCCGTTAGGAGGGATAGAAAGTGAGGCTTCCTTTCCTGTACACTGACCCACAACCCTGCCACTCTACCCTCCTGCCCTTTGCACACCCAAGCTCATTGTTACTAAGCCATTATACTAGCAAACACTGAGTAAACTTAGTGGCATCCTAAAAGTGGCTGTTGGACTTCCATTATTGTCCCACTGCTGCAAAACTATTAGCAGCACCACTGCATTCCACACTCAAGCTCATTGTTACTAAGCCATTATACTAGCAAACACTGAGTAAACTTAGTGGCATCCTAAAAGTGGCTGTTGGACTTCCATTATTGTCCCACTGGTGCAAAGCTATTTGCAGCACCAATGCATTGCACACTGAAACTCATTGTTACTAAGCCATTATACTAGCAAACACTGAGTAAACTTAGTGGCATCCTAAAAGTGGCTGTTGGACTTCCATTATTGTCCCACTGGTGCAAAGCTATTTGCAGCACCACTGCATTGCACACTCAAACTCATTGTTACTAAGCCATTATACTAGCAAACACTGAGTAAACTTAGTGGCATCCTAAAAGTGGCTGTTGTACTTCCATTATTGTCCCACTGGTGCAAAGCTATTTGGAGCACCACTGCATTGCACACTCAAGCTCATTGTTACTAAGCCATTATACTAGCAAACACTGAGTAAACTTAGTGGCATCCTAAAAGTGGCTGTTGGACTTCCATTATTGTCCCACTGCTGCAAAGCTATTTGAAGCACCACTGCATTCCACACTAAAACTCATGGTTACTAAGCCATTATACTAGCAAACACTAAGTAAAATTAGTGGCATCCTAAAAGAGGCTGTTGGACTTCCATTATTGTCCCACTGGCACAAAGCTATTTGCAGCACCACTGCATTGCACACTCAAACCTATCGTTACTAAGCTATTATACTAGCAAACACTAAGTAAACTTAGTGGCATCCTAAAAGTGACTGTTGGACTTCCATTATTGTCTCACTGGTGCAAAGCTATTTGCAGCACCACTGCATTGCACACTCAAGCTCATTGTTACTAAGCCATTATACTAGCAAACACTGAGTAAACACTGTGGCATCCTAAAAGTGGCTGTTGGACTTTAATTTTTGTCCCACTGGTGCAAAGCTATTTGCAGCACCACTGCATTGCACACTCAAGCTCATTGTTACTAAGCCATTATACTAGCAAACACTGAGAAAACTTAGTGGCATCCTAAAAGTGGCTGTTGGACTTCCATTATTGTCCCACTGGTGCAAAGCTATTTGAAGCACCACTGCATTCCACACTCAAACTCATGGTTACTAAGCCATTATACTAGCAAACACAGAGTAAAATTAGTGGCATCCTAAAAGAGGCTGTTGGACTTCCATTATTGTCCCACTGGCACAAAGCTATTTGCAGCACCACTGCATTGCACACTCAAACTTATTGTTACTAAGCTATTATACTAGCAAACACTAAGTAAACTTAGTGGCATCCTAAAAGTGGCTGTTGGACTTCCATTATTGTCCCACTGGTGCAAAGCTATTTGCAGCACCACTGCATTGCACACTCAAACTCATTGTTACTAAGCCATTCTAATAGCAAACTATGCTGCCAGTTTAAGGGCCGTAGTTGCATTGTCAGCGATAGTTATTGTTGTTTATTCTGCTGTTAATAAAAAATAGACCACCGCTGCAATCTACAGCACCTCTCAATTTTTACTACCACATTTTAAGTGCGCAATCTAGTCGCAATCAAAATAAGTGGCAAAATGACAGATGCTGGTGGAAAGGGGAAGAAGAGTGTTGGAAAAGGAAAAAAAGGGTTTGTCTGTGGGGAAGGTGGCAAAGCTCCATTAACATCTGCTGAAGATAGACCATCTTCCAGCAAAAGTAAAATGTCTACTACTTACCGTGGACAATCCGATGTGCTCCCTTTTTTACGGACACGAACAACTGAAACAAAGGTAGATGATGGCCAAAAAAAGAAAATGCTTGAATGGATCTCAAGTGGTCCAACAAGTGCCCTCTCCGCCACCTCAACTACCGCATCCAAAAAACACCAGTCCTCTGAGTTGTCATCCCAATCACACTTGTTTTCTCCCAGCTCTGAAGTCTCCATCCGCCCTGCACAGTATGGTGGAACTGAGATGGCTGAGTCTGCAGAGCTGTTCAGTCACACTATAGCCTGGGAATCAGAAGTCTGCTCCCAAGCTACAGTGAGTACAGACCAGGAAATGGTCTGCAGTGATGCCCAGAACCTTTGTGACTCTGATTCAGGCCATGAGGACCAAGTTTCTGAGCATAATGTTGACCCTTATTCACAAACTGTAACACCTGTTGTAATAGACAATGAGGAACATACTGATGACGATGAGATGCAGATACCAGATTGGGATGACATCTTAAATATTCGGTCAGGGCAAGAAGAGGCTCGGTCTGAGGGTGAGGGGAGTGCAAACACAATTGATGAGGAAGTTCTAGATCCCACCTACTGTCAACCCACAGTCAGGCAGTGGAGGAGGTCGACAGAGGCAGTGGAGGAGGATGCAACTGACGACGAAGTTACCTTGCGCCTTCCTGGACAGAGTCGGAGTACTGGTAGCACATCTACAACTGCATCCTCAGCCACCACTGTGCCTCTGAGCACTAGTCGGGGTGGATCAGCAGGTCGCATGCCCTCTAAGCCATGCCTAGCCTGTTCCTTTTTTGACATAGAAAAAGATCGCCCAAATTATGTGATCTGTAAAATTTGTCGTGATTCTGTTAGTAGAGGGCAATACCTCAGCAGTTTGACAACTTCTTCCATGAATCGTCACATGGATAAATATCATATGTCCCAGTGGGAAGCTTACCGTGCTGCAATGCGGCCTATCTGAGCGAACCATCCACCGCTTACCACTTCCAGTACATTTGCGCGCTCTTCATCTTCTAGGACTGTGGGGACAGCTGTCACACCTGGTTTTCCACGCACAACTTCCACCACTGTAACCGCAACAGGCAGTTTGCTTGGTAGGTCGTCAGTTGGTTTGGAAGGGGAAACAAGTGCGTGTGTACAGCTCTCTCAGACATCGATAGCACCAATGTTGGATGAAGGCAAGATCATGTCTACGCCTGCACTTTCCTCACAAATAGAGTTGAGCGCGGTTCGCGGTTCGAGGTTCTCCAGTTCTAGGCTCGAGTGATTTTGGGGTCTGTTCTAGATCAAACTAGAACTCGAGCTTTTTGCAAAAGCTCGATAGTTCTAGAACCGTTCGAGAACAGTTCTAGCAGCAAAAAAACAGCTAATTCCTAGCTGGCTTTCCGCTGTAATAGTGTAAGTCACTCTGTGACTCACACTATTATGAAATTTCAGTGTATAGTGTGCGGGAACAGCGCCTTCAGATCACTGCTGTTTGTATAATGGCTGTATTACGCTCCATACACAGCGCTGGACAGCATAGGGATAGCACTTTCTATCAGTCCTTTTAAGGGCTCGTACCGGCAGGGTCAGAGCCATAGGTGACAGGTCCTGAATACAGAGACAGCGTCTGTGTAGCTAAGGTCAGGGATTTCCTCGCTGCATTTCCCCATTAGGAGGGAATAGAAAGGCAGGCTTCCATTCCTCTACCCAGAGCCCCACAATCCCGGCACTGTACCCTCCTGTCCTCTGCACACTCCAACTCATTATAACTAAGCCATTATACTAGCAAACACTGAGTGTACCTAGTGGCATCCTAAACGTGGCTATTGAACTTTTGAATAGTCCCTCTAGTGCAAAGATATTTGCAGCACGTCTGCCTGCATTGCACACTCAAACTCATTATAACTAAGCCATTATACTAGCAAACACTGAGTGTACCTAGTGGCATCCTAAACGTGGCTATTGGACTTTTGTATAGTCCCACTAGTGCAAAGATATTTGCAGCACGTCTGCCTGCATTGCACACTCAAACTCATTATAACTAAGCCATTATACTAGCAAACACTGAGTGTACCTAGTGGCATCCTAAACGTGGCTATTGGACTTCTGTATTGTCCCACTAGTGCAAAGATATTTGCAGCAAGTCTGCCTGCATTGCACACTCAAACTCATTGTTACTTACTAAGACGTTATAATACCAAAAATTGAGTAAACTTAGTGGCATCATAGAACTGGCTGTTGTATTCCATTAGTGCCCCACTGGTGGCAAGCTATTTCTAGCACCTGTGCACAACACCCTCCTGCTCTGTTTTTAATAAGCTATAATGATAGCAAAAAATACTGCCATTTAGTGGCATCATAGAACTGGCTGTTGTATTCCATTAGTGCCCCACTGGTGGCAAGCTATTTCTAGCACCTGTGCAGGACACCCTCCTGCTCTGTTTTTAATAAGCTATAATGATAGCAAAAAATACTGCCATTTAGTGGCATCATAGAACTGGCTGTTGTATTCCATTAGTGCCCCACTGGTGGCAAGCTATTTCTAGCACCTGTGCAGGACACCCTCCTGCTCTGTTTTTAATCAGCTATAATGATAGCAAAAAATACTGCCATTTAGTGGCATCATAGAACTGGCTGTTGTATTCCATTAGTGCCCCACTGGTGGCAAGCTATTTCTAGCACCTGTGCAGGACACCCTCCTGCTCTGTTTTTAATAAGCTACAATGATAGCAAAAAATACTGCCATTTAGTGGCATCATAGAACTGGCTGTTGTATTCCATTAGTGCCCCACTGGTCGCAAGCTATTTCTAGCACCTGTGCAGGACACCCTCCTGCTCTGTTTTTAATAAGCTATAATGATAGCAAAAAATACTGCCATTTAGTGGCATCATAGAACTGGCTGTGTATTCCATTAGTGCCCCACTGGTGGCAAGCTATTTCTAGCACCTCTGCAGGACACCCTCCTGCTCTGTTTTTAATAAGCTATAATGATAGCAAAAAATACTGCCATTTAGTGGCATCATAGAACTGGCTGTTGTATTCCATTAGTGCCCCACTGGTGGCAAGCTATTTCTAGCACCTGTGCAGGACACCCTCCTTCTCTGTTTTTAATAAGCTATAATGATAGCAAAAAATACTGCCATTTAGTGGCATCATAGAACTGGCTGTTGTATTTCATTAGTGCCCCACTGGTGTAAAGCTATTTCTAGCACCTGTGCAGGACACCCTCCTGCTCTGTTTTTAATAAGCTATAATGATTGCAAAAAATACTGCCATTTAGTGGCATACAAAAAGTGGCTGTTGGACTCCTTTATTGTGCCACTTGTGCCAAGCAATCTCAAGCACCTCTGCATTCTACCATCATGCACATTTAGCTATGCTAATTTTAAAGCAAACTCAGGGAAATCCTTGCTGCATTTGATCATTAGGAGGGATAGAAAGGGAGGCTTCTTTTACTGTCCTGGTACCCACAGAACACGGCCACTGTACCCATCTGTCCACTTTTGCCACGCTATTTAATTTGCCCAAAGAGCTAACTCTTTTTCTGCCATCCTAAAATTGTCTGGAATACTAAGATAGTATTCCTTTGCTGCCAAGCAAGGTACAACACGTGTGCATTCTACACTCCTTTCCATTTCTAGAATGCAATTATTAACTGCAGGTAGTCCAGCCAATCTGTGACGATGGTGCAGGCGTGGATATAATGTAGCCTGCATCCAATGATGGTTCTCTCCATGTCTGACAGCTCAACAATACCTTCTGTTACCACTTCCAAAACAAGTGATGACCTGCCAATCACACTCCCTGTTGCGGGTAAAGGAGTGGAAGTTCAGTGTGAAAAACCATGTGTGACTGCTGTCCCCACAGTCACAGAGGATGAAGAGCATGCAGATGCACTTGATGGGGCAGGCAGTGGTTGCACAGGCACGCTAGGCCGCATTGTAGCACAGTGAAATTCACATTGCGACTTATGCTTCATTTTAAGTTATGTACAGGGTGGGCTCCCCAGTATGCAGCAAAACCAGGCAACAGGAAAAGGACTCTAGGCAGTTGGGTTGATAAATGATTGTTTAACTTTACCAAAACAAACAATAAGAACCGTGCATACAATTTAAATAATTGAACAATCTATTCTGTTGCCTACTACCTGCTAATCCCTCTGCGTAGCAGTAATTGTGTGTTTGTGCGTGTGTGTGTGTGATTGTGTGCGCGAACACGACTTACCAGTGGCGCATCACAAGAGCTTCCAAGTTATCTACCTAAACATAGTCAAAACACATTACCCCCCCTGAATACCCTTGTTAGCTGAAGCCTCACAGATAATGCAGATGATAACAGTGTGAATGCAAACCACACAGCTCTGCAACACAGTCATGGAAATCTTGAAAAGCAACAGTCAATGCAAACATGTGTTGCTGTCTCTCTATGATTTAAACTGTACGTGACAATTTGACAGTGCAGAGGCAGCAAGTCTTATTGTCTATATAGTTGGCCTACCCAGAACAGATCTGTGTTTTGCTAATAAAACAAAGTGTTGCGTGCCCGCATTATTGTCTGGGCACAGCCTACCGTACCCGGGTACTGTGATGTCCAGTTTCCAGAAATACAGACTTTACGCTCCTCTCACGGTAAACAGTATAGACAGCACTGTAAGAATGTTGGTCTGTGGCTCAGGATGTTGCTCACTGGCATTACGGGGCTCATCATAAAAGTACAACATGACTCCCCTCACAATTCAACGAAGTGTTTCCGCGGTGGCTCCTTGCTGTAACACACACCTTTAGCTTTTCCTTCTGTTCATAGACAGCATCTCCAAGTCCACATCCGAAGAGCAATTTGGTATTGCTATAGTGACCAAACCAAGGCAGATCCAAAAAAAACAGCAGCCCCTTGTGTGTAGTCTGCAACAATGCATGCAATGGCAAATAAGCATGTTGCATTGACAGTGGCTAAAGCTGAGCAATACACCTTCACGCTATCAATTCATATCCATGTGACACTTCAAGGAGGAACTACTCAAAGGTGTGAGTTTTTACCTTCTACTTACAGATTGTTGACAAATCTTACAGATTCCATGACTTGGGTGATCCTTTGCGATGTCCATAAATTCACAGGCAAGGCAAGGCTTACAGCCCATGCGACCTGCATAGCCAACACGACTTCTGCTCAGAGTCAAAGTTGTGGTCCAGGATTCAGTTGTTGACTTGCTTCCAGTACTTTGTCTCTGGCCAGGAAGACGCAACGTAACCTCGTCGTCAGTAGCATCCTCCTCCACCTCCTCTGCTGACCTCATCGACTGGCTGACTTTGGTTTGACAGTAAGTGTGGTCTCCAACCTCATCAATAACCCTGTGTGTTTTCATTCCCCTCTTCCTGAGTCCTCCGAGAAAACCTCTTCCTGCCCTGACCGAATAGTAAAGTTGTCTTTCCAATCAGGTATCTGTGCTCCTCATCATGTTCCCCATTGTCTCCACCAGGAGGATTGACTTTTTGGAAATGAGGGTGTAGATTAGGCTCAGCACCTTCTTCATCGGGGCCTGGATCCCACTCACAAAGCTTCTGGCCATCTGCGCAGATCATTTCCCCTGTCTCATGGAACTCGCTACCTCAACACGTCAGATTATCTGCTACACCCGCAAGCTTCAAACTGAATCTGAATACTCATCTGTTCAGAAATGACTATAACCTTCAATGAAAGCACCACCATATGTACTTGACGCTCAACCTACACCACTCCTACTGTCTCCTCCCAAAAATCCTTTAGAATGTAATCCCGCAAGCGCAGGTCCCTCTTCCCTCTGTACCAGTCTGTCTATAGTTACTTGTATATGTATTCTGTATGTAACCCCCTTCTCATGTACAGCACCATGGAATCAATGGTGCTCTATAAATCAATCTATAATAATAATTATACTATAAATCAATAATAATAAAAATAATAAGAACTTCCTTGTCTGTACTCATTGCAGCTTTGGAGCAGACCTCTGATTCTCAGGCTATAGTGCGACTGAACAGCTATGCAAACTCAACCATCTCTGTTACCCCATACTCAGCAGGGCTGGTGGAAACTTGAGAGCTGTTAGGAAGCAAGTGTGATTGGATTGACACCATAGAGGAATGGAGTATTTGGGATCTTGAAATTGGGGTGGAGGAGAGGCCACTTTATGGAGCACTTCAGATCCATTGAAGCAGCTGCTGTTTTGTGCCTCATCTACATTTGTTAGCGATGGTTGTGTCCGTGAAAAAAAGGATCATATCAGATTATCCATGGGAAGAAGTACACCTGTTCTTTTGGATGGTATTTGTTGTTACAAAACCTGTAACCTGAAGCCTGCTGCGGTATCATTTGCGCCCAGGCGTCAGCTGCCATTTAGGGCTGGGCCTTGGGTTGTCCAGCTGGCTGCTTTCTCCTCCACGTCTAAGTGTGGAGAGGCAGCTAGTGCGCATGCGTGTGCCGATTTACCCCAGCCGCAGCCTAACTACAGTGTTTCGCCTAGTGAGTATGCTCAGCCTGACTGTGCCATTGCTGAGGCTAAGTCTTCATTTCGGGATACAGCGCATGCTCCCACACTTAGTGCAAAAAGCCTCTTTGCACAGGTACTTGCACTCCGTGCCGGGTCTAGGTCCTGTGTTGTGCCTAGACACCATAAAGCTGATAGTCGTTTTTCAGACACTGTATTTCATGCTACTGAGCATGTTCAGGCACTTATGCATCAGAGACTATGTCCGGTAATGAACTCTTTGGCCCTGCCCCTGATGTGGGGGTCCCATATAGACCACAGGGCATCAGGTGTCCTGACAATGTGGCCAGGCCACTCCCAAATGGCTTGCAGAGGCCCGCCCCTATGACTTCTCACCGCATTATTGATGGTCAGACGATGACTGGTGAGGTGTTTGGGTCATGGCAGCCATGAGGTCATCATTGAAGTTGCGGTTCCAAATAGGACGCTAGTTATGCCACTCATGACGTGTCACTCTGCTTTTGTCTCCAGGAGGTGCATTGTGGTTCACCCTGGTTTGGGGCGGACCCAGGTTATAAAAGGGGCTGGAGCCAACAAGGAGGTGCGCAGTCTTCTATTATGCTCCGAAAGAGCACACCTCCATGTGTTGAACCCATTGCGGCTTTAGGCCAGAGGTAGGCAGGGATAGGGCGTCGATGCAGGCCACCACCACAGTTGGTAACGCAGAACGGTTAAGACCAGCTCCTGTCCTACCAGTCCTGCTTGTGCAGCCCAGTGGCATTAACAGGCCTGCTGCTGCTGATGCACCTGCTGTCCACAGGTGTGGCCCCTACGCACACAGTCAGCGTACTCAATGGCCCCTGTGTTGTTAACAGTGAGTTCCTGGGCTGGGTGGGCATGTGGACCCTGTGACGCTAACAGGGATCCCAGTCTCCAGATCCGAATGGCGTCTAACTCGGCTCAGGCTACTATTAGTTTCATAGCCACACAGCTCTGTATCCTCCACCAAACCTTCCAGTTGCCAACCTCTCCTTTTCCATCTGGGAGCACGGTGGACACTGACTGCTGATGGGGATATATACCTTTCTCTTTCTTTTCTTAATAATTTTCGGTATATAGCGGTAACATAGTATATACCACCTTATCCAAATCTGCCAGTCCCACTGTAACAGATGGTGTTTCTTCAGCAAATGTTACTGTTGCTTAACCACCAAATCCACAGACAAAAACTTTTTTCCCCTTTCCAACACACCTGTTCCCCTTTCCACCAGCATCTGTCCTTTTTCAACTCATTTTGTATATGACCAAAAGTGCAACTCTGCAGGGACACCGTACTCAACGCCATCTCAGCACAGCAGCCAGCCCTCGGTCCCTCAGATGTGGACAAGTAAAAGACCATTTCCTCCTATCCATGACAAAGCGTTGAGATTCACTCTGTGCAGCACTGGTGTTTAGTGGAAAAGCAGATCTAAGATTGCGTACCACCTTCTGCAGATACTCCTGTATACGTGCGTCCATTTCTATGGCAGGAATTATTTTGCCAAATTTTGTCTTGTACCGGGGATCTAACAGTGTGGCAACCCAGGAGTCAGGATTACTTTGAATTCGTACAATCCGAGGGTCATGTTGTAGTTAGTGCAGCAAGAAGGCGCTCATTTGTCTTGTGCATCCAGGAGGACCAAGTCCTTGGTGTGTTGGTGGCAGAGAGGTGAGAATCGTGCCTCCTTCCTCTGCCCTCTCCCCACAACCTCGCACAACCGAAATGTGAGCAATCTCTCACTCATCTGCTGAGTCTTCCATGCCCATCGCCAGTTCGTCCTCCATTTCTTCATGGGCTCCTGCACCTTCCTCAACACGTTTTGCTGATACTATGCGCCCTTGTTAATCGCTCTCCCTCACCATGACTGCCGTCTAGGTGCCGCTGACCATCTGGACCTCGTAGATCTTGTTATCACTTCCGCATATGACTCCTCCCGTACTTCCTCCCCTTCCTCTTGTCCCAACACCTGACTCCGAATAATAATTACAGTGTGCTCCATCATGTAGATGACCAGAATTGTCACGCTGAGAATGGCATCGCCAGTGCTAAACATCTTCGTCGACATTTGTAAACTGTGTAGAAGGGTGCATAGGTCCTTGATCTGACACGACTCCAGCAGCGTGATCTGCACCACCTCTGGATCAAGTTATCCCAGGCTATATGTCATAACGTATTGCAGCAGGGTTCGGCGGTGCTGCCACAAACGCTGCAACATGTGCAGATTAAAATTCCTGCGTGTCGGCACATCGCATTTCAGGCGTTTAACCACCAGACCTAAAGACTTCTGTAGCGACGAAAATTGTTGAGCTGCTGTGTGCGCACGATGGAAGTGAGCACATAGCGAGCGTGCCCGCTGCACAAGGCCATGTAAGCCGGGATGGTGTTTTAAAAATTGCTGGAGAATTAGGTTCAACACATCAGCCATACAAGGCACGTGTCTCACATTGCCCTGATGATGGCCCGCAGCCAGATTTGCATCATTGCCGCACACGGCTGTTAAGTCACCAACGGAGTCCGCTCCGTCAATTTGTACTCCGGTCGCCAGGTGACAACGTGTTCCTTTCATGCATATAGCTGATGATGGGAGAGGAGTCGATGCCAGCGGCGCAGGTGGACGCAGGTTATGCTCACCCACTGGGCTGCATTACCTTGACAGATGCAGAATCTCTGGCTGAATGTAGCTGGTGGGTATCTCACAGATGAAGTACCATCATTCAGCTACAACCAATGGGAAGACACCACACCGTTTTTTATGCCCATCCTGTCTGCAGACCACTGCCAGACATAGCTATGAACCTCTGGTTACTTTTACCCCCAGTTCAGTTTTATGATTTTGTGTGCTTGTTACCTGACTACTTTTCCTGCTTGCTGTTTATGTACCTTGTTGGCCGATCCGCATTTCACCTCTGCTTGTTTTCTGATTAAGTCCTGGCCGTCCCATTCTGTTCCTGTTACTCAATTAATGTTTTGACCCTGCCTGACTACTATTCTCTGGAACTGCAGCCTTACACAAGTATTGATCACCTTGGGCCCTGTGTAATTGCTAATCCCTGTATAGGGGTTAAAGGGTTTCAGGGTTCTAGGGGTCCTGCTTGATGAGTGGCTTCCCTCTAGCCTATCATTTACAACCCATCTGAGTGTGTGGATCAAGGAAGGCTTTACACCGTGCTCTCTGCAGAAGGCCATGTGGGCCAGGATAGTGCTTTAAAAATTGCTGGACAACCAGGTTCAACACGTGAGCCACACAAGGCACGTGTGTCACATTGTCACAGTGAAGGGCCGCACCCATGTTTGCATCATTGTCGCACCCGGCCTTCCCTGGCTGCTGGTTGAGTGGAGACAACCATTGATGAAACTCGGTCTCCAGAGCTAACCGTCCACAACTTCTCAGCGGTGTGACTCACATTTCCCATACATTTCAAAGTAAAACTTTGACCGCCTGATGGCATTGAGCTCTGCTGCCAGCATAGTAAGGAGGTGTGTGGTATTCCTTGTGCGCAGATACAAGGAAGGGTGGCCTGACCACACAGGGTTTGGGCCAAGGTGGAGGACCCACACAAGGTTGAAGAGGCAGAAGCAGTGTATTAACTTCTACATACAGAAGGATTGACACAACTCGTGGGGACGGCAAGACTTGTACAGCAGACCCTTCTCCATCTCTCCCCACAGTAACCCATTGCCCAGTCAGCGACATGTAACGCCCCTGTCCTTGCTTACTGGGCCAATTATCTGTGGTGAAATGCACCCTGTCACACAGAGTTTCTCAAGGAATCAGTGATGTTTAGTGCGACATGCTGGTGTAGCGTGTGAACGCCTTTGTTGGAGAAGGAGTGGCGCCTGGGCATCGGCTCTTGGGGCACTGCGATGAGCATAGAGTCTCGAAAACCCTCGGTTAAAAAGGTTGGAAAGGCAGCATTTTGGTAGCCAACAGTTTCCAGATGCTGAAAGTCAACCTCTAAGCCATGTCATGCCCTTCTAAAAGCATGTAAAACACAGCGAGGGGACTCCAACCACAGTCTCCCTCGTTGCCACTAATTGGGCCACACACACCCCACTTGACTGGCATCAGTTGACCCCCCCTTTTGAAAAAGAAAAAGATGCTTTGCATGAAGCACTCTCAAAAATACGCGTGCCTTTCCCGTCCCCTGGCTGACCCAGGGGAAGAAACGTCCTCTGAGAGCCATGATTTGTGCATTTTGGTTCTTTTAGAAACACAGCGAGGGGACTCCAACCACAGTCTCCCTCGTTGCCACTAATTGGGCCACACACACCCCACTTGACTGGCATCGGTTGACCCCCCTTTTGAAAAGAAAAAGATGCTTTGCATGAAGCACTCTCAAAAATACGCGTGCCTTTCCCGTCCCCTGGCTGACCCAGGGGAAGAAACGTCCTCTGAGAGCCATGATTTGTGCATTTTGGTTCTTTTAAAAACACAGCGAGGGGACTCCAACCACAGTCTCCCTCGTTGCCACTAATTGGGCCACACACACCCCACTTGACTGGCATCGGTTGACCCCCCTTTTGAAAAAGAAAAAGATGCTTTGCATGAAGCACTCTCAAAAATACGCGTGCCTTTCCCGTCCCCTGGCTGACCCAGGGGAAGAAACGTCCTCTGAAAGCGATGATTTGTGCATTTTGGTTCTTTTAGAAACACAGCGAGGGGACTCCAACCACAGTCTCCCTCGTTGCCACTAATTGGGCCACACACACCCCACTTGACTGGCATCGGTTGACCCCCCTTTTGAAAAAGAAAAAGATGATTTGCATGAAGCACTCTCAAAAATACGCGTGCCTTTCCCGTCCCCTGGCTGACCCAGGGGAAGAAACGTCCTCTGAGAGCCATGATTTGTGCATTTTGGTTCTTTTAGAAACACAGCGAAGGGACTCCAACCACAGTCTCCCTCGTTGCCACTAATTGGGCCACACACACCCCACTTGACTGGCATCGGTTGACCCCCTTTTGAAAAAGAAAAAGATGCTTTGCATGAAGCACTCTCAAAAATACGCGTGCCTTTCCCGGCGCCTGGCTGACCCAGGGGAAGAAACGTCCTCTGAGAGCCATGATTTGTGCATTTTGGTTCTTTTAGAAACACAGCGAGGGGACTCCAACCACAGTCTCCCTCGTTACCACTAATTGGGCCACACACACCCCACTTGACTGGCATCTGTTGACCCCCCTTTTGAAAAAGGAAAAGATGCTTTGCATGAAGCACTCTCAAAAATACGCGTGCTTTTCCCGTCCCCTGGCTGACCCAGGGGAAGAAACGTCCTCTGAGAGCCATGATTTGTGCATTTTGGTTCTTTTAGAAACACAGCGAGGGGACTCCAACCACAGTCTCCCTCATTGCCACTAATTGGGCCACACACACCCCACTTGACTGGCATCGGTTGACCCCCCCTTTTGAAAAAGAAAAAGATGCTTTGCATGAAGCAGTCTCAAAAATACGCGTGCCTTTCCCGTCCCCTGGCTGACCCAGGGGAAGAAACGTCCTCTGAGAGCCATGATTTGTGCATTTTGGTTCTTTTAGAAACACAGCGAGGGGACTCCAACCACAGTCTCCCTCTTTGCCACTAATTGGGCCACACACACCCCACTTGACTGGCATCGGTTGACCCACCTTTTGAAAAAGAAAAAGATGCTTTGCATGAAGCACTCTCAAAAATACGTGTGCCTTTTCCGTCCCCTGGCTGACCCAGGGGAAGAAACGTCCTCTGAGAGCCATGACTTGTTCATCTTTTTTGTCTTTTATAAACACAGCGAGGGGACTCCAACCACAGTCTCCCTCGTTGCCACTAATTGGGCCACACACACCCCACTTGACTGGCATCGGTTGACCCCCCTTTTGAAAAAGAAAAAGATGCTTTGCATGAAGCACTCTCAAAAATATGCGTGACTTTCCCGTCCCCTGGCTGACCCAGGGGAAGAAACGTCCTCTGAGAGCCATGATTTGTGCATTTTGGTTCTTTTAGAAACACAGCGAGGGGACTCCAACCACAGTCTCCCTCGTTGCCACTAATTGGGCCACACACACCCCACTTTACTGGCATCGGTTGACCCACCTTTTGAAAAAGAAAAAGATGCTTTGCATGAAGCACTCTCAAAAATACGCGTGCCTTTCCCGTCCCCTGGCTGACCCAGGAGAAGAAACGTCCTCTGAGAGCCATGACTTGTTCATCTTTTTTGTCTTTTAGAAACACAGCGAGGGGACTCCAACCACAGTCTCCCTCGTTGCCACTAATTGGGCCACACACACCCCACTTGACTGGCATCGGTTTACCCCCCTTTTGAAAAAGAAAAAGATTCTTTGCATGAAGCAGTCTCAAAAATACGCGTGCCTTTCCCATCCCCTGGCTGACCCAGGGGAAGAAACGTCCTCTGAGAGCCATGACTTGTTCATCTTTTTTGTCTCTTACAAACACAGCGAGGGAACTCCAACCACAGTCTCCCTCGTTGCCACTAATTGGGCCACACACACCCCACTTGACTGGCATCGGTTGACCCCCCTTTTGAAAAAGAAAAAGATGCTTTGCATGAAGCACTCTCAAAAATATGCGTGCCTTTCCCGTCCCCTGGCTGACCCAGGAGAAGAAACGTCCTCTGAGAGCCATGACTTGTTCATCTTTTTTGTCTTTTAGAAACACAGCGAGGGGACTCCAACCACAGTCTCCCACGTTGCCACTAATTGGGCCACACACACCCCACTTGACTGGCATCGGTTTACCCCCCTTTTGAAAAAGAAAAAGATGCTTTGCATGAAGCACTCAAAAATACGCGTGCCTTTCCTGTCCCTTGGCTGACCCAGGGGAAGAAACGTCCTCTGAGAGCCATGATTTGTGCATTTTGGTTCTTTTAGAAACACAGCGAGGGGACTCCAACCACAGTCTCCCTCGTTGCCACTAATTGGGCCACACACCCCACTTGACTGGCATCGGTTGACCCCCCTTTTGAAAAAGAAAAAGATACTTTGCATGAAGCACTCTCAAAAAGACGCGTGCCTTTCCCGTCCCCTGGCTGACCCAGGGGAAGAAAAGTCCTCTGAGAGACATGACTTGTTCATCTTTTTTGTCTTTTAGAAACACAGCGAGGGGACTCCAACCACAGTCTCCCTCGTTGCCACTAATTGGGCCACACACCCCACTTGACTGGCATCAGTTGACCCAATTTTCAAAATGAAAAAGATGCTTTGCATGAAGCACTCTCAAAAATACGTGTGCCTTTCCCATTTCCTGGCTGACCCAGGGGAAGAAAAGTCCTCTGAGAGCCATGTCCACATTGTCAGTGGACAGACACGTGTGCTTATCTGCCAGCAGACCCCCAGCAGCACTGAAGACAGGTTCCGAGAGAACGCTGGCTGCAGGACACAACAAGATCCCCAAGGCGTACGTGTCGAACTCATGCAATTTATCCAGATTGGAAGCCTAAAATGAGCAGGGCTCAAGTTGCACAGTAATGGCATCGATGTTTCCTTGCATATACTCATATATTCGTGTGTCCTCCTCTTTTTCCTTGTCCAGCTCTTTTGTTTTCGCATGAGTATATGTCCTTGTCACTTTCACATGTGTTTGTGTTGTGTTGTGAGTTGTTTTTCACCTTTTGGACACCTTTGAGGGTGTTTTCTAGGTGTTTCTATGTGTTTGTGAATGCCTGCCATTGTTTCCTATGCGGTTCGAGTTCGGTTCGTCGAACGTTCGACGAACCGAACTCGAACGGGACCTCTGTTCGGCGAACCGACCTCGAGCCGAACCAGGACCGGTTCGCTCATCTCTACTCACAAACCTGCATTTTTCAAGGGACATCCTACTCAACACTGTCTACACACAGCAGCCAGATCTCTGTCCCTCAGATGTGGACAAATAAAATATCATTTCCTGTGACCCATGACAAAGCTAAGAGGTTGATTTTATCCCTCTGTAAGCTCTTGGCTACCGAAATGCTGTCTTTCCGCCTGGTGGACACACAGGATTTTAGAGACCTTATGTCTGTCGCTCTGCCCCAGTACCAGATGCCCAGTCGCCACTACTTCTCTAAGAAAGGTATGCCCGCGCTACACCAGCATGTCGCACACAACATCACCGCTTCCTTGAGAAACTCTGTGTGTGAACAGGTGCATTTCACCACCGATACTTGGACCAGTAAGCATGTACAGGGATGTTACATGTCGCTGACTGGGCACTGGGTAACTATGGTGATAGATGGTGAAGGGTCTGCTGCACAAGTCTTGCCATCCCTACGACTTGTGTGTCAATCCTCTGTCTGTCCAAGTTCCGCCACTGCTTCTGCCTCCTCCACCTCGTCTGGGTCCTCCATCTCCGCCCCAAGCCTGCCTGGTCAGGCCACCAGCATTGTAACTGTGCAGAAGGAATCACGCACCCCTCATTACTATGCTGGCAGCAGAGCGCAACGGCATCAGGCTGTCTTTGTCTTGAAATGTCTTGGAACTAAGAGTCACACAGCGGCTGAGTTGTGGGCAGCTCTGGAGACTGAGTTTAATAAATGGTTGTCTCCACTCAACCTGCAGCCTGGTAAGGCCGTGTGCGTCAATGCTGCAAACCTGAGTGCGGCCCTTTGCCTGGGCAAGGTGACACATGTACCTTCTATGGCTCACGTGTTGAACCTTGTTGTCCAGCAATTTTTAACACACTATCCTGGCCTAGATGGCCTTCTGAACAGGGCACGAAAACTGTCTGCTCACTTCTGCTGTTCAACCGCCGCAGCTGAGCGACTTGCATCTCTCCAAAAGTCTTTCAGCCTGCCGGTTCATTGCCTGAAATGCGATGTGCTGACACGCTGGAATTCGACTCTCCACATGTTACAGCGATTGTGACAGCACCGCCGAGCCCTGGTGCAATACGTCATGACGTATAGCCTGGGCCATTGAGATGCAAAGGTAGGGCAGATCACCCTGATGGAGTGGTCTCAGATCAAGGACCTATGCACCCTTCTGCACAGTTTCGACATGGCGACGAATATGTTTAGCGCTGACAATGCCATTATCAACATGACAATTTCAGTCATTTACATGCTGCAGCATACGCTAAACACTATTCGGACTCAGGGGGTGGGACAAAAGGAAGGGGAGGAACTACAGGAGGATTCATATGTGCAAGAGACAACAACATTACCAAGGTCCAGACGTTCATCATCACCAACGCGGCAGGCATGGAACCATGGGGGACAGGGATCAACAAGGGCGCATGGTAGCAGGCAAAATGTTGAGGAAGGTGCAGGAGAACATGAAGAAATGGAGGACGAACAGTCCATGGACATGGAAGACTCAGCGGATGAGGGAGACCTTGGTCAAATTTCAGTTGAAAGAGGTTGGGGGGAGATGTCAGAGGAAGAAAGAACGGTTAGCACCTCTATGCCACAAACACAGCGTCGACTTGGTCCACATGGCTGCGCCATACACATGAGCGCCTTCTTGCTGCACTACCTCCAACATGACCCTCGTATTGCCAAAATTAGAAGTGATGATGAGTACTGGCTTGCCACACTATTAGATCCCTGGTACAAGTCCAAATTTTGTGACATAATTCCAGCCGTAGAAAGGGACGCACGTATGCAGGAGTATCAGCAAAAGCTGTTACTCGATCTTAACTCGGCTTTTCCACCAAACACCCATGGTGCACAGAGTGAATCTCCCAGTTGTAACTCGACAAACATGGGACGGTCTCGTCATCTTCAACAGTCTAACCGTACCAGCAGCACCGTATCTGGTGCTGGTAACAGCAATTTTATTGAATTTTTTCATAATTTTTTTAGACCATCCTTTGCAAAGGCCACCAGAGAAAACAAGTCTGACACATAGTCAACGGCTGGAGAGGATGATACAGGAGTATCTCCAAATGAACATCAATGCCATGACTTTGCAAATGGAGCCTTGCTCATTTTGGGCTTCAAATCTTGAAAAATGGCCAGAGCTCTCCACTTACGCTTTGGAGATGTTGTCGTGTCCAGCTGCCAGAATTGTCTCTGAATGTGTCTTCAGTGCTGCTGGGTGTGTGCTGACAGATAAGCACACACGTCTGTCCAGTGACAATGAGGACAGACTAACGTTCATCAAAATGAACAAGTCATGGATCCACAAGGAATTTACTACCCCTGTGTCATCCTGGGGAGAGTAAATGCTTGTGTATTTTGAATTTGCTTGCTGCAAATCTATCTGTGAAGTGTACAACTGGGGCACAAGTGCTGCCACTGAAGGGGTGGGTGTCTGTGTGGCCCAATTTTTGGAAAAAGGGAGACTCCGCTTGGAGTAACCCTTTCTTGCTGTGTTTTTAAAAAGGAGCTAAGATGAACAAGTCATGGTTCAGCAAACACTTTGCTACCTACCCCGGTGTCATCCTGGGGAGGGTTAAGGATGGTGTATGTTTGAATGTGCTTGATGCAAATCTACCTGTGAAGTGTACAACTGGTGCACAAGTGCTGCCACTGAAGGGGTGTGTGTGGGGCCCAATTTTTGAAAAAAAAGGGAGACTCCGCTTGGAGTAACCCTTGCTTGCTGTGTTTCTAAAAATGTTCCAAGATGAACAGATCTGGGATCAGCAAACACTTTGCTACCTACCTCGGTGTCATCCTGGGGACAATAAAGAATGGCGTATTTCTGAATGTGCTTGATGCAAATCTACCTGTGAAGTCTACAACTGGGGCACAAGTGCTGCCACTGAAGGGGTGGGTGTCTGTGTGGCCCAATTTTTCGAAAAAAGGGAGACTCCGCTTGGAGTCACCCTTGCTTGTTGTGTTTTTAAAAAGGAGCCAAGATGAACAAGTCATGTTTCAGCAAATTCTTTGCTTCTTACCCCGGTGCCATCCTGGGGATGGTTAAGGATGGCGTATGTTTGAATGTGCTTGATGCATATCTACCTGTGAAGTGTACAACTGGGGCACAAGTGCTGCCACTGAAGGGGTGTCTGTGTGGCCCAATTTTTGGAAAAAAGGGAGACTCCACTTGGAGTAACCCTTGCTTGCTGTGTTTCTAAAAATGATCCAAGATGAACAAGTCATGGTTCAGCAAACACTTTGCTACCTACCCCGGTGTCATCCTGGGGAGGGTTAAGGATGGTGCATGTTTGAATGTGCTTGATGCAAATCTACCTGTGAAGTGTACAACTGGTGCACAAGTGCTGTGTTTTTAAAAAGGAGCTAAGATGAAGAAGTCATGGTTCAGCAAAGACTTTGCTACCTACCCCGGTGTCATCCTGGGGACAGTTAAGGATGGCGTATTTCTGAATTTGCTTCATGCAAATCTACCTGTGAAGTGTACAACTGGGACACAAGTGCTGCCACTGAAGGGGTGTGTTACGGTTCCCATTCCCGTTGATGGTCACTATGAATACCTCGTCATGCCTTTTGGTCTGTGTAATGCACCCGCAGTGTTCCAGGACTTCGTAAATGACGTGTTTAGGGATTTACTGTTATCATTGGTGGTGGTATACCTGGATGATATACTACTTTTTTTTCCCGACCTGGAGACACATCTGTTGGATGTGATCAGGGTTCTGTCACGTGTAAGGGAGCACTCTCTGTTTGCCAAACTCGAGAAATGTATATTTGAGAAAGCCTCTCTACCCTTCTTAGGCTATATCATTTCTCATCAGTGGTTGGCAATGGATCCTGCGAAGCTTTCTGCAGTTATGGAATGGGCTGAACCTCATTCCTTGAAAGCAGTACAACGCTTCCTGGGATTCATAAATTATTACCGGCAATTTATACCACACTTTTCTACCTTGGTAGCTCCGTTAGTGGCTTTGACTAAAAAGGGCGCCAATCCTAAGGTCTGGTCTACTGAGACATCAAGGCAGTTAAAGAACACTTTTCATCTG
Organism: Anomaloglossus baeobatrachus; assembly: GCF_048569485.1. Taxonomy (NCBI): domain Eukaryota; kingdom Metazoa; phylum Chordata; class Amphibia; order Anura; family Aromobatidae; genus Anomaloglossus; species Anomaloglossus baeobatrachus. Next base: position 303,371,574 of record NC_134355.1, on the reverse strand, counting down.
CTCCTGTCCTCCAAAGACCTGACGAGAATAAGCCCTTTCTCATGGAGGTGGACGCCTCCTCTGTTGGAGCTGGGGCAATTCTATATAAAAAAAACAGCTCAGGTAGAAAAAGACCGTGTTTTTTCTTTGCAAAGATGTTCTCTCCTGCTGAGAGGAACTACACTATTGGTGACAGGGAATTACTTGCTCTAAAATTAGCATTGGAAGAGTGGCGTCACTTGCTCGAGGGAGCCAGGCAGCCCTTTCAGGTCTTTACAGACCATAAGAACCTGACATATTTGCAAACTGCACAACGTTTGAATCCTCGGCAAGCTCGCTGGTCCTTGTTTTTCTTTCGGTTTAACTTCTCCATTAATTATCTTACCGGGAGTAAGAATAATAAGGCCGATACACTCTCTCACTCCATGGAATCATCTCAGGAAGAGAATGAGGACCCTCGTCTCATTCTTCCATCTAGGGTTTTTCACACACTCTCTCCTGTAACGTTAGACCAAATCCCACCGGGCAAGACCTTTGTTCCGCCTAATCGACAAAATGATATATTGTCGTGGGCCCACACCTCAAAGGTGGGTGGGCATTTGGTATTAGACGGACACGAGAGTTACTCGAGAGGTGGTATTGGTGGCCACATTTCCACTCCTATGTTATTCTAATAAGGTAGTCGCTGTGACTTAAACAGTATACGCCACTATTGGTCTTGGTGACACTGTGACGCAACAGTGTCAGTACCACTTTGGTGGTACAGGTTTCCCCTATCCTCTGCCATACTCTGCAGCAGAGCTCTGCACGGTGGAACCTGACTGTCGGATAGCCTTCCATTCCCTTATTATCCGACAGCCCCCGTAACAGGGTGGGTGTCTGTGTGGCCCAATTTTTTGAATAAAGGGAGACTCCGCTTGGAGTAACCTTTGCTTGCTGTGTTTTTAAAAAGGAGCCAAGATGAACAAGTCATGTTTCAGCAAAGACTTTGCTACCTACCCCAGTACTAGAGTTGAGCACGGTTCGTGGTTCGTGGTTCTCCAGTTCGCGGTTCGAGTGATTTTTGGGGGTGTTCTAGATCGAACTAGAACTCGAGCTTTTTGCTACAGCTCGATAGTTCTAGATACGTTCGAGAATGGTTCTAGCAGCAAAAAGCAGTACTTTTTACAGCTACAGTGTGCAGGAGCCATCGCTGGCAGCCTGCCAGAAGCTGGTAACCAAGATAAACATCGGGTATCCAAGAAAAGCGCTTTAGTTAGTAACCCGATGTTTATCCTAGTTACGTGCAGAAAGCCCACACTTCCCCGCTCAGCTCACGCCGCCCCCTCCTGCACGCGGCATGTAGACATACATACACACACACACACACACACACACTCACACACGTCCCCAGCCATGCAGTCCACGACACTGACGTCCTCCTGTCACTCTGCACACATGGTCCCGCTTGGCTTACCTGCGGTGATGAAGTCCCGACCTCAGCGCTGTCACTGTCTTCCATGGCCGCCGCTTGTCACATCACCTTCTCTCGCTTCCGACCCGAGACTGACTAGCGGTGACATCACGGGCCTCTCGCGATACTTGGCTGTGAAGGTCATTGAACTCAGTGACAGGTGCTGTCGGCAGTGCAGGAGATCAGCGCAGGTAATGTACCTCGCTGACAGCAGCACTTGTCATGCCCTGCAGTGACCTGGGCTGACCCATTGATGTTAGCTCAGGTCACTGCACTGCTCTCCCAGCCAATGGGGAACATCCTGCTCTTCATTGACTGGGACAGTGTGGATCGTCATGGCAACCCCTTGGATTACACCAGACCTGGATTTGTTTTTCTTTCTAATAAATTGGTTAAAGAGGGAATGTATTGGGGAGTGTTTTTTCAAATAAAAATGTGTTTGTCGTCTATTTTTTTTTATTACTGACTGGGTTGGTGATGTCGGGTATCTGATAGACACCTGACCTCACCAACCCCAGGGCTTGGTGCCAGGTGACATTACACATCTGGTATTAACCCCATATATTACCCCGTTTGCCACCGCACCAGGGCGCAGGATGAGCTGGGGCGAAGCACCAGGATTGGCACATCTAATGGATGCGCCACTTCTGGGGCGGCTGCGTCCTGCTATTTTTAGGCTGGGGAGAGTCCAATAACCATGGACCTCCCTAGTCTGAGAATATCAGACCACAGCCGCCTGCTTTACCCTAGCTGGCTACAAAAATAGGGGGAACCCTACGCCATTTTTTTTTTTCATTTTTTTGGCTAAATACAAAGCTAAGCACCCCTTAGGGCCACATGAAAGGCACCAAAGGGTGCAAAATTACAAAATGCAGGAGAGTGGGACATTATGTGTCTTTCTGCCATTATAATGACAGAAAAGACTGATATGAAGTGCACAAGCACAAGAAAATCACCAGAGCGCTCTACGCTGTGAAAAGCAGTAGAAAATGGCACTGGAGTGAACATGTGACCGCCTCATGTAGGATGAAGCTATGGATCCTGGGTAAATTTATGCATTTAACCTCCTTCAGATTTTTTGCAGTACACAAAAAAAACGGAAGGCACACGGATGACAAACAGATGACGTACAGACCGTCTACGGAACGGAAACGGATGCCACACGGATGCACCCGTGAAAAAAAACGGACTGTTTTTTGCAGACCGCAAAAATGGATCGGTCGTGTTAATGTAGCCTTATTCTGATCTGCCGTTTATAAACAGCAGGCAGAAATAAGTGAATAGTGCCCCCCAGCGTCAGAAAATCTTCGGGGTTTCAGGGCTAGCTGAGACCCTGGAGATCATGATTCAGGACGGTTTTTCCGGTCCTCGCTCACGTGATCACAGGTATACACCGTACACCGATGATCACGTTACAGTAAATGACAGCGCCGGTAAAAAATTATTTATCTCCCATCTGGCATTAACAAACACTTCTCCACTTCTTCTCCACTTTTTCTCCACTTTTTCTCCACTTTTTCTCCACTTTTATTCCACTTCTCCACTTTTTCTCCACTTTCTCTCCATTTTTTCTCCATTTTTTCGCCATTTTTTCGCCACTTTTTCTCCACTTTTTCTCCACTTCTTCTCCACTTTTTCTCCACTTTTTCTCCACTTCTCCACTTTTTCTCCACTTTTTCTCCACTTTTTCTCCACTTTCTCTCTATTTTTTCTCCACTTTTTCTCCACTTTTTCTCCACTTCTTCTCCACTTTTTCTCCACTTTTTCTCCACTTTTATTCCACTTCTTCTCCACTTTTTCTCCACTTTTTCTCCACTTCTCCACTTTTTCTCCACTTCTTCTCCACTTTCTCTCCATTTTTTCTCCACTTTTTCTCCACTTTTTCTCCACTTTTTCTCCACTTTTTCTCCGTTCTTTTTCCATGGTCGGTCTACCCATTAGCTCTGCCATGCATAGTGTAGCTCTACACCTACTGCACATGTTACTTTATGATTGACATCTCTTTCGTACCAGAGCTGTCTAAGCCTACTCTGACCCCATATTTGTCATTACTATATTGTCCTTGTACTGTATTATGACATTTGTATCATGTGTTTCATTTCTTGCTGTGTTGCAATTTTTTTGCTGCATCCCAATTGTACCTCTACATTGTTCGAATTTATGTTATTGTTCTCTCACTCTTATGTGATACTGATTATTCTCATTTTTCATGATTACATGCAGATAAGTCCAATCTGATGAAGGCTCAGGCTGAAACGTCATTTGTAACTTGTTTTGGACAAAAACATATATGCTTATGAAAAAAATTTTTTTCTTAATACGGACCAATAAAGAGTGATTTTGCATTACTATCCGTTGTGACTTACTGACTTTCTGGGAGATTTAGAGTGCCGAGGTTACTCACTAATTTTATCTATTATTACCTCTGAGCACCTATATACCAGTGAGCAGAGCTTCCTCTACAGTAGTTCTCCTGATTAGGCATGCCCTTACCTCATGAGCAGGGCATTGCAGCTTTGGTAGCAACCATTACGACATGGACTCTGCTGCTGTGGACCCGGGGAGAGTGAGTGCAGATTCATTGCACCCACACTCCTCACATGAAGGGTCCGCACTCCTAGAAAATGGGGGATACGTTCCCTGAGTGTCTCCCCCCCATATTCTAGACGGTCCAGAGTCGTCGTGGGACCCCTTTATTTTTTTTCTTACAATAAATTGGTGAAAGAGGAAATGATTTGGGAACTGTTTTTTGAAATAAATTACTTTTGTCGATTTTTTTTTGTTAGTATTGACAGTTTATGATGTTGGGTATCTAATAGACGCCATGACATCACAAACTGCTGGGCTTGATCTCAGGTGACTTTACAGCTAGTATCAACCCGATTTATTACCCCATTTGTCACTGCACCAGGGCACGGGATGAGCTGAGGTGAAGCGCCAGGATTGGCGCATCTAGTGGATGCGCCACGTCTGGGGTGCCTGCGGCCTGCTATTTTTAGGCTGTGAAGACCCAATAACTATGGACCTTCCCACCCTGAGAATACCAGACCACAGCTGTCCGCTTTACCTTGGCTGGTGATCCAATTTGGGGGGGACCCTACTTTTTTCGTGTAATTATTATTTATAAAATAATTATAAAAAAAGAGCCTGGGGGACCTCGACATTGGATCCCCAACCACGGTAAAGCTGCCAGCTGTGGTTTTCAGGCTACAGCCGTCTGCTTTACCCTAGCTGGCTATCAAAAATGGGGGGACCCAACGTCATTTCTTTTTTAACTATTTTTTAAATAGAAAAAATTAATGGGCTTCCCTGTATTTTGATTGCCAACCAAGGTAACGGCAGGCAGATGTGGGTGGCAACCCATAGCTGTCTGCTTTATCTGCGCTGAGAATCAAAAATACTGCGGAGCGCTACGTCATTTTTTTTAAAGATTTATTTTTACAGCACTGTGATGTCCAGCAATCAAAATACAGGGAAGCCCATTTTGTTTTTAGTTATTTAAATAAATAATTAAAAAAAATATATATGGGCTCCCGCTGCATTTTTTGTATTGCTAGCTAAGGGTAATCCAAGCAGCTACTGGCTGCTAACCCCCACTGCTTGGTGTTACCTTCACTGGCAATGGAAAATCCACAGAAGCATTTTTGATTTTTTTTTGCCAAAAAACTACAAAAAAAGGACGTGAGCTTCGCCATATTTTTGTATGCTAGCCAGGTATAGCAGGCAGGTGGTAGAAGAGTTGGATACAGCGCCAGAAGATGACGCTTCTATGAAAGTGCCATTTTCTGAGGCGGCTGCAGACTGCAATTCGCAGCAGTGGGGCCCAGAAAGCTCAGGCCAACCTGTGCTGCGGATTCCAATCCCCAGCTGCCTAGTTGTAACTGGCTGGGCACAAAAATGGGGCAAAGCCTATATCATTTGTTTTCTAATTATTTCATGAAATTCATGAAATAATAAAAAAAGGGCTTCCCTTTATTTTTGGTTCCCAGCCGGGTACAAATAGGCAACTGGGGGTTGGAGGCAGCCCGTGGCTGCCTGCTGTACCTGGCTAGCATACAAAAATATGGCGAAGCCCACGTCATTTTTTTGGTGGCCAAAAAACTTCTGCATACAGTCCAGGATGGAGTATGCTGAGCCTTGTAGTTCTGCAGCTGCTGTCTGCTCTTCTCCATACAGACAGACAGCACCTGCAGAACTACAAGGCTCAGCATACTCCATCCAGGACTGTATGCAGAAGTTTTTTGCCCACCAAAAAAATGACGTGGGCTTCGCCATATTTTTGTATGCTAGCCAGGTACAGCAGGCAGCCACGGGCTGCCTCCAACCCCCAGTTGCCTATTTGTACCCGGCTGGGAACCAAAAATATAGGGAAGCCCATTTTTTTTAATTATTTCACCTATTTCATGAAATAATTAAAAAACAAATGACGTGGGCTTCGCCCCATTTTTGTGTCCAGCCAGGTACAACTAGGCAGCTGGGGATTGGAATCCGCGGCACAGGTTAGCCCGAGGTTTCTGGGCGCCTCTGCTGCAAATTTCAGTCCGCAGCCGTCCCAGAAAATGGCGCTCTCATAGAAGCGCCATCATCTTGCGCTGTATCCAACTCTTCCAACAGCCCTGGAGCCGGGTGGCTTGTTGGGTAATCATGAGTTAATACTGGCTTTGTTTTACTAGCCAGTATTAAGCCAGAGATTCTTAATGTCAGGCACGTTTGACCCGGCCATTAAGAATCTCCAATAAAGGGTTAAGAAAAAAGACACCACAAAGAGAAAAAATACTTTAATAGAAATAAATACACAGACACATTAGAGACTCCATCTTTATTACCCCCTGTCAGCCCAATAAATCCCCAATTATCCAGCGCTGATAAGAGGTTTTTTTATTAATATTTTATACTTTTTATTGCTATCCTTGTTTTAGACACAAATTTATTCAAAACAATTCACAGAATAGAACAAGGAAAAAGAAAGAAGAATAAACCACATATGGTAGAAATAAAAATAAAAGTAAAAATAAAGAAAAGTAATTGATAGTGCAGCAAACAGATACCAGGTGTCTGGTTGCAGTACCCCGGCCGGTAGTAGAGCAATTATTAAATCTAGTATAGTATATTAAGTGATGCTTCAATGCATATGATATTTAATGCCAATTGAAACTATCACTGCAATATGATTTTTCAGATACCTGGAGAGTTTTTTTCAATCCATAAGCAAAAAGGTTTTTAATAGAGGCTTAAATTATAAGCAGCAATTTCAGCGTTCCAAGTGCCTTTAAATGAATTTGAAGAAACTGCACTTCAGGATTGTAGTGAGGATTGTAGTGAGGATGAGGTGCCCCAGCTCATCACTTGATAACCCGGGGCAGCTCATCCTCACTACAATCGGGAAGCAGCGTGCAGCCTTCACTCCGTGAGAGATCAGTGCTGCTGGCTGTCAGCGGTAACAGCGGTAACAGTGGTAACGCTGACAGACACGTTACCATAGCAACGGTGCTCTCGGAGCCGCGGTTAGCGGTGACGTCACCGCTAACTGCATTGCTATGGCAACGGTGATCTCCGTTAATGACCGGCTGTGTCAGCCGGTCCCTAACGGAACAGGGAGTCGACCATGTGCTAGAGCATGTCGCCGGTACACGGCGATACACATATGTGCACCGTGTACCGGAGAGTGCAATGACAGGTCCTACATGACGCGTCATAGTCATGTGACCAGTCTGTAGCCAATGGGATAATAGCCCCATGACTGGTCACATGGCTATTTTGACGTCACGATAGGTCCTGCATCGCTGCTGGCAGGTGCTGGTCACCGGGAGGATTCAGCGATCATCGGATGGAATAGCGGCAGGAGACAGAGGGCAGGAGGGATCGCGGGGACCGGTAAGTGTTATGGCAATGTTTATTAACTGTTTGTGTACATTTATCATGCATTTTTATGTGTTTGTGATTGCCTTCCATTATAGCCTATGCGGTTCGAGTTCGGTTCGTCGAACGTTCGACGAACCGAACTCGAACGAGACCTCTGTTCGGCGAACCGACCTCGAGCCGAACCGCGACCGGTTCGCTCATCTCTACCCAGTACCGTCCTGGGGACAGTTAAGGATGGCATATTTTTGAATGTGCTTGATGCAAATCTACCTGTGAAGTGTACAACTTACAACTGGGGCACAAGTGCTGCCACTGAAGGGGTGGGTGTCTGTGTGGCCCAATTTTTGGAAAAAAGGGAGACTCCGCTTGGAGTAACCCTTGCTTGCTGTGTTTCTAAAAATGATCCAAGATGAACAGATCTGGGATCAGTAAAGACTTTGCTACCTACCCCGGTGCCATCCTGGGGATGGTTAAGGATGTCGTATTTTTGAATGTGCTTGATGCAAATCTACCTGTGAAGTGTACGACTGGGGCTCAAGTGCTGCCACTGAAGCGGTGTCTGTGTGGCTCAATTTTTGGAAAAAAGGGAGACTCCGCTTTGAGTCACCTTGCGGTGTTTTACATCATTTTAGAAGGGCGTGCCATGCCTATATCTGTGTCTCCTCCTCTTTTTCATTGTCCAGCTCTTTTGTTTTCGCATGAGTATATGTCCTTGTCAACTTTCCCATGTGTTTGTGTTGTGTTGTGAGTTGTTTGTCACCTTTTGGACACCTTTGAGGGTGTTTTCTAGGTTTTTTTATGTGTTTGGTATTGCCTCCCATTGTTTCCTATGTGGTTCAAGTGGTTCGCCGAACCGAACGCGAACCAGACCTCGGTTTGGCGAACCGAACTCGAGCCGAACCACGACCAGTTCGCTCATCTCTACTCACAAGCCTTTGGAGTTGATTGCATTGGATCATGTGATACAGCCTACTACAAATCAAGTTTCCCACGCACTGACTATCACCCATCACTATACTAAATTTGTTGTGGCAGTGACAGTCAAAGATCTTACAGTGAAACAACAGCCAAAATCTTCAGTAAGACTTTTGTACAACTTTATGAATACTCAGAAAAGATCCTAACTGACAGAGGTGCTGCATTTTAATCCAAATTGTTCCAAGAACTGTGTGCCAGCTATGGCTGTAAAACATTGCATATCATCATCAGTGTAATTGCCTGTGTGAGTGGATGAACAAGACTGTAATTTACATGCATGCTGTACACCATACCTGCTCAGCAGACAACTGATTGGCCAAATCTACTGTCAGAGTCAATCAGTCTCTACTAGAGTTGAGCCATGTTCGAGTCGAATGGTTCGCCAATTTCATGTTCGAGTGATTTTGGGGGGTGTTCGAGTCGTTTGACGAACTCGAACGATTTGCTTAAAGTTCGGCAGTTCGAGTTACGTTCGAGAACGGTTCGATCATCAAATGCGTGGCTTTTCACAGTATCTATGCACGTTGCTTATCTGCATGGGTCATGCGTCCCCAGCACAATCCCTCTCTCTTTCCTACTCACCGATCACGGGCGCCTCGCTGCACTGCTGTCACACATCTCCGGCGGATTTTCCCATGATTGGTTGCAGTCAGACACGCCTCCTCGATGAGTGACAGCTGTCTCACTGCAACCAATCACAGCCGCTGGTGGGCGGATCCATATCGTGCAGTAAAATAAATAAATAATTAAAAAAAAGTGGTTCCCCCAATTTTGATACAAGCCAGGATAAAGCCACACGGCTGAAGGCTGGTATTGTCAGGATGGGGAGTGCCACGTTATGGGGAGCCCACCACCCTAACAATATCACCCAGCAGCTGCCCGGAATTGCCGCATCCATTGGATGCGACAGTCCAGGGACTCTACCTGGCTCATTCCAAATTGCCCTGGTGCAGTGATAATCGAGGTAATAACGGGGTTATTCATGACAAGCGTATCCCCGAGACACCTTCCATGATTAACGTGTAAGTAAAAGTAAAGAAACACACACAGCGAAAAATCCTTTATTTGGAATAAAAGACAAAAAAACCCCTCATTTACCTCTTTATTATTCCCCAAACAACAATCCAGGTCCGAAGTAATCCACACGACAATGTCAGCTCTGCTACATGAAGATAATGGAAGCCCTGTAAAACACGAGCAATCTGTGTTTTCTCCACGCAGCACCTGAACTGTGCCACGCTGTCACTGGAGACTTCACTCTACAATGCAGAGGTTAAGATAACCTCATTAGAGGCAGTGGCTCAATGGTTAGAGCTACTGCCTAAGAAGCATTAGTTCACGAGTTCAAGTCCCGGCTGCCCCGGTAAAGAATTTAATTTATTTTTAAAATATAATTATTATTTATTTATAACTATAATTTCATTTAATTATGCACTGAGGGGAGGAGCCGGATATCAGCTGTGAGCTGCGGGACACACCTAAAATCGAAGCAGTTCACGGAATGTGGCTGCATTGCTCTTTCCTCTCTCTCTCTCCCCTCTCTCTTGTTCTCTCTCTCTCTTGTTCTCTCTCTCTCTTGTTCTTTCTCTTTCTTGTTCTCTCTTTCTTGTTCTCTTTCTCTCTCTCCTCTCTTTCTCTCTCCTCTCTCTGCTCTCTCTTTCTTTCTCTTGTTCTCTCTCTCTCTTGTTCTCTCTCTCTTGTTCTCTCTCTCTTGTTCTCTCTCTCTCGTTCTCTCTCTCTCTCGTTCTCTCTTTCTCTCTCTTTCTCTCTCTTTTTATCTCTCTTCTCTCTCTTCTCTCTCTCTTCTCTCCTCTTCTCTCTCCTCCTCTCCCCTTCTCTCTCTCTTCTCTCCCTCTCTCTTCTCTTTTCTCTCTCTTTTCTCTCTCTTTTCTCTCTCTCAGACCTGGCGATGATCAGCTGATGCGGTCACCTGATGGAATCAGCTGACACTAAAGGGGGCTTTACACGTTATGATATCGTTAATGTTTTATCGTCGGGGTCACGTTGTTAGTGATGCACATCCAGCGTCATTAACGATATCGCAGCGTGTGACACTTTTATTTGACCTAAAACGATCGCAAAAGCGGACAAAATCGTTTGCCGCAGAGAGGTCGTCCTAAAAACTAAAAATCGTTTACCTCTCATTAGCGATGTTGTTCCTCGCTCCTGCGGCAGCACATATCGCTGTGTGTAACACCGCAGGAGCGAGGAACATCTCCTTACCTGCCTCCACCGGCTATGTGGAAGGAAGGAGGTGGGCGGGATTTTACGTCCCGCTTATCTCCGCCCCTCTGCTTCTATTAGACATTTGCCGTGTGACGTCGCTGTGACGCCGCACGACCCACCCCCTTAGAAAGGAGGCGGATCGCCGGCAAGAGCATCGTCGCAGGTAAGTCCATGTGACAAGGGTGAGCGATTTTGTGCGCGACGAACAGCGATATACCCGTGTTGCACAAACGATGGGGCGGGTACGCACGCTAGCGATATTGGCACTGATATCGTAGCGTGTAAAGCCCCCTTAAAAGTTGAGCGGAGAGCCCAGCTTTTTACCGCCCGGCCGGCTAAACTATCAGCTGCTGCTGTCGGACAGGAGTCTGCACAGAAGTGTGTAGTTTTTTGTTTTTTTTCACTGATGCATCAGCTGATTGTATAAAAGCCGTTTATACAATCAGCTGCTGCGTCATGTGATTCAGGCCCTTAAACCTGACACATCATCTGATCGCTTTGCCTTCCAGCAAAGCGATCAAATGATATTGAATCCGGATTGGACGGCGCGCGACCCTTGACCCAGGATTACTGTGGAGGGGGGTTCTTTATTTCAATAGCGATGGAGTCACTATTTGTGTTGTGTTTTATTTCTAATAAAAATATTTTCTGTGTTGTGTTTTTTTTTAATCTGTACTAGAAATTCATGGTGGCCATGTCTAATATTGGCGTGACACCATGAATTTCGGGCTTAGGGCCAGTTGATAATATACAGCTAGCCCTAACCCCATTATTACCCAGCGAGCCACCCATCACCATCGCAGCTGGAAAAGTTGGATACAGCGCCAGAAGATGGCGCTTCTATAAAAGCACCATTTTCTGGGGTGGCTGCGGACTGCAATTCGCAGCAGGGGTGTCCAGAAAGCTTGGACACCCTGCTGTGCGGATTCCAATCCCCAGCTGCCTAGTTGTACCTGGCTGGACACAAAAATTAAGCGAAGCCCACGTCATTTTATTTATTTTTTTTTTTTTTAAATTTCATGAAATTCATGAAATAATTAATGTCATTGTGGAAGAACAAATGAAAATCGTACGCCAGAGACAAGAGGTAAATCCCAATTTTAATACCAAAGTGAAATCTTTAACAATTGGAGATTGAGTCTGTCAAAAGAAGAATCATCACGGCAGCAGCAATTTAGATGAGAAGTTGGAGACTAGGACATATGTCATTTGAGCTATCCATCCACTTGGAGTAAAAATCTACAAGATCTCTAAAGAGCGTGAAGAGACAACCAAGGTGGTAAAGTGCAGTCAGCTGAAGCTTTGCCTGATAGACATTCATGATCTCTCCAGAGATTTCCATCCACAGGATGACTTTAGAGCTGTTTCAAGAGAAAATCCTGCAGAAACTGCCATTCTAGATAACATACTTCTAAAGGTCAGAGACAGCTACAAGATCTAAAGGTAATATGTTTTCTGTTGGCTGGCCACATTTGGCTGGAGACATTTTTCTGTTGAGTTGTTCTGTAGAAGCTGAGGGGGAAGGTAAAGGGGCAGCCATAGCTCTTGTATTACTGTTATGATCCAGGATCGGTATTCTCTGCTCCAGCGTTTCCCAGACCCAGCCTGGTCGTGTCAGGGGTTAACTCCCATCAGTCTCGTTCTGGTTATAGGAGACACTATATCTGGGTGCTGCACCTGCATTCCTGTGCTGCTTATAGTTTTGCTGTGCAGTCTGTGACTGGCTCTGGTGAGATTGCCTGTTTGGTCTGACTCCTTGTTACCATGCCTTGACCTGTACCCTCCTACATTTGTCCGTCTGTCCCAGTCCCTGACTTCCCACTCCTGTCTGTTGTTTGTGTTTCTCTCTGCATACCTGATCTCCCGGCTTCCAACTCGGTTCTGTTTTTGTACTTGATTTTAATCCTCCCTTTGCAGTGATTTGACTTTCTTGGCTACACCCTGACTGTTTGACTACTCTATTGCCCCCTGATGGTTCGCCTGTTAACTGCCTGCTGAAGTTACTCTGCTGTACTTCAGATGCCTTTCTGTTACAGTGTTACTTTGACTCTCCTTCACTACTCTGCTGCCACCTAGTGGGGAATATGCTGTACTACGTCTTACCAGCCCTTTTTACAGCGTGACAATTATGCATTCCTGCAGAAAAAGAAGCTAAGGAAGCACTGCATCTGATGTATAATGACATGACTACCCTAGAGAGTAACTATGATTGCTGAATATGAATTAAGCCTGTATGTAAACTTACAGCAAGTAAATGTGTGGTTTTCTACTGCTCCACTGGCTTCCCTTTTTTCTGCACTAATCAGAGTGCACAACAAAACACCACAATGCCAGGAAACAGCAATAATTTGAGTTCAACCTGGAATCTCAATCTCTCCTTTCTTTTTATTTGTTTTTTTCCTTTTGTCACTGCCATGGTGCGTGGTTACTACCACACACCGCAGAGTCCATGGCAAGTGATTAGGGACGGACGAACACCCAGATGTTCAGTGTTCAGGAGACTCGCCTGAACGTTTTCTAAAGTTCGCGTTCGGATTCTGATATAAGGCGAACTTTCGTCCGAACACCAAACTTGAACATTACAGTTATGGGATGGGGCGGGGGGGGCTGTAAAATAAAGAATATAGCTAATAATAAACATTTTCATTATACTTACAGGTCCCGCGACACGTCCTGCAGACTCTATCTCCCGCCGCTTCTCCGTCAAATCATCGCTGTGCCCTCCCGGTAACCAGCACTGATGATAGGACCTTCCGTGATATCATAGCATGTGACCAGTCACGTGAGTATTATCTCATTGGCTACAGACTGGTCATATGGCTATGACGTCATGCTAGGTCCTGAACATTATATGAAGAAAAGAGCTACATATGACAGGGAGCACACCTACAATAATGTATATATAAAAGGCAAATCTTTATTGTGGCAACAAGAATAAAAACACTTAAAAAATGTAACACACCAAATAACACGGCCTGATACCCCTTGTGACAACCGTCATATACACAGCATGAACAATAATATTCAATGGAGAAGACGTCATATATATAAAATATGAATCATGCAAAAATGTAGAAAGGCTGATGGAATAACTCACATAAGTGCAAGATGCCAACTGGCTCGTTCACAGTCAGAGAGACCTGTTATAAGAATTATATATAACCGTATAGTGAAAATACCAACGGCCATAATACACAGTCATATCCTAGGAGAGGTATGTTGTATGAGCAACAAACAATACCAATATATGTCAAAAGGATCAATAATACCTCCCAGAACACGTGATGGCAAGCAATTATACAAACACAGACAGGACTGTATAGAGTATGGCAGCCAAAGTTGGCAAGGAATTAGACCATATTCAAAGGAGAGCCAAAGGTGGTACACAGGGGTCAGAAAATACCGTGGGGAACCCACGCGTATCGCCGCACAGCGGCTTCCTCAGGGCAAGTGTGTACATCACAGCCCACAACAAAGAAGGTATATAAGCCTGTTCATTCAATTGCATAACAATCACCTGTGTGGAGGCTGGCAGGGAAACCCAGACATAGCCACGTGGGGGCGCGTATTACAGCGGCTGTAATGCATGATGATGCGCGCCGCCATCTTGGAAATTCCGCGCATGCGCGGAAAGTCACAGATCGGCGCGCGTCATCAACAGGGAACTGCGCATGCGCGATCTCCCGAATAACCGGAGAAGCAGCAATAATCAAGGGGAATCCTGTATATGTACATGGGGGACCACAGCACCCGCAAAAAGTATGGTAATGAGCCCGGAAGTATAGATATATATCACAGGAACACCCAGACTTCAGTGCAAGAGGTAAAGTCAAGTAAGGAAAAATAAAATGTGAAAAAAGATAGATATATAAATAAATAAGCGAAAATAAATGCAAATAAGTATGAGAAAAATCAAATGAATAAATGAGGAATAGAGAAAAAAAAAAAAAAAAAAAAAATAATAATGAATAAAATATAAAAAATACAAAAAAATAGAAAATAAAAAATAAGAAATAAAAAATGAATGAACAATTATGAAATAAAAATAATGATGAGCTGAAAATGAAACATAATTAAATTAGAAACATTTTGCAATATCCAGTATACACTAAGAGTCAAAGAAGTTCCACAGGTATTCCATATAGAGTGAATGGATCATCTTGCGCCATGGAAAAACAGATTACATAGTCCACACTCGGAGGTCATTATTTGAAATATGCGATAAAGCCCAAAGGGTCCGCAGAAGGCTACAGTCAGACAATGTAGTTCCCCAGATATTTCATATATCATGGGGTAGACGTCTGACAAGGAGAAAAGTATCAACTTAATGCCCCAGTCGATGGTCTTATGTGGGGTAGCGACCAAATGACAAAAAGTCCACAAGAGAAAGAAGGGAGTCCAAGATGTTCCCCGGCTCTTCCATGTAGAATAAAATAGACGACTTGCCGGAGGAGAGTCAAAATTTCATAGTCCGCGGTCAGTAGTCCTATACAGGATGTAGACCCAGGGTCAGAATACCTACAGAAGAAAGAAGGTAGGCATAAGAAAAAGGGGGGCGAGTCACCCCAAAAAACCGGTGAATAGTAGATCTTCATTCAGTCCATCAGGGGCTACCGAATTTAAATTATATATCCACTTCGCTTCATTTTGAAGTAGCCACTTATGGCATGAGCCACCTCTCCCATTACCGACAAACTTCTGTAGTCCCAAAATACGAATATTTGTACAGGACCCATGGTGATATGCCAAAAAGTGTGCCGCCACCGGAGTTATGGGATTACCTTTTTCCTGATCCGTAGCCACCAAGTTGATGGTAGAAAGGTGTTTTTGTGCTCTTTTCCTGAGCTCCTGGGAAGTCTGACCAACATAGATCATGTTACATGGGCATATTAAGGCATAAATAACATTCTTCGTTTTACAATTAATGTAAGCCTTAAGAGGGTACTTTGAAGAGTTTTGTGGGTGACAGAAGATGTTTGGCACAGGATACATGTACCTACAGATACTACAATTGCCACATGGAAAAGATCCCCTAAGGGATATACCCCGATTTAATTTGTGGCAAATCCCAGAAAAGTGGCTGTCAACCAAAGTATCCTTCAAATTAGGAGCTCTTCTAGCTGTCAACAGGGGACGAGGACTAACCACCTGTGCTGTTTGAGTATCCGCCACCAAAATATCCCAATGCTTCTGTAAAATATTTTTGATCTTACCCCATTGGTCATTGTACGTAGTGATGAACCGAATACGAGCATCATTCGTCCGACGTTTTGGAGTAATCAGTGACAGTTGAGATTCTGACTTAGCCCTTTGATGGGCTCTGGAGATGGTGCTCCTGGGATAGCCACGTTCCAGAAATCTAGAAGTGAGATTTTTCGCCTGTAATTTGTAATTGGCATCATCAGTACAATTGCGTCTAATGCGCAAAAACTGGCCTGTCGGAATACCTTGCCGAATATGCAGGGGATGAAAACTCTGATATTGAAGAAGACTGTTTGTGGAGGTAGCTTTACGGTACAGGTTTGTAGAAAGCGCATGACCCTTGGTTGACACTTCCAAGTCCAAGAAAGTGACTGTAGAGGAAGAGATGGTAAAAGTCAAAAATATATTGAGCCTGTTGTTATTCAAGGACGTCAAATACTGCACACAATCCCCCTCCGAGCCCCGCCACACAAAAAAGACGTCATCAATGTAGCGATACCAATGCATGACATGAGTACTGAAGGTGGGTGATGAATAGACAGTAGTGGCCTCCCAGCACCCCAAAAAGAGGTTAGCGAAAGCCGGTGCGCACCGTGCGCCCATAGCCACCCCAGAAATCTGTCTATAAAACCTTCTATCAAATAGAAAGTAATTGTGCTGGAGAATGAACTCCAGCAAATCAATCAGAAAAGAGTCATGCATGCGGTCAGACCCATCCTGGAGATCCAGGAAGTGTGTGACCGCATGCATGCCATCCCTGTGCCTGATATTGGTATATAATGATTCGACATCACAGGTGACCAAAAGGTCACCTGGAAGAAGTACAATACTTTGGCAAATCCGAATGAAATGTGAGGAGTCCTGAATGAAAGATGGCAACGCACTAACCAGTGGTTGGAGAAAAAAATCTACATAAACACTGGCTTTCTCGCATAAGCTGCCAATGCTTGCCACAATGGGTCGACCAGGTGGCTTAGTTGTGGATTTATGCACCTTCGGTAGCATATAAAAGGTGGGAATAATCGGGTGCTCAATCCACAAATATTTCTTCTCACTCTCAGTGATGATCCCCAATTGCCAGGCAGAATCCAATAGATGTCGGAACTTGGATGTAAAAAAGGTTGTGGGATCAGATGGGAGTTTGGAATAAAACTCCTCATTACTCAACTGTCGGTTAGCCTCTTCTAAATACAAATCCACTGGCCACATCACAACATTCCCCCCTTTGTCCGCCTCTTTCACCAAAAAGTTCTTATTATTTTTCAAACTCTGAATAGCTATTTTCTCTGCCCGACTAAGATTAGGGGCCCTGGGTGTAAAAAGTTGCAATTTATGTATATCAGCTTTAACAAGTTCGAAAAAGATACGGACTGCTGGTACCAATGAAAGGGGGGGGTTGGCAGTGGATTTGTTCTTGAAAGGGAAGCGAGGCTTACCTGGGCCACTCTCGTTTTCCTGTAATAGATCCAAAAGATCTTGAAACGCATTCTGCTCCTCCGATCTCAGATTGTCAACTACCGTGGGTTTGTTGTACAGGACCTGAAAAATTAATTTTCTACAGAACAAACAATTAAATTACATATCTTGTTTTTTGGCGGGATCCCATATGGACTGGGAATCGCGTGAAGCGGCATGCTTGGCCCAATCAGGCCATGTGTTTGGATTGGGTACTCATACTACTAGCAGCACGGATGAGTTTTCATTGCTCACTTCTGATTTGACCACAGCCCACAAAACCGGCATAAGATTGTGGTGGAATATCCGGTATCTTGAGGAGTATTTGCGTATTGGAATTGTACCGAGGGGCCTTCGGGTCTCGATTTTTCCGGCCTGGGAACCCTCCCTGGACTTCCAGGAGACGTGGGAGCAGGGTCTGGGTCGCTGTTCTAACATATTGATCAATATGTTGCTAGAACACGATAGAACACTCCTGGCAACAACTAAAACCAATATAAAAGACCTTGAAACCAAATTAGCAAAAACTGATAATCAAGCCCAAGTTTTGATGTTCCAGCAGAAGTTGAAAGATTCTATGGATGCGTATGAGAAAGAGATTATAGACAAGAAAAGGAAGAAATTCCATCGGGATCAGACCGATTTTGACACCAAGTCGGCATATAGATGGAAGCATAGAGGGAATTTGAGACGTCCTACACGCTCTAGGAATCATATCCCTCGACAAACTGGCCAGATATCCATGGCTGGTAATAGTTCCAGTGATTTTTTATCCTCGGTGGACAGCGACCCAGACGCCGGACCAGAAGAGGGGGCCGGCGTGGGCGTTCGTTCACCGAGATACACCAGATCCAGGAATCGGGGACCCCAACGTACCAATGTGGGGAGAGCCAAGCGTCCTTAGAAGGGGCTTCCATCCTAGAGCCGGCTGGCCAGGTGAGTGTTGACAAACTCCGGATTATTAATCTGACCGACTATACACTGACCCCACAGGAGACATCTGTGTTGGAAAGAGGCCTCACCTTTTCTCCGACATGTTCATTGGACAAATTCACTTTGACTAAGGATCTCTTTTTGTTCTGTAGAAAATTAATTTTTCAGGTCCTGTACAACAAACCCACGGTAGTTGACAATCTGAGATCGGAGGAGCAGAATGCGTTTCAAGATCTTTTGGATCTATTACAGGAAAACGAGAGTGGCCCAGGTAAGCCTCGCTTCCCTTTCAAGAACAAATCCACTGCCAACCCCCCCCTTTCATTGGTACCAGCAGTCCGTATCTTTTTCGAACTTGTTAAAGCTGATATACATAAATTGCAACTTTTTACACCCAGGGCCCCTAATCTTAGTCGGGCAGAGAAAATAGCTATTCAGAGTTTGAAAAATAATAAGAACTTTTTGGTGAAAGAGGCGGACAAAGGGGGGAATGTTGTGATGTGGCCAGTGGATTTGTATTTAGAAGAGGCTAACCGACAGTTGAGTAATGAGGAGTTTTATTCCAAACTCCCATCTGATCCCACAACCTTTTTTACATCCAAGTTCCGACATCTATTGGATTCTGCCTGGCAATTGGGGATCATCACTGAGAGTGAGAAGAAATATTTGTGGATTGAGCACCCGATTATTCCCACCTTTTATATGCTACCGAAGGTGCATAAATCCACAACTAAGCCACCTGGTCGACCCATTGTGGCAAGCATTGGCAGCTTATGCGAGAAAGCCAGTGTTTATGTAGATTTTTTTCTCCAACCACTGGTTAGTGCGTTGCCATCTTTCATTCAGGACTCCTCACATTTCATTCGGATTTGCCAAAGTATTGTACTTCTTCCAGGTGACCTTTTGGTCACCTGTGATGTCGAATCATTATATACCAATATCAGGCACAGGGATGGCATGCATGCGGTCACACACTTCCTGGATCTCCAGGATGGGTCTGACCGCATGCATGACTCTTTTCTGATTGATTTGCTGGAGTTCATTCTCCAGCACAATTACTTTCTATTTGATAGAAGGTTTTATAGACAGATTTCTGGGGTGGCTATGGGCGCACGGTGCGCACCGGCTTTCGCTAACCTCTTTTTGGGGTGCTGGGAGGCCACTACTGTCTATTCATCACCCACCTTCAGTACTCATGTCATGCATTGGTATCGCTACATTGATGACGTCTTTTTTGTGTGGCGGGGCTCGGAGGGGGATTGTGTGCAGTATTTGACGTCCTTGAATAACAACAGGCTCAATATATTTTTGACTTTTACCATCTCTTCCTCTACAGTCACTTTCTTGGACTTGGAAGTGTCAACCAAGGGTCATGCGCTTTCTACAAACCTGTACCGTAAAGCTACCTCCACAAACAGTCTTCTTCAATATCAGAGTTTTCATCCCCTGCATATTCGGCAAGGTATTCCGACAGGCCAGTTTTTGCGCATTAGACGCAATTGTACTGATGATGCCAATTACAAATTACAGGCGAAAAATCTCACTTCTAGATTTCTGGAACGTGGCTATCCCAGGAGCACCATCTCCAGAGCCCATCAAAGGGCTAAGTCAGAATCTCAACTGTCACTGATTACTCCAAAACGTCGGACGAATGATGCTCGTATTCGGTTCATCACTACGTACAATGACCAATGGGGTAAGATCAAAAATATTTTACAGAAGCATTGGGATATTTTGGTGGCGGATACTCAAACAGCACAGGTGGTTAGTCCTCGTCCCCTGTTGACAGCTAGAAGAGCTCCTAATTTGAAGGATACTTTGGTTGACAGCCACTTTTCTGGGATTTGCCACAAATTAAATCGGGGTATATCCCTTAGGGGATCTTTTCCATGTGGCAATTGTAGTATCTGTAGGTACATGTATCCTGTGCCAAACATCTTCTGTCACCCACAAAACTCTTCAAAGTACCCTCTTAAGGCTTACATTAATTGTAAAACGAAGAATGTTATTTATGCCTTAATATGCCCATGTAACATGATCTATGTTGGTCAGACTTCCCAGGAGCTCAGGAAAAGAGCACAAAAACACCTTTCTACCATCAACTTGGCGGCTACGGATCAGGAAAAAGGTAATCCCATAACTCCGGTGGCGGCACACTTTTTGGCATATCACCATGGGTCCTGTACAAATATTCGTATTTTGGGACTACAGAAGTTTGTCGGTAATGGGAGAGGTGGCTCATGCCATAAGTGGCTACTTCAAAATGAAGCGAAGTGGATATATAATTTAAATTCGGTAGCCCCTGATGGACTGAATGAAGATCTACTATTCACCGGTTTTTTGGGGTGACTCGCCCCCCTTTTTCTTATGCCTACCTTCTTTCTTCTGTAGGTATTCTGACCCTGGGTCTACATCCTGTATAGGACTACTGACCGCGGACTATGAAATTTTGACTCTCCTCCGGCAAGTCGTCTATTTTATTCTACATGGAAGAGCCGGGGAACATCTTGGACTCCCTTCTTTCTCTTGTGGACTTTTTGTCATTTGGTCGCTACCCCACATAAGACCATCGACTGGGGCATTAAGTTGATACTTTTCTCCTTGTCAGACGTCTACCCCATGATATATGAAATATCTGGGGAACTACATTGTCTGACTGTAGCCTTCTGCGGACCCTTTGGGCTTTATCGCATATTTCAAATAATGACCTCCGAGTGTGGACTATGTAATCTGTTTTTCCATGGCGCAAGATGATCCATTCACTCTATATGGAATACCTGTGGAACTTCTTTGACTCTTAGTGTATACTGGATATTGCAAAATGTTTCTAATTTAATTATGTTTCATTTTCAGCTCATCATTATTTTTATTTCATAATTGTTCATTCATTTTTTATTTCTTATTTTTTATTTTCTATTTTTTTGTATTTTTTATATTTTATTCATTATTATTTTTTTTTTTTTTTTTTTTTCTCTATTCCTCATTTATTCATTTGATTTTTCTCATACTTATTTGCATTTATTTTCGCTTATTTATTTATATATCTATCTTTTTTCACATTTTATTTTTCCTTACTTGACTTTACCTCTTGCACTGAAGTCTGGGTGTTCCTGTGATATATATCTATACTTCCGGGCTCATTACCATACTTTTTGCGGGTGCTGTGGTCCCCCATGTACATATACAGGATTCCCCTTGATTATTGCTGCTTCTCCGGTTATTCGGGAGATCGCGCATGCGCAGTTCCCTGTTGATGACGCGCGCCGATCTGTGACTTTCCGCGCATGCGCGGAATTTCCAAGATGGCGGCGCGCATCATCATGCATTACAGCCGCTGTAATACGCGCCCCCACGTGGCTATGTCTGGGTTTCCCTGCCAGCCTCCACACAGGTGATTGTTATGCAATTGAATGAACAGGCTTATATACCTTCTTTGTTGTGGGCTGTGATGTACACACTTGCCCTGAGGAAGCCGCTGTGCGGCGATACGCGTGGGTTCCCCACGGTATTTTCTGACCCCTGTGTACCACCTTTGGCTCTCCTTTGAATATGGTCTAATTCCTTGCCAACTTTGGCTGCCATACTCTATACAGTCCTGTCTGTGTTTGTATAATTGCTTGCCATCACGTGTTCTGGGAGGTATTATTGATCCTTTTGACATATATTGGTATTGTTTGTTGCTCATACAACATACCTCTCCTAGGATATGACTGTGTATTATGGCCGTTGGTATTTTCACTATACGGTTATATATAATTCTTATAACAGGTCTCTCTGACTGTGAACGAGCCAGTTGGCATCTTGCACTTATGTGAGTTATTCCATCAGCCTTTCTACATTTTTGCATGATTCATATTTTATATATATGACGTCTTCTCCATTGAATATTATTGTTCATGCTGTGTATATGACGGTTGTCACAAGGGGTATCAGGCCGTGTTATTTGGTGTGTTACATTTTTTAAGTGTTTTTATTCTTGTTGCCACAATAAAGATTTGCCTTTTATATATACATTATTGTAGGTGTGCTCCCTGTCATATGTAGCTCTTTTCTTCATATAATGTTCAGTCCCCTTCGCTACATGGGTGAGCACCTAACTATTGGTTATTATTGAGGTGGTGCACCGGCTTTGTCTATTCGTCATGCTAGGTCCTGTCAGTGCATCTCTCTGGTACGCGGTGCTCGTCCGAGCATTTCCTTACTCAGTGTACTCGGTGAGTGCCGTGTAACGGCAAGATGCTCAGGCACATGCTTGGCTCCCTGTCCCTACATGTCGGCGCTCTTTACAGAGTCAGCCCACATGCAGGGACTGGCTGCCACAGACGGTGAATAGTGGCGCTGGGAATCAGGTAATCGGAGATCACCATTGCTATAGTAACCCATCTGTCAGGTTACTATTGCAACGGTGGCAGCAGTGATGTCACCTCTTACCAACCCGCAGCCTCTGCTCACTCACTGAGTGATAATGACAGCACGGGTAGCAGAAGCGTTCTTCCTCCCATGCAGTGCTGTCTGATGTAGCAGAGCTGCATGGGTTGAAGGAGAAAGAAGACAGAAGACCAGGATCATGGAGGCGTGATAAGAAGTAATAAACATGGAGTCTCTAAGTGTGTCTGTATTTATTTCTAATAAAGTATTTTTTCTCTATTGGTGTCTTTTTTTAACCCTTTATTGGAGATTCTTAATGGCCGGGTCAAACTTGCCTAACATAAAGAATCTCTGGCTTAATATTAGCTAGTAAAACAAAGCTGGTATTAACCCCTTATTACCCAGCGTGCCACCCATCACCAGGGCCACTGGAAGAGTTGGATACAGCACCAGAAGATGGCGCTTCTATGAATGCACCATTTTCTGGGGCGGCAGTGGACGGCAATTCGCAGCATGTGGGGCCCAGAAAGCTTGCACCAACCTGCGCTGCGGATTCCAATCCCCAGCTGCCTAGTTGTACCTGGCTTGACACAAAAATGGGGCGAAGCCCATGTCGTTTTTTTTTTAATTATTTCATGAAATTCGAGAAATAATTAAAAAAGGGCTTCCATATATTTTTAGTTCCCAGCCAAGTACAAATAGGCTGCTGGGGGTTGGGGGCAGCCCGTACCTGCCTGCTGTACCTGGCTGGCATACAAAAATATGGCAAAGCCCACGACTTTTTTTTTTTCTTGTTGGCAAAAAACTTAAAAAAAAATGCTTCCCTGGATTTTCCATTGCCAGGTAACACCAAGCAGTTGGGGTTTGCAGCCAGTAGCTGCTTGGATTACCCTTAGCTAGCAATACAAAAAATGTAATGGGAGCCCACACATTTTTTTTTAATTATTTATTTAAATAACTAAAAAAAAAATGGACTTCCCTGTATTTTGATTGCCTGACATCACAGTACTGTAAAAATAAAGAAATCATTAAAAAAATGATGTAGCACTCCGCGGTATTTTTCATTCTCAGCGCAGATAAAGCTGACAGCTATGGGCTGCCACCCCCATCAGCCTGGTGTTACCCTGGCTGGTAATCAAAATACAGGGAAGCCCATTAATTTTTTATTTAAAAAAATAAAAAAAAAATGCATGGGCTCCCGCTGTAATTTCATCGCAACTCAGGTAAAGCCCGCAGCCGCCCCTGGAAATGGCGCATTGTTTCTTATCTTAGCGCCATTTCCAGGTGCTTTGGCTGGCTCGTCCAGCGGCCGTGATGGCGGTGGCTCGCTGGGTAATAAAGGGGTTAATACCAGCTTTGTATTCTCAGATGGTACTAAGCCCGAAATTCATGGTGTCACGCCAAATTAGACATGGCCACCATGAATTTCTAGGAACAGTAAAAAAAAAAACACAACACAGAGACATTTTTTTATTACAAATGAAACAAAAAACATTTAGAGACTCCACCTTTATTATAAAAAAATCCTTAGTCCGACGTAATCCACAGGGACAGCAATGTCAGCTTCATCACTGTGCACAGACAGTCTATACACAGTGAGAAGCAAAGAGAGTCATGTCAGGTCTGCTTCATCACCGTGCACAGACAGTATATACACAGTGAGAAGCACAGAGTGCCATGTCAGCCTGCTACATCGTTCTGGTCAGAGAGATGAAGCAGACGTTAATAATGACGGGATGATTGCACTTGCGTCCCACAATGCATCACCCCACGCTCCTGACAGCAGCACCTAAGCTGTGGAAATACAAGCAGCTGACCCACTGCCTTCGGGAGATTGTGCGCCGTGATGCGATGACACTTGCATCACAACGCGCCAGGACCTGTGAGGACGTCATAATCACGTGACCAGTCTGTAGCCAATGAGGTAATACAACATTCCCACATGACTGGTCACATGGGTATGACGTGACGGTCACAGCAAGTCCTTTTAGCGAAAGGTGCTTACCGGGGGAACAGCAATGATCGTACGGATGCGGAAGCAGAAGCGCTGGGAAGCAGAGTCTGCAGGATGCGTCATGGGACATTTAAGTATGATCATAATGGCTTTTTAATAATATGCTTTTTTAACAGCTTCTGGACCCAAATAGTTACACGAACTGTAACACGAATGTCCCAGAAAGCTCGTGTTTGGGGTCGTGTGCATGAACACCATGTGTTCGGTACGGACACCGAACTTTACAGTTCAGGTTCGCTCATCCCTACAAGCGATATTTGCTCATTTTGTTTTGATCTGTTTTTATCTTAGATTATGTCAGTCAAGAAAAAGCTCTATGTTCCCCCATTCTGGGGAAATCCTTGGATAATCTGACTCGCGTGCAGTTTGGTGTCTTTTTAGTTGGTCAATATAGAGCTTGTTTATTTGCACATTTATTTGATTTTTTTTGTGTTAAACGTGTGTTTTATTATTAGTGGTCAAATTAATATAATAAAGCAGTGTATGGTATGAACAATAATGTTTACAATTGATAACTGAGAGTTATAGTGCTCATCTAAAAATGTAGTACATGATTATACCTTAAGGTGTAAAATGTCAAATACAGTACATTATTTCAGAAATCTGAATAAAGGACACTCAGGGTGGCTACGAGATTTGTATATAGTATACTTAATTTATTAAATGTAAATAATAAAATTAAATTCCTTCTATGTTTTATTATCGGAGGTTTGCTTTCAGGTTGATGCCAATTATTATGCTGAGTGCTACCCAGGGGATTTAGTGTTAAAAATAGGATTTCGTGTATAATATGAAATTACTTTATAGCCATAGCTTTAAAGAATATTGGAAATGAACTATTATGTCATAGTTAATCACTTTCAGATATTTTTCAATGTTAGGACTATAATGGGATTTACACTAACATATGGATTCATCCTTTCAGTCGTGATCCCTTGGCAGCAGAGAATACATATTAATTGCTGGCATCAACATATATTTTTTATTTATTGGGTAATGTTAGATGAACATCTGTTCATGTGGAACAGAAATGTATGAACTATACTAGAAACTACAACTACATCAGATCCGTATTATTCATAAGGCTAACAAAGCTGAAGCCTAGGGGCCCCGACGGAACTAGGGCTTCTTCATTTTTTTTTTAAGCTGAGACACTACAACCAGCTCCCTTGGGCTTCGATGGTTCAAGGCACTGTTTGCTATGCCCCGTAGCAATATGTGTACTAAGAATATGTGTATTCAGTATTTATCACAGTAGATCTATACCTCAGTACCGTCAGGGTTGTGAAGATATGTCGCCTTTTCCCTTATTAAACCTCCATGAGCAATACAGTCTAGATATGACAAAGACCACATATGCTCAAATGGCCAAAACAGTTAATATTTAGACACTTTTAAAAAGAAAAAATAGCAGCCAACATGTACAAACACAAGTCAGGATTTCTGTAGGGAAAAAGAATGAAAACTGCTTCTGCGTAACCACAATGTAACTTAAGGTAAAAACTTTACTTCTCAAACATATACCTGTGAATGTTCCATGGAAATAAACATTGATGTAACTGACGATTCTTTTTTCCATACACACGAACAAAATTGTATTGGGGGAGATGTTGAAATGCCCAAAAACTTGCCCAAAGTAACCTACTCATGGATTAATACAATCCTGAACTACAAACTATGCCTCAAGAACCCAATATACACCATAATCCAACAAAATCAATTACTGCAAGTGAAAAATCCAAATAGAAAAGTACAGAGGATGACAAAATGCCATGCTTTAACACAACAAACACCAAAGACTAAATTATTTTACAGTATATTTAGTGAACATACATGAGGAAATTGATTTAAGATTAAAGGGGTTTTCTCACAAACAAGGATAATTTTAGTCAATAGATCTTAGAATAATAATAATTTCCACATTTGGATGTGTTAAAAATAAAAATGTTCCTGTGCTGAGATAATCTTATATATGTGCCCCTGCTGTGTACTGTGTAATGGCAGTGTCTGACCATACAGGGACAATGTCTGATCATACCACATCTCCTGGTCAGGGGAGGGAGTAAAAAAGTATAAAGACATTACTGCACGGGATAATAAATAATTATTTATTTGAGGTAAAACATTTTTTAACCCCTTTACGACCTAGAACGTACCTATACGTCCAAGGCCATGTGCGCACGAGCAGTGAGCCTAAATTTTTTTCCCACACATGTCAGCTGTTCTGATCAGCTGACATGTGCAGATAACAGGCATGGGTGGATTGGAGGTCCACCCACGCCTGTTAACTGGTTAAATATTGCTGTCAATCTTTGTCAGCAGGGCTTAACATGCTCTGGTGGGGAGAGCACAGTTACCAGTCATAGTAATTGTCACGCTCCCCGGGTCCCCTGCGCTGCTCCCCGGCTCACCTGTCATGCTCCCCGGCTCCCCTGGCTCGCTCCCCGGTTACTCAGTCCGGTCTCCGCCGCTCCCCACTCTCCAGCATCCATTGCCGGCGCTTCCTAGGCGTCCTGGTCCCCGCTCCCGGCGCCCGTCGGCGTCTCAGCCTCAGCCCGGCTCTGCTGCTTCCTCCTCCCAGCTTCCTGCTCTTGCTTCTGGCACCCGGGCCGCGCGCATGCGCATTAGGGCGCGCGCGCGGTCATTGACCCTTTCTTAAAGGGCCAGCGTCCATTGACAGGAAATGAAGCACACAGGTACAGGGTATAAAGGGGTTGAATGTCCAAGTGGGCGGGGCCTGATCTTCGTGTTTCCCAAGCTAGGAGTCAGGTCTCCTTGTGTCTCTTTGCCATACTTACGTATCTCTCTTCTAGAGCCGATCCTGCCTCGCAATCCGGTCCTGCCGAATCCCGCACCCCGAACGCTGCCTATCTGCCATCCTGACAGTCCGTACCATCTCTGACCCCTGTGGTGACCCGTCATCTCGCTCCAATGGTTCCGGACTCCGCCTGACATCATCTCGGCTTCCGAACCTGAGCTCCGTCACCCGGACTACCATCGGTGACTCCGTGGTCCCAGGGACTTCTCCATTATACTTTTGTGCACGGACTGCCCTGCTACCTGTAGTGCTCCAGCTACCGGACCCCTTACCATCATCAAGGAGTTCGGCCCAGTGGATCCACCTCCTGGGTCTGCCCTTCCACCTGGCCCTAACAGTAATGCAATCACAGGGTGCCAATGGGTTGTCATGACAACCAGCGGTCAGCTGCTGACCCTTGTTGCTGTGATGATGAAGTTCCTGTGAATGCCAACAAAGTGCTGGCATTCACAGGAGATCAGCATTTCAGCTCTGAACAGCAGAAGCAATTGGATAGGGCAAGGTTCAAGTCACCTAAGGGGTCTAGTGAAATTAATAAAAAGGTAAAAAAAAATTGTTTTTAAAATTATGAAAAATAAAAAAAATTGAAATCATCCCCCTCTTGCCTCATTGAAAATAAAACAGTTTTTAAAAAAATACACATATTTGGTATCACCGCATTCAGAAATGCTCAATCTATCAAAATATAGAATAAATTAATCTGATTGGTAAAGAACACAACAAGAAAAAAATCAAAATGCCAGAATTAAGTTTTTTTGCAACGTTGCAATGAAATAGAAAGAGGGATTTCCAGCGCCAGGAATAGATTAAAAATCCTTTTTTATTGAAAATAGGGTAATAAAAATCCAGCAGATACCATAGTAGATGTCAGAAAGATGGCAGAACAACGCGTTTCGACGCTTCAGGTCTTAGTCATGTTCTGACTTAAAGTATAACCAACTCCCTTATATCGGATCCCTAGTCCACTGATTAAATTCACATGTGTGGCTTCACTGAGGACAACTCCTCAAGTAGTAATTACAAGGGATCGGATAGAGTGGAGATATACAATGGCAGATTCATATATATGAGTATATATGATATAATATGGTATAATGCAAATATGCACAGATACAAAAAATATATACAAAAACATATACACACATAAAATAACAAACATATTAAAATAATTTTTATGGACCGAATTCCCTTAATATTTAATATAGCTATATATATAATAGATGGTGATCCAACAAGACACTCAGCACATAACAATATAAGTGTAATTGTATACCTCAAAAAATATATATATATATGAGACCCCTGACAGGATAAAAGTCTGACATATAACTTTCCACATATATATAATGTATGCTTGCCTTTCAATGATATACAAAATTCAATAGGAAAATTTGTTATATACTAATCCAACATTACATTTTTATTGAGACAAGCAATATTCCAATAGCAATTTATGGTTATAAAGATGTAGCAAAAAGGTGAAAAACCGCATAATATGAATTAGGATGTGGACCATATTGATCCCATTAGATGTAATATCAAAAAAAAAAACAAAAAAAAAACAGAAAGAGTTAGGGAAATACAAAAGCCGATTATATTTAGTAATGTAATATCAAATCCTGGCGATTATTTAAACCCTCCGGATGTCTAGTGTTGAGAGTAAAAATCCAGCAGGATTCCCTATTTAATAATTTCCTTCTATGGTCTCCACCTCTGATCGGTCTAGGTATCTGTTCTACACCCTTGAATTGAAAACCGCTAACATCACCCTGGTGCACCAAGGCAAAATGTTGAGAAACCGCTGATTTAGCAATTGCGTTCTGTTTAAAAACATCAGAAAGGGGTCTTCTAATTCTTACTTTCAGAGGGCCCGTCGTGCAGCATGTATATTGGATGTTGCAGATCTTACATGTTATTAAATATACGACAAAAGTCGTATTACAATTAATTAAAGTGTTTATGTGGAATGTTTTTTGATTTGAGGTAGACTGAAAGGTTTTTCCTTTTTGTGCAAAACCGCAAGCTTTGCATTTGTTCGCACCACATTTGTAAAAATCTTTCAGGGTAATCCAAGAGGATTTCTCTCTATGGTCAGCTTCACTCAAAAAAAGACTCGGAGAAAGAATGGTACCAAGGGTAGGGGCTCGTTTAGCAACACATCTAATATTATTTTTAGTTACTTGTTTTAAAATTGGGTCCTCACCAAATATAGGTAAATATTTATTCACAATTTTTGTAATTAAGTCATATTGTTTACTGTAATTGGTCGAAAAGACAATATCATTACTTTGTTTCAATTTATTTCTATATTTTCCTTTCCTTGAGTTTTTTCCTAATAGATCTGATCTATCTATTTGTGCCACTATGGATTTGGTTCTATTGAGAACCCAATCAGGGTACCCCCTGTCTGCGAGTCTGTCACAAGTCAAGGTCTCTTCCTTAAAATAGTCACTAGGTTGGGAACAATTTTGTTTCATTCTGATTAACTCTCCTACAGGAATATTATGTTTAGTCCGTGAATGATGGCATGAGTCTGCTGTAAGAATAGAATTAGTGGCAGTAGATTTACGGTATGGTTTGATAATAACTCTATTCGTATTTTCAGAGCATAAAGTAAGATCCAAGAAGTTCATAGTTGTCTCATGATAAGAGGATGTAAATTTCAAATTAAAATCATTGTCATTAATGAAGATAAGGAAGTCCCGTATGGTATCAGTAGGGCCCGACCAGATCATAAGCAGATCGTCCAGATATCTGCCATACCATTGCAGATATCCGGAGAACCTATCCTGTTCAGCATATAAAAAATCCTCCTCCCATCTCGCCATCACAATATTTGCAAGTGAAGGGGAGAAGCGGGCCCCCATGCTAACTCCTCTACACTGTAAATAGAACTTTCTATCAAAAGAAAAATAATTATGATTCAAAAGAAAATCAATTGAGGAAACTATGAAGTCCTTGAGACATGTATCATAATCACTGAATCTATCCAAATGCTGAGATAGGCAACGTAATGCAACATTATGGGGTATGGATGGATAAAGGGATATCACATCACATGATAGCCATAAAAAATGATTTTTCCACTCATATCCATCCAATGCTCTAACAACCTCTTTTGTGTCCCTAATATAACCCGGTAATTCAGGTATCAAGGGTTGGACAAATTGATCTATCCAACCCCCCAGATTTTCACCCAAAGATCCTATACCCGAAACTATTGGTCGTAGTGGGGGGGGGAAGAGATTTTTATGGATCTTTGGGAGGCAGTGGTAGATTGGAACAACAGGGTTTTTATTAAATAAAAAATCCTTTGTTTTGTCATTAATAGCACCAGTACAATTACCTTCCTCTAAATTTTTTAACAATAAATTATTAAAATGCCTAGTTGGATCACCATTCAATTCAATATATGTGTCTGGATCCTGTAGATCCTGTAATACTAATTTTTTACATAGACCTGAGTTTAATAAGACAATAGCGCCCCCTTTGTCTGCCTCCCTTATTATAATATCTGAATTCGTCCCCAGTTCTTTAAGGGCCAATCTTTCCCGGTGGCTCAGATTGTCTCTAGGGGGCGCCATTGTCTCACTCAACTCAATAAGATCTTTAACAATAAGTTCCTGAAATAAATCCAGTATTTGAGGTCGAGATTGAAGGGGATAATAATCCCTATTTGAGAGTAGAGGTTGTATATTAGTAATAGTTCTATCTGACAATACATCAGTCTCAGCAGAAAGGAGCCGTAAGGTCATTTGTCACGCTCTCCGGGTCCCCTGCTCTGCTCCCCGGCTCACCTGCCACGCTCCCCGGCTTCCCTGCTTCTCTCCCCGGTCTCCAGCCTCCATTGCCTGCGGTCTCCAGGCGGCCCAGTCCCCGCTCCCGGCGCCCGTCGGCTACTCAGCCCCAGCCCGGCTCTCCTGCTTCCTGCTCACCGCTCCCTGCCCTGGCTTCTGGCACCCGGGCCTCGCGCATGCGCATTAGGGCGCGCGCGCGGTCATTGACCCTTTCTTAAAGGGCCAGCGTCCACTGACAGGAAATTGAACACACAGGTACAGGGTATAAAGGGGTTTAGTGTCCAAGTGGGCGGGGCCTGTTCTTCGTGTTTCCTAAGCTAGGAGTCAGGTCTCCTTGTGTCTCTGTGCCATACTTACCTATCTCTCTTCTAGAGCCGCTCCTGCCTCGCCATCCGGTCCTGCCGATTCCCGAACGCTGACTATCTGCCATCCCGTCAGTCCGTTCCATCTCTGATCCCTGTGGTGACCCGTCCTCTCGCTCCATCGGTTCCGGACTCTGCCTGACAACATCTCGGCCTCCGAACCTGAGCTCCGTCACCCGGACTACCATCAGTGACTCTGTGGTCCCAGGGACTTCTCCATTCCACTCTTGTGCACGGACTGTCCTGCTACCCGTAGTGCTCCGGCTACCGGACCCCTTGCCTTCATCAAGGAGTTCGGCCCAGTGGATCCACCTCCTGGGTCTGCCCGTCCACCTGGCCCTAACATCATTAAACTTTTTTGTTCACAGAATGACAGTAAGGGGACATCAGTACTATTATCAATAACAACATCATGATTAATATCCTGTGGAGTAATGGGTTTGTTAGCATCAAAAAAATGACATTTTAACGTGATGTTACGAGCAAATTTGTTCAAGTCCAAGATAGTCTGGAAAATGTCAAAGTTGATATTAGGAGCAAATCCCAATCCCCTACTAAGTAAGGAAATCTGTTGTTCTGACAAGATGTAACTGGACAAGTTCCAAACAGGAATATTTAATGTTTCTGATGTTGATAACGGTACAAAGGAGTGTTGTTTCTGATGCTTCCTCCCCGCTCGTCTTGTCCGTTTTTTGACTTGTTTTTTAAAAAAGGTTGTGTAGGATTTCTTGTTTTATTTTGTTTGGAACGGGTGATTATGCCAGTTGAATCAAATGAGGAATTGGAAAGATCCGTTGCCCCATCTGATGTAGAGGGGAGAGACGTGTCACCTGCAGAATCTGTGCAATCAAAGTCCACTCTATTATAACTGGAGTGACGTCTCCTTCTAATAATGGATCTAGGTTTATAATTCCAGGTATAAACTTCATTTTTGGCATAATCACTAGAATCTCTCAAAAATTTCTTCTTTTTAATCTCCATTATATTATGTTCTAATTTGGATAATTTGGAATGTATTTTATCATAGGAGATTGTCAGATTTTCCACATTATTAAGCGTTTCGACGCTTCAGGTCTTAGTCATGTTCTGACTTAAAGTATAACCAACTCCCTTATATCGGATCCCTAGTCCACTGATTAAATTCACATGTGTGGCTTCACTGAGGACAACTCCTCAAGTAGTAATTACAAGGGATCGGATAGAGTGGAGATATACAATGGCAGATTCATATATATGAGTATATATGATATAATATGGTATAATGCAAATATGCACAGATACAAAAAATATATACAAAAACATATACACACATAAAATAACAAACATATTAAAATATTTTTTATGGACCGAATTCCCTTAATATTTAATATAGCTATATATATAATAGATGGTGATCCAACAAGACACTCAGCACATAACAATATAAGTGTAATTGTATACCTCAAAAAATATATATATATGAGACCCCTGACAGGATAAAAGTCTGACATATAACTTTCCACATATATATATAATGTATGCTTGCCTTTCAATGATAATGTATGCTTGCCTTTCAATGATATACAAAATTCAATAGGAAAATTTGTTATATACTAATCCAACATTACATTTGGATTAGTATATAACAAATTTCTATGTAATATCAAAAAAAAAAAAAAAAAAACAGAAAGAGTTAGGGAAATACAAAAGCCGATTATTTCCCTAACTCTCTGTTGTTTTTTTTTTGTTTTTTTTTTTATATTACATCTAATGGGATCAATATGGTCCACATCCTAATTCATATTATGCGGTTTTTCACCTTTTTGCTACATCTTTATAACCATAAATTGCTATTGGAATATTGCTTGTCTCAATAAAAATGTAATGTTGGATTAGTATATAACAAATTTTCCTATTGAATTTTGTATATCATTGAAAGGCAAGCATACATTATATATATGTGGAAAGTTATATGTCAGACTTTTATCCTGTCAGGGGTCTCATATATATATATTTTTTGAGGTATACAATTACACTTATATTGTTATGTGCTGAGTGTCTTGTTGGATCACCATCTATTATATATATAGCTATATTAAATATTAAGGGAATTCGGTCCATAAAAATTATTTTAATATGTTTGTTATTTTATGTGTGTATATGTTTTTGTATATATTTTTTGTATCTGTGCATATTTGCATTATACCATATTATATCATATATATTCATATATATGAACTTGCCATTGTATATCTCCATTTTCTCGGATCCCTTGTAATTACTACTTGAAGAGTTGTCCTCAGTGAAGCCACACATGTGAATTTAATCAGTGGAGCAGGGATCCGATATAAGGGAGTTGGTTATACTTTAAGTCAGAACATGACTAAGACCTGAAGCGTCGAAACGCGTTGTTCTGCCATCTTTCTGACATCTACTATGGTATCTGCTGGATTTTTATTACCCTATTTTCAATAAAAAAGGATTTTTAATCTATTCCTGGCGCTGGAAATCCCTCTTTCTATTTCTAAAGTGGATGGTTACCGAGCCTCATTCCGTGCGCAGGAGCCTTGATTACAACCAGCAGGTCGGTCCTTGGTGAGCTGGACTCTCCCTTATCTTTTTGGACATATATTTCGGTTTTGTCCTTTGCTCCTGACGGACTTTTTTGATATTACATAATATACATATTATCATGTCGGAATCTGGACCGGATTTCCCTATGGATAAAGAGGATTATTCCAACAGACTCTCTAAAGTGGCACAAATTTTTAACGCACCTGAAACCCTTGCTACCTCTGAACAGGACTCACTACAAGGTTTCATGCTGGATCTTGAAAGAAATATGGTTAAAGAACTCAAGACTTGGTGGGACTCAACCTCTTTAAAGAATTACATCGATAAAGGTATGATTCCTAGGGGTTTACGTATAAGAAAATTTCCTACCAGTCAGTACAATTCAGAGTTCACCAATAATTGGAACACTATATTGAGTGACTGTTCTGTTAAATTAATGAATCTCATTGTGCAACAAGAGGTATTGGAACTTTTACAAATTAAATCTAATATCTCTAATATTAAGGACTCACTCAAAAAATTCAATAATGTGGAAAATTTGAAAATCTCCTATGATAAAATACATTCCAAATTATCCAAATTAGAACATAATATAATGGAGATTAAAAAGAAGAAATTTTTGAGAGATTCTAGTGATTATGCCAAAAATGAAGTTTATACCTGGAATTATAAACCTAGATCCATTATTAGAAGGAGACGTCACTCCAGTTATAATAGAGTGGACTTTGATTGCACAGATTCTGCAGGTGACATGTCTCTCCCCTCTACATCAGATGGGGCAACGGATCTTTCTAATTCCTCATTTGATTCAACTGGCATAATCACCCGTTCCAAACAAAATAAAACAAGAAATCCCTCACAACCTTTTTTAAAAAACAAGTCAAAAAACGGACAAGACGAGCGGGGAGGAAGCATCAGAAACAACACTCCTTTGTACCGTTATCAACATCAGAAACATTAAATATTCCTGTTTGGAACTTGTCCAGTTACATCTTGTCAGAACAACAGATTTCCTTACTTAGTAGGGGATTGGGATTTGCTCCTAATATTAACTTTGACATTTTCCAGACTATCTTGGACTTGAACAAATTTGCTCGTAACATCACGTTAAAATGTCATTTTTTTGATGCTAACAAATCCATTCCTCCACAGGATACTAATCATGATGTTGTTATTGATAATAGTACTGATGTCCCCTTACTGTCATTCTGTGAACAAAAAAGTTTAATGACCTTTTGGCTCCTTTCTGCTGAGACTGATGTATTGTCAGATAGAACTATTACTAATATACAACCTCTACTCTCAAATAGGGATTATTATCCCCTTCAATCTCGACCTCAAATACTGGATTTATTTCAGGAACTTATTGTTAAAGATCTTATTGAGTTGAGTGAGACTATGACGCCCCCTAGAGACAACTTGAGCCACCGGGAAAGATTGGCCCTAAAAGAATTGGGGACGAATTCAGATATTAAAATAAGGGAGGCGGACAAAGGGGGCGCTATTGTCTTATTAAACTCAGGTCTATATAAAAAATTAGTATTACAGGATCTACAGGATCCAGACACATATATTGAATTGAATGGTGATCCAACTAGACATTTTAATAATTTATTGTTAAAAAATTTAGAGGAAGGTAATTGTACTGGTGCTATTAATGACAAAACAAAGGATTTTTTATTTAATAAAAACCCTGTTGTTCCAATCTACCACTGCCTCCCAAAGATCCATAAAAATCTCTTCCCCCCCCCCCCCACTACGACCAATAGTTTCGGGTATAGGATCTTTGGGTGAAAATCTGGGGGGTTGGATAGATCAATTTCTCCAACCCTTGATACCTGAATTACCGGGTTATATTAGGGACACAAAAGAGGTTGTTAGAGCATTGGATGGATATGAGTGGAAAAATCATTTTTTATGGCTATCATGTGATGTGATATCCCTTTATCCATCCATACCCCATAATGTTGCATTACGTTGCCTATCTCAGCATTTGGAGAGATTCAGTGATTATGATACATGTCTCAAGGACTTCATAGTTTCCTCAATTGATTTTCTTTTGAATCATAATTATTTTTCTTTTGACAGAAAGTTCTATTTACAGTGTAGAGGAGTTAGCATGGGGGCCCGCTTCTCCCCTTCACTTGCAAATATTGTGATGGCGAGATGGGAGGAGGATTTTTTATATGCTGAACAGGATAGGTTCTCCGGATATCTGCAATGGTATGGCAGATATCTGGACGATCTGCTTATGATCTGGTCGGGCCCTACTGATACCATACGGGACTTCCTTATCTTCATTAATGATAATGATTTTAATTTGAAATTTACATCCTCTTATCATGAGACAACTATGAACTTCTTGGACATTACTTTATGCTCTGAAAATACGAATAGAGTTATTATCAAACCATACCGTAAATCTACTGCCACTAATTCTATTCTTACAGCAGACTCATGCCATCATTCACGGACTAAACATAATATTCCTGTAGGAGAGTTAATCAGAATGAAACGAAATTGTTCCCAACCTAGTGACTATTTTAAGGAAGAGACCTTGACTTGTGACAGACTCGCAGACAGAGGGTACCCTGATTGGGTTCTCAATAGAGCCAAATCCATAGTGGCACAAATAGATAGATCAGATCTATTAGGAAAAAACTCAAGGAAAGGAAAATATAGAAATAAATTGAAACAAAGTTATAATATTGTCTTTTCGACCAATTACAGTAAACAATATGACTTAATTACAAAGATCTATATATATAATTGCCTTATTCTGTCTGTCTGTCTGTCATGCTCCAAAATTGTGTCACCGTGACAGTGTCACCGTGACATGTCCTTACGGTGACACAAAGCTGATTGGCCGCTGGGCTCGCCATGGCCCCGCCCCCCCACACGGATTGGCCTCTCGCCCCGGCTCTCTGCAGGCCCCGCCCCCCTCACGCAATGCACGCTCGCTCTGGCCCAACTGACACGGAGCCCCGATTCCCAGGTGAGTACACACACACACATCAGATCACACTCACTCTCACACTCACTCTCACACACACCTCACACATCACAACATGCTGGGATATCGCTTGCTTCTACACCGGCTCCGTCAGGATCCCAGCAGCGCCACACATAACCTTGCGATGCTGGGATCTTCACGGAGGCCGTGAAAGCTGGTAACCATTATACACATCGGGTAACTAAGGTCCCTTAGTTACCCGATGTGTATCATAGTTACCAGTGTACACCGGCTCACACTCACTCTCATACACACACATCACATCGCATCCACACATCAAGGTCCTGCAGCTGCGGAACATACACACACATAACAGCACACACACACATACACACACACACAAATCAGATCACACTCACACACACCTCACACATCACATCGCATCCACATACTCACAGCATCCTGGGATATAGCTTGCTTCTCGGCGGCGATACTGTGCTGTTGTGAGCTTCCAGGACCTGCCGGGGGATCACATGGCCAGAAGCATGTGATATCCCCGGATGTTGTGAGTATCAGCGCGTATGTGAAATATCGTCAGTGTGTGTGTCTTTGTGTGTGAGTGTATGCGATCGGGTGTGTGTGAGGTGGATGCGATCGGGTGTGTGTGAGTGGATGCGATCGGGTGTGTGTGAGTGGATGCGATCGGGTGTGTGTGAGTGGATGCGATTGGGTGTGTGTGAGTGGATGCGATCGGGTGTGTGTGAGTGGATGCGATCGGGTGTGTGTGAGTGGATGCGATCGGGTGTGTGAGTGTCGGCAGAGGAGCACGGTGTGCTGGAGGAGGCTGGGAGCAGAGAGGCTGATCATGGGGAAGGCTGGGAGGAGAGAGGCTGATGCTGGGGGAGGCTGGGAGGGGGAGGGGGAGGCTGGGACGAGGGAGGCTGATGCTGGTGGAGGCTGATGCTTGGGGAGGCTGATGCTGGGGGAGGCTGGAAGGAGAGAGGCTAATGCTGGTGGAGGCTGATGCTTGGGGAGGCTGATGCTGGGGGAGACTGGGAGGGGAAGGCTGATGCTGAGGGAGGCTGGGAGGAAGGAGGCTGGGAGGAGAGAGGCTGATCCTGGGGAAGGCTGGGAACGGGAGGCTGATGCTGAGGGAGGCTGGAAGGAGAGAGGCTGATGCTGGGGGAGGCTGGAAGGAGAGAGGCTGATGCTGGTGGAGGCTGATGCTTGGGGAGGCTGATGCTGGGGGAGACTGGGAGCGGAAGGCTGATGCTGAGGGAGGCTGGGAGGATGAGGCTGGGAAGAAGGAGGCTGGAAGGAGAGAGGCTAATGCTGGTGGAGGCTGATGCTTGGGGAGGCTGATGCTGGGGGAGACTGGGAGGGGAAGACTGATGCTGAGGGAGGCTGGGAGGAAGGAGGCTGGGAGGAGAGAGGCTGATCCTGGGGAAGGCTGGGAACGGGAGGCTGATGCTGAGGGAGGCTGGAAGGAGAGAGGCTGATGCTGGGGGAGGCTGGAAGGAGAGAGGCTGATGCTGGTGGAGGCTGATGCTTGGGGAGGCTGATGCTGGGGGAGACTGGGAGCGGAAGGCTGATGCTGAGGGAGGCTGGGAGGATGAGGCTGGGAAGAAGGAGGCTGGAAGGAGAGAGGCTAATGCTGGTGGAGGCTGATGCTTGGGGAGGCTGATGCTGGGGGAGACTGGGAGGGGAAGGCTGATGCTGAGGGAGGCTGGGAGGAAGGAGGCTGGGAGGAGAGAGGCTGATCCTGGGGAAGGCTGGGAACGGGAGGCTGATGCTGAGGGAGGCTGGAAGGAGAGAGGCTGATGCTGGGGGAGGCTGGAAGGAGAGAGGCTGATGCTGGTGGAGGCTGATGCTTGGGGAGGCTGATGCTGGGGGAGACTGGGAGCGGAAGGCTGATGCTGAGGGAGGCTGGGAGGATGAGGCTGGGAAGAAGGAGGCTGGGAGGAGAGAGGCTGATCCTGAGGAAGGCTGGTTAGAGGAGGCTGATGCTGAGGGAGGCTGGAAGGAGAGAGGCTGATGCTTGGAGAGGCTGGAAGGAGAGAGGCTGAGGCTGGGAGGAGAGAGGCTGATGCTGGGGAAGGCTGATGCTGAGGGAGGCTGGGAGGATGGAGGCTGGGAGGAGAGACGCTGATCCTGGGGAAGGCTGGGAGAGGGAGGCTGATGCTGGAGGAGGCTAGAAGGAGAGAGGCTGATGCTGGCGGAGGCTGATGCTGGGGGAGGCTGGAAGGAGAGAGGCTGATGCTGGTGGAGGCTGATGCTTAGGGAGGCTGGGAGAGGGAAGCTGATGCTGAGGGAGGCTGGGAGGAGAGAGGCTGGGAGAGGTAGGCTGAGAGAAGAGAGGCTGATGCACACACACACACACACACACACGCGCGCGCACTGCACAACACACCACACACACACACACACACACTGGGAACCACAAACAACTGCCCTACACAGACACCCACACACACAGACAACGCTGCACACACACAACACCCAACACACAAACACCGCGGCACACACAAATATACGCACATACCGCACAACACACACATTGCACAAAACATACCTCCCCCAAAACACACCACACACACACAAACCGCGCAACACACACACAACGCTACAGACACACAGCGCTCCACAAACAACGCAACACACGCAACACACATACAACACCGCTCTCACCCCCCGTCACACCCAGACAACACCCAGAACATGTACAGCGCCCTACACAAACACTTGGTAACTACACACAACAACATCTATATATATATATATATATATAACAAAAATCATACATGAACTACACAATACGTAAATTCTAGAATACCCGATGCGTAGAATCGGGCCACCTTCTAGTAGTGAATAAATATCTACCATATTTGGTGAGGACCCAATTTTAAAACAAGTAACTAAAAATAATATTAGATGTGTTGCTAAACGAGCCCCTACCCTTGGTACCATTCTTTCTCCGAGTCTTTTTTTGAGTCAAGCTGACCATAGAGAGAAATCCTCTTGGATTACCCTGAAAGGTTTTTACAAATGTGGTGCGAACAAATGCAAAGCTTGCGGTTTTGCACAAAAAGGAAAAACCTTTCAGTCTACCTCAAATCAAAAAACATTCCACATAAACACTTTAATTAATTGTAATACGACTTTTGTCGTATATTTAATAACATGTAAGATCTGCAACATCCAATATACATGCTGCACGACGGGCCCTCTGAAAGTAAGAATTAGAAGACACCTTTCTGATGTTTTTAAACAGAACGCAATTGCTATATCAGCGGTTTCTAAACATTTTGCCTTGGTGCACCAGGGTGATGTTAGCGGTTTTCAATTCAAGGGTGTAGAACAGGTATCCAGACCGATTAGAGGTGGAGATCATAAAAGGAAATTATTAAATAGGGAATCCTTCTGGATTTTTACTCTCAACACTAGACATCCGGAGGGTTTAAATAATCGCCAGGATTTGATATTACATTACTAAATATAATCGGCTTTTGTATTTCCCTAACTCTTTCTGGTTTTTTGTTTTTTTTTTTTTTTTTTTTTTGATATTACATCTAATGGGATCAATATGGTCCACATCCTAATTCATATTATGCGGTTTTTCACCTTTTTGCTACATCTTTATAACCATAAATTGCTATTGGAATATTGCTTGTCTCAATAAAAATGTAATGTTGGATTAGTATATAACAAATTTTCCTATTGAATTTTGTATATCATTGAAAGGCAAGCATACATTATATATATGTGGAAAGTTATATGTCAGACTTTTATCCTGTCAGGGGTCTCATATATATATATTTTTTGAGGTATACAATTACACTTATATTGTTATGTGCTGAGTGTCTTGTTGGATCACCATCTATTATATATATAGCTATATTAAATATTAAGGGAATTCGGTCCATAAAAATTATTTTAATATGTTTGTTATTTTATGTGTGTATATGTTTTTGTATATATTTTTTGTATCTATGCATATTTGCATTATACCATATTATATCATATATACTCATATATATGAATCTGCCATTGTATATCTCCACTCTATCGGATCCCTTGTAATTACTACTTGAGGAGTTGTCCTCAGTGAAGCCACACATGTGAATTTAATCAGTGGACCAGGGATCCGATATAAGGGAGTTGGTTATACTTTAAGTCAGAACATGACTAAGACCTGAAGCGTCGAAACGCGTTGTTCTGCCATTTTTCTGACATCTATTATGGTATCTGCTGGATTTTTATTACCCTATTTTCAATAAAAAAGGATTTTTAATCTATTCCTGGCGCTGGAAATTCCTCTTTCTATTTCTAAATTGGATGGTTACCGAGCCTCATTCCATGCGCAGGATCCCTGATTACAACCAGCAGGTCGGTCCTTGGTGAGCTGGACTCTCCCTTATCTTG
The DNA here is from genome assembly GCF_048569485.1 of Anomaloglossus baeobatrachus. Classification (NCBI taxonomy): domain Eukaryota; kingdom Metazoa; phylum Chordata; class Amphibia; order Anura; family Aromobatidae; genus Anomaloglossus; species Anomaloglossus baeobatrachus. The sequence goes on along the minus strand of NC_134355.1, from coordinate 303,330,199 downwards.
TTGCAATGAAATGCAATAACAGGTGATCAAAATACCATATCTACACAAAAATGGTATAATTAAAAATATCAGCTCAGGACACAACAAACACAGCCCCAGATCCTGATAAATGAGAATGGTACAGGTCTTGGAAAATGTAACAAAAGTGCAATTGAAGCTATGCCAGCGTTAACAAAAAGTGAGTCATGACAGCAACAAAGGTCATCAGCTGACCTGCTTTCAAGACAACCCATCGGCACCCCATGAGCCCGTCCTTGAAGCACAGATGGCAGTGGTGAATGGCACCATCCCTCTGAGAGCATGCTAGATCGTGTTGTCAGAGATTGAAAGCATGATCTAACTAGTTAACAGTGGCGGGTGAATCTTTCATCCACCCGCGTCTGTTAGCTGCATGTCTGCCGATCAGGTCAGCCAACATATGTGGCGAAAAATGGGGTGTCGCGGCGTAAACCTGCATTAAACAGACAGACACAACCTTGGACGTGTAGGTACATCCAAGATCATAAATGGGATAATAAGCTTTACTTATCACTCTTTATGGTAAGGAATATAAACCAAATAGCAATTGACTAGTTGTTTTTTTTTTACATTTTAATATTTGACACTACTTGCTATACTGCTCAACGAAAGTGTTAACATTATTCTTATTCAGTGGGTCAGGATGATTATAACAATGCCAAAATTCTATTGTCATGTTTATTTTTTACTATGTTTGTACAAGTCATACTCTTTAAAAAAAGATTTGTTTTTGGGTCTCCATTTTCTGAGAGCCTTAAGTTTCATAACGTTTTATCAGCAAACCAGTAAGATGACTGTTTTTTATATCTTTAACAATCTGTCGTTTTTCACAGATGCAACTTTTTGATCAATTTTTAATACACTCTGAGTGGCAATTTTAGCAACAAGCAGCAAATCTATATTTTATTAATTTAACCCCTTCACAACCTTTAGTATATTTACATCATAGGTCATAGGTCATGTTCCTTCCATGATGTGAGCTCACACACTGAGTCTGCAACTTCCCTTGCACATGATGGCTGACCTGACCATTGGGCGGCATAGTGGCTCAGTCTTGCAGCGCTGGGGTCCTGTGTTCAAATCCCACCAAAGACACTATCTGCAAGAAGTTTGTATATTCCAAAAATGTACTGATAGGATCTTTAGATTGTGAGCTCCAATGGTAGTGCTGCTGATGTATGTAAAGTGCTACTGAATATTTTAGACCTATATAAAAATAAAGATTTATGTTATTTAGATCCACCTGCGGCTCTTAATCACTTAATTCCTGTTATCAATCTCTGACAGCGAGATTTCATAAGTGCCAGCGGGGGAACATGTCATTACCCGCTCCCATCGGTGCTCCGATCATGTGATTGTGGGGCATGGATGGGTTGTCATGATAACCAGGGGTCAGCTGATAACAATCTACCCGTGAATGGCGGCTACAAACTGGTATTCATATATTGCTCTGTATAGCACAAGTGATCAAATCATGGCAGTTTCAATTCCCTAAAAGAGACTAAAAAATAGAAGCAAAAGTGAAAAAAAAATATTTTTTTTTTAAAAACTCAAGTTCAAATCACCCCCCTCCTTTTGCCCCATTGAAAATGAAACAAAAATTAAGTAAAAAAATACAAACATTTTGTATCGCCGCATTCAGAAATGTAAAACATATCAAAATCTAAAATAAATTAATCTGATCAGTAAACAGCGTAATGAAAACAAATTAAAAAAAAGTTTTCAGTCTTCAAAGAAGGGGAGGAAGAAATGAAAAATAAAAAAAGAAAGAGTAGAGTTATGAAGGGAATAACCCCTTCATGACTGGCCGATTTTGTGCTTTCCGTTTTTTTTCGCCATTCTTCTTCTGAAAGACGTAGCTTTTTTTATTTTTCTGTTTATATCGTCATGTGAGGGCTTGTTTTTTGTGAAACGAGCTGTACTTTTAAATGCAACTATGAGTTTTACCATATAGTGTACTGGAAAACGACAGAAAAATTCCAAATGAGGAACAATTGCAAAAAAAAGTTGGATTACACTATTGTTTTTGAGATATTTTATTCACTGTGCTCACTATATGGTAAAACCGATGTGTTACCGAGATGCCTGAGGTTGGTATGAGTTTGTAAACACCAAACATGAATAGGTTTACTTTAATCTAACAGAAATTTGTCTGAAAAAAGTGGCATACGTTTTGCGCCATGTTCCATGACCCGTAGCGCCAGGAACTATAGCTCAGTTATGTCTTATTTTTTGTGTATCGAGCTGATGTTTTTAACGGTACCATTCATGCGCTGATGCTATGTTTTGATCGCTTATTATTGCATTTTGCACAAAATTTGTGGCGACCGAAAAATGCAATTTTGGCATTTAGAATTTTTTTGACACTACGCCGTATACCGATCAGATTAATTGATTTTATATTTTCATAGATTGGGCATTTCTGAATGTGGTGATACCAAAATTGTGTATATTTTTTTTATTTCTTTAACCCTTTAATTTTCAATGGAGCAAAAGAGGGGTGATTTGAACTTTTAGTTTGTTTTTTGTTTTTTTTTTAATTTTTCAAAACTTTTTTTTTAATAGTCCCCCTAGGGGACAATAAGATCAGTTGTCTGATCGCTGGTTCCTTTCTCACGATCAGAGCACCACCGCTCAGATCAGGAGAAAAGCTTATCTCTTGTAATAAGCAGCACTCGGTAGTTTCTTACAGAACCTTAGTCCTGTGAGCTACAGGAGTCATCACATGATCCTGTGCTACCATGACAACCATCAAATCCACGTGATCATGTAATGTGACTTTCGGTGTCGGCCTGTAAGTAACGTTTTAGCGCGATTGCGATTATAATGGCGCTGTCACATATTGACAGCACCATTTAAGGCGTTAAAAAGGCATAGGTGGAACATGATTCCATTTGTGCCTGGCAGGCACACATGTCAGCTGTACAAATCAGCTGACATGTTTGCTGATCACTGCAGGCTGCTTGCCAGGGGATTAAAAGTATGACCTGACCGCTAGGACATATTATCGCCCGTGGTTGTTAAGGGATTAAATACCATTCACTATCAATTATAAATGTCATGACTTTAGTCTGTCCAATTCATATAGGTTGTTTGTTTTTTTCTACTTTGGAACATGAAATGACATGGAAAGAAAAATATTTACTTTTTGTCCTTATATTATGATTTTTTTTATTGTTTTTTAAAAAGTGTGATTTTTGGCTCTTTATTTATTAATTTTTTTTTACATCAAAACATTTTTTTGCATTCTTTTACACAATGCTTATTAGTCCCTCAAGGGGACTTCAACATCTGATATTTTGAGCACATTGATATACACTGTACAATTTTTGTTCTAAAGCACATTAGTTAACCTGTCAGGTGGGCAAAAAATGAAATATGAATGTCTTCTTCATGGCATCCATTTTTAACATAACCAATGCAATTATTAACATAGGAAACTGTATTTAGCCTTGTATATTATGTGTAAGGATGGCAATATGGTTTAAAAATTGTCCATTGTTTCTGTGTGAAAACTGAAGATTTTTCATATGGGAGTATGAACTTAGCCTAAGGAGACTTTCCTATTATCAACCATTATCAAGAGGTAAATGAGAGTAGAAAGAGAAAAGACTAACATATTAAAATAGAGTTCACATCACCATAAAATAAGGACCAGCTAGCTAAAAATTCCTTACAAGGTTTCCACTCCCATCATGATGAAGGACACAATCTAAGTAACTTGAGCCCCCATTTGGTGTTCATGCTGGCTCTTGTTTTCTGCAAAGGATGCTTTGGATATTATCCACAATTCTACAAACAGCGGATAAAGTGCAACACTAATACTTTTGAGGAAAAAAAAGAGATTCAAAATCAATAAACAACTCATCAATAATAGAACACTCAAAGTTGTAGCTTGACCTTGGAATTTGACATGCAATTTCTTCCAGAGCATACAAGGCATGTCTTTACAAGTTTACATACATTAAAAACCCACATTTCGACAATTAATTTATATCAAATCCAATCGGAAAATATATATTAAATGGAGTTTCTCAGTATCATAAATTGCATCATAAAATAGCTGTGAAGACAGGAAACTTTGGAATGTACAGTTAGGTCCAGAAATATTTGGACAGCGACACAAGTTTTGTTATTTTAGCTGTTTATAAAAACATGTTAAGAAATACAATTATATATATATAATATGGGCTGAAAGTGCACACTCCCAGCTGCAATATGAGAGTTTTCACATCCAAATCGGAGAAAGGGTTTAGGAATCATAGCTCTGTAATGCATAGCCTCCTCTTTTTCAAGGGACCAAAAGTAATTGGACAAGGGACTCTAAGGGCTGCAATTAACTCTGAAGGCGTCTCCCACGTTAACCTGTAATCAATGAAGTAGTTAAAAGGTCTGTGGTTGATTACAGGTGTGTGGTTTCGCATTTGGAAGCTGTTGCTGTGACCAGACAACATGCTGTCTAAGGAACTCTCAATTGAGGTGAAGCAGAACATCCTGAGGCTGAAAAAAAAGAAAAAATCCATCAGAGAGATAGCAGACATGCTTGGAGTAGCAAAATCAACAGTCGGGTACATTCTGAGAAAAAAGGAATTGACTGGTGAGCTTGGGAACTCAAAAAGGCCTGGGCGTCCACGGATGACAACAGTGGTGGATGATCGCCACATACTTTCTTTGGTGAAGAAGAACCCGTTCACAACATCAACTGAAGTCCAGAACACTCTCAGTGAAGTAGGTGTATCTGTCTCTAAGTCAACTGTAAAGAGAAGACTCCATGAAAGTAAATACAAAGGGTTCACATCTAGATGCAAACCATTCATCAATTCCAAAAATAGACAGGCCAGAGTTAAATTTGCTGAAAAACACCTCATGAAGCCAGTTCAGTTCTGGAAAAGAATTCTATGGACAGATGAGACAAAGATCAACCTGTACCAGAATGATGGGAAGAAAAAAGTTTGGAGAAGAAAGGGAACGGCACATGATCCAAGGCACACCACATCCTCTGTAAAACATGGTGGAGGTAACGTGATGGCATGGGCATGCATGGCTTTCAATGGCACTGGGTCACTTGTGTTTATTGATGACATAACAGCAGACAAGAGTAGCCGGATGAATTCTGCAGTGTACCGGGATATACTTTCAGCCTAGATTCAGCCAAATGCCGCAAAGTTGCTCGGACGGCGCTTCATAGTACAGATGGACAATGACCCCAGGCATACAGCCAAAGCTACCCAGGAGTTCATGAGTGCAAAAAAGTGGAACATTCTGCAATGGCCAAGTCAATCACCAGATCTTAACCCAATTGAGCATGCATTTCACTTGCTCAAATCCAGACTTAAGACGGAAAGACCCACAAACAAGCAAGACCTGAAGGCTGCGGCTGTAAAGGCCTGGCAAACCATTAAGAAGGAGGAAACCCAGCGTTTGGTGATGTCCATGGGTTCCAGACTTAAGGCAGTGATTGCCTCCAAAGGATTCGCAACAAAATATTGAAAATACAAATATTTTGTTTGGGTTTGGTTTATTTGTCCAATTACTTTTGACCTCCTAAAATGTGGAGTGTTTGTAAAGAAATGTGTACAATTCCTACAATTTCTATCAGATATTTTTGTTCAAACCTTCAAATTAAACGTTACAATCTGCACTTGAATTCTGTTGTAGAGGTTTCATTTCAAATCCAATGTGGTGGCATGCAGAGCCCAACTCGTGAAAATTGTGTCACTGTCCAAATATTTCTGGACCTAACTGTAATTGCTATTTAGGGCACACTCACACAAGCGTGAAAATCGGACTAGTGCAATGCGATAAAATCTCGCATTGCACTCAGACCTATGTTAGTCAATAAGGGACAGCAGTTAGTCAGCTTTTCTCGCATCCAGATACTGGATGCGAAAAAAGTGGCAGCATGTTGCGATTTTCTGCGAGAGCCATGTCACTCGCACCCATTCAAGTGAATGAGTGCGAGAGATACATCGGACTGTACTCAGATGTTATCCCAGTGCAGTGCGATATACGCACAGGCTGACAATAGAGGAGATGGGGAGATTAACCCCTCCCTCTCCTCCAAAGCGCCCGTCCTCAGATTCATAGCTGTGACTTGATTGCAGGATCGGGTCACAGTCGCATGACTTTTGGCTCACGCTCGCAGCAGAGCCTGAGCCGGGGGTCATTAGCATATCGCATCGGATGATGTCGCATCGGATGCCATACGCTCGTCTGAGTCCAGCCTTAAAAGCACCATTCTTGTTTCTTAGATTACCAGACACCTATGCAGTCTATCATCGGTTGCCAGTCTCATGCGAAAGGAGTTGAGTGCTTGTAAGTTCTAGCCAATAGGTCAGATTTAATGAAAATATGTCATCCATTGCTTCAGAGAGAAAGCTGTCTCTGCTTTCAGCATCGGACGGAGAGTACAAAATTTGGACAAGCACCACCCCATTGGAAGCCAAGATAAAGGTAAAGGCTGCAATCCTAAAGATTAATTATGAAAGTAACCGTTTAAGCCAGGGGTCTAAAATACATGGCCCTTAGGCCCCATGCAGCCCCTGAGGCTGGTTTATACTACTCCAAGCACAGTAGACCCCTTGATGATTGCAGTCTTGTTCATGGGGATGCTGACGTCAGCGCTTTACTTCAGTTGAATGTGCATTCTAATGCGGGCATCACATGAGACGATCTATCGTGCGATCCATCGTTGGGGTCACGGTTTTCGTGATGAACATCCATCATCGTTTGCGACGTCGTTTTGTGTGACACCTCTGAGTGACGATGAATCGGTCACAAATCGTGAGTCGTGTACACGTCGCTTATTTTTAAAAAATCGTTTATTTTTCATGGCGCCGGTTCTTCATCGTACCTGGGGCAGCACACATCGCTCCATGTGACACCCTGGAAATGTTGAACACACCTTACCTGCGTTCTGCGGCACCCGCCGGCTATGCGGAAGGAAGGAGCTGGGCGGGATGTTTACGTTTCGCTCATTTCCGCCCCTCCGCTTCTATTGGCCGGCGGCTGTGTGACGTCGCTGTGACGCCGAACGTCCTCCCCCTTCAGTAAGAGGGTGTTCGCCACCCACAGCGAGGTCGCTCAGCAGGTAAGTACGTGTGACGGTGGTTTAACAACTTTGTGCGACACGGGCAGCGATTTGCCCATGACGCACAAACGATGGGGGCGGGTACGATCGCTCATGCAATCGCACGATAGATCGTACCGTGTGACGCCCACATAAGTTGCACATTCAATTGAAATGTAGTGCAGAAACAAACTCTCTGCACAGCTATATCACTGCTAGCAGCCAAGCAATCACAGGCCAGCAGCGGACATCAGTATATGATGTCAGCTGCTGACCTCTGAGTTGCCAGCTACTGGCAGTGGTATAGCTGTGCAGAGAGCTTGTCTCTGTGCAACACCAGCAATACATTTCAAATGAATGTATGTCTAAGGATGCACATTCAACTGAAGTAAAGCACTGATGTCAGTGCTGGACCAGGCTGCGATCATCAATGGGTCTATGGTGCCTGCCGTCCACATGGACAGAAAAGAATGCCAAGGGAGTGGCGGAAAGGTGAGAGAATCTTTTTTTATGTGTATGTGAAGAACGGCACATTACAGACATTACTTTAGAATAAGGAATAATCCGGCAACCAGGTTCCTTAAAACGTAATTTTACTACAAATTTATTTAAAAAACTTTAAATCCATAGATAAAATGAAAAAAAACTGCAGTGGTCAGGAATGTCCTAGTTCTTACAAATGCATTTTGGTCTTAGTTGTCCTTATTAATTTATCTGTTTAAATGCCTAAATCATAGCATCCATTCATTGAAAATATTATCGACATGAAGATATTGAGGACTTACACATGTAAAGGTCAGTCACTGTTCCCCTCCCGCCGCCCCGACGCATATTTTGTAAGTTACTTTCCAGGAAGCGTGTATTGGGAAGGGGGGGGAAGGTATACAATGACAACGTGGTCTACAGTTACTGCCTGTCATGTATTGCTTAATGTGTATAGGTGTATATGAGTGCCATATAAACATTTTTTTTGCATATCTCTAAACATTAAAAGCAATGAGTAAAAAAATTACAATTATAGGACAAAGAACACAATAAGTAATATATGTGTAAAAGGGTTAAACAATACATGAATTCTTAGTTACCAAGTGAAAATAAATTTTAACCAGAATTTTTTTTTTAAATGTTAATTTTTTTTTAACAGGGGAGATAATTTGCTAGATCTGGTCCTGTCAAATAGACCGGATACAATTTCAAATCTACAGGTCCGGGAGCACTTGGGCACCAGCGATCATAATATGGTAAGCTTCGACATAATATTCAATAGAACATTTCAAAGGGGGAATGCTAAAACCTGGAATTTTAGGAAAGCTGATTTCAACAAATTAAGGGAAGAGCTTAAATGTGTAGATTGGGACAGAGTCATGGTAACTGGGGATACCGAACATAAATGGGGTAAGTTTAAGGATATACTGCTAGAGTCCTGTAAAAAACTTATACCCTCTGGTAATAAAATGTCCAGGAATAAAAAGAAACCACTATGGATAAATAAGACTGTACAAAGTATAATAAAACAAAAACAAAGGGCGTTTAACATCTTAAAGGCTGAGAATACAGAAATAGCATTGCAGGAGTATAAAGATATCAATAGGCAATGCAAAAAAGAAATCAAACAAGCAAAACTAGCTACTGAAACAAAAATCGCCAATGACATTAAAATAAATCCCAAAATCTTTTATAAATACATTAATGCCAAAAGGAAAACAAAGGATAGTATCGGACCCTTAAAATATAATAACAAGTTAGTTATAGAGGACAAACAAAAAACTGAGATATTAAATAGGCATTTCTCATCTGTATTCACCAAGGAACTGACTGTACCAGGGATCATTCAACAAGTGAAAAATCAAAGTCCACCACCTGATATAATTAATTTAACACAAGATGAAGTACGCCTACGTCTGAGTAAATTAAACATTGACAAATCCCCAGGGCCAGATGGCATTCATCCACGAATATTGAGGGAATTGAGCTCCGTAATCGACAGACCGCTGTATCTCATCTTTTTAGACTCACTTGTAACAGGGTTGGTGCCTCAGGATTGGAGGATTGCTGATGTGGTACCGATATTTAAGAAAGGTAAGAGGGTAGATCCAGGCAACTACCGTCCAGTAAGCCTGACATCAGTAGTATGCAAAGTTTTTGAGGGCATTTTAAGGGATGACATGCAAAAATATATTGCAGAAAATAATATGATAACTGACAAACAGCATGGATTCATGAAAGATAAGTCGTGTCTAACCAACCTGTTGGGGTTCTATGAGGGGGTAAGTGCAAACCTGGATATTGGTAATGCAGCTGATGTGATTTATTTGGACTTTGCAAAGGCATTTGATACTGTACCACATAATAGCCTTATACTAAAACTCCAGAAGCAAGGACTAGGGGACACAATATGCAACTGGGTAAGGAATTGGCTAAAAGATAGGAAACAAAGAGTAGTCATAAATGCTACATTCTCTAAATGGGCTATAGTCAGCAGTGGGGTGCCGCAGGGATCTGTGCTAGGACCAATTCTTTTTACTCTCTATATTAATGACCTTGTGGATGGGATTGATAGTACAGTGTCAGTCTTTGCCGATGACACCAAACTATGTAGGATATTAAAAACTGACCTGGATAGTACAATATTACAAAAAGATCTGGATAAGATGTCAGAATGGGCAGATACTTGGCAAATGAGATTTAATGTTGATAAATGTAAAGTAATGCACCTAGGACGGAGTAATCCTATAGCTGCGTATACATTAAATGGAAGTAAACTCGGGACTACAGAACAGGAGAAGGACTTGGGTATTCTCATTACAAATAAGCTGAGCAGCAGCACTCAATGTCAGGCAGCAGCTGCTAAAGCAAACAAGATTCTAGGGTGTATAAAAAGAGAGATTAGATCCCGTGATCCCAACGTATTGTTACCCATCTATAAATCACTTGTAAGGCCACATCTGGAATACGGGATCCAGTTTTGGGCTCCACATTTTAAAAAGGACATTCAGAAGTTAGAGTCAGTTCAAAGGCGGGCAACTAGACTATTACAAGGAATGGAAGGCCTCCCATATGATGGCAGATTGAAAAAGTTAGATATGTTTAGCTTAGAAAAAAGACGTCTCAGAGGAGATCTCATTTATATGTATAAATACATGTGTGGTCAATATAAAGGACTGGCACATAACTTATTTCTTCCGAAAACAATACTAAGGACCAGGGGGCACTCACTGCGAGTGGAAGAAAAGCGATTCCGACACCTAAATAGGAAAGGGTTCTTTACAGTTAGAGCGGTCAGACTGTGGAATGCCCTACCACAAGAGGTAGTAATGGCAGATACTATAACAGCTTTTAAAAAAGGGCTGGATGATTTCCTCAGTACACAAAACATTGTTGGTTATAAATGACTTAGTGACTAAATGTAGAACTGGTGGAGGAAGGTTGAACTAGATGGACCTAGGTCTTTTTTCAACCTAAGTAACTATGTAACTATGTAACTATGTAACAAAAGCAAAATGCATAGTGACATTACTACATAATTATAAAGTGAAAAATGTATACCTGCATGCGTGCATATATGAGTACATAAACATAGATATGTGTGTATATACAGTATCCATATGCGCGCATCCAAACAAACATATATAGGAAAATACAAAAAATATACAGTATTATATCATCGGATGTGTGGTTCACAGATGGTGAACCACAAAATGTGGTAAGTAAATTCCCTACACATCTTTATAATAAATCAAAAAATTTCCAAATCTCAATATATGGCCATTCATGGACATTTTTGTAAAACTAGTGACCATGAATAAAAATAATTTGGAAATGGCAAAGATGGAAGATCGTAATATGAGTAAAGGAGAGAGATTATTCATTGAAACAATTAAATCATGGTCGGACGTGGTAGTCAAACCTGCCGACAATGGGGGAAACCTGGTTGTCTGGAGCAATACGTTATATGAAAATCAGGTCTACAGTTAAGTGATGCAAAATGTTACTGTAAATTACCTGGGAATCTTATATCTGAATTCAAAGTACATGAAAACAACTGAGTCATATTGCAAAGGATTGTTGAAAATCCACTTGTGACTTTTAGGATCGCTACTTCCAATAGGTGGCGCTGTGGTAGAGTTTGTCTCCTTTACTGGAGAGACAACATGAAAACAACATCATTTCCAAGAAGCTACTGTATGTCATGCTTGTAATGAAGCCCAAGATTCCTACCTTACATTTAATACCAAAGATCCACAAGAATCCCAGTGATTCCCCTGGTAGGCCTATTGTCTCAGGGAATGAGGGCCTATGTAAGGTTGTGTGCCAGGTAATAGATCTCTTCCTGTAGCCTTTGGTAGGAACCTTACCTTCATACATAAAGGACACCACGACAGCTTTGAGCAACTTTTATAATTTATACTTACATGATAGTATGATAATGGTATCTGCAGACGTAGAAAGTTTTTACACCTCCATACGCCATGGAGACAGCCTGAAAGCAGTAACATGGTCTCTGAGAAACAGTAACATCGAGCAATCAATGATGGAATTGATACTAATCTTGTTGAAATGTATACTCACCCATAACATTTTTATATTCAAGGAGATATGTACATGAAAAACAGGATAATGTGAATAACTCCAAAAATGATATAAGATTGATCACGAAATACAACAGCCATTGGAAACAATTATTGCAGATAATTAACAAACACTGGAGTGTTCTCTTTACAGACCCAATTTTGAAGAACACTCTTTCATCAAAACCATGAATAACAGTTAGGAAATCATAAAATTTTAGAGGACCTTCTCATTAAAAGCCACTACCTACTAGCTTCTAATAAAATCTTGCACACCAATATATACAGGGATTTTATCCATGTGGTGTTTGTTAAGCTTGCAAGAACATAGTAAAAGTAAAGAATTCATCAACTTTGGTCACTCCTGATCTTATAAAATCTTGAACTTTTTAACATGCACATACAAGGGAGTAGGATATCACATTACTTGCCCTTGCAAGTAGATATACGTTGCGATGACAACAAGAGAGGTGAAGTTAAAGGTAAGAGAACATGTTATAGACAAAGAGAAGGCCAAAACAGTTGAAAGTGATGAACAACTGAAGACATTGGCCAGACACTTTAAGAAGTACCATGAATCTGACGCCAGCAAATTGTGGATAAAAGCAATAGATCAGATTTCACTTGGGAGCCGAGGTGGTTATCTTTTTAAGGTACTATCACAATTAGAGAGTAGATGAATTTATCGGTTAGATACAGTAACTCCTAAAGGATTGAATGAAAACTTTGGTTTTGCATCTTTCTTATGATATGTTCTGTAATATGGTACGGGATTTTACTTTATTAGTTATCCTGGTCTTCCTATTGAATTTTATACGATGATAGGGGTTCGCTTATTGTGTGATTTTAACATTTCCTTTTTAATCCTGTTATGCTTAGATGCCTGGAGATCAGGGTACGATAGAAGTATTGTGGGGCCTTCTAATGAAGAAAGATGTAGGCAGGTGCTGAATTATCAGAGGATAGACCTTGAACATAGCCATATTTGGATAAACCTGTGTCATTCATTCTGGATTACACCAATACTTTACTACGTAAATTTAACATCTTAATAATGATATCAAAGACTGTGTAATATTACTGGGTGTTAGGGGTTGGCAGCTTAGGAAGGTATGATATAGAATCCTAAGCACAACCTGAGGTCCACCGTGCTTAGGATAGTAATAGTAGCTAAGAGCCAAGACGGACAACAACAGTTGCAGGGAAAATAATAAATGGGCGCACTTCAGTCTATGTTAACCTCACACAGACTAGACAGCAGTGCAGTAGGAAAATTAACAATAACTAAAAGGATAGTGGAACAGATCACAACCTGTGCTGTAATACAAGAATAAAGAGTAGACAGGAAAGATGCAAATTCAAGTGAGAGTACAGAAAGGAAAATGCAAATTCAATTGACCTGTCTATGTGTGGAGTATTGTATGCTAACCAGTGCACGGCTGTATACAGGGAGAATATCACACACTTAACCAGCACATGCTGTACACATGGACACAATTCAAGTGAACAGACAATGTGTGCTATATCGTACACTTAACCAGCATATGCAGCAGTGCAAGGGTGCAATTCAAGTAATATGTCTAACAGGCACATACCATGAGGCTTGTTGACAACTGCACGTCGTCAGGTATCGGCGGTGTCCTCACATAACCTAAGCACCACCCAGAATAGGCCCACGCCAAGTCAGAGTATGTGTCGTCCACCGGCCAATCCAGGCCTGCCATGTCATCAGGACAACTGATATCCAACGGCCAATTCTGGGATGCCATGTCATCAGGACAGGTGATGTCCAACACCCAATCAGAAGATGCCATGTCACGCGCATGCCCAGTAGCCCATTTTTCTGGCGGGCACCACATGAGATGATATATTGTGCGATATGTCGGCGGGGTCACGTCGTAAGTGACGCACATCCGACATCGTTTGATATATCGTAGCATGGGACAGCTACGAGCGATGGTGAACGAGCAAAAATACTTACTCACCTTATCATTGCTCGTTGACACGTCGCTCATTTTCAAAAAGTTGTTTCTTCTTCTCTGCGCCGGTTGTTCACCGTACCCGGGGTAGCACACATCGCTCCATGTGACACCCCAGGAACGATGAACACAGCTTACCTGCGTCCCGCCGGCTATGCGGAAGCAAGGAGGTGGGCGGGATGTTTATGTCCCGCTCATCTCCGCCCCTCCGCTTCTATTGGCCGGCCACTGTGTGATGTCGCTGTGACGCCGAACATCCCACCCCCTTCAGGAAGTGGATGTTCGCTCCCCACAGCAACGTCGCTCAGCAGGTAAGTGTGTGTGACGGGGGTTTAACGACTTTGTGCGCCACGGGCAACTAATTGCCCGTGACACACAAAAGACGGGGGCGGGTGCAATCACTCATGCGATCGTACGATAGATCATCTCGTGTGATGCCTGAATTAGTCTCAGACATAGCAGATTCTATCCAGGCATTCTTAGTGACCCATTTTCTGGACTTAGTCTCCAGCTGAGTACCTTCAGCCCACACATGCTCAGTGGTCCAATTACTTAACTTAGAATCTGGCAGCTGAGTAAGCCAGCAGAATGCCAGGAGGTTGAGCCACACGTTGAGACTTGCGCCTTGGTGGAACAGTAGCATCAGGGGGCATCTTGGGCGACAAAGCAGAAGCACCCAAGGGCACCCAGAGTCTGACCCACAAAGGAGGCAGACTCCAGTGTATAATACTAGGAACATCATACTCCACATAGTCATGTGAACTACACATCTGAGATAATCTATAATGTATCATAATTATCATATTTTTATGGTCCCATGAAATTATATATTTTTTTGTATTTTCCTATGTATATGGTTGTATTGATGCACACATATGGATATATATACACACATATGTATGTGTATGTACTCATATATATACTCATATATGCAAGCATGCAAATGTATATTTTTTCACTTTATAAGCATTTTGGTTTTTTTTTTAAAAAAATATATATATATTATTTTTTAGGAATTTTTTTCTGATTATAATTAATTTTCACTTGCTAACTCAGTATTGTATTACTTTATTACACGTATATTGCTTATTGTGTCCTTCGTCCTACAACTGTAATTTTTCACTCATTGTTTTTACCGTTTACTGATATGTAAAAAAAAATGTATACGGCACTCACATACACCTAAACACATTAAGCAATACATGACAGGCAGTAACTGTAGACCACGTTATCATTGTACTTATATCCATATCATTATACACATAGCAATTTTTATATACATAGTAAATGCACTTTTTTGTGACTGACCTATGTTCCAAATTAGCACACTGTGAACACATTGGTGGCATTGATCTGTGAGTCCGTGCTCTGCCATGCGGGAGGTTTGGGTGGTGGCAAAAAGTGGTGTGTGCACATGTGCCATATCCATGATGGGTGATGCTTACAGTCCACTTCCCGCCGCTCTGGACTCCTTCATTACGCATCACAGGGGAAGATCTACGCGCTGTGTCATGACTCACATGACTCAATGATGCACAGTCCCCTCTGCCTTTCTATTGGTCACAGGTTCTTTATATTCTGTCTTCGTCCTCCCCAACACATTCTTCCTGAAGAAGTAACTTAAAAATGTGTGCTGTAGTGGCGGGAGTGAAGCGGTGACTGACCATCATATGTGTTAGTACTTTTCATGCACTCGCTGCCGGGGGATGGTGGTACTGTGGCGATCTGGGGTAATAGAGTGGACCCACTGGACCACAGGGAGAACCCAGCCTTAGCCTTTAATGGGAGGGGCTTGACTAAGCACCTGCTGTGGGTGCCACTCCCAGGGCAGTGACCGGGACTGTGGAAGCTGAGGGGTGCAGGGTGACAGCAGGACCAGGGGAACAGCAATACAGAGCAGAACAAGGGACATGGTCCTGAAGAGGAATGGACAGGACATGTACCGGTAGACTGAGGACATCAGGTACAAGACACAAGGAGCAGGACATCAGGCACGGGTCATCAGCTGGTATAGGACATCAGGTGGCACCAGTGGTCATCAGGCACAGGTCCTGAAGCACAGGACCTCAGGCATTAGCCACAGCAGGATGATACCGGCACAGCAGGTACTTCCAGACTTCATATTGAACATGCAAACACGATTTATTCACAGGATACCGCAGGAGAAGGGTACATAACATAGCAGAAAAACACAAAACACCACAGTACTTCAAATGCAAAATACATGAACAAGGTTGGAGTCTAAGAGCATTCCGTTGACTGAATATGTAAGTCCCTGAATATGCTGGTACCTGAGTACACTGGATACATGGTTAACCAGACTACAGACAGGTAAGCAGGCTCGGACAGGTGACCGGACTTAAGCTGGTGTCACACATAACGACGACGACAACGACGTCGCTGCAACGTCACCATATTCTGTGACGTTGCAGCGACCATAGATGATCGTTAGTAAGCTGTCAAACATGCTAAATAAAGCAGCGACGGAGCAGAGATCATAGCGACGTCGACGGTCGTTGTGTGGTTTCAGACATGTCATTGCACGACGAGTCAGAGGTGTGGTTTTAACCCCTAGATACGGTTTGCGTTATCTCTTTTCACGCCCCTCTGTTCCTATTGGTGATCGCTACAGCGCTTTGCGTTGTCTTTCTTCACGCCCCTCTGTTCCGATTGGTCATCACTACAGCGTCGCCTGATTGGGTGACCGTATCAAACAAAAGACGACGCAGTAGCGCTTCCATTCACTCTACCTGAGCTTTTTCAGAACGCAGTTTGTTGCAGTGATTCTTTCAATTTGTTGATTTCGTCTTGGATTTTTAATATTCTCCTGACTTAAAGGTAAGTAATTTTTTTGCGCAGTATTATACCAATATTCTAGTACATCGTGACATTAATATAGCAACTGTATTCTTGTATATTGTGGCAGTATTATAGTTATATTTATCTATGTACATAGTGGGAAGTATTATAGCTTTTCTATTCCTGACGTTATATATTCAATACCGCTGTACATATAGTTATGTTCTTGTACATAGGGGCAGTATTATAGTAGTTATATTCTTGTGCATAGGGGCAGTATTATAGTAGTTAAATTCTTGTATATAGGGGGCAGTATGATAGTAGTTATATTCTTGTACATAGGGGGCCGTATTATAGTAGTTATATTATTGGACATAGGAGCAGTATTAAAGTAGTTGTACGTAGGTGGCAGTATTATAGCAGCTATATTCTTGTGCTTAGTTTATAACAATGTAGTAATACATTAATTTCCTTTTTTTTCAGATGTCTTCCAACAAACAAGAATTCATAAGGGAGGTGATTGATATGTATCAATCCCTGCCTTGTTTGTGGAAGATAAAGTCTGTCGATTACAGCAATCGATACAAGAAAAAGCAGGCCTATGAGCAGCTTATTGAATTGTTCCAGAGGCATAACCCTACTGAGACCATTACGACAGAGATTGTGCGAAAGAAAATCCAGGGTCTTCGCACCGTTTATAAAAAGGAACTAAATAAGGTGGAAAAGGCCAGCAAATCTGGTGCCGGAACGGAGGAACTTTACGTTCCAAAGCTTTGGTACTACGATTTGCTGGCCTTCATAAGAGACCAAGAGGTACCACGGACAATAACATCGCTGTCCTTTGGGCCCGGAACACAGCCTGAGGTCCGGTCTGACACCACAGTTGGAGATGTAAGTACCTTTGTGAAACTTTTGATGTACATGGCATTATTTAATTGAAAATAGTTACTACGGTTTTCTATGATTACTGTTGCAGATTTCAAAATGTATCCCTTCCAGTTCAGATAAGTATACTCCTTTACTAGTTTCTCCACACTCTATTTTCATACCATGTAATGACATTTCATATCTTGTAGTACTAGTCTGCCCCTCCCATTAGTTTCCAGTGCATGTGTATCCCTGTGCCTGCTGCTCATGATATCTGATTTTAACATCATTTTTATTGTTCCGCAGGATCGTTGTGAAGCTGGGCCAATAGTGACAGGTGGTGATGATGAAATTGCCGGGACTTCCGAGGAGACCGCAGAAGCTCCATTACCGCGGCGGATCTCCTCAACCCGTAAGAGGCAGCCGAACAACTCATCTTCAACAGACCTTATGGATATGGCGAAGAAAATCCTGGAGCAGCACAGCAGACCATCCATTTGCGGATTTGCCCAGCTTACGGATGAAAGACTCCGTAAGCTGGATGACAAACAAAGAGTTCATGTCGAAAGGGTCATGCTGGAGGCCCTCAACAAGGCGGCAGAGGGGAAACTCACAGACTCCTCAAAAGTGTGTGACGTAGAACATCGACAACAGTCTTCATGGGATCAAGTGCCATGGATGAGGATGGAGCCTCCACCACACCTCCAGCATGACCCCCCCGCACAGTATCCCATGTTCCCCCCAACGAACCAATTTTTCAGCCCACAGAGGCAACATTTAAATGACTCGAATAAGCAATACCAAAATTTATAGTTTTTGTTTTTTGTTATAATATTTATGCTGTTTTTGTTGTTGTTTAAGCAATGTTAGCGAATTGTAATAAAAAATGTCTTTGATTTCAAACTTTTTTACAGCTTTCATGAATTCTGCATAACATTATTCACGGGGTAAAGGGTTGGGTGGAGGTCAGGGTCGCCATCATGGCACAACTCTACAGATGCACATATATAATGTGTGTGTGTGGGTGTTTTTTTTTATTTTTTTTAAATAAGAATGTTTTTGTGGGTTCTTTGTTTTAAAGCTGTGGTGGGGAACATAGTGCTCTCCCTGCTGCCTTCTAGTGCTGTCACTGTCAGTGCTGTTTGTGTTATGCCACCTACAGCTCTTTGTGCTGCCACCTATTGCTGTGTTGCCCAGGGATTGGGGGGGAAATGAGATCCTGGCCAAGGGGTTACTTCTGCAGGTATCCCGGTGTCGTGACCCGGTCTGTAATGTCAAGCTCCCAAAAAAGAGGGGGAGTAGGTAGGGGGAATTGTCTGTCACGCCACCCGTGGGTTGCGTTGATAAGGTGGTGGCACCGCCACTGCCTCTGGGGACCGTGCCCGTGACTGATGGTGTGGGGCAGCTAGGTGGGATACCCTCCACGGGTAGGGGGATTTATAGTCCCACGGACCAATTGGGAGAGGTAGTTTGTAGAGTGACGGGTACAGTCCTCGCCTTGTACCGGGTGGTGCAGGAGTACTCACAGTATAAACCAATAACTAACCCCAGTCCAGTAATTAACCACGTTGCTGGTAACAGGTGCCAACGGCCCGCTGCTGTGAAGACGGGTCCCACACCCGTGTGTGTAATTCAGGTGATCTTTTCCTGCCCGAGGTATGTGTCTTCTTTTCACACTGGTCCGTACTGGGTCCCGACAGCTGGCACCCCTCTCCTGGTCCACTTCGGGTCCCACAAGAGGCTGGCCCATTCCTGAGGCCGTGAGTACCACTCACCCCAGCCCCACACAGGGGCTGCTTATGTGACGCCCTGGACTAGCCAGGTGGTCTCAGAGGTAACATCACACACACACACACACCCTCCCCTGGACAGTCAAGATCATTGAAAAAAAAAAAAAAAACATTGTTGCCACTCTACAGTCTTGATGTCCTCTTGTTTTCGTGGGGAGGGGATGAGTGGGGTCTGATTGGCTGGTGTGTGTTTGTGTGTGGGAACCTCCCCAAGGGAGAGTTAAATCAGCATCAATAACATGTATGCAGACCTCTGTAACACCCAGGTTTTGCCAGGGCGGCACAGTGCTCTTTGTGCTGCCAACTACTGCTCAGGGTGATGTATATGCCCCATACTCTTAAGGGATGTATATGACGCAGCCTCTCCTGGGATGTATATGCCTCAGTGTTTCCTGTGATGTATATGCCCTAGCTTCTCCTGTGTTGTGTATGCCCCCAGCCTCTCCAGACCAAGACATACATGGAAATGTAGTGGTGAGAATCAAAATGATCAATCTCACCGAACATCACAGTCTCTCCAGCCACCACTCTGGGGCTGATTTTATTAATTATTTTAACAAATATAGCCTGGTCGTGTTCAAGTTGATAATTTGGTGTGGCCCCCGTTGGTTGGTAGAAAATTCCAAATGGTCCCCGGCAGTAAATAGGTTCCCAAACCCTGTTTGAAAGTTTTGTCCAAAAATGTAAGCAACAGCGAAAATAAACTAGAAAGATTTATGTGACATACAAAACAAAAAAAACATTTAAATCACAAACATTCACATTTAGTGGCCCTGCTGTTGGGCTGCCAAAAACTGTTCCAGCAGCTCCCCATGACGCCGGACGGCTTCTGACAAACGCCGTTGCGATTCCAACACGTCCTGTAGTGTGGGGATTTCTGTGGAGGGAATGGGAAAAGTTAACCATCCTTGTTCCAACATCGAACTGTCAGGTATATGTTTTTGGTTGACCACTTACGGTTCTGGGGTTCATCACCTTCTTCCTCTGAGGCGCTGATGGCCCAACCAGATCCTGTGGCTAGGGAACACAAATCAAATATTAGTACACGACAGCCCACCATCATTTAAACATCCATGTATCCTTTACAACTTGTAGGGACACCATGTTATGTGCATAAATTACAGGAAGGGTAGCCTGCACAAAACTCACCAAGTGATGGGGGGGAGAAGGCATCGTTAGAAGGAGAAGTATGGGGAGACAGGGTAGAAGGTGGTGATGGGGTTGAAGGAAGAGATGGGGTTGCAGCAGGTGATGGGGTTGGAGAAGGAGAGGGTGTCCCAGCAGGCGCAGCAGGCGGAGGTGGTGGATCTGCAGCAGGAGATGGTGGAGCCGGCGGGGATGATGGATCCGCAGCAGGAGATGCTGGAGCTGGCGGAGATGGTGGATCCACAGCCGGAGAGGGTGGAGATGGTGGAGCTGCCTGTGCAGCTGGAGGTGGTCCTAGGTATAGGAGAAATCTTTTATTGAGCGCATAACTCCAGGCCACCATGGCTTACGCCTACTTTACACCATACAATTCTGCATACGATATCGTATGTGATGTGACACGCCCCCATCTTATGTGCGACAACTGAAATTTGTTGACCGTGTCGCACCTATGCTTTGTTCCTGTCACAAGTACTTACCCTTCTATACGACCATCCATACGTAAGAAGCGGGACGCAGGTAAGTTGCAGTTCATCATTCCCGGGGTGTCACACACTGCGATGTGTGCTGTCTCGGGAACATTGAGCAACCAGACGTTCAATTTTTAGTAATTGAACGACATGTATGCGATGAACGGTTATTCGTTTAATCGTAATCGCATGTAGGTTTTACAGACTACAATATCTCTAACGATGCCGGATGTGCATCACTTACAACGTGACCCCGCCGACACATCGGTAGATATATTGTAGCATGTAAAGCCCGTGTATAGCCTGCTTTTTTACGTATGTTTGACAAACCTTTTTCTAGGGGCACCAGACACATGGGGACCACTTGCCTCAAAGCAGCAAACATGCTGCATTCATTGGAAAAACAAGGCACAAAAATCAATCACTTAAATTCTTCTATTTTATTCTGTTCTGTAAATAGTAACATATGGCTTGTACTGAAGGCTTCTAATGTCACTCTGATATGCACCGAGATAACAATGATAATCAGAGATTCAAATGCAAAGATAAAATAAACCCATTATACCCCAGGAGCATTGAAGTTTTGAGGTATCTGAAATTTACCTATGATCAAGTTAGATAATTAGCTCTTTTTCGCCACCTTGACCCTCTGATATGCACACTAGATATCTAGGTATAATGTAATTATTTTCTTTAGATATGCACTGAGATAACAATGATAATCAGGTCAATGGACAATACTCCAAACGCGATTACACAGCATGGTTTATTGCGAAATGGTTTTTGTAAAGACTGGCACAGTGTTGATCAAATCCTAATATATGCAAAGAGTAAATAATCCCATTACCCCAGGAGCATTGAAGTTTTTAGGTATCTGAAATTTACCTATGATCAAGTTTGCATACCATACCTTTTACAAAGGATAATTAGCTCATTTTCGCCACCTTGTCCCTCTGATATGCACACTAGATATCTCAGTATAATGTGATTATTTTCTTTGCAATATATTGCATTTGAACTACACTGTGCTTTCCAAACAACCTTGTTCTAATCGCGTTTGGAGCATTGTCCAGTCATCTGACTATCCTTCTTATCTCGTTGCATATCTGAGTGAGCAAGTTTAGAAGCCATATGTGTGTGTATATTTCTAGTGCATATGTTTCAGAAATAAATCCCCTCCTTTGGGTCCTCGCCAAAGTATCTCATATTTTACACAATTGTATTATTATTCTTTGTAAATTTTATATAAATTAAGATTATTTTTTTTTATTTTAATGATTGGTCATTGGCATTTTGTGCCATGTTTTTCCAATTGTAATCGCTGGGTCACCAGTGTCGGGGAAGAATATCTTAGTTAATGTCCATGTTATGAAAGTATGTATGCTGCATTCATTGCTGCACTTATGCATGCGTGGGGAGTTGGTGACAGGTCCTCGATAACTCGTTCAGCACCCATGTGTTCGATTATTTTTGTTTTACTGATTTTTTTCAATACCTTTCATTTTTCCACCAGACAGAACTTTTCAGATTTTTCAGTCAATGTTCCCATATGTTTTCTGCGGGAACCTCACAGCACTTTTTATTGCTGTAAGCTGCGTCCAACACCATTAAAGGGGGATTGACACACCACGACATCGCAAATATAAGTCGATGGCATCACGGAAATCTTGACGCACAAACGGCCGCATTAGCGATGCCGTCTGTTGCGTGTGACTCCGATGACCGATTTTGCATCGTTGAAAAAACGTGCAAAAACGCTAATCGGCGACATGGGTGTCCATTCTCAAAAATCGTGAATGCAGCAGTAACGAAGTTGTTCCTCGTTCCTGCGGCAGCACACATCGCTGCGTGTGACGCCACAGGAACGAGGAAGCTCCCCTTCCATGCCTCCCGGCCACATTGCGTAAGGAAGGAGGTTTTACCCAATATTGTATATAGCATATATACTATCCTTCATACACAAACAGTAAGTTACGGACTGTGTGACCCCTCGTGGCCCTGCACGCACACCTATCCTTTTTTTCTCTGGCAGCACAGGTGTCACACGGATCGCACACTGATGTGATCTGTGTGACATCAATGTGACAAATATCAGAGAAAACACGGGTCTTTTTAATAAAAAGATTTTCTATATTTACCTCTCTCCAGCGCTGCTGTCTCTGGCTCTGCTGCCTCCCGCTCCTTATCGATGGTAATTATACTCACTGAATATTCACTGCAGTGAGCAGCTGGAAGCAGGGACAGTGATGGGGACCGCATCGCTGGGTGAGTATACAGGTGTGTGTGTATGTTGAGAACCTGGAAGCCGGAGCATCTCGGGGACTCGTCACAGTTCCCAATGAACTCTGATGAACCCATGAAGCTGTAGCGTGGGTGTCGCAGGATGGTCATCAAAGTTCATTGGAAACTCTGATGACCTCCTGGAGGCCACTGTGCTTGCAGAATACTCACCTGTCCCTGCGTTGATGCCCTCAACGGTGCTGTGCCCGGTGCTGTCATCGCGCCGCTCCGGCTTCCAGGTCCTGAGTGCGGTGAATAATCAATGAATGAGCAGTGGTCAGGAGCGGGAGGCAGCAGAGCTGAAGAAAGCAGGTAAATATCCATGATCCATGAACCATAAAGCCATGGGTTGTTCATGGGTAAACAAAACCGAACAGGAACAAAGCCGCTAAACAGCACTCACCATGACGCCTCTCGATGTCTGCTCGGATGCTGGCGAGGAGTTCACTGGACTTATACCGCAGGTCTGCCAGTTTCTTCCTAATTTGGGTTGTGGATCGCTCCACCCCAAATCGACGGGCCAGGCCTCTACTAATTAGCCTCAGCACAGCCTGCTTATGAAGCATGGGATGGTCATGCTGTGCCTCGCAGAAATAGTCTTTTTTTACCATCATTTTTACTAAATAACGGACCTCCACAGGCCCCCATGGAGAACTGCGACTCCTAGCCGCCATGTTCCCGCCTCTGAGCATTAACAGAACATGTACGCCGCCCAACAGACTTCAAAGGCGACGTGAGCAACGTCATCACGTCACGTTTTGAACAACGTCGCAATAGCGATCCCGCTAGCGGTCTCGTTATCAACGAGGCGCTCGAACCGCGTCACAGTAGCGTTCCCGTTCGTGAAACTAGCGGTCTGAATAAAGCTAGCACAGAGTCACAGTAGCGTTCCCGTTCGTGAAACTAGCGGTCTGAATAAAGCTAGCACAGAGTCACAGTAGCGTTCCCGTCTGCGATCCCGGCTGTAACCGAGTCAGATAGCAAAAGGCATAGATAGCACTTAAATCTTTGATTTATGTTTGTGTATTGGATTTTTGTGTTATGGAATTATGGAATGTAAAGTTATGGAATATTCTTGTACATAGGGGCAGTATTATAGTAGTTATATTCTTGTGCATAGGGGCAATATTATAGTACTTATATTCTTGTACATAGGGGGCAGTATTAAAGTATTTATATTCTTGTGCATAGGGGCAGTATTATAGTAGTTATATTCTTGTACATAGGAGGCAGTATTATAATAGTTATATTCTTGTGCATAGGGGCAGTATTATAGTAGTTATATTCTTGTGCATAGGGGCAGTATTATAGTAGTTATATTCTTGTGCATAGGGGCAGTATTATAGTATTTTTATTCTTGTGCATAGGTTGCAGTATTATAGTAGTTATAATCTTGTACATCGGGGCAGGTGGGACACCACCGCTGTTGTTGTTGGGCACCCAGGGGAGAGGTAGTGGCAGCTGGATGTTAACCCCTCCGCGGGTAGGGAGGGTTGTCCCGGGGCCCAATGACTTTTTGCTGGGTATAGCAATGGCATAAAGTGTTAGTGGTATCATTTTGATTTACAAATCTATTATGGGAAGGAGAATAGAGCGGACATGCAATTATACTCGATGGGGTATCGGTACAGAGGACCTAAATGGTTGTTGGTCCAAATGGCAGTCAATGTAATAAAAGTCATCAACCATAATAGTATATATAACATTTTATTGAACAAATGCAAACATTATAAAATTCAGAAAGATTAAAATAAAACGGACAACAAAAATATATTATTAAAAAAACAGTATAGACAGCAAAATGCTCAGTAGGCCTCTATAACATCTGTTGCTGCCAACTTACAGCACCAGGACCGTTAAAATATTGGCAGTAGTTTTCTCGGCAGGCCTTCGCATCATCCTTGTTTCTGCCATGTATGACCGGTTGAAGGCCTGCGATTGCGGGAGCGTTAGCACGCCACTCACCAAGAACCACTTCTCCATTTGTTGGTTCCACAGAGTCCACGAAACCAGGCGGACTGTACGCATTTACATCTTGACGACGAAGGAAGTTGTGCAGCGTGCAACAGGCCAAAACAACAGAGTCTATTGATTGTAGCTTTAGGTTAATCGGAGTGTGGAAAAGTCTGAAGCGGTTGGCCATGATCCCGAAGGCATTTTCTACTACCCGACGTGCCCTTGACAAGCGGTAATTGAAAATGCGTCTTTCCTGCGTAAGAGCGTTTTGTGGAAACGGTTTTAGAAGATTGGCATGAAGTGGGAAGGCTTCATCGCCGACAAAAACAAAATTAAGGTTTCCTGTGGTCTCAGAGTTGGGTGGCAAGTGCAGGGCACCGTTCTGCAAATGCTCACCAAATGCTGTGTGCTCCAAAACACCACCATCAGAAACCCTGCCGTTCATGCCAACATCGACATTTATGAATTCATAGTTTGCATTAACAAGGGCCATCATTATGAGGCTGAAATAGCCCTTGTAATTGTAAAAATAGGATCCGCTGTTCCGTGGTTGCGTGATGCGCACATGTTTTCCATCCAAAGCCCCACCACAGTTTGGGAACTGCCAGAGCTGCTCAAAATCCTTGGCAATTTTATTCCATGCCTCCACTGTTTTAGGAAATTGATTATCGCTGCGTAGACTGCGAACAATTGCATTACATGTCTCAGGAATTATTACGCTGAGCAGGGACCTTGAAACAGCAGCAGAAAAATGCAAGTCTTGGAGGGAGCGTCCTGTGGCCAGGAATCGCAGTGTGACTGCCAATCTTTCATCTGGGGGGACGGCAGCACGCATCTTTGTATCCTTTCGTTGAATGAGTGGCGTAACTCTTTCCAGTAACATTTTGAAGGATTCCTCTGACATCCGCAGATAGTTGCGGAAATCATGAGGATCCTTCTCCTGCAGCTCTCTGATAAGTTGCATGTGTGAGAATTCGGACCTCCTCTGCAGCCACTCTCTGGTCCACATGCGACGCTTTCGCTTTGAACGCCTCTCTAGCATCCGTGCCTCATCTTGTCGCCGAGCTTCCTCCACCAGCATTGCAGCAACTACAACAGCACACTGCATATCATCCATGATGTGAAACTGCAAAAATAAAACGAAATAAGAGAATTTTCAACAATATGTATGTATATTCCTATATACCGGAATGTAAAAAATATAATACTTCCAGCTATGTAAATAAATTAATATAACAACTATAATACTGCCCCCTATATACAAGAATAAAAGTACTATAATACTGCCCCCTATATGCAACAATATAACAACTATAAAACTGCCCACTCTATCCAAGAATGTAACTACTATAATACTGACCCAGAATACAACTATAATATTGCCCACTATATCAAAGAATATAACTACTGCTCCCTGTGTATAAGAATATAAATATTATAATATTGGTTCCCTAAGTACAAGAATTCAAGTAGTACAATACTGTTCCCGTATACAAAAGTACTATCCTATATACAACAATTTCAAAGCATACCTACCTTTTCAATCACAAGGTCTGATAAGAGGTCTGATGAAAGATCCAGAAAACACGACACACTAGCGACGCCAAACAGAGAATGTAGTTCGTAGAACAAAAAATAGAACTTAAAGAATGAAATCACAGTGACGCCTTCGGCAAGGTACCCAATCGGAACGCTGTTGTAACCACCAATCGGAGACGTAGGGGCGTTGCAAAATAGAGCGCAAAAACACGCCCTTATCCTGCCTTCAGCCCTACGTCACTGTTTTCAGCGTCGTAGCGATGGTCGCTGCTGTGGTGTCAAATACAAGAATGCAGCGCTTATCAGCATGCGCAGCGGGATAACAGCGATCAAAAAATGACCTGGAACATTCAGGAGCGAGCAGCGATTTCGCAGCAGGGGTCTGATCGTTGTTATGTGTCACACTTAGCGACGTCGCTGTTGAGGTCGCTGCAACGTCACAGAATATGGTGACGTTGCAGCGACGTCGTTGTCGTCGTCGTTATGTGTGACACCAGCTTTAGGCAGTCCATCGGGCTATGGCAGACGCCAGACCTATGGCAGCACAGCCTGCACAAACACACAGATGAACCAAAAGACATGGTATGCAATGCTCTGGTGCCTCTTATCTGGGGGGAGGAGCCTTAAGTAGCTGATGCCTCCAACCGATAAGTTGGAGACACCTTATCAAGGTGCACGCACATTCCTTTGAAAGAATAGGAAATGTGTGTGAGCGCCCCTTAGGCTGGAGACCAGAACACCTCACACAACATGTGCAAGGCCTGGAGCCTAAGGGAGTAGAAGCTGACACTCACATCGGCATCCACGGGGGAGTAAGAGCTGGGGACTGAACTTATATGTGAATGGCAAAGAAGAGGTAAGTAAGTAAACTGCGCAAGGCGCAGAGGCGCATCGGTGTTTTAGGGTAGCTGGCGCTACTCCAACACTGACGTGAGCATCAACAGGGGGGACAAGCTGGGAACTGCACCACAGGTAGGAGGCAGAAAGGAGGGAGACCAGAGACACTGCACAAAATGTACAGGAGCGACGGCATACTAGGGGAGTCGGCGCTGCAATACTCAATCTCTTTATGCTGGTAATATTTTCAATGAATTGATGCTCCTTAGAACACATCCAGCTAAATTATTCTGAATACTGCCAATTTCAGGCTATTTGTCTTATAAAAAGGATAATATAATATCATTAATGCTATTCAGCGATACATTGAAAATGTAAAGATACATACACACCTTTTAAACTTAAAGGTATATATGCATTTTAGCAATTAAAGGCATAGATAAACATGGCATAGCTAACAGCTTACGATGATCCAGTTCACATTATGTGAAGGCACATATGCACTTTTTTGATTTTAAAGGTACACATGCACTTTTGAATTAAAGGCACTGATAATTTGGCATAATAAATAACAGTTGGGGATCCAATGTAGATTCTACAGTATGTAGATATGCTAAAATAGTTTTTTTTGAGCTTTAAAGGTATACAAGCATTTTTAAAACCACAAATTAATATGTATCATTGTATCAGGGCTCAGTCCCCCTCTTTCTCCCATACCTGTTGAGCAAATCTATGCAGATGTTTTTATTAACTGTTCTGATCAAAGTAAAATATAACTTTTAGGCCTTAATCTGTTTTTCGTTGAGTTGTATTATCTAGTTACAATATGCCTTCTACTGAATGTTACCGATGTAAACAAATATCAAATTTCCTTAATTCTCTCAAATGGATTTAATTTAGATCTCAATGAAAAAACAATATATGAATATATTGTTTCTCTAATCCTGGCAGACCGGGTACAATTTCCACGCAGAATATTTCATTTTTTCTCACCCTCACATAAATTTTATCATATGCATAAATGGGAGGAGGACTTTGGAAAATCCTTATCTGTTAGGAAATGACAGGATATTGCTGATGCTACTGCTTAACTCTCTATTAGTTCAGCACTGGCTGAATCTGGCTATAACTTCTCATGAGATAGTACCTGACACCTTTGAGACTGGAGCAGATTTTTCCACAATTTCCCTTCTCTTGTTAATGCGGGCGTCACATGAGACAATCTATCGTGCAATAGGAAGTCGTGGTCACGGTTTTCGTGACGCACATCTGGCATCATTTACGACGTCGTCCCGTGTGATACCTACAAGCGACGCAGAACATTCGCAAATCGTGTATCGTTGACACATCGCTCATTTTTAAAAAGTCGTTTATTTTTCTTTGCGTCGGTTGTTCATCGTACCCGGGGCAGCTCACATCGCTCTGTGTGACACCCCGGGAATGATGAACACAGCTTACTTGCGTCCCGCGGCTCCCGCCGGCTATGGGGAAGGAAGGAAGTGGGCGGGATGTTTACGTCCCGCTCATCTCCGGCCCTCCACCTCTATTGGCCGGTGGCTGTGTGACGTCGCTGTGATGCCGAACGTCCCAACCCCTTCAGGAAGTGGATGTTCGCTGCCCACAGCGAGGTCGCTCAGCAGGTAAGTACGTGTGACGGTGGTTTAACGACTTTGTGTGCCACGGGCAACTAATTGCCCGTGACGCACAAACGGCGGGGGCTGGTATGATCGATCGTGCGATCGCATGATAGATAGTATCGTGTGACGCCCGCATTAGAGTTTGTGGAAGTGAAGGACCATTAAATTTATAAATGGTGGTCTTGTCCTAAGGTACAAAAATTTGGAATCTGTTACTATCCTTTGATCTAACTATTTACTCAGATTTCTTTATCCGGCCTTGAACAAGTAACATTGAAATTGTCTTGGATCATGGTTAATGAGAAACTTTCCACTATACTCTTGGATTGTTTGAAATGATTTGATGAAATACTAAGAGGCTCTTGTAAGGGGCATGATAATATGCTAGGTGGGCTGAGTAATCTGGGGAACTAATGCCCCATCAACTAGTAAAGGGAGTTATTTGCATTTCAAAAGCATATTTTAGAAATACTTTATCTTAAGATCTGTTTTAGATAGACACAACTGCTTGTGGTTCTACGAGCATGGGGGATCTGACAGGTTCCCTTTAAACTGATAGGGTTATCCACTTACATATTTATATATAAGCTTGTTGTATTATCTTGAGAACAGAGAATCTCTGTTTCTTTTTTTCTTTTTCTTTTTTTCATGTTCTTGTGTTATAAGTTTATTAATTGATACTAAATATTGAACTGCATATATTTTTATGTAAATATTTTGTCTAATTAGTAATCTCCTTTTGAATTATACAGTTATTTAAGTTTCTTAATAAACTTTGAAACAGAAAAGTTTAAAGCTTTTAAAGACAAAAATATATAGCTGACAAAAATTCCCTTTTGGATGTAAAAATTTAAATAATGAAGAATAAATGAAAAAAAAAATGGTAAACATTTTAAAATATAAAAAAAAAAATATTTTTATTGCTATATAATTTATTGGTCATAATAAATATTTATAATATAATACATTCATAAACTAACTGAAAATAAAAATTTTGAAGAAATAAAATATAAGGTTCATATTATATAAAAATATGATTTTTTTTTCACCTAAAAGTAATTACACCAGCTAACATTGCTGTCATACCTTGTATCACATCATAATCCTTAGTTACCTTTTTGTATTTTCAATTTGATAGGAAACAGTATTCTGCCATATTTATACATCGGCATTCTTCCGAGAAGCCTAAATGAATGAACAAAGAATAAATAATGTAATTCTCTCCTGGAGTAGAACGTCTTCTATTTAATGCCTGGAGAGAAACAGGAGAGACACATAATTAAGGTTCTGTAAATGCACATGGAAATGTGACATTTTCCTTGACTGACACCAACAGCACACAGAATAATAGATTTTTCACTTTCTGTCAAATAAGATTTTGGTTGCGGTCAAAATTACCAGTCTAACGGAACATGAGTCTAATAAATATTCTTCATCAGCTGGCATGTTTACCGCTCCGAGGAACAAATGTACACACAAGTCAACAGGAATTTAGAGTTTTAGAGAAATCCATATTGTGAGTTTAATTCACAATGTGATGAGAACAAATTTTATTTTATTCATTTCCATCATTAATTTGGCAATGTTAGCATATTAACAAAGACAGATAAATGTTAACATGAACAATTGTATGTAAAAAAGTACAGGCTGATAAAATATTATTGTAAATGAAGTTAAAGACAAGAAGAATAGTAAAAATGGGCACCATATTGCTTTCACACCAAACTATAACAAAAGGGATAAACATTGTTTATTTGCCCCCTTATTCCCCACTCCTTAGGAATTATTTACATAGTGTAAGCTTACTACAGTTTGCCATTCCTGTAAAGTATCACCGTAAGTAGCACCACCACCAGGGGGCGCAGTTACACAGGAGAGATGTAGAGCTCCTAGGTGTAATGCAGCATCTGCCCACTAGATGTCATCAGTATTTAGACGGGAAAGTAGGAGAATGGTCATACAAGCCAAGAGTCAGAGCCGGGAGGTCCCGTGAGTGCACAGGAGGAAGAGGAGCCGAAGTCACGTGGAAGCCTATGGTTGGTGGGCAGAAGGTAACTTGAAGTACAGATAAGGAGCAGAACCATAGTCAGAGAGCAAGCTGAGGACAGAAGCCAAAAGGGAACGTAAGTACAAAAGGAGGGGTAGCGAGGCTGGGGGGAACTGGACAAACAGAGGGTCAGGAATCCAGGGAGCATAGACAAGACAGATGGAGCGGAGGACAAGAAGAGGGGTTGTGGTAGTGGGACGAGGAGCAGAACAAACACACGAGAACCAAAAGCACACACGGCAGAGCAGGAACTATCACTGGCAAAGTTAAGGTGAAAACAGCCCACAGATAAAGCAAGGCAATTACTGGAACGAGGCATCAAACAAGCCCCACCTATCGGCAAGGAATCAGGGAATACAAACAACAGAGCAATAGACAAAACCCAATGTGTCTGCAAGGAACAGAGCCAAAGGTAAATTGTGACACTTCCACAATATGTGAATAACCTTATTTTTAAACCCCAACATATCCCAATTAGACAGACTTCTGATTTAGATTTCACCACAACTGAATACATAATAAAAGTATATGTAAAAAGTGTGACCCCAGTTTTTGCATGTGGCATCTCACCATAGTTTTCAAAAGAGGCAGTTCAATAAATATAATTTTTGGCTATATAATACTGGAGAAGGACATAATGGTTGGCAAAATAGAAGAAGGCAAAAATGAAGACCAGCAACTTGATACTATCTAGATATTGGCGAGAAGACCCTAGAGGACCCTTCAAGGGTTGGACAAGATCGATCTTTCTACAGAGCAGTCCATTAAGTTGCCATGGCTCGAGATCGAGTTGAAAGCCGTTAAAAGAAAGAATAATAGTATTACTACATCATTTCAACTCTTTTTTTACAAATTTTCCTATTTTCATTCGTTGGTGGAATGGAGATACTATTCAGCTGCAGGTGATATTAATAGGGGAATATTGTTACTAGCACCAATGGACAAAGTATATATGTTTTAACTCTAGAACGCGCAACCATAGAAATCTACAATAGAAAAAAAAGTAACCTAGCAGGCCTGCGAGGCCCCAGGTATGCGTTCAGGGGTATAAATATTTAAATTCTTTAACAGAAGATCCCTTCTTTTAATTCAAAATGTCTTAAATAGATAGTTTGAAATGAGCATAGCTTCCTTTACAGGTACCCTCATTTAAGGGGATGGTTCCAAGTTTGAGCGTTATACCTTATCTATAGGATAAAGAATAACTTTCTGAATACTGGTGGTATGTCCGCCATAGACCCCTACTATCTCAATAGCCAGCACTCTGAAGAGGTACTCCGTCGAATGGCTGCCGGATCCTCAGCTATCCTGCACCAGATATAGATCCCATTTACAATATATAAACTGTTGTAAATTGTACTCAGTCTTCTACAGGCAATACTATAGTGATATCATGTTGTTTATGAGTTAAATTTTGATTGCTACTGATGGGAGGCAGGATGATATCTGTAAAAAAAAATGTCCATATCTATTACATGCAGTCAAAAAATAAATCAATTATATGCCTCCACATAGTAATAGTGCCCTCCCTTGTAGGAGGCTTAAACTGGCTGTTTTGTACATGTTTTTCATTAATTCCATTATCATCCCATCAGAATTACAATGAATGGTAACATTTCTGTATAACAAAGGATCCATTATTGACAGTAAATAATGTCACAGCTCACCTCCTCCCTCCCCCTGCATAAAAGCTCTGCATAGATTACATCACAGCTAGAATTTCACTTAAAAGTCAGCAAACATCTATGATATAGACGTTCCTATGATCCATTCTGTGATGTAAAACATATCTTAAAATGTTAATAATAAATCAAGCATGATAGCTGTTCCCCAAAACATGTAACCAAAAAATAGTAACAGACATTATACTGAATATGACTTTCCATAAAGGAAAATGTTGATTACACCTGATATGAAGCAGGTCAATATTTGTAATAATAAAAAGCTATACAGTCAAATATATGCAATGCAGTAAAAAATTACATGAAGTAAACAAAAAAATTATCTTCATTCATTAAATGCACCTCCACATAGAAATAGTGCCCCTTTCATGTCCTTACAAAGTAACAGTGCCTTCACAAAGAGTAAGAGTGTCCCTTTAAGATCCCATCATAGTCTGTGGTCCAGTGCTGATGGCATAATGCATTCTTCTGCATAATCCTTAGGCTGGGGCCACACAGGGATTACTGTGATCCCCTCGCATGACACTCGGCTCATGCTGGCAGTGTCCCTGCGACTGAGGTCCGATCGTGCGAGCGGACCTCAGCTGTGGGCAGCTGGCCGACACTGAGGAGGGGAGGGAGGGATTTATCTCTCTCTCTCCTGCGTAGCTGGTTATTGCCATTCTCGCCATGCACTCGTGGTACACCGGTGTACCGCGAGTGCAGTGCGATTTTTCTCTCACCCCATAGACTTGAATGGATTCGAGAGAAAGAGTCTCGCACTACAATCGCAGCATGCTGCGATTGCTTTCTCGGTCCGATTAGGGCTGAGAAAATAATCGCTCATGTGCGCTGACACATAAGCAAATATTGGTCCGAGTGGAAGGAGATGTTTTATCGCACTCAACTCGCACCTATTTTCATGCCGTGTGGCTTAGGCCTTACTGTGATCCTAGCATGGCCAAAAGCTAAAAAATGAGTACCCAAGTGACTGGAGGGGCAGAGAGTCAGAAGCTCTTCTCTCTGTCCCAAGCTTTCTGTCCATCACATGAAAATGCAGATAATGATCAAAGTGATTCAGGAAGCACCCCTTTAGGCACTCTACAGAAACCGGCGTAAAATGGGCAGTCTGACCCTGCAACCAGGTAAGCCTGAAAATGAATTATACCTTCTGAAGTAACTGTGATGCCACTCCCATTATACACCATATAGTGCATATTTAGTATGATTGTACAGTGTACTAGTAACATCCCTGTACGTAGTCCAATTACCATGGCAGAAAGTTGCCTAAATAAAATTTCCCATGCAAAAATCTAGGACACGTAGCTTCATACTATGTTGTTTAAAAAAATTAGGCATTAAGTTTGAGTGATGCATGCACCAATCCTAGGCACTAGTGATGAGCGAGTACTAAAAAGCTCGGGTGCTCGAAGCTCGGGCCGAGCCTCCCAAGATACTCGTGTACTCGGCCCGAGCAACGAGCCCAATGTTATCCTATGGGAGACCCGAGTATTTTTGTGAAATGACCTCCCGGCAGCATGGAGAAACCCTAAAAATGGCACAAAAGTCTCAGAAGAGTGCTCAAATGACATGGCAACAGCATGGGGAAGACCCCTTGAAGCATTTATCACTCAAAAGTCACAGCTGTGAACAATTTTGTCCGCGTTTTACGCCATTTTTACGGACTCACCAGAAAACCTTCCAAAATGACCCCAAAATGATTTTTCATGGCGGAAATGTTAAGGGCACATACCCAATAGTGAGATAGATCTGGTGTATGTTACTTTTTGAGATTAATACATGAAAGATTTTACGTGAAAACATTGTGTGGCACTCCGATGTCCCTGAGAAGAGACGTACATGAAGGCCTCTTGAGTCTAATGTGCCCATTTTGAGGAAGTGAGTCTTTGTAGTATTTTCCTTTGCCAGGGCAGTCCAAAATTGTGAGGTTCACCAATGCCCCTGCATACAGACGTGCATGAGGGCCTCAAAACATTAAGTGTCCATTGTCAGGAAGTGGGTGTATTATAGTATAGCCCTTAGGCAGGGCAGCCAAAAATTGGGAGGCTCCACATTGTCCCTGGATAGAGACGTGCATGATGGCCTTTAAACCTGAAGTGCCCATTGTAAGGAAGTGGGTCTATTTCAGTATAGCCCTTTGCCAGGGCAGCCAAAAATTGGGAGGCTCCACATTGTCCCTGGATAGAGCCGTGCATTATGGCCTGTAAACCTGAAGTGCCCATTGTAAGGAAGTGGGTCTATTTCAGTATAGCCCTTTGCCAGGGCAGCCAAAAATTGGGAGGCTCCACATTGTCCCTGGATAGAGCCGTGCATTATGGCCTGTAAACCTGAAGTGCCCATTGTAAGGAAGTGGGTCTATTTCAGTATAGCCCTTTGCCAGGGCAGCCAAAAATTGGGAGGCTCCACGTTGTCCCTGGGTAGAGACGTGCATGATGGCCTCAAAACATTAAGTGTCCATTTTAAGGAAGTGGGTGTATTTCAGTATAGCCCTTAGGCAGGGCAGCCAAAAATTGGGAGGCTCCACATTGTCCCTGGGTAGAGACGTGCATGAGGGCCTCAAAACATTAAGTGTCCATTTTAAGGAAGTGGGTGTATTTCAGTATAGCCCTTTGCCAGGGCAGCCAAAAATTGGGAGGCTCCACATTGTCCCTGGGTAGAGACGTGCATGATGGCCTCAAAACATTAAGTGTCCATTTTAAGGAAGTGGGTGTATTTCAGTATAGCCCTTAGGCAGGGCAGCCAAAAATTGGGAGGCTCCACATTGTCCCTGGGTAGAGACGTGCATGAGGGCCTCAAAACATTAAGTGTCCATTTTAAGGAAGTGGGTCTATTTCAGTATAGCCCTTTGCCAGGGCAGCCAAAAATTGGGAGGCTCCACATTGTCCCTGGATAGAGCCGTGCATTATGGCCTGTAAACCTGAAGTGCCCATTGTAAGGAAGTGGGTCTATTTCAGTATAGCCCTTTGCCAGGGCAGCCAAAAATTGGGAGGCTCCACGTTGTCCCTGGGTAGAGACGTGCATGATGGCCTCAAAACATTAAGTGTCCATTTTAAGGAAGTGGGTGTATTTCAGTATAGCCCTTAGGCAGGGCAGCCAAAAATTGGGAGGCTCCACATTGTCCCTGGGTAGAGACGTGCATGAGGGCCTCAAAACATTAAGTGTCCATTTTAAGGAAGTGGGTGTATTTCAGTATAGCCCTTTGCCAGGGCAGCCAAAAATTGGGAGGCTCCACATTGTCCCTGGGTAGAGACGTGCATGATGGCCTCAAAACATTAAGTGTCCATTTTAAGGAAGTGGGTGTATTTCAGTATAGCCCTTAGGCAGGGCAGCCAAAAATTGGGAGGCTCCACATTGTCCCTGGGTAGAGACGTGCATGAGGGCCTCAAAACATTAAGTGTCCATTTTAAGGAAGTGGGTGTATTTCAGTATAGCCCTTAGGCAAGGCAGCCAAAAATTGGGAGGCTCCACGTTGTCCCTGGGTAGAGACGTGCATGAGGGCCTCAAAACATTGTTCCCATTGCAAAGGAGCGGGTCTCCTGTCGTTGTAATGTCCATTCTGCAAAGAATGGGCGAAAAAATTTACCACTGGGGGTATACCTGAAACAAAGACCTAACTATTGTAACGGTCATCATGATGGCGCATGAGGAGAAGGAGGAGCAGTCCAGCGATTATCCAAAGTCGAGAAGTGTACCCATGGGTGAGTGGAGGTACATGGCAAACTTTAAATTCCGCTCTCATTTGCTGGTGGTGTGGTGAAGTCTGGCCCAATCCAACCCTTGTTCATCTTTATCAGAGTCAGCCTGTCAGCATTTTCAGTTGACAGGCAGGTGCGTTTATCTGTAATGATTCCACCTGCGGCACTAAAAACACGCTCTGACAAAACGCTAGCAGCAGGGCAGGCCAGGACTTCCAAGGCGTAGAGAGCCAATTCATGCCACGTGTCCAGCTTGGATACCCAATAATTGTAAGGCACAGAGGAATGTCGGAGTACAGTTGTTCGATCTGCAAGGTACTCCTTCAGCATCTGGGCAAACTTAGGATTTCTTGTGGCACTACCCCGCACCTCAGGGGCTGTGGTACGTGAGGGGCTGAGAAAACTGTCCCACATCTTAAAGACTGTTCCCCTACCTCTGGCGGATTGGACTTGTGCCTCTCTCGGCTGTACGCCTCGGTTGTCCACTGATTCCTGACCTATGCCGCTAGCGTTTTGTGAGGGGAATGCTTTGCCTACTTCCGTGAGTATGGCTTTCCGAAACTGCTGCATTTTGGTTGACCTCTCCTCCACGGGAATAAGAGACAAAAAGTTCTCCTTGTAGCGTGGGTCTAACAGTGTTACCAACCAGTAATGATTGTCGGCCAAGATGTTCTTAACGCGAGGGTCACGAGACAGGCAGCTTACCATAAAGTCAGCCATGTGCGCCAGACTCTTAACAGCCAGGACTTCAGTAGCCTGACCAACAAGATGACTGAACATGCTGTCCTCCTCCTCCTCCTCCTCCTCCTCCTCCTCATCTACCCTGTCCTCTGGCCAGCCACGCTGAATCGAGGATATGACTGGTGTGCATGTCATATCCTCAATTTGGCCGGAGAGTTGCTCCATGTCTTCATCCTCCTCCTCGTCATAGTCCTCCACTGCACGTTGTGATGAGACGAGGCTGGGCTGTGTGTTATCACCCACACCCACTACTGTTTCTTGCTGCAACTCATCGCGCTCCGCCTGCAATGCATCATGTTTGTTTTTCAGCAGGGACCGTTTTAGAAGGCAGAGTAGCGGTATGGTGACGCTAATAATGGCGTCATCACCACTCACCATCTTGGTGGAGTCCTCAAAGTTTTGGAGGATGGTACATAGGTCTGACATCCATCTCCACTCCTCAGGTGTTATGTGTGGAGTTTGACCCATTTCCCGACGGCTTAGGTGATGCAGGTACTCAACAACTGCCCTCTTCTGCTCACATATCCTGACCAACATGTGCAGAGTTGAATTCCAACGCGTGGGGACATCACACACCAGTCTGTGAGCCGGAAGATGCAAACGGCGCTGAAAGCCGGCAAGGCCGGCTGAAGCAGTAGGTGACTTTCGAAAATGTGCAGACAGGCGGCGAACTTTTACCAGCAGATCAGACAGCTCTGGGTATGACTTTATAAACCGCTGAACCACGAGGTTGAGCACATGGGCCACGCATGGAACATGTGTCAGCTGGCCTCGCCTCAAAGCCGCCACCAGGTTCCGGCCATTGTCACAAACGACCTTTCCTGGCTTTAGGTTCAGAGGTGTGAGCCAGTGATCTGCCTGCTGTTTCAGAGCTGTCCACAGCTCTTCTGCATTGTGGGGTTTGTCACCTATGCAGATTAGCTTCAGCACAGCCTGTTGCCGCTTCGCCGAGGCAGTGCTGCAGTGCTTCCAGCTTGTGACTGGTGTGGAGGGCACAGTGGATGAGGATGCGCAGGAGGAGGAGGAGGCTGAAGAGCATGACATTCCGGAGCTGTAGAGTGTGGGTGAAACACTGACTGAGGTAGGGCCTGCAAACCTTGGTGTGGGAAGGACGTGTTCCGTCCCTCGCTCAGACTGGGTCCCAGCTTCCACAATATTAACCCAGTGTGCCGTCAACGAGATGTAGCGGCCTTGCCCACAAGCACTTGTCCACGTGTCTGTGGTTAGGTGGACCTTGGGTGAAACAGCGTTGTTCAGGGCACGTGTGATGTTTTGTGACACGTGGTTATGCAACGCGGGGACGGCACACCGGGAGAAATAGTGGCGGCTGGGGACCGAGTAACGTGGGACAGCTGCCGCCATCAGGTCACGGAATGCTTCTGTCTCCACCAGCCTAAAAGGCAACATTTCCAGCGCAAGCAGTCGCGAAATGTTAGCATTTAGAACTGTGGCATGTGGGGTGTTGGCAGTGTATTTGCGCCTGCGTTCAAAGGTTTGCTGAATGGATAACTGAACGCTGCGCTGGGACAAGGACGTGCTTGATGATGGTGTTCTTTCTGCGTAGGCAACTGCAGGTGCAGGAGTGGAGGAGGCTTGTTCGCAGGCAGCATGGACAGAGGATTGGCTCGCATGCACAACCAGCGAAGACGTAGCAGTGACATCAGCAAGCACTGCTCCTCGACTCTGTTGTACTTCCCACAAAGTCGGGTGCTTGGCTGACATGTGCCTGATCATGCTGGTGGTGGTCAGGCTGCTAGTTTTGGTACCCCTGCTGATGCTGGCACGGCAGGTGTTGCAAATGGCCTTTTTTGAATCATCTGGATCCAACTTAAAAAACTGCCAGACTCGTGAAGACCTAACATTTGTACAGGCACCTTGTGTCGTCGTGTTGTTCCGGGGAACGGTTGCCTGACTTCTGCCTGGGGCCACCACCCTGCTTCTTACTGCCTGTTGTGATGCTACGCCTCCCTCCCCCTGTGCACTGCTGTCCTCGCTCTGCATATCCTCCTGCCAGGTTGGGTCAGTTACTGGATCATCCACCACGTCGTCTTCCTCTTCCGCACCCTGCTCCTCCTCCTGACTTGCTGACAATTGTGTCTCATCATCGTCCACCACTTGTTGAGACACGTTGCCAACTTCGTGAGAACGTGGCTGCTCAAATATTTGGCCATCTGTACAGACGATCTCCTCATGACCCACTTCAATATGAGCTGGCGAGAGGCCAGAATGTGTGAATGGAAACGTGAACAGCTCTTCCGAGTGTCCAAGTGTGGGATCATTAATGTCCGAGGAGGACGTGTACTCAGCCTGGTGGTAGGAAGGAGGATCAGGTTCAGAAATGTGCGGTGCAGTATCACGGCTACTGACACTTGACCGTGTGGAAGACAGAGTGTTTGTGGTGGTGCCAATCTGACTGGAAGCATTATCCGCTATCCAACTAACAACCTGTTGACACTGGTCTTGGTTCAAGAGCGGTGTACTGCTGCGGTCCCCAAGAATTTGGGACAGGACGTGCGAGCGACTAGATGTGGCCCTTTGTTGTGGCGAAATTAGAGCTTGCCCACGACCTCGGCCTCTGCCTGCACCACCATCACGTCCACTTCCTTGTTCCTTGCCAATGCCCTTGCGCATTTTGCAATGCTGTGCACTGCTGACGTGTATATTCACTACTTGTGCGTTATATCAAAGTTTCTGGAAATTGCACACAAGTGCACCTGTACACTGCCACCGACAGGCACACACGTGCGGTTTTTAAATGCAAGCACGGACGCACTAAGAACCTAACACAGGTTTTAGGAGCAAAAATTAAGAACTCTGACACTATCAGCCACTGCTGACTGACGTGTATTATACACTACACTTGTGCGTTATATAATAGTTTGGTAAAAACGCACACCAGTGCACCTGTACGCTGCCACCAACAGGCACACACGTGCGGTTTTTAAATGCAAGCACGGACGCACTAAGAACCTAACACAGGTTTTAGGAGCAAAAATTAAGAACTCTGACACTATCAGCCACTGCTGACTGACGTGTATTATACACTACACTTGTGCGTTATATAATAGTTTGGTAAAAACGCACACCAGTGCACCTGTACGCTGCCACCAACAGGCACACACGTGCGGTTTTAAAAACCAAGCACGGACGCAATAATAACCTAACACAGGTTTTAGGAGCAAAAATTAAGAACTCTGACACTATCAGCCACTGCTGACTGACGTGTATTATACACTACACTTGTGCGTTATATAATAGTTTGGTAAAAACGCACACCAGTGCACCTGTACGCTGCCACCAACAGGCACACACGTGCGGTTTTAAAAACCAAGCACGGACGCAATAATAACCTAACACAGGTTTTAGGAGCAAAAATTAAGAACTCTGACACTATCAGCCACTGCTGACTGACGTGTATTATACACTACACTTGTGCGTTATATAATAGTTTGGTAAAAACGCACACCAGTGCACCTGTACGCTGCCACCAACAGGCACACACGTGCGGTTTTAAAAACCAAGCACGGACGCAATAATAACCTAACACAGGTTTTAGGAGCAAAAATTAAGAACTCTGACACTATCAGCCACTGCTGACTGACGTGTATTATACACTACACTTGTGCGTTATATAATAGTTTGGTAAAAACGCACACCAGTGCACCTGTACGCTGCCACCAACAGGCACACACGTGCGGTTTTAAAAACCAAGCACGGACGCAATAATAACCTAACAGGTTTTTTTGGGGAGCGACAATTACAGTACAGACAAGTCAGACACTATCTGGACTGTTTTACACTGTGTACACCAGCCCCAGATATGAAGGCTGGTATACGGTCACCACTACCCTGCCTGCCTGCCTGCCTGTATACTGCTACAATAGTCCTGACAAGGACTCTTTTGGTCACTAGCCTGTATTCAGACCTGGCTATACCCTGCCTGTATATAGCAACAATAGTCCTGAGAAGGACTCTGCTACTGTACGCCGACCTGGCTATACCCTGCCTGCCTGTATACAACTAGAATAGTCCTGAGAAGGACTTTTGGTCACACTGTTTGCAGCCCTGCAACTGAAAAAGCTATAAAGGGCCGCAAAGCTTTCCCTGAATCAGCGACACTCTCCCTACACTCACTGTCAGAATAGCTGTGAGCAGAGCACAGCGCGCCGGCCTATATAAAGGCTCGGTGACGCTGTGCAGGCCGGCCAATCACTGCAATTCCACAACTAACAGGGCTGTGGCATTGCAGTGGTCTGCCAGCCAATCCCTGCATGAGGGCTGGCTCTCAAAAGAGCGCCAACATGCAGAAATGAAGACCACGAGTAAAGCACGAGTATCGCGAGATTACTCGGTCCCCGCCGAGCAGCCCGAGTACAGTGATACTCGTGCGAGTACCGAGTAGTGACAAGCATGCTCGCTCATCACTACTAGGCACCAATTTAATGGGAGTTGTTCCTTTTCTATTACATTTCTATTCTGGATGCAGTTTATTATAAAAACAAAATATAAAGAAGCTGTGCTGAACTCCCCATCTCCGGGTCTTCAGGTGAGTCTATGCCACTATGCAGTAAATCAGTGACCTCAGCGGAAGACCAGCAGAGCCACGAAGCTCACTAATTGCCAACGAGCAACGATAAGGTGAGTATTTTTGCTCGTTAGCGGCCGCTCGTACGTTTCACACACAACGACGTTGCTAACGAGGCCGGATGAGCGTCACAAACTCCGTGACCCCAACGACATCGCGTTAGCAATGTCATTGCATGTAAAGCAGCCTTTAGGATTTTGTTGGAATGGCTTGCGGGTGCCAAGTTACTCTGGCAGGGCCCCTGAGGTGCAAGATCAGCAGAAATCCCCCACATGTCACATTATTTTACAAACTGCACCCTTCAATGAATTCACTAGGTGAACAGTGAGCATATTGACACTACAGATGTGTCACAACATTTTATATTATTGGGCAGTAAAGAAAAAAATGATTAAATTTTTACCACTAAAATGTTGTTTTGACCCCAGATTTCCAATTTCACAAGGAAAATAGGTAACAAAAGGCCCCATAATGTATTACACAACTTTTCCTGCATATGGAATACTTCACATGTGACAGTGCAGTAATGTTTGGCCTCACTGAAGGGCATGGGAAAGATGGAGTGCCATTTGATTTTTGGAGCAGATTCTCCTAGAATAGTTTGCTGACTTCATATGCAGAGCCCCTAAGTGCTATAACAGTATAAACCCCCTCAAGTGACCAACTTTTGGAAATTACACCCCTCTGGGAATTCATCTATGGGTGTAGTGACGATTTAGTCTCTGGAAAACACCCATTAAGTGAAACGCAATGAATTTTTCATTATTAAAAATTGCAAAGAAGTTCTTGTCGTGTGCAGTACATAAGAGTGCCCATACATTCTGCCCAGCTCATGCTTCTGGAAACCTGCACCCTGTAAATTAAGTGGGCTCTCCTCACTACAACAATACCAAATATGTGGACATTAACTGTCGTTTAGGCACATTTTTGGGCTCAGAAGGGGGAGGAGGTGCAATTGTATTTTGGAGCACAGATTTTGCTGAATTTCTTTTCGGGGGAGTTAGCCATAGCATTTTTCCAGAGCCTTTGTGCTCCCAGTAACAGTGGGGACTTATGTTTATGTAGGTTGAGTTGAATTCTAATTGGTGTTCATTCGAGTAGTTAAAATTTTTGATCAGACCACATTTATCTTTTGCTCTAATCTCAGCACTTACAGTGGGTTTTCCATCTACATATCCGAAATACGTGATTCGGGTGAAACCCCTGATGAATCCATAAACTAATGAGGCAGCAGAGTTACTCAAGACTCTGATTGCCCTCTGTTCAGCTGTGTCTATCTTTGCAAAGGTGAACAAAACTGTTCATGACCGTACTTTTGTGCACATGTAAAATGATGGACAATGCCAGACCACAGGCCAGATGGCAGTTTAA
Source organism: Anomaloglossus baeobatrachus (assembly GCF_048569485.1). Lineage (NCBI taxonomy): Eukaryota > Metazoa > Chordata > Amphibia > Anura > Aromobatidae > Anomaloglossus > Anomaloglossus baeobatrachus. The sequence goes on along the minus strand of NC_134355.1, from coordinate 303,287,123 downwards.
TGTCAAGCCCTCTGCCTGACTAAATTTTCTATTGGGAATTTTGTCTCAGTCCCATTTTTTAGAGATTTACACATAATACCTAGTGTAAGTGCACATCGTTGAGTGCAGGATAAATATGAGCCGAGCCTTACTGCAATCTTTTTTAGGCAATTTCAAGAAATCACACGCATTTGAACAATTGGCTTTATTTATTTCACTCATTGTCACTGAGGTTACCCGCGGCCACCGCTGTATCCAGTGACAGCGGGTAACCTCAGTGACAGCTCAGCTGATCGCGCTATTCCCTTCATTAGCTGCGTGGAGCTGACAGGAGCGGCTGTGTCTTCTGCAGCTCCGGTCACCTCCATGCAGCAGAGCTGGAAGCGACGCTGGAGCATCCTGGATTACGCCGGACATGAAGGGCTTTTTCGGGCTTATTAAAGTGGTGAACCAGGGTATATGTTTGTGTTTTTTATTTCTAATAAAGGATTTTTTTGGGTGTGTGTGTTTATTTACTGTCACTTACAAATTAATCATGGAAGGTATCTCGGGGAGACGCCTGACATGATTAATCTAGGATTTATTGGCAGCTATGGGCTGCCAATAACTCCTTATTACCCAGATTTGGCAACGCACCAGGGTAAATTGGGAAGAGCCGGGTACAGTCCCAGAACTGTCGCATCTAATGTATGAGGAAATTCTAAGCGGCTGCAGGCTGATATTGTTAGGCTGGGGGGCTCACCATAACTTGGAGCTCCCCATCCTGAGAATACCAGCCGTATGGCTTTATCTGGCTGGTTTTAAAATTGGGGGGGACCGCACGCTGTTTTTTTTAATTATTTAATTATTTATTTCACTGCACAGTATAGACACGCCCACCGGCTGCTGTGATTGGGTGCAGTGAGACACCTGTCACTCAGCGTGCGGGCGTGTCTCACTGCAACTAATCATAGGCGCCGGTGGGCGGGGAAAGCAGGGAATACGAGATTGTTTAATGGGCGGCCGGCTTTTTCAAAATAGTGAAAGCCGCCGGAGCAGTGTGAATGCCGTGCAGCGCCGTGCCGGTGATCGGGGATCGGTGAGTATGAGAGAGGGCTGATCAATTCAGTTACTCAGGAGATTAGCGGTCAACGGTGAGCCCTTCACAGGTGACCGCTTATCAGTACGCGACACAGACAGAGCCGCAGCATGACAATGAAGTCGGGTGAAGTTAACCCGAGTTCATTCGGATCGTGCGGCTCTTTCTGTGTCTGCTGTCATCTGCCATTCAGGTCTGCTACATGGCTCTGTCTGTGTCTGCTGTTAGCGGCCATGTAGCAGAGCTGAATGGCAGATGACATAGTAAAAACGCATCCCTACACATTACACACGCTTGGCAAGTCAATAATTAAAAAAAAAAAAAGGGTGCCCAATGCATACGTCACAGAACACATGATCTAAAGGATCGCACACAAAATTGATCAATTTAACATAGACTACTAACGCACGTGTGACAGCAAATGAACGACCTACGTGCAATCTCATAAGATCCCGTATGCAACCTGGGCGTGTCACATCGCAAATGCAATTGTACAACTAATTGCAACATGTAAAGCAGGCTTTAGGTTGTGAAGGGGTGAAGAGTCATAGTTTTTAAAAAAAAAAAAATTACAACTGTATGAGGTATTTTTTTGTGGAATAAGTTGCAGTATTGAGTAATACTACTTATGTTACCATTTAATGTACTAACAATAGGAAAAATTCTAAGTACAGTGAAATTGTGTAAAAATTGCAGTTCCGCCTTTGTTTTTAAGGCTTAGTTCTTGTGGAGTTTATTGTGCAGAAAAAATGTTCGGGTAGAATAATTTTCCAAGTCAGTAGGATTAAGGAGCTATACAAGCTTAACATGTACACAGTCTTAGCATGTTAAACTGTCTGGATGATAGAATAGTGGCTGCAGAGCTGAGTAAAACACAGTTTTCATTTTGGTAATTTCTCATTTTTGTTGCAGAGATATTAGTTTTTAAAGGTTATGTTATAATGTGTGATCATTTAAACTAGGTGTTAGCAGAGATTTGCCTTTTATGGCGCTTACTTCTTCTCTTGCATAAAATTGACTAATGATAAGCAGACATAAACTCAGGGAAAATAGAACATGCCTTCATCACTGATCTCAGCAACTACTGTTTAGGGATATAGCAGAGCTGAATTATGTATCATTACAAACACTTCCAAATGCCACTTTATGGCACTCGGTGTTGGGGTAGGATCAGAGCTGACAGCACTGTTAGATAAGATTTGTAAGGGTTTGTAATTATACATAACTGAACTCTGATCTACCTCCACATTTAGAGAGATCAGCAGTGAGGAGAGGAGGGTGTGTTCTTTTCTCTCCTGTATGACGCTGCCTGCTTATGATTGGTGAAGCTCATGTAGAAGAAGTATACACCTTCACAGACAAATCTCTTGTAATGAGCCTAATGAGCCAGTAGGGAAGAAGAATGAGAGGCGGAGGGAGCAGGGTGATAGCCGCTCCACACCGGTGATCGGTGAGTATGAAGCGCTTGGAGAGAGATGCTGGCAATGTAATGTGTGCAAAATGGTGGCGGAAGGTTTTTTATAGACCCTATGATGCTACGCGGCCAGCCAATCACAGTAATGACATAATCAAGATGGCTGCTGCATTACTGTAATTGGTTAAGAAGCCCAGCATGTTTAGTGGCTACAAATCAGGCACCAAAACATCTGGGCTGGACATATGAATATAGTAAGGCAACTACACCATTATTCACTATATAACAAATGCCCTGAATACCGCACTATTCTGCGAATAGTGGTGAATACATTTGCTCATCTCTAATTATAACCTAACCTTTACAAGAAAATATCTCCAAAATAAAAAAGGGAAATTAAAAAATAAAATGTATTACTCAGCTCTGCAGCCACTGTTTCATTAAGTGGACAGTTTAATGCTGAATCTGGTGACAAGTCTTCTGTTAATGCCACTGTGCAAGATTGACAGTTTCATTTAAACTTTAAAATGGCAGAAATTGGGGGTCGAACTGATTGTTGCTGCTACAGGCAGATGTTGGCTATATATTACAGCTGGCATCTGCCCTATAAAGAACAGACCCAGCTCCTGAGCCTATTCCTTCACATGATTGTGACCTGCACGTACGTCAAGGTGTGCAAAGGTGTTAAACATAAAACCACTTCAGGGAAAGCTCCTTTTTTCAGAACTTTTTGGAAGAGTTTTTTTATTATTTTGATAGTTTCCTGAAGTAGTTTTCAAGCGTTTGGAAGAGAGTTTTTTCCTTAAGTGTTTTTTTGCACCATTTTGATTTGACAGTGCCTAGACTTCAGTGGATTAACTCAGGATGTGATTAAAGTGCACCAATCACCAGGATTTTTGTATATAACCTAAAGCCAGTGCTATACTGGCACAATCATGCTGATTCTATACATATCTTTAGTTTTCAGCTCGGAAGTATAGGTTTTTAAACACAAGCAAGTAAAGTTTATTAAATGAGCAACTTTTTGATTGTCAGCAGCAGTCAACTGCTAATAGCAGGGGTGGGTAATCATAGTGATTCCCGCCCCCCCTGCCTAGCCATCCTACCTTATCTGTTATTTGTTCTAATTCTATTATAGAATCGTTTTACTAAGTGGTTAGAAGGACCTGTGCTGATTTCATACATATGTTACCAGAAGGGGCGGGGCCTCAGCCAACATAGCTGATACCAGGAAGCAAAATTATTTTTCTGTTGGCTGAGGCCCCACCTTATCTGGTCACAGGGTATGACATCAGTACAGGGCCTTCTAGCCACTTAGTAAAATGATTCTATAATATAATTAGCATAAATAATAGGGGAGGACGGATGGGCAGGGGGTGGGAATCACTATAAAAAAAACACCCCAGCTACCAGCTGATCCTCAGCCGCTGCCATTCAAAAAGCTGCTCATTTTACAAACTTTACTTGCTTCTGTTTCAAAACCTATACATCCAAGCTAACAACTATAGATATGTATAGAATCAGCTTCATAATGCCAGTATAGCACTGGCTTTAGGTTATATAGGGAAATCCCGGTGATTAGTGTGCTTTAAAAGAAATGACATGCACTTTTTTTCACTAACTCTTCGGCGTAAAAATGCTCTAAAATCTCTCCACTTGAACAGCAAAGTGGATTTTCTATAGAAATAAGTAAACCCGATACAGAAAAGTTAAAATTAAACAGCAAACAAACACCACACTAGCCAATGTTATTAAATCGGGCTACGTTTTTTTGAACGTGGAATGAGTGTCCATGTGTAAAAATTCACAGCATACACTAGTCTCTTCCGTATTGCGATGAGACCTGCTTATTCAGGTCTATGGGTGCATGCAAAAAAAAATCAGATTCCATACTAATCATACATATTGCATACAATTTTTATTGAAAAATTGAAATCACTCACATAGGAAACTATATATCAGGGGTGGAAATACCATTGGTGCAATCTGGAGAAGAAAAAACTGTGGAGAGAAAGCGCAAAATAGGGTCTTACCCCAATATGTACGGGGTGGAGGGGGGGAGTGAAACTACTCACCAATTGTAGTTGTGAGAGTCACAACAACTGTAATCGCATGTAGAATTGATCAATGGCTGCAGCCACCCAGAAACGGCAGATAACAGGGAGAGGTAGAGAGGGGTGTTCAAATGCCGCGCCAAAAGATCACTATTCAGATGATCAGATTAATGTATCTTTATTTTCATCCAGGTCTACGCGTTTCAGGAGCTTCTGCCCCCTTCCTCAGGACCGTCAAGCACAAAGACAAATATCAGGGGTGGAAATACCATTGGTGCAATCTGTGCAGCCCAAGAGGTACGGGGCCTAATTACCCTTCCAAACAGCTTCTGTCACAGATTATTAACCTACATAGGGCCCTTATTCTATTCTTTCACAGAGGCCCACTTCTTTCTGTGTCAGCTTCTGCTATATTTGGTCTTGTAAATTTTATTTATTGCTAATGTATTAAAACATATGCCATACGGATACCATGCAAGAAAAAGGATATCTGGATGACCTACAGATATCCTAGGGATAGAATAAATTGGACAACCTTTCATACACTTATCTTAACCTGGCCTAATGTTAGGGCCAGGTGGACGGGCAGACCCAGGAGGTGGATCCACTGGGCTGAACACCTCACCGAAGGCAAGGTGTCCGGTAGCCGGAGCACTACAGGTAGCAGGACAGTCCGTTCAAAGGGGTGGAGTGTAGAAGTCCCTGGGACCACGGAGTCACTGAAGGTAGTCCGGGTGACGGAGCTCAGGTTCGGAGGCCGAGATGTTCTCAGGCAGAGTCCGGAACCGACGGAGCGAGAAGACGGGTCACCACAGGGATCAGAGATGGTATGTACTGACGGGATGGCGGACAGTCACCGTTCGGGGTTCGGGAATCGTCAGGACCAGATGGCGAGGCAGGAGCGGCTCTAGGAGAGAGATAGGTAAGTATACCAGAAGACACAAGGAGACCTGACTCCTAGCTTAGCAAAACACGAAGAACAGGCCCCGCCCACTTGGAAAGGATCCCCCTATATACCCAGTACCTGATCCTTCAATATCCTGTTGGAGGACACTGGCCCTTTAAGAAAGGGTCAATGACCGCGCGCGCGCCCTAATGCGCATGCGCGAGGCCCGGGTGCCAGAAGCCAGGGCAGGGAGCGGTGAACAGGAGGCAGGAGAGCTGGGCTGGAGCAAAGCTGCCGACGGGCGCCGGGAGCGGGGACCGGGCCGGCTGGGGACCGCAGGTGATGGGGCCTGGAGGCTGTGGAGCGGGGGACGCCTGACAGAGGAGCCGGGGAGCGAGGCAGGGAAGCCGGGGAGCGTGGCAGGGGAGCCGGGGGGCGAGGCAGGGGAGCCGGAGAGCGTGACAGGGGAGCCGGGGAGCGTGACACCTAACCCTGTACTACTATGTCTACATGCAGCGTAATATTGATATGTTCTTAATGTGTAAAAACGCATATATACAGAAGGGTTTTGAGATTAATTATTACTGTTTTTCTACCTGTAAAACAATAAAAGCTTTTCCTTTTTATGTGCTTTCTGGTTTTTATATAAAATGTCAGTCACTGGGCAACTCATAATGTCAAGTAATTAAGTGCTTTACATTTCTTTGTCTTTTGTGAGTAGCTGGCTGTCATACGCAGAAGGTTATATAAAGATGATAGATAAATGAATAAGATGTTCTAATGAATCTGACATTTATTTAGACAAGCCTAAGAATGCAACTGCATCCTGCTTTCATTAAGAAAAATGCTAGGTAGAGTATTGTCGGAAAAAAAACTCCTTTTATGTACATAGTTGTATAAAGCAACATATTTCAACAATTACAAATTTACCCTGCAAATGAACCTTCAAAAGTAAAACAACTGTTATCAAATCTTTAATAATAATATAGTAAGGATATAAAATTTGAAAGTGTCATTCAATTAAGATATTGTAGACCTTGACAGTGGGTACTTGTCAGCTGTTTCATGCTGCCTGGACCACAGCAGAATAAAATCAAGACTGGAACTCTCCATCTAAGGCTGGAGTCACACGAGCTTATGAAAAAACAGTCCCATTCTCTTTCAGGAGAGTCGGACAAGTCGTATCCTTGTAGTAGTCAGTGTGGGGGCTTTTTTCCTCACTTGTCATCTTTGTGCTATCAGTGTGTTGTCCGTGTGCAATCTGTTTTATTCTCAGCAACTAGTATTCATTTACAGTAATATACAGGATTATTTGCAGTGTTCTGTGCTACATGATAGTAATGTATCCATAAAATCGGATGTCACTAGGATGGTCCATGTGCCATCGGTGTGGCAGCTGTCTTTTTCTCGCACCCATTGACTTGTATTGGCGAGTCTCGTACAATTTCGGCATCCAATCGCAGCATGTTGTGACTTTTTGCTCATCCAGAATGTGGATGAGAAAAAAGCTGACCATCTACTCTAACTCTTTAACTGACGTTGGTCCAAGTGCAATGCGAGATTTTTTCACATTGCACTCTCGCAAGTCATACGCTTGTGTGACCGAACCCTAAAAGGATGATTTACTCTGAAGCACATTCCTTTTTTAGAGTAAGCTGAGCTTTAAAAATAAGCTTAACATGAATAGAAGTTTCTATTTTCTGTCTTCATCTACCCCCATGTCCCTCTATATCTACAGTATGTATACACATGTAAAAACCATGGTGTGGTTCCAATGTAAATAATATTCCAGTGGCCCTGACATCCCTTCAAACGCCTGTCTCATTTTTCAAGCAATATTATAACAGAAATTCCAAAGGATTTCAAAGGGAAGAATAAGCTTTCTAAAATTTCAGTCTGCAACTGTGAGAGCATTTATCTTAAATAGTGTTCAACTTGTCTATAACGTTCATGTATAATGTTCAAGACAGTAGGCTCAAAAAGGCTACCTCAAAATACTTGACATAAGCCAACCTATTTGGTAGATTTCAGAGGCAACCTAGTATTTTCCTTTTAACCCTTGTACAAAGACCTGGTCATATAATGAGGTCCACTAGATTACTTCCATAGAATGGCTGCTGAATGAAGGAGTTAATTGCCCACACCAGGGCAATTGTAATGAGCCATGTAAAGTGCAAAGATTGTCACATCTAATGGATGAGACAATCTTGAGTGGCTGAAGGCTGCTATCTTTAGGCTGGGAGGCTCCACATAAACATGGATCGTCACAGCCTGAGAATACTAGCTCCCAGCTGTCGGGCTTTATCTTGGCTGGGAATAAAAATTGAGGGGGAACACACGTCATTTTTTAAAATTATTTATTTAAATATTTTTCTTGTAAAAAGACGCATGCGGTTCCTCTATTTCGATACAGCCAAGATAAGTGCATGGCTGGGGCTGCAGCCTGTAGCCATATGCTTTATTTGTGTTGGTATCAATACATGGGAGACTGCATGCCAATTGTTTATTTATTTATTTATTTATCTATCACCAGTATAAGGACACAGACGGTGTGTGGGATTCCAACCAATCTTAGATGCGCAGAGGATGGGGGAATGGTACAATGGCAGCCAATCAGAGATGCTGGTGGAATTGGAAAACAGTGAATATGCATTAGTGATAATTGTCAGACCTGGAAGTAGTGCTGCAGCTGTAGGGATGCGGTAATTATGCATTGCTTTAACTCTTTTGCTTCCCTTTTTCTTACAGTCTCCAATCATAGCCATGCTGTAACGCCTGCCTGGATCCACAGATTCAGATGGGCTGTAAAGGGGAGGCTAGAGGGAAGCCACTCACCAGGCAGGACACCCAGAACCCTGAAACCCTTTAACCCCTATACAGGGATTTGGAATTACACAGGGCTCTGGAGATCACTACCTGTGGAAGGCTGCAGTCCGATGAGAGTAGTAGTCAGGCAGGGTCAAACCAGGAATTGCAGAAGAGGGACAGAATCGACAGGCAATGACGTAGTCAGCAAACGTAGCAGAGGTCAAATCTGGATCGGGCAGCAAGGTACAAAAACAGTAGGGTAGTCAGAAAACACGCAGAAGTCAACACATAGGAATCACCAAATAGAATAGGACATAACAGGAGCCAGGAAAATCAGAACTATCTGTGACAGGAGGGGGAGTAAGAAGGGTGTGGTGTCTTCCCATTGGCTGTAGTTGAACGCTGGCAACTTCAGCTGGAAGACACATGCCACCCACAGTCAGCCAGCGGTACTGCAGATCCCAAGCTAACCCAGCCCAGTGGATGATCGGAGCCTGCACCCACCGGTGCCGCTGGTATCGACTCCTCTCCCATCTCCAGCACCATCCACGGCAGGAACACGGCGTCGCCTGGCGATCGGAGCAGAAGTCGCTGGAGCAGACTCCGGCGGTGACGTAACACATGCCAATACATGACATGGTGACATGGCTGTAATGGGCAGGGAAAGGATGGTTTTTGCTATGAATTATTTACCAACCCTTGGCTAGATTGCCGACTTTTGAGGTAAATGCTCAGATGTTCGATTCTGATGCGATCGTAAGATTTTAACATTTTTCAATCTTTGCTGATCAGGATCGCTTATCTCTAATAAAGATAATAATAATTTTTAATGTGCCTCAGTTCATATCACAGGTAGCTCAATTTACTGCCAGAAGTGACATATTTGATAACCATAAATTATAGTTAAGGAAAATAAAAATAAAACATTAAAGGAGTATTCCATCTCCAAGATTCCAATATGTAGTAGGTGTAATAATAATATTAGCAAATACCTCCAGTTAGAAATGTTGTATAGTTCTTCTAATTCACTATGTTTCTTACCTCATTTCAGTATCCTAGCTAACCATAATTTTGATCACAAGTAATTGTCACTATATGCGTGGTTGTAATGGATACCCATCCGTTGTAAACTGTGAGCCCTCGTAGGCAGGGACCTCTCTCCTCCTGTACCAGTCTGTGCCTTGTTTTGTTTATGATTATTGTACTTGTCCCTGCTATGTGTACTCCTTTTCACATGCAAAGCGCCATGGAATAAATGGCACTATAATAATAATAATAATAATAATACAAAATAATATACCTAAGGTTCAGTAATGAGATAAGAGACATAGCGAATCAGGAGAACTGCACTTTATTTCTAATTGGAGGTATTTGCTAATCTTATTAATATTACACCTACTACATATAGGGATAAGATCTTGAATATGGTAATATTCTTTTAAGTAATAATTAAGGTGCTTATTCCTTTTAATGTCAGATAGAAATTTAACACATAGAGTTGATCAAAAAAGTGACCAGTGCTTGAAGAATATCTACTGGGACTAGAGTGTGTATACATATACAGTTGAAACTAGAAGTTTCCATACACTATCTAATATGACACATCTGCATGTTTTCTCACTATCTGACATGAAATCACAATAACCCTATCCTGTTTTAGGTCAATTAAGATTACTAAAATGATTTATATTTGCCAAATGCCAAATAAGGAGAGATAGAGAATGTTTTAAGGCATTTTTATTACTTTCTGCTAAGTCAAAAGTCTACATACATTTCTTTAGTTTTTGGTATTATTGCCCTTAAACTGTATAACTTGAGTAAAACATTTTGGATATTCTTCCACAAGCTTCTCACAATAGTCGGTAGGATTCTGGCACATTCCTCCTGACAGAACTGGTGTAACTGAGCCATGTTTGTAGGTCTCCTTGCTCGCACTTACCATTTCAGCTTTGCCCATACATTTTCAATAGGATTGAGATCAAGGCTTTATGATGGCCACTCCAAAACATTGACTTTTATTATCCTTAAGCCACTTTGTTACCAGTTTGAAAGTATGCTTTGGGTCATTGTCCATTTGGAAGACCCATTTCCGCCCAAGCTTTAAAAAGAACCAACCAGCAGGATTTTGCTATATGAGATAAAGGCAGTGCCATACTTACACTAATAAGCTGATTTCAGGCATACCTGTTATTGAAAGATGTGATGCTTGGTTGATTAAATATCTTTAACAAAGTTGAGGAAAAGCACTACACTTTTATGTGTGTAGGTAGGTCTTTGTGGGTCGAGTTCTCTTCTCATGTTTATTCCTCCTCCTCTGGTGTCCTTTGGCTTACCCCTTTTCTTTATTTTAATTTTGCGCTGCACCACGATATTTATTGTTGGTGGCACATGTGCATTGCCACAGTACTCAAGTCTTCATTAAAATGGCGCCGTAGTCCGCAAATGCGCGTACCATGATCTCCGGTGCCATTTTTTTAACACACTGTGGTGAAGATTATGAGAAGCATTGGCGCGTGTGCAAATGTAATAAAAAAAAACTCTGCATGTGCTGATGTAATTACGTATAATTGTTTTTACAGATAAATGAGGCACCTTCTGGTATCTGGAAATTGCACCCAATGATGAACCAGATTTGTGCAAGTCCACAGTTCTCTTCCTGAGATTTTCGCTGATTTCTTTTGACTTTCCCATGATGCTACACAAAGAAACAGTGTGTTTCAGGTGCGTATTAACTTACATCCACAGATGTGTCTCTAATGAACTCAGATGTTGCCAATAGTCAGAAGCTTCCAAAGACATGATATTATCATATGGGCAGTCCCATATTGTTTAAAGGCACAGTACTCTTAAGGGTGCTTTACACGCTGCAACATAGCTAGCGATGTCGTGCGCGATAGCACCCGCCCCCGTCGTTTGTGCGACATTTGGTGATCGCTGCCATAGCGAACATAGCGACGTTACTGCGGCGTCACTAAGCAGCTGCCCAATAGCAGAGGAGGGGCGGAGATGAGCGGCTGGAACATGCCGCCCACCTCCTTCTTTCCTCATTTATGGTGAACGCAGGTAAGGAGATGTTCGTCGTTCCTGCGGTGTCACACGTAGCGATGTGTGACGCTGCAGGAACGACGAACAACCAGCGTATGACACCAAGGAGCGACGATCAACAATCGCAAAAACGTCAACAATCGTTGATCATTGACACGTCGCTCCTTTTCATAATATTGTTGGTGGTGCATGCCGCACCACCAACGATATTATGAAAAGGAGCGACGTGTCAATGATCAACGATTGTTGACGTTTTTGCGATTGTTGATCGTCGCTCCTTGGTGTCATACGCTGCGATGTGGCTAACGGCGCCGGCTGTGCGACACTGACGACGTGACCCCGACGATATATCATTAGGGATGTCGCAGCGTGTAAAGCACCCTTTAGTGTAGGTAAACTTTTTACTTTGCAGAAAGTACTAAAAAGGCCGTAAAACATTACCACTCGCTCTCATTATTCTGGCATTTGGCAAATATAAATAATTTAGGTTCCTAATTTACCTAACACAGGAAAGGTTTACTCTGATTTCATGTCAGATAATGAGAAAAACATGTGTATGTGTCTTTTTTGATAGTGTATATAAACTTCTATTTTCAACTGTAAGTACTATAGGGAAAAGTGTCTTCAGATTTAGGATTCCACTTTAAATGTGAAATAAGGGTTTTTCCACAGTAATTATCTAAAAAAAAGTGACTAGTTCTTAGAGATTAATATAGAAACATATATATAAAAACGCACTGAATAGTGCAATACAAAATGTTAGGAGTTAAACTCACAATTGGCAATGCTAACCAAGAGAAATAGTGTATAAAGAGTTTCCCTTGCATATAGTAAGAGAGATTACAGACTTGGATGAGTATGTACTGATAGGTATAAACATGCATATCCATCCCCGCACAAAGCAGGATATACAAATGGAAGGTTGGGTGAGTTTGGTGCACAAAACGGGCCTCCACAAAGAATCAAACACCTTTGCTTGTGAACTATACTTAACAACTGTGCCGTATACTGTTTCAGCTGCAACGCAATGCAATACCGATGTTGGTAGATATCATCAATCCTATTTTATTTCTGGGACTTGTAATTCTGGCCAGCCTGGAAACTGCAGGATTAATCTTAATTCTAGCTGCTGACAGCACTGAGTGGGGTTGATCTATATAAACCCCTGAGAGCCAGTTCCCACTACCCGTCAATAGTATTGCTGTCATAGTACATATTGCTGAACACTGATCTTTTTTATTATTTTGATAACCCCTGTTATTTGACCTTGGCTTGATTTCTGATTACCTGTTTGCTATACAATTTTAATGTGATGTATTGGCTTTGACCCTACTTGATGATCCTTTTTGCCAGTTTGAGCCATTGAACAGTAACTGACTTTGTGGCCCTTGCCCAGGGAGAATAGTGTAAGTACAGATCATTGTATAGGGGTAAAAGGGTGACATTCAGGATAACCCCTGGGCTCTGGGAAACAGAGTAACTTGCCCCAAGCCTTTTCATAGTAGTAATATAGACTGCCAACTAGGCCCCCTGATTTATCATCAGTGTCTGACCTCACAAATGTCCTTTTAGATGACTGAGCAAAAGTTTACACTGACACGCTATACATTCTTGTAGAAAGCCTTCCAGAAGAGTGGAAACTGTTTTAGCTCCAAAGGGGTGGGGGGGGTTCAACAAGATATAAATGCCTATGGATATACAGTTAGGTCCAGAAATATTTGGACAGTGACACAATTTTCGCGAGTTGGGCTCTGCATGCCACCACATTGGATTTGAAATGGAACCTCTACAACAGAATTCAAGTGCAGATTGTAACGTTTAATTTGAAGGTTTGAACAAAAATATCTGATAGAAATTGTAGGAATTGTACACATTTCTTTACAAACACTCCACATTTTAGGAGGTCAAAAGTAATTGGACAAATAAACCAAACCCAAAAAAAAAAAATTTATTTTCAATATTTTGTTGCGAATCCTTTGGAGGCAATCACTGCCTTAAGTCTGGAACCTATGGACATCACCAAACGCTGGGTTTCCTCCTTCTTAATGCTTTGCCAGGCCTTTACAGCCGCAGCCTTCAGGTCTTGCTTGTTTGTGGGTCTTTCCGTCTTAAGTCTGGATTTGAGCAAGTGAAATGCATGCTCAATTGGGTTAAGATCTGGTGATTGACTTGGCCATTGCAGAATGTTCCACTTTTTTGCACTCATGAACACCTGGGTAGCTTTGGCTGTATGCTTGGGGTCATTGTCCATCTGTACTATGAAGCGCCGTCCGATCAACTTTGCGGCATTTGGCTGAATCTGGGCTGAAAGTATATCCCGGTACACTTCAGAATTCATCCGGCTACTCTTGTCTGCTGTTATGTCATCAATAAACACAAGTGACCCAGTGCCATTGAAAGCCATGCATGCCCATGCCATCACGTTGCCTCCACCATGTTTTACAGAGTATGTCTTGTGCCTTGGATCATGTGCCGTTCCCTTTCTTCTCCAAACTTTTTTCTTCCCATCCTTCTGGTACAGGTTGATCTTGGTCTCATCTGTCCATAGAATACTTTTCCAGAACTGAGCTGGCTTCATGAGGTGTTTTTCAGCAAATTTAACTCTGGCCTGTCTATTTTTGGAATTGATGAATGGTTTGCATCTAGATGTGAACCCTTTGTATTTACTTTCATGGAGTCTTCTCTTTACTGTTGACTTAGAGACAGATACACCTACTTCACTGAGAGTGTTCTGGACTTCAGTTGATGTTGTGAACGGGTTCTTCTTTACCAAAGAAAGTATGCGGCGATCATCCACCACTGTTGTCATCCGTGGACGCCCAGGCCTTTTTGAGTTCCCAAGCTCACCAGTCAATTCCTTTTTTCTCAGAATGTACCCGACTGTTGATTTTGCTACTCCAAGCATGTCTGCTATCTCTCTGATGGATTTTTTCTTTTTTTTCAGCCTCAGGATGTTCTGCTTCACCTCAATTGAGAGTTCCTTAGACCGCATGTTGTCTGGTCACAGCAACAGCTTCCAAATGCAAAAACAAACACCTGTAATCAACCCCAGACCTTTTAACTACTTCATTGATTACAGGTTAACGAGGGAGACGCCTTCAGAGTTAATTGCAGCCCTTAGAGTCCCTTGTCCAATTACTTTTGGTCCCTTGAAAAAGAGGAGGCTATGCATTACAGAGCTATGATTCCTAAACCCTTTCTCCGATTTGGATGTGAAAACTCTCATATTGCAGCTGGGAGTGTGCACTTTCAGCCCATATTATATATATAATTGTATTTCTGAACATGTTTTTGTAAACAGCTAAAATAACAAAACTTGTGTCACTGTCCAAATATTTCTGGACCTAACTGTAGATGTAATGTGTTGCTGTACAAATATGTTGTCCTTATAATGTATATATCAGAAGGTAGACCAAATATTCTTAATTGATTTTTTTTGTCTCCTTTATAAATCATCAAAATATCTTTGGAATACTTTCCTTATACCCTAAAGGATATCACAAGATGGTTTAGTGTGCTTTTGTTCCCCTACAGTTTTTTACCCATATTTTTGAAAGGCCATCCATTGAGTACTTTACAATATTGATGATTTTTAATGTTATTTTTTTAGCGATTTGCATTTAATTAGTCACTTTTGTCATTTTCATGAACTCAAGAAAATATACACAGCAAGAAAAGACACTGATTTATAGAAAACGGTATAAAAGTGTGGGCAAAAGCTGAAGAACCAAAACTTTCACAACATTTTTGTAAAGATAAAGATTATTTCAGTATGTACTGTATGAGAAACAGAGCAACAAAAGGAGAATATAGCCTAGCCATATACCGAGTAAACATAGCTACAAATCTGCATTATGCGCACCAGAACTCGACTGGAAGAACATTGTAGTTTTAGTGTTTTCATCGACTTCTGACTGAGATGATTCATAATTTGAAAACACTACTTAATAGCTGCAATAATCTAGAAAACAGAACAACAATTCCAATGATCAAGATTGCTCTCTTAAGACTGGTTGCAGAATTGGATATACGGGACTAACTTTGAGTTAATTCAATTCATGGTTTTTTTTCTTCTAACAATAAAGTTCTCATTCTTGCTTAGAATTGTTCCTAAGTTTCCAATAACTGTAACTTTATGATTGGATGTTTCTCTGTCCTGCTAGAAGTTAAGCCCGCTTTACACGCTACAATATATCTTACGATGTGTCGGCGGGGTCACGTCGTAAGTGACGCACATCCGGCATCGTAAGGTACATTGTAGTGTGTAACAGCTACGTGCAATTGAGAATGAACAGTAAAACGTTCATCGCACGCACGTTGTTCATTCCTCATGAATTGAACGTCAGATTGTTCATCGTATCCAGGGTAGCACACATCGCAGTGTGTGACACCCCGGGAACGATGAACAGATCTTACCTGCGTCCTGCGACTCCCGGCCAGCAATGCGGAAGGAAGGAGGTGGGCGGAATGTTTACATCCCGCTCATCTCCGCCCCTCCGCTTCTATTGGCTGGCTGCCGTGTGACGTCGATGTGACGCCGAACATCCTTCCCACTCCAGGAAGTGGACGTTTGCCGCCCACATCGAGGTCAAATGGACGGGTAAGTACGTGTGACGGGGTTAATCGTTTGTGCGTCACATTCAACAAAATTGAACGTGCCGCACATACAATGGGGGCCGTTACGATCGCATACGATATCGTATGCAAAATCGTAACATGGAAAGCAGGCTTTAGTCACCAGATTGATGGAAGTAATTGTGCAAAGAAAGAAGAAAATGAGGAGAAGGGGTTGGAAGACAGTGTGAGACTTGCTCATATCGCTGACTACCTTGCTTTTTTCACATAAGCAGGTGATACCACTACAGAGTGACATAGTCTAGTCTTTTTGAGCTTGAACATCCATGACTTGTTTTGATCCTGCATAGCTAGCACGCTGATCCACAAATTATTCTTTGTCTGACAACATGAAAAAGAATTCCTACATGCTCAATTCACCATCCCCATGACCCTGATTTGGCTCCCAGGTTCTGTTCAACATGCAGTCTTCATCATCATCATGATCATCACCCCTGACTCAGCTGACAGTTGTCCAAGAATAGGAAATGTGAACCACCAAATATGCCTACCTCCAGTTTACAACAATGCAGGAGATTTATAGATAAGCAACAAAAAAAAATACAGAACTCTAATCCACCAGCCATCACCTACCTACAGGAATCCTTTGAAACTCTTCTATTTTGTAACATTACAAAAGAAGACAGTTTGCACTCTGAAATGCTAAAGCATGAAGACCATGAACATAACAATATTTATCGACCTGCATTACTGCTAAAGGAAATCTAAGTAAAAAAGAGATATTTAGCATACACAAAAGGCCATTTTTATATCTGCCCAGTCGCCACATCACGGCATATCTTGCATACTGGGTATCTACTGTAGCAGGTTCCTACATGCCCATACTGGGCAGATATAAAAATGGCCGTTTTTGCATGCTAAATATCTCTTTTTTTCTTAGATTTCATTTAACAGTAATGCATATCTATATTTTTATGTTCATGGTTTTCATGCTTTAGCATTTCAGAGTACAAATTGTCTTTTTTTCTAATTTTATGTCATGTTCAGTTATGCAAATGTTCACATTGCTATTTTGGTAGTGCCGTCAGGCTTTTTGTCTAGTCTTCTATTTTCTAAACACATGAAATCATTCCAAGCCTCCTAATCTAAAAAGGCACCAGAAATTCCCACATTTAGGAGGCGGTGTAAGGGGCTTCTGTCCAGCTGTTATGAAATACTGATAAAGCCAATAAAGCCACTAAACTATGGTCTCCTGAATCAATTTGCTCACCTCTAAATCTTCTGCATTTTATAATATTAAGGGGCTATTTTTAATAATTCAAACTAAGCAAGTTGCATATTGTTCAAATGTGCTATGTTCAGTGTATTTCAAAAAATTCAACACAAGTTTGTCTTTCATTAAAATAATTTGCTCATCTAGTGGGCAATATTATTGAGCTGTCTTTTAACTCATACATTGTGACCTGATGAAGGGAGTGGTAAGATCCTTCCCTGTTTAGACCATTATATTTGAAACATGTGTCACCATTATTTCATTCTTTCATTCTATGTTTAGATACGGCAATCATGAGATGTAAACTGGATGTTTCCTGTTATGGCCATGTCTCATCTTCAAGGCTGAGCTCCATTCTTAATGGCTGTGGCTGCTGCCTTTGCTTTGCTCTGTATCGAGTCTTGCAAGTGGCCAAGCATTCCTCAGTGGCATCATTAGTGGTCTGATTTCCATTTCCCAATGCCTTTTAAGGTCTAGTCATATAAGGGTACCGTCTCACTAAACGACGTACCAGCAATTCCGACCACGATACAACCTGGTAAGGATCGCTGGTGCATCGATACATGGTCGCTGGTGAGCTGTCAATCAGGCAGATCTCACCAGCGACCAGTCACCAGCGACTCTGCGCTTGGTAACCAGGGTAAATATCGGGTAACTAAGCAAAGCGCTTTGCTTGGTTACCTGATATTTACCCTGGTTACCGGCGTACAACGCATAGCGCTGGCTCCCTGCACACATAGCCAGGGTACATATCTGGTTACTATGCAAAGCGCTTTGCTTAGTTACCCGGTATTTACCCTGGTTACGCATGCAGGGAGCCAGCGCTAAGCAGTGTACGCTGGTAACCAGGGAAAATATTGGGTAATTAATCAAAGCACTTTGCTTGGTTACCCGATATTTACCCTGGTTACCAGCGTATGCTGCTTACACAGAGTCGGTGCTCGTTGGTCTCCCGCCGTCAAACACGCTGTTGTGTGCTGCACAGCAGGAGACCTATGAGCAAAAAATGAACCAGAACAGTGTGTAACGATCAGTGATTTCACAGCAGGGGCCAGGTCGCTGCTTAGTGTCACACACAGTGAGATCGCTGATGAGGTCACTGAGTCACTGGTACATCACAAAACCTGTGTCTCAGCAGTGATCTCGCTATGTGAGAAGTACCCCTAAAATTCTGGGTCAGTTGTTTAGTGAGTGCCCCTATTCATTTTCAACTCTTGGAATCATCTCCTTAAACTTCTAAGAAATAATGGGGGACAAAAAAAGTGCAGATAGGGTCTTTTCTAGATTTATTGGTTGGTACAACAAGATCAAGAATGCTCACCTGTAGTAGTTGTGAGAGTCACAACCACTGTATTCACATGTAACCACGACTGCTGCAGTCACGCAGTTAATGCTGATAGATGCATTGAAAAGGAAAGGGTTAAAACACTGTGCTACCGTAAAAGTAGACTCAAGTCCTCAATGAAAGCTAAAATTATGATTTGATTCATCTATCTGTTTCAGAAATGAATCTCCTTCTTCAGAACAAAATCAGATTGTGTGATTTCATCCTTTGAATCATTTGTATATGCTGTAAATAAACTCATAATTTGCTTTAAGCATGACAAACTGTTATTAGAGACTGTTATTAGAGACTGTACGCATTTCTTACATCTGCTGCTGGTTAACCCACTGTTTGTTACAATCATCAGGAATTAATGAACTATTGTTAGAGATTTTTGTCATTATGGTTCAGTGTGTTGTGGATTTTATAAACTGCAACTGCGTTTTATAATCAATTATTTGCCATAAGCATCACATTACTGTTTTTGGAATCAGTTCACATTAATTTGTTACCTGCCATGGACTTTGCTACTAGTGTAAACAGGTCAACACTGCATACTCTTTAATATTTTTCACAAATTGTCCATAAAGTAAATAGACAGCACTCCAATGTTTGATAAAAATACAATTTAATATGTATAAAAAAGGGCATTAACTAGACTCATTATAAACAACAGCCAAAAAGTATAAGGCCTAAAAATATTTTTTTTTAACATATTAAAATCGAAACATTACATATGGCATTTATAGTTGTGCTCAAAAGTTTACATACCACGGTAGATTTTCTGCTTACTATGGCCTTACGTATAGCCTTTTTTAGTAGAATATGAATAACACAAAATCTTTCTTTCCACTCATTAGTGGTTGGGTGAAGCCATTTATTGTCAAACTACTGTGATTTCTCTTTTTAAATCATAATGACAACCAAAAACATCCAAATGACCCTGATCAAAAGTTCACATACCCTGGTGATTTGGCCTGATAGCATGCACACAAGTTGACAAAAATGGGTTTGAATGGCTTAAAAGATAATATACCTGTTATAACATCTACCTGTGACCTGTTTGCTTGTAATCAGTGTGTGTGCATAAAAGCTGAGTGGGTTTCAGGGATCCAGACAGACTTGCATCTCTCCTCCAGGCACTGACGTTTCTGAATTTTGAGTCATGGAGAAAGCAAAAGAATTATGAATGAATTTAAGAGAAAAGATAGTTGAACTTTATAAAACAGGAAAGGGATACAAAAAAAATATCCAAGGTATTAATGCCAGTCAGCAGTATTCAAATTGTGATTAATAAAATGAAAAATCAGGGGCTCTGTATAAACCAAACCACGATCAGGTAGATCAATAAAAATTTCAGCCACAACTGTCAGGAAAATTGTTTGGGATGCAAAGAAAAATGCACAAATAGCATCAGCTGAAATACAGGACACACTAAAAACCAGCAGTGCCGAAATGTGGAAATTTCCTGCAAAATTCCAAGCCTACTGCCATTTCACCATTAATTCATTTGACAACATCCTTGGCCTTGTGTATAATCGTTTGAAGCATCAGGACACCTCTATGCGCCTCAGCATCTCCCCTGATGAACGACCGTTGGTTACTTTACGGTAGGTTTTGTTATGTATACTCATGTTTGTTGTAAAAATATTAGAAAATTTGTAAAAACTTAAAGGCATGCATTTAACTAAACTATGCATTTTTATTTTAATTTCTATGTGTGCTGAAAAATAATATAGACCACATAACATCATTGTAAACATTGATAATGGTCTGAGTGCTTACACCTACCATTCTATGGCTAAAAAGATTTAAGATTTAAGACACAAGAGTCAAACATCAAACAATCTTGTTTATTAAACAGATCAGTGTTTTTTTCCAATATGGAAAGTAAATATTAACAAATATGTTTTAACCACAAAAACACTAAAATAATAGTCATACAGAGTATGTTGCCAGCCATTGCATGAGAAAAATGTTTGTATTGAAAACCAACTGTAATGATTACACAAAGTAATGTTTTGTTCTGTTTAAATTTCAGTTACCTTGCAACTGGGCAATCCATCAGCAGTCTACATTTCGAATTCTTATTGGGAAGGTCTACAATAGACAAGATAATCCTGCATACCTGCACTGTGCTATGGGAGAACCTTAGGCATCATGTCATGCAGGAACCAACAACGCAGGATTGGATGCACATTTCGGATGAATTTTTGGAAAAAACATCTTTCCCTAATTGTATTGGCTCCATTGACGGAAAGCACATTAGAGTGAAGAAACCACCTAACTCTGCATCAAGATATTATAATTTTCACAAGTTTTTTTCTGTAGTTATATTGGCAATGGTAGATACAAACTACTGCTTTGTTTTTGCTGATATTGGGGACTATGGCAGTGCCTCAGATGCGCACATTTTCAGAAGCTCACGTTTAGCAAGACGATTAATGTCTGATAGTTTAAGTTTGCCTGTACCAAGACCATTGCCTTGTACTAATGGGCCTATTTTACCTTTTGTCATGGTTGCAGATCAGGGGTTTGCCTTGTCTAGGCATTTGATGCATCCATATCCCAGAAGGGGGCTGGATAGATCAAAAGCCCAATTTAATAGCAACTTGGCAAGAGCACGTTGCTATGTTGAACGTGTCTTTGGCATTTTGGCCTCAAGATGGCGCATTTATCAAACCACCATCCAACTCCAACCATCCACCGTCAAGGCTGTCATGAAAGCTACAGTAGTGTTACATAATTACTATCGATTACATGAAAGCAATGACGAAGACATGGAAGAGTTGCCTGTTTTAAATGCCCCATTTGTAAATAATGGTACTCTTAAAACCAACTTGTCCTCTTCTGGTTTACAAGTGAGGAATCAATTTAAAGATTTTAAATAATAATTTTAGTTTAAATCTCCATAGTCATGTATAAAACTGACATTGTTATATATTTTCTTATTTTGGTTACATAATTATAAACTAATATGTAATACAAAAGAGAAAATCACCATACATAGGTATATTGTTTGGTGTACTTTGTTGTTTTGTTGTGTTTGAGCTACCAATAAGCTATTGTTTGTTTGTTTTTTGGGCAAAAACCTAGTAAATATTGTTTTGTCAGTGACATTACTACTGAATGTACTTGACTAATAAAAAAATTGCACTTTCATTTCAAAAATAATAGTCCAGATTGTTTATTGTACCTATGTATGTCTTTTTTTCTTTTGCAAAACACACTGTATTCTATTATTATTTATAAAGAATTTTGTCAGGGACATAATCCCATACAAAACACCATACTGTATTATGCAATAATGTCACGCAAACATGATTTATTTGATACTATTGGAATACAAGTATGGGACCAGACCATATGCAGATACTGCATAATGGCTGGATTTTTAGTAACAAAGATGTTTGAATGTTAGTGTAGTAGTTTATGTGCGTGCATTTTTTCTATAAACACAGTTTTGTCTAATGGATTGACTAAACACCATGTCCAGAGCAAGGCAACATTCTTACAGGCCGGTAATGGTTATGAAGTGATAATTAACTTTCCTATTAAATTTTGGAAACATAATGACAAACATTTCCCCATGCATATAGAGTAATTATTGCTTAACATTTTGAAATGTTTTGAGGCCATCAATAACCCTGAAAACATAACAAAATTTTTAACAATGCATACTTAATCACATTATGAGTCAACAAAATTCTCTAGGCTAGTGATGCTTTCCTGTGTTTTCTCCATTGCATTGACACCTACTGAATATGTTTGCTGCCCAACACTAGATGTTGTAGTAAGTGATTGATCAGTGTTTGCACTAGTAACAGTTGTTGTACTTGGAACAAATATTGATGCAGTTGTTTGAGCAGATGGAAGACCAAGTGTAGGTGGTACATATTGATGTGTTTGAAGGGGCTGAGTATGTGTGTATGCTTAGTTAGTTGGGTAAGGCTGATGTTGAAAGTACTGTTGTTGTTGATTATTAGGCACATGGTAGGATGTTGGTTGTTGAATTATTTGAGGTAGTCTATGAACATTGCTAACATTACTTGGATATCTAAAAGAGGATTGTATTGGTGTCTGTTGTGGGCCTTGTGGGTTAAATGATGGCTGTTGAGATGGCCTTTGTATCATTAATGTACCAGTTTGATGTGGGACAATTGTTGGCCTAATTTGTACATCACTTCCCATAGAAGAAGAAGGCCACTGTATATGTGTTTGTTGCACTACAGTATTTAGTTGTGAATTTGAGTAATGTTCATCTGTTTGGGTTTCCACAGTTTGTAGGATTGTGTTTGTGTGTGGGCCACGTGGATTAGCTCTCCATTGCTCAATCACTTCAATACAATATATGGGTTCGGGCTCACGCTGGGTAGCAGATATAAGTGTTATTAAGGACGCCCTTAACCTGTCCTGCCTATCAGCTTGGACCAATGCAAGAGAGGGAGAAAGGGAGCGGCATAATCTCTCCCCATCACTCTCTGGTATCAGTGAGTTCATCATGTGTATAATTCTGGTATCAATGATCTCAGGCAGGGACCATAAATCTTCAAATCGCCTATGTCTGCGACCACGGATAGATTGGGCTATTGTGCGCATGGTATTAGTCGTTATTCTTGGCTGTGGGCCTGTTTGTTGCTGTGGACTACTCTCTGCAAGAACTGGTGAAGGACCACTTTGTTGACCTGTAGACTGGCCTGGAATTACAGTAGTGGATTGAGATGTTCCCAAACCCAAATCAGATGACATTTCTTCTGCGTCTGGCTGGCTGGCATTGGGTATTGGGGGTGGTTGGTAGGAGGTTGGCTCCATCTCGGAAGCAGAGGTAGCTTTAGCTGTTAAGACTGCTGACTGTGCCTCCTCGCTGTCTTCTAAATTATCCTCTGTACTTTTGAGTAAAGATAAAAAAAATAATTACTGTGTGCATTGTAATAAAGACTGCCATGTGATATGATGGTTAAAACGTACTTTGTACTTCCATAATGGGCATGAGGAAGCTGAGTCTTGCATAATGGACATATTTTTTCTTTTTGGATGCGGCAGCTGTGTTTGGCACTGGGTTATATTCTCTTCTGAACTGGTCACGTGCAGACCGCCAACGGCGTTTCACAAGATCCACTGTTTCCAAAAAGAAAAGAAAATATCAACATCATGAACCAATTATTTTCCATTAAAAAAGGCACATTGATCTTGTCTACCAAACAATTCAATAATTAGGTTAACAAATTCATGTGGATTACAACTGCAATCCATGACAATCATATAGTGACATAATAACAAAATTAACCCAAAGATGTAAACCACTTCAACTTTACACAGATTAAAATAATGTATAATCATTTTTCACTTTAAACTTGGTTAAAAAAAATTAAAAATAAAATGCCATCAGAAAGCCATGAGACCCTAAATGACTACAAACCCATGAAGTGCCATATGTCATATGTTAGGCAAATGTAGTACATTACAAACTACAATTTACAGTTACCATTACAGAAATGGTGGCAACAAGGGTAATGCATGAAAAAAAAACAAAAAAAGATTAATGGATGGACACTTAACAGCCCATGTTAAAAAGCCATAAAAAAAACAAAAAAAAAAACAACAAAAACATGTTTGAATGATGCTTTAGCAGCCTGAAATGCCTTTTGTACATGCATGAAGTTGCTTTGCAGCCCATATACACATGATGACATTACTACAAAACAACAAGGATTAGTTTAAAAGGCCAAGAAACAACACTATCCTGTTTGTGAGTCTCCAGTGTAGCTCAAAATGAGTCAGGCCCATTAATACATGCCAAACAAAGTATACAAATATGGCTAGATTCTGGCTACAGAATGTGCACATGTAAGTAAAGACAGAAGTAATGAAAATATCTGTACTCACCATATCTATTTTTCCTTCCAGGGGTGCATTGAGACCATCCATTCCTGGGGTAGACTAGTTCAGCCACAAACATCCATGCTCGTTCCACCATCAGCCTGTCATGGTAGCCATCATCACGTGTGTCCCACAGCTCAGGATGCCTCTCTACTTCCCCAATCAGCCTCTCTGTATCGATTCTGGGCGCCATGATCAGTACCTGTGTTGTTCTCAGAGCTCAAAGTTCCCCTGTAGTGAGAGGACAGGTGCCCAGCTGCTATCTGGCCTGCAAATGAGACAGGAAATGTATGTTTGGCGCCAGAATTAATGGCCTACAATTGACCTAATAGATTGGTAACAAGTGTTATAGATTTTTTGATTAAAATCGGACACGGACGATACGTGCTGAACACGGACATACTCCGTGTGCGGTCCGTGCAACCACAGACCCATAGACTAAAGTGGGTCCGTGCCTGCGTGCTGCCGGCCAAAAACGGACATGTCGTCCATGTAGAAAGCCGCACACACGTACTTACGACACGGACACATGTTCCATGTGATTTTATGTGTGTGTGCCATCTACCATAGAGTAACATTAGTCTCCGTGTCTCCGTGTCTCCGGTACGTGCAAAAACATACCAAACACGTACCGGAAACACGGATGTGTGTTGCAGGCCTTAGACATTGAAAGCTAAGACACTGGGTTACAACTTATAAAGGGACAATATGTTACTACATCAGCATTGTTCAACGTATATAAAGGCATTTGTCTTGCATTTGCACTTTGGCACTAGACACCTTATTTACGGTGTTATGTTCACTAAATTGAGTTTAACTCTTTAAAGGAACAGTGTACAAATTTCGTATTTATGTACAAATATTTATATTTGCACTTTTGCACTTTGGCTTAAAGCAATAATATAAACTACTGATTAGAGTTGAGCGCGGTTCGCGGTTCGAGGTTCTCCAGTTCGCGGCTCGAGTGATTTTGGGGGCTGTTCGAGATCGAACTAGAACTCGAGCTTTTTGCAAAAGCTCGATAGTTCTAGATACGTTCGAGAACGGTTCTAGCAGCAAAAAGCAGGGCTTTTTACAGCTACAGTGTGCAGAAGCCATCGCTGGCAGCCTGTCAGAAGCTGGTAACCAAGATAAACATCGGGTTTAGCGCTTTGGTTAGTAACCCGATGTTTATCCTAGTTACGTGCAGGAAGCCCACACTTCCCCGCTCAGCTCGCTCCGCCCCCTCCTGCCCGCGGCATGTACACATACACACACACACACACACACACACACACACATGGTCCCGCTCGGCTTACCTGCGGTGATGAAGTCCCGCCATCCCGACCTCAGCACTGTCACTGTCCTCCATGGCCGCCGCTTGTCACATCACCTCTCGCTTCCGACTCGAGACTGACTAGCGGTGACGTCACGGGCCTCTCGCGATACTTGGTGTGAAGGCATCGGTCATTGAACTCAGTGACAGGGGCTGTCAGTGTGCTGGAGATCAGCGCAGGTAATGTACCTCACTGACAGCAGCACTTGTCATCCCCTGCAGTTACCTGGGCTGACCCATTGATGTTAGCTCAGGTCACTGCACTGCTCTCCCAGCCAATGGGGAACATCCTGCTCTTCATTGACTGGGACAGTGTGGATCGTCATGGCAACCCCTTGGATTACACCAGACCTGGATTTGTTTTTCTTTCTAATAAATTGGTTAAAGAGGGAATGTTTTGGGGAGTGTTTTTTCAAATAAAAATGTGTTTGTCGTCTATTTTTTTTTATTACTGACTGGGTTGGTGATGTCGGGTATCTGATAGACGCCTGACCTCACCAACCCCAGGGCTTGATGCCAGGTGACATTACACATCTGGTATTAACCCCATATATTACCCCGTTTGCCACCGCACCAGGGCGCGGGATGAGCTGGGGCGAAGCACCAGGATTGGCGCATCTAATGGATGCGCCACTTCTGGGGCGGCTGCGGCCTGCTATTTTTAGGCTGGGGAGAGTCCAATAACCATGGACCTCCTTAGTCTGAGAATATCAGACCCCAGCTGTCTCCTTTACCTTGGCTGGTGATCCAATTTTGGGGGGACCCCTACGTGTTTTTTTTTTTTAATTATTTATTTAATTTAAAATAACAGCGTGGGGTGCCCTCAGTTTTGGATTACCAGCCAAGGTGAGGTTGCCAGCTGTGGTCTGCAGGCTGCAGCCGTCTGCTTTACCCTAGCTGGCTACAAAAATAGGGGGAACCCTACGTCATTTTTTTTTCCATTTTTTTGGCTAAATACAAAGCTAAGCACCCCTTAGTGCCACATGAAAGGCACCAAAGGGTGCAAAATTACAAAATGCAGGAGAGTGGGACATTATGTGTCTTTCTGCCATTATAATGACAGAAAAGACTGATATGAAGTGCACAAGCACAAGAAAATCACCAGAGCGCTCTACGCTGTGAAAAGCAGTAGAAAATGGCACTGGAGTGAACATGTGACCGCCTCATGTAGGATGAAGCTATGGATCCTGATTAAATTTATGCATTTACCCTCATTCAGTTTTTTTGCAGTACACAAAAAAAACGGAAGGCACACGGATGACAAACAGATGACATACGGACCGTCTACGGAACGAAAACGGATGCCACACGGATGCACCCGTGAAAAAAAACGGACTGTTTTTTGCAGACCACAAAAATGGATCGGTCGTGTTAATGTAGCCTTATTCTGATCTTCCGTTTATAAACAGCAGGCAGAAATAAGTGAATAACGCCCCCCAGCGTCAGAAAATCTCCGGGGTTTCAGGGCTAGCTGAGACCCTGAAGATCATGATTCAGGACGGTTTTTCCGGTCCCCGCTCACGTGATCACAGGTATACACCGTACACCGATGATCACGTTACAGTAAATGACAGCGCCGGTAAAAAACTTATTTATCTCCCATCTGGCATGAACAAACACTTCTCCACTTCTTCTCCACTTCTTCTCCACTTCTCCACTTTTTCTCCACTTTTTCTCCACTTTTTCTCCACTTTTTCTCCATTTTTTCTACACTTTTTCTACATTTTTTCTACACTTTTTCTACACTTTTTCTCCACTTTTTCTCCACTTTTTCTCCATTTTTTCTACACTTTTTCTCCACTTTTTCTCCACTTTTTCTCCACTTTTTCTCCATTTTTTCTCCACTTTTTCTCCATTTTTTCTCCACTTTTTCTCCACTTTTTCTCCACTTTTTCTCCACTTTTTCTCCATTTTTTCTCCACTTTTTCTCCATTTTTTCTTCACTTTTTCTCCACTTTTTCTCCACTTTTTCTACATTTTTTCTCCACTTTTTCTACATTTTTTCTCCACTTTTTCTCCACTTTTTCTCCATTTTTTCTCCACTTTTTCTCCACTTTTTCTCCATTTTTTCTCCACTTTTTCTCTACTTTTTCTCTACTTTTTCTCCACTTTTTCTCCACTTTTTCTCCACTTTTTCTCCATTTTTTCTCCACTTTTTCTCCACTTTTTCTCCATTTTTTCTCCACTTTTTCTCCACTTTTTCTCCCTTTTTCTCCACTTTTTCTCCATTTTTTTCTCCACTTTTTCTCCACTTTTTCTCCACTTTTTCTCCATTTTTTCTCCACTTTTTCTCCACTTTTTCTACATTTTTTCTCCACTTTTTCTCCACTTTTTCTCCACTTTTTCTCCACTTTTTCTCCACTTTTTCTACATTTTTTCTCCACTTTTTCTCCACTTTTTCTCCACTTTTTCTCCGTTCTTTTTCTATGGTCGGTCTACCCATTAGCTCTGCCATGCATAGTGTAGCTCTACACCTACTGCACATGTTACTTTATGATTGACATCTCTTTCGTACCAGAGCTGTCTAAGCCTACTCTGACCCCATATTTGTCATTACTATATTGTCCTTGTACTGTATTATGACATTTGTATCATGTGTTTCATTTCTTGCTGTGTTGCAATTTTTTTGCTGCATCCCAATTGTACCTCTACATTGTTCGAGTTTATGTTATTGTTCTCTCACTCTTATGTGATACTGATTATTGTCATTTTTCATGATTACATGCAGATAAGTCCAATCTGACGAAGGCTCAGGCCGAAACGTCATTTGTAACTTGTTTTAGACAAAAACATATATGCTTATGAAAAAAAAATTTTTCTTAATACGGACCAATAAAGAGTGATTTTGCATTACTATCCGTTGTGACTTACTGACTTAGTCTGGGAGATTTAGAGTGCTGAGGTTACTCACTAATTTTATCTATTATTACCTCTGAGCACCTATATACCAGTGAGCAGAGCTTCCTCTACAGTAGTTCTCCTGATTAGGCATGCCCTTACCTCATGAGCAGGGCATTACAGCTTTGGTAGAAACCATTACGACATAAACTCTGCTGCTGTGGACCCGGGGAGAGTGAGTGCAGATTCATTGCACCCACACTCCTCACATGAAGGGTCCGCACTCCTAGAAAATGGGGGATATGTTCCCTGAGTGTCTCCCCCCAATATTCTAGACGGTCCAGAGTCGTCGTGGGACCCCTTTATTTTTTTTCTTACAATAAATTGGTGAAAGAGGAAATGTTTTGGGGACTGTTTTTTCAAATAAATTTCTTTTGTCGATTTTTTGTTTTTGTTAGTACTGACAGTTTATGATGTTGGGTATCTAATAGACGCCATGACATCACAAACTGCTGGGCTTGATCTCAGGGGACTTTACAGCTAGTATCAACCCGATTTATTACCCCGTTTGCCACTGCACCAGGGCACGGGATGAACTGGGGTGAAGCGCCAGGATTGGCGCATCTAGTGGATGCGCCACGTCTGGGGTGCCTGCGGCCTGCTATTTTTAGGCTTATTTTTATCTGCGCTGAGAATCAAAAATACCGCGGAGCGCTATGTCAATTTTTTTAAAGATTTATTTTTACAGCACTGTGATGTCCAGCAATCAAAATACAGGGAAGCCCATTTTGTTTTTAGTTATTTAAATAAATAATTAAAAAAAATATATATGGGCTCCCGCTGCATTTTTTGTATTGCTAGCTAAGGGTAATCCAAGCAGCTACTGGCTGCTAACCCCCACTGCTTGGTGTTACCTTCACTGGCAATGGAAAATCCAGGGAAGCATTTTTTTAATTTTTTGGCCAAAAAACTACAAAAAAAGGACGTGAGCTTCGCCATATTTGTGTATGCTAGCCAGGTATAGCAGGCAGGTGCTGGAAGAGTTGGATACAGCGCCAGAAGATGGCGCTTCTATGAAAGTGCCATTTTCTGAGGCGGCTGCAGACTGCAATTCGCAGCAGTGGGGCCCAGAAAGCTCAGGCCAACCTGTGCTGCGTATTCCAATCCCCAGCTGCCTAGATGTACCTGGCTGGACACAAAAATGGAGCGAAGCCTACGTCATTTGTTTTCTAATTATTTCATGAAATTCATGAAATAATAAAAAAGGGCTTCCCTTTATTTTTGGTTCCCAGCCGGGTACAAATAGGCAACTGGGGGTTGGGGGCTGCCTGCTGTACCTGGCTAGCATACAAAAATATGGCGAAGCCCACATAATTTTTTCAGCAAAAAACTACTGCATACAGTCCTGGATGGAGTATGCTGAGTATGCTGAGCCTTGTAGTTCTGCAGCTGCTGTGTGTCTGTATGTAGAAGAGCAGACAGCAGCTGCAGAACTACAAGGCTCAGCATACTCCATCCAGGACTGTATGCAGAAGTTTTTTGCCCACCAAAAAAATGACGTGGGCTTCGCCATATTTTTGTATGCTAGCCAGGTACAGCATGCAGCCACGGGCTGCCTTTAACCCCCAGTTGCCTATTTGTACCCGGCTGGGAACCAAAAATATAGGGAAGCCCTTTTTTTTTTAATTATTTCACTTATTTCATGAAATAATTAAAAAACAAATGACGTGGGCTTCGCCCCATTTTTGTGTCCAGTCGGGTACAACTAGGCAGCTGGGGATTGGAATCCGCAGCACAGGTTAGCCCGAGATTTCTGGGCGCCTCTGCTGCGAATTTCAGTCCGCAGCCGTCCCAGAAAATGGCGCTCTCATAGAAGCGCCATCATCTGGCGCTGTATCCAACTCTTCCAACAGCCCTGGAGCCGGGTGGCTTGTTGGGTAATCATGAGTTAATACTTGCTTTGTTTTACTAGCCAGTATTAAGCCAGAGATTCTTAAAGTCAGGCACGTTTGACCCGGCCATTAAGAATCTCCAATAAAGGGTTAAAAAAAAGACACCACACAGAGAAAAAATACTTTAATAGAAATAAATACACAGACACATTAGCGACTCCATCTTTATTACCCCCTGTCAGCCCAATAAATCCCCAATAAACCAGCGCTGATAAGAGGTTTTTAATAGAGGCTTAAATTATAAGCAGCAATTTCAGCGTTCCAAGTGCCTTTAAATTAATTTGAAGAAACTGCACTTCAGGATTGTAGTGAGGATGAGGTGCCCCAGCCCATTACTTGATGGGCTGGGGCACCTCATCCTCACTACAATCCTCACTAGTGTAGTAGTAGTGACGATTGTAGTGAGGATGAGGTGCACCAGCCCATTACTTGATGGGCTGGGGCACCTCATCCTCACTACAATCCTCACTAGTGTAGTAGTAGTGACGATTGTAGTGAGGATGAGGTGCACCAGCCCATTACTTGATGGGCTGGGGCACCTCATCCTCACTACAATCCTCACTAGTGTAGTAGTAGTGATGATTGTAGTGAGGATGAGGTGCACCAGCCCATCACTTGATGGGCTGGGGCACCTCATCCTCACTACAATCCTCACTACAATCGGGAAGCAGCGTGCAGCCTTCACTCCGTGAGTGATCAGTGCTGCTAGCGGTAACAGCGGTAACACTGACAGACGCATTACCATAGCAACGGTGCTCCCGGAGCCGCGGTTAGCGGTGACGTCACCGCTAACTGCGTTGCTATGGCAACGGTGATCTCCGTTAATGACCGGCTGTGTCAGCCGGTCCCTAACGTAACGGGGAGTCGACCGTGTGCTAGAGCATATCGCCGGTACACGGCGATACACAAATGTGCACCGTGTACCGGAGAGATGCACTCGCAGGTCCTACATGACGTGTCATAGTCATGTGACCAGTCTGTAGCCAATGAGATAATAGCCACGTGACTGGTCACATGGCTATTTTGACGTCACGATAGGTCCTGCTTCTCTGCTGGCAGTGCCGGTCACCGGGAGGATTCAGCGATCATCGGATGGAATAGCGGCAGGAGACAGAGTGCAGGAGGGATCGCAGGGACCGGTAAGTGTTATGGCAATGTTTATTAACTGTTTGTGTACATTTATCATGCATTTTTATGTGTTTGTGATTGCCTCCCATTATAGCCTATTGGTTCGAGTTTGGTTCGCCGAACGTTCGACGAACCGAACTCGAACTGGACCCCCGTTCGGCGAACCGACCTCGAGCTGAACCGCGACCGGTTCGCTCATCTCTACTACTGATATATGTACTATTTAGAAATATTTCTAGTTTGCACTTTGTAGTGTTAGTACCAGATATTCCACTTAAAGTGTGCAATATATTTTCCTTTCAGAACACCCAATTTTTTCTTATTTATTTTCCTTAGGAACCGTGACACTTTTTTTTTTCATAATATTTTTTGCAAGTAAATACTTTAAATTGTACGTAACAATCCATTGTACTTCATATTGAATTATTTTCAATTTGCAGTATTTCCGTCCATTCCCCAAACCTGTATCACCATTTTATAAATGTCATATGCAATGTTTTGATTTTAATATGCTAAATAAAAATTATTTTTAGGCAATATACTTTTTTGTTTGGTTGTTTATAGTGTAAACGGGCCAGGAATGCAACAACGTAAAAAAGGTGACTCAATTGTGACTCACATTTAGGCACATTTCACACGTTAGTGAAAAACACAGATGTTCTTCACTGACGTGTAAAACACTCACATGTCCCTCCATGTTCCGTGATTCACGGCACAAGTGGGTTGTTCATGTGCAATCCGTGATACGTGATCCGTTATCCGTGATTGCACATGGATCTGCTCTCCTGTCCTGTTCCTGCTTTCCATGATGCTGAAGTCTCCAGCTCTGTAGCATCTGCCCACCTCTCTCTTTAGCTACTTCCA
Source organism: Anomaloglossus baeobatrachus (assembly GCF_048569485.1). NCBI lineage: Eukaryota > Metazoa > Chordata > Amphibia > Anura > Aromobatidae > Anomaloglossus > Anomaloglossus baeobatrachus. Next base: position 303,254,710 of record NC_134355.1, on the reverse strand, counting down.
GTCAGCACTGGCTGCATTCATGAATATTCATTAGCCGGCCAGGAAGCTGCACAGAGCACAGGCTGCACAGAGCGTTGCTGGAAAGGTGAGTTGAAAATGTTTATTATTTTAAATGTCCGTGTTTTTCTGGTACGTGTTTCACGGCTCACACCATAGTAAGGTCCGTGGGAAATCACTGATGCCAGAAAAAAATGGACATGTCTCCGTGCTGCAATCACGGACACGCGTGTACGCCGCACGGAGACACGGTCAGTGAAATATCACTGATGTGTGCACAGGCCCATTAATTATAATGGGTCTGCGTATGTCAGTGATTCTGGTACATGAAAAAAAAAATAACAGAAACGTACCAGAATCACTGACGTGTGAAACAGGCCTTAGTATTTATTTCAGAAAACATCAAATTAGGGAATAAGCATTCAATAAGGGGTAAAAACATTCAAGATAAGGTAAATCAAGTTCCAGTTAGCAATATGCAGGGTAACAATACACTGATGTATTATATACAACTACTAAAGATTCTAGTTAACTGATTTCATTAGGGTTACCTCTATCCCAGTCTTTCTGTTGGGGGAACACCAATGTTACTCTAATTCTCATCTATATGCTTATGCAGGAAAACTCAAGTTCTATATGATGGTATCTCTCTTAAGTAGAGATGAGCGATGTTCGAGGTTCGCCAATTTCATGTTCGAGTGATTTTGGGGGGTGTTCGAGTCGTTCGACGAACTCAAATGATTTGCTAAAAGTTCGGCAGTTCGAGTTACGTTTGAGAACGGTTCCAGCACCAAAAACATGGCTATTCACAGTAAGTATGTGCACACCTTTCATATCTGCATGCGTCCTGCGTCCCCAGCACAATCCCTCTCTCTTTCCTACTCACCGATCACGGGTGTCTCGCTGCACGGCTGTCACAAATCTCCAGCGGCATTTCCTCTTTTGAAAATGGCTGCCGGTTAATTATTCAATTAGTTATTCCGTGCTTTCCAGGCTCACCGGGGCCCAAAATTGGTTGCAGTCAGACACGCCCCCACGATGAGTGACAGCTGTCACACTGCAACCAATGACAACCGCCGGCGGGCGGCTCTATATTGTGCAGTAAAATAAATAAATTAAAAAAAAAAAAAAACGGTTCCCCCCATATTTGATACCAGCCAGGATAAAGCCACACGGCTGAAGGCTGGTATTGTCAGGATGGAGAGCACCACATTATGGGGAGCCCACCACCCTAACAATATCACCCAGCAGCAGCCCAGATTTGCCGCATCCATTAGATGCAGCAGTACCAGGACTCTACCCAGCTCATCCCGAATTGCCCTGGTGCGGTGGCAATCGGGGTAATAAGGAGTTAATCATACCAGGCATCTCCCTGAGACACCTTCCATGATAAAACTGTAAGTGAAAGTAAAGAAACACACACAACGAAAAATCCTTTATTTGGAATGAAAGACAAAAAAAACACCTCATTTACCTTTTTATTTATCCCCAAACAACAATCCAGGTCTGAATTAATCCACACGACATTGTCAGCTCTGCTACATGAAGATGACAGGGAGCGCTCTGTGTCCTCTCCATGTAGCACCTGAAGTGAGCCGCGCTGTCACCAGACTTCACTCTGCAATGCAGACGTCAAAATTACCAAATCTGCCGATGTTTCTCATTAGAGCCAGTGGCTCAATGGATAGAGCTCCCGTCTAAGAAGTATTAGTTCACTAGTTCAAGTTCCGGTAAAAAATTTAATTTATTTTTATTTTTAAAATATAATTATTATTTATTTATAATTATAATTTAATTTAATTATGCACTGAGGGGAGGAGCCGGACATCAACTGTGAGCCGCGGGACACACCTCTAAAATCGGAGCAGTTCACAGAATGAGGCTGCATTGCTCTCTCTCTCTTTCTTTCTCTCTTTCTCACTCTCTCTCTCTTTTTCTCTCTTTCTCTCTTTTTCTCAGTCTCTCTTTTTCTCTTTTTACCCCTCTCTCTCTCTCTCTCTCTTCCTCTCTCTCTCTTTTACTCTCTCTCTCTTTCACTCTCTCTCTCTTTCTCTCTTTCTCTCTCTTTCACTCTCTCTCTCTTTCTCTCTCTCTCAATTTTTCTCTCTCTTTCTCTCTCTCTTTCTCTCTCTCCTCTCACTCTCTCTTTTTCTCTCTCTCTCTTTTTCTCAGTCTCTTTTTTCTCTTTTTCTCTCTCTCTATCTCTCTCTTCTCTCTCTTCTCTCTCTTTCTCTCTCTCTTTTTCTCTCTTTTTCTCTCTGTTTTTCTCAGTCTCTCTTTTTCCCTCTCTCTCCCTCCTCTCTCTTCTCTCTCTCTCTTTTTCTCTCTCTTTCTCTCTCTCTCTCTCTCTTTCTCTCTCTTTTTCTCAGTCTCTCTTTTTCCCTCTCTCTCATCTCTTTTTTTCTCTCTCTCTTTTCTGAGTCTCTCTTTTTCTCTTTTTCCCTCTCTCTCTTTCTCTTCTCTCTCTATTTTTTCTATATCTCTCTTTCTCTCTCTCTCTCTCTGTCCTCTCTCTCTTTTCTCTCTCTCACTCCTCTCTTTCTTTCTCTCTCTTCTCTCACCTCTCTCTCTTCTCTCTCTCTCCCTGTCTCTCTTCTCTTTTCTCTCTCTCTTTTCTCTATCTTCTCTCTCTCTCTTATTTCTCTCTCTCTCTCAGACCTGGCGATGTTCAGCTGATGCAGTCACCTGACGGAATCAGCTGACACTATAAGTCGAGCTGTGAGGCCAGCTTTTTACCGCCCGTGTGTAGTTTTTTGGGCGGTTTTTGTACTGATGCATCAGCTGATTGTATAAAAGCCGTTTATACAATCAGCTGCTGTGTCATGTGATTCAGGCCCTTGAACCTGACACATCATCTGATCGCTTTGCCTTCCAGCAAACCGATCAGATGATATTGGATCTGGAGTGGACGCCATGGGACCCTTGACCTAGGATTACTGCGGAGGGGGGTTCTTTATTTCAATAAAGATGGAGTCACTAATTGTGTTGTGTTTTATTTCTCATAAAAATATTTTTCTGTGTTGTGTTTTTTGTATCCGTACTAGAAATTCATGGTGGCCATGTCTAATATTGGAGTGGCACCATGAATTTCGGGCTTAGGGCCAGTTGATAATATACAGCTAGCCCTAACCCCATTATTACCCAGCGAGCCACCCGTCACCAGGGCAGCTGGAAGAGTTGCATACAGCGCCAGAAGATGGCGCTTCTATGAAAGCGCCATTTTCTGGGGTGGCTGCGGACTGCAATTTGCAGCAGGGGTGCCCAGAAAGCTTGGCCACCCTAAGCTGCGGATTCCAATCCCCAGCTGCCTAGTTGTACCTGGCTGGACACAATTTGTTTTTTTTTTTAATTATTTCATAAAATTCATAAAATAATTAAAAAAAAAATAAAGGCTTCCCTATATTTTTGGTTTCCAGCCAGGTACACATAGGCAGATGGGGGTTGGGGGCATCCTGTAGCTGACTGCTGTACCTGGCTAGCATACAAAAACATGGCGAAGCCAACGTAATTTTTTTGGGGGGGCAAAAAACACCCACAATACAGTCCTGGATGGAGTATGCTGAGCCTTGTAGTTCTGCAGCTGCTGTCTGCTGTCTGTCTGTATGGAGGAGAGCAGACAGCAGCTGCAGAACTACAAGGCTCAGCATGCTCCATTCACTAGTGTATGCAGGAGAGCAGACAGCAGCCGCAGAACGACAATGCTCAGCATGCTCCATTCACTAGTGTATGCAGGAGAGCAGACAGCAGCCGCAGAACGACAATGCTCAGCATGCTCCATTCAGTAGTGTATGCAGGAGAGCAGACAGCAGCTGTAGAACTACAAGGCTTAGCATACTCCATCCAGGACTGTATGCAGGAGTTTTATGCCTCCCCCAAAAAATGACGTGGGCTTCGCCATAATTTTGTATGCTAGCCAGGTACAGCAGGCAGGTACGGCTGCCCCCAACCCCCAGCTGCCTATTTGTACCCGGCTGGGAACTAAAAAAATTGGGAAGCCCTTTTTTTAAGTATTTCATGAATTTCATAAAATAATTAAAAAAAAAAAATCGACATAGGCATAGCCCCATTTTTGTGTCCAGGCAGGTACAGCTAGGCAGCTATGGATTGGAATCTGCAGCACAGATTGGCCCGAGCTTTCTGGGCGCCTCTGCTGTGAATTGCAGTCCGCAGCCGCCCCAGAAAATGGCGCTTTCATAGAAGCGCCATCATCTGGTGCTGTATCCAACTCTTCCAGTAGCCCTGAAGCCGGGTGGCTTGCTGGGTAATAATGAGTTAATACTAGCTTTGTTTAACTAGCTAGTATTCAGCCAGAGATTCTTAAGCGATCTTTACACGCTACGATATTTCTAGCAATTGCTAGTGATATCGTACGCAAAAGCACTCGCCCCCGTCGTGCATGCGATATCGTGTGATCACTGCTGCAGCAAACATTATCGCTACGGCAGGGTCACACGCACTTGCCTGGTCGGCGGCGTCACTGTGACTGACGAACAATCCCTCCCTCGAGGTGGAGGTGCGTTCGGCATCACGGCGACATCACCGCGACGTCACTAAGTGGCCAGCCAATCAAAGCGGAGGGGCGGAGATGAGTGGGTCGAACATCCCGTCCACCTCCTTCTTTCCTTATTGCGGGCGGGATGCGGGTAAGGTGAGGTTCCTCGCTCCTGCGGTGTCACACACAGCGATGTGTGCTGCCACCGGAACGAGGAACAACATCTATAAACAACCATTAACAATTTTTGGTTTTAGGACGACCTCTCCATGGTGAACGATTTTCACCACTTTGGAGGACGTTTAAGATCGCTGGTAAGTGTTACACGCTGCGATACCGTTTATGACGCCGGATGTGCGTCACTAACGATGTGACCCCGACGATAAAACATTAACAATATCGTAGCGTGTAAAGTCCCCTTTAATGTCTGGCAAGTTTGACCCGGCCATTAAGAATCTCCAATAAAGGGTTAAAAAAAAAGACACCACAGAGAGAAAAAATACTTTAATAGAAATAAATACAGAGACACACTTAGAGACTCCATGTTCATTACTCCCTGTCAGCTCTCCACGATCCTGCTCTTCTGTCTTCTTTCTTTTTCAACCTATGCAGCTCTACTACATCAGACAGCACTGCATGGGAGGAAGAACGCTGCTGCTCCCGTGCAGTCTATTCACTCAGTGAATGAGCAGAAGCTGTGTGCTGTAAGTGGTGATGTCACCGCTGACAGGCGGGTTACCATAGCAATGGTGCTCTGATCACGTGATTCCCGGTGCCGCGGTTCACTGGCTGTGGCATCTAGTCCTTGCATGTGGGCTGACTCTGTAAACAGCGCCCACATGCAGGAATGGGGAAGCCGACCATGTGCCAGACCATTTCGCCGGTACACGGAGATGCTGAAACGATCACCGCGTACCAGAGAGATGCACTGACAGGACCTAGCATGACATCTAGCCATTTGACCAATCTGTAGCCAATGACATAATAGACACTTGACTGGTCACATTCTATTTTGACGTCACGATAGGTCCTATCATCAGTGCTGGTTACCAGGAGGACGCAGTAATTATCGGAAGGAAAAGCGGCAGGAGACAGAGTGCAGGACGCGTCGTGGGGACTTGTAAGTGTTATGGCAATGTTTATTAACTGTATGTGTACATGTATAATGTGTTTTTATGTGTCTGTGCTTGCCTCCCATTGTTTTCAATGGGGTTCGAGTGGTTCGTCGAATGGAGCCTCCATTCGATGAACCGAACAGAACTCGAACACTAGGGGGGTGGCTCATCTCTACTCTTAAGTAGAGATAAGCGAACCGGTCGCGGTTCGGCTCGAGGTCGGTTCGCCGAACGGAGCTCCCGTTCGAGTTCGGTTCCTTGAACGTTCGACGAACCGAACTCGAACTGCATAGGAAACAATGGCAGGCATTCACAAACACATAAAAACACCTAGAAAACACCCTCAAAGGTGTCCAAAAGGTGACAAACAACTCACAACACAACACAAACACATGGGAAAGTGACAAGGACATATACTCATGCAAAAACAAAAGAGCTGGACAAGGAAAAAGAGGAGGACACACAGATATATGAGTATGTGCAAGGAAACATCGATGCCATTACTGTGCAACTTGAGCCCTGCTCATTTTAGGCTTCCAATCTGGATAAATTGCCTGAGATTGCCACGTACGCCTTGGGGATCTTGTCGTGTCCTGCAGCCAGCGTTCTCTCAGAACCTGTCTTCAGTGCTGCTGGGGGTCTGCTGGCAGATAAGCACATGCGTCTGTCCACTGACAATGTGGACATGGCTCTCAGAGGACTTTTCTTCCCCTGGGTCAGCCAGGGGAGGCGAAAGGCACGCGTATTTTTGAGAGTGCTTCATGCAAAGCATCTTTTTCTTTTTCAAAAGGGAGGTCAACTGATGCCAGTCAAGTGGGGTGTGTGTGGCCCAATTAGTGGCAACGAGGGAGACTGTGGTTGGAGCCCCTCGCTGTGTTTCTAAAAGAACCAAGATGAACAAGTCACGGCTCTCAGAGGACTTTTCTTCCCCTGGGTCAGCCAGGGGACGGGAAAGGCACGCGTATTTTTGAGAGTGCTTCATGCAAAGCATCTTTTTCTTTTTCAAAAGGGGGTCAACTGATGCCAGTCAAGTGGGGTGTGTGGCCCAATTAGTGGCAATGAGGGAGACTGTGGTTGGAGTCCCCTCGCTGTGTTTCTAAAAGAACCAAGATGAACAAGTCATGGCTCTCAGAGGACTTTTCTTCCCCTGGGTCAGCCAGGGGACGGGAAAGGCACGTGTATTTTTGAGACTGCTTCATGCAAAGCATCTTTTTCTTTTTCAAAAGGGGGGTCAACTGATGCCAGTCAAGTGGGGTGTGTGTGGCCCAATTAGTGGCAACGAGGGAGACTGTGGTTGGAGTCCCTTCGCTGTGTTTCTAAAAGAACCAAGATGAACAAGTCATGGCTCTCAGAGGACTTTTCTTCCCCTGAGTCAGCCAGGGGACGGGAAAGGCACGCGTATTTTTGAGAGTGCTTCATGCAAAGCATCTTTTTCTTTTTCAAAAGGGGGGTCAACTGATGCCAGTCAAGTGGGGTGTGTGTGGCCCAATTAGTGGCAACGAGGGAGACTGTGGTTGGAGTCCCCTTGCTGTGTTTTACATGATTTTCGAAGGGCACGACATGCCTAAGAGGTTGAGTTTCATCATCTGCAACTTGTTGGCAACAGAAAGGCTGCCTTTACACCCTTTTGAGGCCGAGGATTTTCGAGACCTTATGCCCATTGCAGTGCCCCAAGAGCCGATGGCCAGTCGTCACTCCTTCTCCAAGAAAGGCGTGCCCGCGCTACCACAGTAGGTCGCACACAACCTCACCGATTCCTTGAGAAACTCTGTGTGTGACAGGGTGCATTTCACCACAGATACTTGGACCAGTAAGCATGGACAGGGGAGTTACATGTTGCTGACTGGGCACTGGGTAACTATGGTGAGAGATGGAGAAGAATTTGCTGTACAAGTCTTGCCGTCCCCACGACTTGTGTGTCAATCCTTCCTCTGTATGTACAAGTTCCTCCACTGCTTCTGCCTCCTCAACCTCGTACGGGTCCTCCACCTCGGCCCAAACCCTGTGTGGTCAGTACACCCTTCCTTGTAAATGCGCCCAAGGAATCCCACACACCTCCTTACTATGCTGGCAGCAGAGCTCAAGGCCATCAGGTGGTCAAATGTTTACTTTGAAATGTAGGGGAAATGTGAGACACCGCTGAGGAATTGTGGACTGTTAGCTCTGGAGAGTGAGACCGAGTTTCATCAATGGTTGTCTCCACTCAACCAGCAGCCAGGGAAGGTCGGGTGCGACAATGATGCAAACCAGTCTGCGACCCTTCTTCAGGGCAATGTGGCACACGTGCCTTGTATGGCTCACGTGTTGAACATGGTTGTCCAGCAATTTTTAAAACACTATCCCGGCCTACATGGCCTTCTGCAGAGGGCACGGTGTAACGCCTGCCTGGATCGACACACTCAGATGGGCTGTAAAGTATAGGATAGAGGCAAGCCACCCACCAAGCTGGACACCCAGAACCCTGAAACCCTCTAACCCCTATACAGTGATTTGGAATTACACAGGGCCCAAGTTGATCAATACCTGTGGAAGGCTGCAGTTCCAGAGAATAGTAGTCATGCAGGGTCAAAACATTAATTGAGGAAGAGGAACAGAATGGGATGGCCAGGACTTAATCAGAAAACAAGCAGAGGTGAAATGCGGATCGGCCAACGAGGTACATAAACAGCAAGCAGGAAAAGTAGTCAGGTAACAAGCACACAAACTCATAAAACTGAACTGGGGGTAACAGTAACAAAAGGTTCATAGCTTTGTCTGGCAGTGGTCTGCAGACAGGAGGGGCCTAAAAAAGGGTGTGGTGTCTTCCCATTGGTTGTAGCTGAATGATGGTACTTCATCTATGAGATACCCACCACCTACATTCAGCCTGTGGTTCTGTATCTGTCAAGGTAACACAACCCAGTGGGTGACCATAACCTGCGTCCACCTGCGCCGCAGGCATCGACTCTTTTCCCATCATCAGCACTATGCACGAAAGGAACACGTTCTCAGCTGGCGACCGGAGTACAAATTGATTGAGTGGACTACGTTGGTGACTTAACAGCCGTGTGCGGCAATGATGCAAACCTGTCTGCGGCCCTTCGTCAGGGCAATGTGACACACGTGCCTTGTATGGCTCACGTGTTGAATCTGATTCTCCAGCAATTTTTAAAATACCATCCCGGCCTACATGGCCTTGTGCAGCGGGCACGTTGCTATGTGCTCACTTTCATCCTTCGCACCCAGCAGCTCAACAACTTTCATCGCTCCTGAAGTCTTAGGGTCTGGCGGTTAAACGCCGGAAATGCGATGTTCCGACACGCAGGAATTGGAATCTGCACATGTTGCAGCGTCTGTGGCAGCACCGCAGAGCCCTGCTGAAATACGGTATGATGTATAGCCTGGGCTAACTTGATCCAGAGGTGGTGCAGATCACGCTGCTGGAGTGGTGTCAGATCAAGGACCTATGCACCCTTCTACACAGTTTACAAATGTCGACGAAGATGTTTAGCACTAGCGATGCCATTCTCAGCATGACAATTCTGGTCATCTACAAGATGGAGCACACTGTAAGCATTATTCGGAGTCAGGTGTTGGTCCAAGAGGAAGGGGAGGAAGTACAGGAGGAGTCACAAGCAGAAGGGATAATAAGATGTACAAGGTCCATACGTTGAGCGGCACCTAGGCGGCAGTCATTGTGAGGGATAGGGATTAACAAGGGCACATAGTATCAGCAAAAATTGTTGAGGAAGGTGCAGGAGCTCATGAAGAAATGGAGGACGAACTTGCGATGGGCATGGAAGACTCAGCAGATGAGTGAGAGCTTGCTCACATTTCGGTTGTGCGAGGTTGGGGGGAGAGGGCAGAGGAAGGAGGCACGATTCTCACCTCTCTGCCACCAACAAACCAAGGACTTTGTCCTCCTGGATGCATAAGACACATGAGCGCCTTCTTGCTGCACTACCTACAACATGACCCTCGGATTGTACGAATTCGAAGTAATGCTAACTACTGGGTTGCCACACTGTTAGATCCCCGGTACAAGACAAAATTTGGCGAAATTATTCCTGCCATAGAAAGGGACGCACGTATACAGGAGTATCTGCGGAAGGTGGTACGGATTCTTAGATCTGCTTTTCCACTAAACACCAGTGCTGCACAGAGTGAATCTCAACGTTTTGTCATGGATAGGAGGAAATGGGCTTTTACTTGTCCACATCTGAGGGACCGAGGGCTGGCTGCTGGGCTGGGATGGCATTGAGTACGGTGTCCCTGCAGAGTTGCACTTTTGGTCATATACCAAATGAGTTGAAAAAGGACAAATGCTGGTGGAAAGGGGAACAGGTGTGTTGGAAAGGGGAAAAAAGTTTTTGTCCGTGGGTTTGGTGGTTAAGCAAAAGTAACATTTGATGAAGAAACAACATCTGTTACGGTGGGACTGGCAGATTTGGATAAGGTGGTATATACTATGTTAGCGGTAAATAACGAATATTAAAAAGAAAAGAAAGAGAAAGGTATATATCCCTATCAGCAGTCAATGTCCACCGTGCTCCCAGATGGAAAAGGAGAGGTTGGCAAATGGAAGGTTAGGTGGAGGATACAGATCTGTGTGGCTATGAAACTAATAGTTGCCTGAACCGAGTTAGACGCCACTCGGATCTTGAGACTGGGAGCCCTGTTAGCATCACAGGGTCCACACGCCCACCCAGCCCAGGAACTCCCTGTTAACATCACAGGGGCCATTGAGTACGCTGACCGTGTGCATTGGGGCCACACCTGTGGACAGCAGGCGCATCAGCAGCAGCCGGCCTGTTAATGCCACTGGGCTGCACAAGCAGGACTTGTAGGACAGGAGCTGGTCTTAACCGTTCTGCGTTACCAACTGTGGTGGCGGCCTGCATCGACGCCCTATCCCTGCCTACCTCTGGCCTAAAGCCGCAATGGGTTCAACACATGGAGGTGTGCTCTTTCGGAGCATAATAGAAGACTGCGCACCTCCTTGTTGGCTCCAGCCCGTTTTATAACCTGGGTCCGCCCCAAACCAGGGTGGACCACAATGCACCTCCTGGAGACAAAAGCAGAGTGACACATCATGAGTGGCATAACTAGCATCCTATTTGGAACCGCAACTTCAATAATGACCTCATGGCTGCCACGACACAAACACCTCACTAGTCATCGTCTGACCATAAATAGTGAGGTGACAAGTCATAGGGGCGGGCCTCTGCAAGCCATTTGGGAGTGGCCTGGCCACATCATCAGGACACCTGATGCCCTGTGGTCTATATGGGCCCCCCCACATCAGGGGCAGGGCCAAAGAGTTCATTACCGGACCTAGTTTCTGATGCAGTAAGTGCCTGAGCATGGTCAGTTGCATGAAATAGAAAATCTGAAAAAAGACTATCAGCTTTAGCATGGTGTCTCGGCACAAAACAGGACTTAGACCCGGCACGGAATGCAAGTACCTGTGCAAAGAGGCTACACTAAGTGTGGGAGCATGCGCTGTATCCCGAAATGAAGACTTAGCGTCAGGAATGGCACAGTCAGGCTGAGCATACTCACTAGGCAAAACACTGTAGTTAGGCTGGAGCTGGGGTAAATCGGCACACGCATGCGCACTAGCTGCCTCTCCACACTTACATGTGGAGGAGAAATTGCTCTTCGGGTGTGGACTTGGAGATGCTGTCTATGAACAGAAGGAAAAGCTAAAGAAAGCCTCACTTTCTATCCCTCCGAATTATCAAATGCAGCAATGAATTCCCTGAGTTTGCTATAACATTAGCGTAGCAAAATGTGCATGAGGGTGTCCTGCACAGGTGCTAGAAATAGCTTGGCACCAGTGGGACAATAATGAAATACAACATCCAGTTCTATGATCTATGATGCCACTAAATGGCAGTATTTTTTGCTATCATTATAGCTTATTAAAAACAGAGCAGGAGGGTGTCCTGCACAGGTGCTAGAAATAGCTTGGCACCAGTGGGACAATAACGGAATACAACATCCAGTTCTATGATGCCACTAAATGGCAGTATTTTTTGCTATCATTATAGCTTATTAAAAACAGAGCAGGAGGGTGTCCTGCACAGGTGCTGCACATAGATTTGCACCAGTGGGGCACTAATGGAGTACAACAGCCACTTCTTGTATGCCACTAATTTTACTCAATTTTTGGTATTATAATGTCTTAGTAAGTAACAATGAGTTTGAGTGTGCAATGCAGGCAGACGTGCTGCAAATATCTTTGCACTAGTGGGACAATACAGAAGTCCAACAGCCACTTTTAGGATGCCACTAAGTTTCCTCAGTGTTTGCTAGTATAATGGCTTAGTAACAATGAGTTTGAGTGTGCAATGCAGGCAGAGGTGCTGCAAATATCTTTGCACTAGTGGGACTATACAGAAGTCCAACAGCCACTTTTAGGATGCCACTAAGTTTCCTCAGTGTTTGCTAGTATAATGGCTTAGTAACAATGAGTTTGAGTGTGCAATGCAGGCAGACGTGCTGCAAATATCTTTGCACTAGTGGGACAATACAGAAGTCCAACAGCCACTTTTAGGATGCCACTAAGTTTCCTCAGTGTTTGCTAGTATAATGGCTTAGTAACAATGAGTTTGAGTGTGCAATGCAGGCAGAGGTGCTGCAAATATCTTTGCACTAGTGGGACTATACAGAAGTCCAACAGCCACTTTTAGGATGCCACTAAGTTTCCTCAGTGTTTGCTAGTATAATGGCTTAGTAACAATGAGTTTGAGTGTGCAATGCAGGCAGACGTGCTGCAAATATCTTTGCACTAGTGGGACAATACAGAAGTCCAACAGCCACTTTTAGGATGCCACTAAGTTTCCTCAGTGTTTGCTAGTATAATGGCTTAGTAACAATGAGTTTGAGTGTGCAATGCAGGCAGACATGCTGCAAATATCTTTGCACTAGTGGGACTATACAGAAGTCCAACAGCCACTTTTAGGATGCCACTAAGTTTCCTCAGTGTTTGCTAGTATAATGGCTTAGTAACAATGAGTTTGAGTGTGCAATGCAGGCAGAGGTGCTGCAAATATCTTTGCACTAGTGGGACTATACAGAAGTCCAACAGCCACTTTTAGGATGCCACTAAGTTTCCTCAGTGTTTGCTAGTATAATGGCTTAGTAACAATGAGTTTGAGTGTGCAATGCAGGCAGAGGTGCTGCAAATATCTTTGCACTAGTGGGACTATACAGAAGTCCAACAGCCAATTTTAAGGCCCCGTCACACTAAGCAACATCGCTAGCAACATCGTTGCTAACGAACAACTTTTGTGACGTAGCAGCGATGTTGCTAGCGATGTTGCTGTGTGTGACATCCAGCAACAACCTGGCCCCTGCTGTGAGGTCGTTGGTTGTTGCTGAATGTCCTGGGCCATTTTTTAGTTGTTGCTGTCCCGCTGTGAAGCACAGATCGCTGTGTGTGACAGCGAGACAGCAACAACTAAATGTGCAGGCAGCAGGAGCCGGCTTCTGCGGAGGCTGGTAACCAATGTAAACATCGGGTAACCAAGAAGCCCTGTCCTTGGTTACCCGATATTTACCTTTGTTACCAGCCTCCGCCGCTCTCACTGACAGTGCCGGCTCCTGCTCTGTGCACATGTAGCTGCAGCACACATCGGGTTAATTAACCCGATGTGTGCTGTAACTAAGAGAGCAAGGAGCCAGCGCTAAGCATTGTGCGCTGCTCCCTGCTCTGTGCACATTTAGCTGCAGCACACATCGGGTTAATTAACCCGATATGTGCTGTAACTAAGAGAGCAAGGAGCCAGCGCTAAGCATTGTGCGCTGCTCCCTGCTCTGGGCACATTTAGCTGCAGCACACATCGGGTTAATTAACCCGATGTGTGCTGTAACTAAGAGAGCAAGGAGCCAGCGCTAAGCATTGTGCGCTGGCTCCCTGCTCTGTGCACATTTAGCTGCAGCACACATCGGGTAATTAACCCGATGTGTGCTGTAAATAGGAGAGCAGGGAGCCAGCGCTCAGTGTGCGCTGCTCCCTGCTCTCTGCACGTGTAGCTGCGTGCGGTGGTAACCAAGGTAAATATCGGGTTGGTTACCTGATATTTACCTTAGTTACCAAGCGCAGCATCTTCCACGCGGCGCTGGGGGTTTGTCACTGGTTGCTGGTGAGCTCACCAGCAACTTGTGTAGCGACGCTCCAGCGATCCCTGCCAGGTCAGGTTGCTGGTGGGATCGCTGGAGCGTCGCAGTGTGACATCTCACCAGCAACCTCCTAGCAACTTACCAGCGATCCCTATCGTTGTTGGGATCGCTGGTAAGTTGCTTAGTGTGACTGGACCTTTAGGATGCCACTAAGTTTCCTCAGTGTTTGCTAGTATAATGGCTTAGTAACAATGAGTTTGAGTGTGCAATGCAGGCAGACGTGCTGCAAATATCTTTGCACTAGTGGGACTATACAGAAGTCCAATAGCCACGTTTAGGATGCCACTAAGTTCACTCAGTGTTTGCTAGTATAATGGCTTAGTAACAATGAGTTTGAGTGTGCAATGCAGGCAGAGGTGCTGCAAATATCTGTGCACTAGTGGGACTAAACAGAAGTCCAATAGCCACGTTTAGGATGCCACCAAGTTCACTCAGTGTTTGCTAGTATAACGGCTTAGTAACAATGAGTTGGAGTGTGCAAAGGGCAGGAGGGTACAGTGGCAGGGTTGTGGGTCTCTGGGTACAGGAAAGGAAGCCTGCCTTTCTATCCCTCCTAATGGGGAAATGCAGCGAGGAAATCCCTGACCTTAGCTACACAGAAGCTGTCATCTTGTGTAGCTGTTAAACTCTGTTTTCAGGACCTGTCACCTATGGCTCTGACCCTGCCGGTATGAGCCCTTAAAAGGACTGATAGAAAGTGCTATCCCTATGCTGTCCAGCGCTGTGTATGGAGCGTATACAGCTGTATCGGCGATAGGAGCTGCGCCAGTGATGTCTGACACCAAGGACGCAGAAGAGATAATGGCGTCCGGACGGGCAGATACTCGTTTTTATAATGCAGGGACATGTGACATGGACATCCTATCACACATGCCGTTGCTTCTCTGGCTAAAAGTCCACTTAAAACCAATTTCAGTTATATAAAGATTAGAGGATCACTTGAAAACCAGAAAAAACTCTCTAAAACATCACTTTTATTAATACTGTTAAAATACTAAAATAGTACTGGATTCTGGAATAATATCCAGAAGTAAGAATATCAACAAGTCGTGCTTAGTGATAACTAGAACAGGTCTTGAAGGAGGGGACAGGGGACAGGGGGTGTACACCGCCTATTATATTGAATTAATTTTGATAATTATGAGGATAAGGTAGTGGGTCTAGTAGTCCCTGATGTTATTCCCTACCTAACCACGGAGGTCAAAAACACCTTAATTTACTGGGTGCCCCCCGTTCCTCGGCGGCTAGCCCTATCTGCCCCTGTAACTGCTCCTGACCTTAACCCACCACCAAGTGAATTGTGCAGCGGTGCATAACAGTCATGTGTCATAGATCATAGCTAATTACAAATATGAACCCAAATCTCATATACAAATGAAGGATTTCAAATCACAGTTTTACAAATTACCTATATGGCTACAAAACTGGGATGATACATGAAATTAGGGGTCTAGGCAAAGGATGATGGACCTGTGGTCCTAATATTTATCCTGCCAGGACTAACTTGATCCCAGCCCAAATCTCATATACAAATGAAAGATTTCAAGTCACAGCTTTACAAAATACCTATATGGCTACAAAACTGGGATGATACATGAAATTAAGGGTCTAGGGAAAAGATGATGGACCTGTGGTCCTAGTACTTATCCTGCCAGGACTAACTTGATCCCGACGCGTTTCCCCCCAACGTCTTGGGGTTCATCAGGGGATATAGATATATCAAAATATCTCTAGTCTGTTAAGGCCATCAATCTCCTCATTGTTCATATTCTCCATAAAACCAGGGTCCTGTATGGTCCTTAAAATGGGTCCAGTTAGAATGCCGTACCCCCCCAAAATAGGTGCTGGATTTTCAATGAAAAATCCCTTCCAACGGTACCAGGAAGGCTCTCTAAACAGTAGGTGTCCGTTTAGAATGCCACTAGGTACACTGAGTGTTTGCTAGTATAATGGCTTAGTAACAATGAGTTTGAGTGTGCAATGCAGGCAGACGTGCTGCAAATATCTTTGCACTAGTGGGACTAGACAAAAGTCCAATAGCCACGTTTAGAATGCCACTAGGTACACTGAGTGTTTGCTAGTATAATGGCTTAGTTATAATGAGTTGGAGTGTGCAATGCAGGCAGACGTGCTGCAAATGTCTTTGCACTAGTGGGACTAGACAAAAGTCCAATAGCCACGTTTAGAATGCCACTAGGTACACTGAGTGTTTGCTAGTATAATGGCTTAGTAACAATGAGTTGGAGTGTGCAGAGGACAGGAGGGTACAGTGCCAGGATTGTGGGGCTCTGGGTAGAGAAATGGAAGCCTGCCTTTCTATTCCCTCCTAATGGGGAAATGCAGCGACGAAATCCCTGACCTTAGCTACACAGACGCTGTCTCTGTTTTCAGGACCTGTCACCTATTGCTCTGACCCTGCCGGTACGAGCCCTTAAAAGGACTGATAGAAAGTGCTCTCCCTAAGCTGTCCAGCGCTGTGGATGGAGCGCATACAGCTGTATCGGCGATAGGATTTAGGACGGAGCTGCGCCAGTGATGTCTGACACCAAGGACGCAGAAGGCAGATAATGGCGTGCTGGAGGAAAATGTCCGGTTTTATAATGCAGGGACATGTGACATGGACATCCTATCACACATGCCGTTGCTTCTCTGGCTAAAAGTCCACTTAGCTGTGTGTGTGTCTGGGATTGGCTGACATGCTGGCCCTCCCCACTACACGCGCGCGCTTAGGGAAGGAAGACAAGGAAAAAAAAAACAAAACATGCAGCAGTGATCTGAATGCGCTGTTCCCGCACACTATACACTGAAATGTCATAATAGTGTGAGTCGCAGAGGGACTTACACTATTACAGCGGAAAGCCAGCTAGGAATTAGCTGTTTTTTTTGCTGCTAGAACCGTTCTCGAACGTATCTAGAACTATCGAGCGTTTGCAAAAAAGCTCGAGTTCTAGTTCGATCTAGAACAGCCCCCAAAATCACTCGAGCCTAGAACTGGAGAACCACGAACCACGAACCACGAACCGTGCTCAACTCTACTCTTAAGTAACATTAGCCTTGGTACAGTTGTTTTACAATTAACTGTATAAACAGTCTAAATTCGGTAATTAGTTATATTTTCTTAATACTGTGCATCAAGGCAGGAAGTAATGGCCCGGCTCACTCCGACTCTGCACTGGACCGAATATTTTTTTTCCAGTCCCTTGTATTATATCTTCAATATTTGACAAAGAAGACTGGTCTTCCTTTGGAGATGGTGAATGGTGTTCTGTCTTTGGTGCTTGACCACAAAATCTGCCCATCCTCGGGAGACGGTACTTGGTATTTGGTCTTCAGGTTCTTCTAGGGATGGTGTTCAGTATTTGGTCATTGGGTTCCTCATGAGATGATGTTTGGTATCCGGTTTTCGAGTTCCTCAAGAGACGTTATTCAGTGTCACGAACCGGGGTACGGGGGCTCCTTGTTTGCCTTCTGGAGCAGTTCCTCCCCATACCTGAAGTTATTTGGTCCGGACTTCTGAGCCACGGATGCTGACCAGGACTTTTTGGCATTCTGACACTAAGTGTCAAAAAGAGCCTACTGAGCATGTGCGACATTCCAATGGGTGTTTTGCCACTATCTAAGCATGTCAGTGATGTGGCACATTCCTATTGGCCACAGTGACTTCATCGGTGATGTAGAACGTTCCCATTGTCCGCCGTGACATCATCAGTGATGTGGCACATCCCTATTGGCCGCCCTGACATCATCCGTGATGTAGCACATTCCTATTGGCCGGTGACGTTATCAGTGATATGGCACATTCTTATTGGCCACTGTGACATCATCAGTGATGTGTAGGGCTCCCATTGGCCAAAGGGGCAGGCTACACATTGTTCCTCCATCTTGTGGGCGGTACAGAGGTGATAAATAGCCCTGACGCCCACATGAAGGTGCGCACTCATCTTTGTGCATACTGCTGTACATATCTTAGATAGGATTAGGTGGTGAAGTCACACCGGACTGATTGAGGGTCAGGAGGCAGGTTAGGGTGAGGCATTGTGGTCATATCTGTTGACCGAGTTAGGGTCAGTAGCTGGCGAAGCTAGGCTCCAGTGATATCGGGCTTGGGTGGCTTTGGGACCGGTGGCTAACCGGCTGTACCATATAGCAAGCCGATGTAGGAGCAGTACCCTGTAAACTTACCACTGCATATACCCTGAGCCCTGCTAGCAGGATAGGCTAGTGTTCTGCTTGTCTGCTCCTTTACATGCCGTGTATGTTACATATATATTACCTTCTGTGAAAGAACAGAAGTGTAATTCACCATATAGACTCTGCGTGTTAAAAGAGTTCTGTTTATTTACTATAATATTATATCCTTATTTGATTCTGTCATTTAATAGAGTTCAGTATACATACTGCAGTATCATGTGGCCTAGAACACGGTTACTGCATACAGAAGTCCTCTGTGATGAGACAGAGTCTCTTTATATCTGTTGGTACCTCTGTGTGACCTGTAGCATAGAGTACCTTAGTTACCGGGTTACTGTTGAGTTTCAGTAGGGCCTTGTGCCACCCAGCTGCAGTTCTGCCATCACTGCACGGTGGACCCTGACCACTGGTAGTAATATATCTTCATCTATTTCTATACCAGGAGGTCCCCCCGTAACAATTTAGTCTTTGGAATCCTCCACTACATTTGATACAGGCCTGCTCTGCTGTGTACACATCCGCTTCCTTGCTAATCATGGCATCAACTCTGCCTCCTTGATGTCAGCCTGGCCTTTTATATTTCTTATTTGCGCTATAGTTGTCACCTGACCCAGCGATATGTCCAAACTCTTCCCTTGAGGATACACACTCCTTACATTTTAGTTTCTGTCAGTTCAATCCTACCCCAGATGACAGCATTTGTTTACAAGTGCTGTGGAGCGTGGTGTACGAGTGTCTTCTGCTTGCCACCACATTACACTTATATCTGTGTTCCTTAAAACCTGCTGTTTTCCGCTTATTCTAACCTTCTGTTGCTGTGACTTTTACACTGTCATTTCTTAATTGTTTGTCTGCTGTACAGCATAGCCATTGTCCAAGTTCTTGCTGCCCCACATGCCTTCCTCCTGTGTCAATGCACTATATGCAAGAGTGCACCCTGGCCTGTGATTTGTGAATCCACATCACCTGGTGAGGCTAACACTTCCCATATCTATATTAGAATGTCTATCCTTTTGACATTTATTCACTATTTATGGTGACACTGCACATTTCCATTTACTAAGTAAACATGGCTATACACATTTATAAGATACATTCATGCAAGTTCTATAAATTTTTAGACCATATTCATTCTTACAGATGTCCAAACTGGCCATACATGTTCACTTACACAGGGCAAAGATTAAATGATTAAAAGAATAAATGATCTGTCTCTATATATTCCAAGCATCGCCAACAGGTAATAAATCACATATAATGTATATTTTAATGATTGCTAATAACTAGACATTTACTGCAC
Source organism: Anomaloglossus baeobatrachus (assembly GCF_048569485.1). NCBI lineage: Eukaryota > Metazoa > Chordata > Amphibia > Anura > Aromobatidae > Anomaloglossus > Anomaloglossus baeobatrachus. The sequence goes on along the minus strand of NC_134355.1, from coordinate 303,235,449 downwards.
AGCATTCCCACGAGTTTTGCACCTAAAGGCCGCTTTACACGCAGCGACATCGCTAAAGCGATGTCGTTGGGGTCACTCGTTAGCGATGTTGTTACGTGTGACACCTACGAGCGATCGAAAAAGGTCGCAAAACCGTGCAAAATTGTTAATCGTTGACACGCTCCTCCATTCCCAAATATCGTTGCTGTTGCAGGACGCAGGTTGTTCATCATTCCTGCGGCAGCACACATCACTATATGTGACACCGCAGGAACGAGGAACCTCACCTTACCTGCGGCCGCCCGCAATGAGGAAGGAGGTGGGCGGGATGTTATGTCCCGCTCAGCTCCGCCCCTCTGCTTCGATTGGGCGCCCGCTTAGTGGCGTCGCTGTGACGGTTCACCGGTCACAGCGACATCGCTAGTCAGGTAAGAAGTGTGACGGGTTCGAGCGATGTTGTGCGCCATGGGCAGCGATTTGCCTGTGATGCACAACCGACGGGGGCAGGTACGCACACTAGCGAGATTGCAGCATGTAAAGCGGCCTTTAATTGAATAAATGAATACTTACAGCAGTCTGTACTTTCAGAATGAAGTGTACTGAGGGTTGTCAGCTCTGTTCTTTCAAAATTGTCATCTTCTACCATAAATTCCTCACCCTTGCATAGTGTCAGGTCAAGTTTAAACCAGAGAATAAATAGTTCAATTTTCATCCCGAAAAAATATGATTTTCTTCTTTACTGACATCATCATTTATTTATCATGCAATCCATTTGCATTCATTTTCATAATAAATAAAATGTACAAGTCCAAAAACAGTTAACTATATTAATAATGGCAATATATAATATATAATATAGAAAAACTGGATGCTTTATGTTTGATCTGCATGGGATTCAATTTTTTATTTTTTTGCAATTATTCTGATTGGTAAATGGCGTAGAAGCAAAAAAATTCCCAGAACCAAAATTACGTTTTTTGGTCGCCGCAAATTTTGCACAAAATGCAATAACAGGCGATCAAAACATAGCATCTGCACAAAAATTGTATCATTAATAATGTCAGCTTGAGACGCAAAAAATAAGCCATCACTGAGGCATAAGTCCTGAAAAATGAGAACGCTTGGGGTAAAAAAAAAAGAGCAAAAAGTGCGCCACTTTTTTTGGATAAACTTATGATTTGGTTTAACCCCTTAGATAAAAGTAAACCATACATGTTTGGTGTCTACGATCTCATACTGACCTGAGGCATCACACCCGCAGATCAGTTTTACCATATAGTGAACACGGTGAACAAAATATCTCAAAAACAATCATGCAATCACACTCTTCTTGCAATTTTTCCACAGTTGGATTTTTTTTCCATTTTCCAGTACACTATATGGTAAAACTTATAGTTTCATTTAAAAGTACAACTTGTCCCACAAAAAACAAACCCTAATAAGGCAAGATTGACGGAAAAATAAAAAAGTTACGGCTCTCGGAAGGATGGGAGCAAAAAAAAAAAACGGAAAATTGGCCAGGGGAGAAGGGGTTTGCAGCCCTATTGAATAGCAGTGGCCTTAGTGTCGTTTATTTGTTTTTTTTTCCAGGGACAGTACTCAGATTAAAAAAATGGTTGTGTGAATGTAGCCTAATATAGTGCTTCATGGTAAATAGAGCAATGACTTACAAAAAGCACTCTTGTAGAAGGTGTACCATAGAAACATAATTCTGTATCAATAACCTACAGCAGTCCAATAGTTTATCTGTATGTGCCTTTAATTATGGACTAAGTTACATGAAAGATTTTCTACAGATTACTGTATTAATGTCATTATTATACATAACTTAATTTATGGACATCACTGGTTTGATTTCTTTGCATTTGTGGATTGGATGGGTTGTTACCGACATCTGGTGAGAAATTCATATCAAAAGCAGCTTTAGAAAATTGGTGACTCGTTCAATTCTTATTTCACCCACTGTATACATTAAAATCACACTAGAATCACACATCAACCCTACAATTATATCATCACAGGCCTCGACATGGTGTACGTCATTCCACTACACACATGTAAGAAAAAATGTAAGAGAGTAGATTGAAACAAGCTCAAGTACGTAAGCTCTTCCATCTGAAATCATTACTTCAAGCTGTTTAATTACAAGATCCAGTGAGCTGTAAATAATATGGTTATATAGTAATTAAGGACATGTATACAATTGATTATCCGTTATCAGAGGTCAGTGACAGATTAAAGGTCTAGAATGAGGCCATTAGAAAACTGTGTTATGGAACTACACAAAAACCAATACAGAAAAGACAAAAAGCCAGCACTAAATGTGCACTTCAGCACTAAACATTCCAAACTGTATTTATTATAAAAATTTTGAGATTTTTGGCAAAAAATTGCAATTTCTTGAGCCGCCTCGCCACGTCACGGCAAATCTCATTTGAGGCAGTCCTACACTAAAATATTTTTATAAAATGTGCCATACGGCCTCACATATGAATAGTAGAACTGCTCTTAGCAGCACTCACCTGGTCTATTTCAATCCCGTACCCATGACTGAGTCATGGCTGTGGGCGGGACAGGTCCAAGCAAATGCTGCATGAAGTAAATAGCCTGTGGACAAAGCCTGATGACTTAATGTGAACAGTCACCAACCGCCAAAATCTAGACAGATGGAATACATCCCAAATTGGGGTGCATAGCAAGGTGGAGGTCAACCACCGACCAATTCAATGAAGAAAAAACAAAAAGCCAGCACTAAATGTGCACTTCAGCACTAAACATTCCAAACTGTATTTATTATAAAAATTTTGAGATTTTTGGCAAAAAATTGCAATTTCTTGAGCTGCCTCGCCACGTCACGGCAAATCTCATTTGAGGCAGTCCTACACTAAAATATTTTTATAAAATGTGCCATACGGCCTCGCATATGAATAGTAGAACTGCTCTTAGCAGCACCCACCTGGTCTATTTCAATCCCGTACCCATGACTGAGTCATGGCTGTGTGCGAGACAGGTCCAAGCAAATGCTGCATGAAGTAAATAGCCTGTGGACAAAGCCTGATGACTTAATGTGAACAGTCACCAACCGCCAAAATCTAGACAGATGGAATACATCCCAAATTGGGGTGCATAGCAAGGTGGAGGTCAACCACCGACCAATTCAATGAAGAAAAAACAAAAAGCCAGCACTAAATGTGCACTTCAGCACTAAACATTCCAAACTGTATTTATTATAAAAATTTTGAGATTTTTGGCAAAAAATTGCAATTTCTTGAGCTGCCTCGCTACATCACGGCAAATCTCATTTGAGGCAGTCCTACACTAAAATATTTTTATAAAATGTGCCATACGGCCTCACATATGAATAGTAGAACTGCTCTTAGTAGCACTCACCTGGTCTATTTCAATCCCGTACCCATGACTGAGTCACGGCTGTGGGCGGGACAGGTCCAAGCAAATGCTGCATGAAGTAAATAGCCTGTGGACAAAGCCTGATGACTTAATGTGAACAGTCACCAACTGCCAAAATCTAGACAGATGGAATACCTCCCAAATTGGGGTGCATAGCAAGGTGGAGGTCAACCACCGACCAATTCAATGAAGAAAAAACAAAAAGCCAGCACTAAATGTGCACTTCAGCACTAAACATTCCAAACTGTATTTATTATAAAAATTTATGTTTGCTATTATTGGAAAGTTCCATGTACAAATGGGGACAATCTAAAAATATCCTAAGCTAGTCTTGCAAGGCAAGGAAATGGATTGAAAAGATTTGCATCATGAATGAGATTATCAAATCTCCTTTGCCTGTAATGGGAGAAAGTAATAAACAATCTATAAAACTATAAGGTACATCACCAGTCAAGTGGGTTTTTTTTGTGTCAGTGCTGGAGTGGTGTTTTTAATCTAAAGCGGGCTTTACAAGCTGCGACATCGCTAGCATTTGCTGGCGATGTCGAGCGGGATAGCACCCTCACCCGGCGTACGGCCGATATGTGGTGATCGCTGCCGTAGCGAACATTATCGCTACAGCAGCGTCATACACACATATCTGCTCTGCGACGTCGCTGTGACCGGCGAACCGCCTCCTTTCTATGGGGGCGGTTCATTCAGCGTCACAGCAATGTCACAGCAGCGTCACTGAACCGCCACCCAATAGAAAAGGAGGGGAGGAGATGAACAGCCGGAACATGCCACCCACCTCCTTCCTTCCTACTTTTCCGGTGGATGGAGGTAATGTGATGTTTGTCGCTCCTGCGGTGTCACACAGCGATATGTGGTGCCACAGAAGCTACGAACCACATCGCTACTGAGCAGAAAACTATATTTTGTTTTAGAACGATCTCTCCATGGCCACCGATTTTTCCCTCTTTTGCGATCATTTATGGTCACTCAGAGGAGTCACATGCTGCGATCTCGCTAACTAGGCCGGATGTGCGTCACAACCACCGTGACCCCGACGATATCTTCTTAGCAATATTGCAGCATGTAAAGCCCACTTAAGTCCCCGGACCCTGTCTTATACTCAGGATGATTTGGTGTGGCTCTCAAGGTCACACCAAACACAAACTTGAAAATTTCTTGCCTACCTACCTCTGTGTAGTGAACACATCTTCGGAAGCAGCAGCATAGAGGACACTTAACAGCAATATTGGGCTGGAAGTCTATTTGTATTTAGCCAAGACGGATTTGCACTGTTCTTCGGTCTGAATGTTAAGTTTAGGTTTAAGGCAGGGTGAGGTGAAGAAAGGGTTCATAAGTGGAGAAAACTATGTGTTTCTCTGATAAGATACAAAGTGTAAGATGTTCTTGTACTAAAAATATATGCAAAGTTTGTTTAAACAACAGTAACCATTTAAATTAGTTAAAATAATAAGTTTTACAATTGACTTAAATGTATATTTAACCCCCTCACAACCAATGACAAACCTATACGTCATTGGTCATGTATATCCCTGTAATGTGAGCTCATGCGGAAAGCCCACATTATTCCCCGCACATGTTGGCTAATCTGATAAGCTTACATGTGAAGCTAACAGGCGTGGGTGGATCAGAGATCCACCCATGCCTGTTAACTAGTTAGATTGCACTATCAAACTCTGACAGCACAATCTAACAAGAGCCAGAAAGAATCTGATTGGTAAAAAGTGTAGACAGAAAAAAAATCAAAACACCAGAATTATGGGTTTTTTTGGTCGCCATTGCATTAAACATTGCATTAAATGTTGCATTAAAACATCACATCTACTGAAAAATAGTGTAACGGAAAACACCATCTCAAGAAGCAAAAAATAAGTCATCACTGAGCCCCAGATCACCAAAAATAACTCCACAGGTCTCGGAAAATGGCGACAAACGCGTAATTATTTATTTTGACAAATTACAACATTTTTTTTCACCACTTAGAAAAAAATTCAACTATACATGTTTGGCATCAATGAACTAGAACGGACCTGGGCAATCATATTGACTGGGCAGTTTTACTCTATATTGAACATGGTGAATTGAAAAAAGCAAATAACAATTTTGAGTTAAACTTATTTTGCAATTTCACCATACTTGAATTTTTCTCCTCATTTTATGGCAAAACGTTTGGTGTCATTCAAAAAATACAACTCAACCCACAAAAAACAAGCCCTTATATGACTTTATTGACAGAAAAAAAGTAAGGCTGTGTGTGCAAGTTGTGTTTTTTTCATGCGTTTACGTAGCGTTTTAATTTTCAGCGTTAACTGTTGTGAATACATTTTCCAGTTTGGGACTCCCTCTTGTGGTCAATGCTGGCAGTGCAGATGATTTGTGGAATGAAATCCACACACCTGTGGAGGATTGGCAATCAGGTCTCTCAGATTGGTCTATATAGCTGAGTAGTTTTCTCCTGTTACTTGCCGGTGCTCAATGGATATCCTGTGTGTTAAGGACATTCTGAAACCAGCCCTGCTCTCTACCAGAACTCCTCTCAAATAAGTTGGTCTTGTACCTCTGCTTATTGTTTTCACTTTCTTGTTGTTTTTTCTTCTTTTATTCTAATGCTTGATTCCTATTTTGCCTATGTGGAGTTCCTCGTGGAATTGGATCATTCGATGCTGGAAGTGTCTGTATACCCAGCTAAATGATTCTGCAATGTATTGTGTTTTGTCAGGCTTGGAATTAATTCAGTCCCTAATCTATATTAGGCGGGCTTTGCACGCTGCGACATCAGTAACAATGTGTTACCGATGCTGCAGCGATAGTCCCGCCCCCGTCGCACGTGCAATATCTAGTGAAAGCTGCCGTAGCGATTATTATCGCTACGGCAGCTTAACATGCACATACCTGCCGTGCGACCCGCCTCCTTCCTAAGGGGGCGGGTCGTGCGGCGTCACAGCGACGTCACACGGCAGGCGGCCAATAGAAGTGGAGGGGCGGAGATGAGCAGGATGTAAACATCCCGCCCACCTCCGTCCTTCTCATTGCAGCCGGCGGCAGGTAAGGTGAAGTTCCTCGCTCCTGCGGCTTCACACACAGCGATGTGCGCTGCCGCAGGAGCGAGGAACTACATCGTACCTGTCGCTGCACCGGCATTATGGAAATGTCGAAGGCTGCAGCGATGATACGATAACTACGCTTTTGCGCTCGTTCATCGTATCAAAAAGGTTTTACACTTTGCAATATCGACTGCGACGCCGGATGTGCGTCACTTTCGATTTGACCCCATCGACATCGCACGTGCAATGTCGCAACGTGCAAAGCCGGCCTTAGTGTTTTTGGATCCCAGTAACATCAGAGTGCTGATATAGTGGGGGAGAGGCCATTTGGTCTCAAGGTTTTTCCATATCAGACGTGCTGGTATTTATTAGTAGAGATGAGCGATGTTCGAGGTTCGCCAATTTCATGTTCGATTGATTTTTGGGGGGTGTTCGAGCTCGAGCTCGAACTCGAACTTTTTGCTAAACGCTCGACAGTTCAAGTTAGGTTCGAGATCGGTTCGATCAAGAAAAACGTAGCTTTTCACAGTAAGGCTATGTGCACACGTTGCTATCTGGAAGCTTCCTGCGTCCCCAGCACAATCCCTCTCTCTTTCGTACTCACCGATCACGAGCGCCTAGCTGCACGGCTGTCAGAAATCTGCGGTGTCTTTTCCTCTTTAGAAAATGCTTCATTATTCAATCAGGTATTCCATGCTTTCCCACCGGCGCTCATGATTGGTTGTAGTCAGACACGTCCCCACGATGAGTGACAGCTGTCTCACTGCAACCAATCACAGCCCCCAGCGGGTGGGTCTATATCATGCAGTAAAATAAATAAATAAATAATAAAAAAAATATGCGGTTCCCCCATATTTGATACCAGTCAGGATAAAGCCACACGCCTGGAGGTTGGTATTGTCAGGATGGAGAGCACCACCTTATCGGGAGCCCACCACACTAACAATATTACCCAGCAGCCGCCCAGAATTGACGCATCCAGTAGATGCGACAGTCCCGGGACTCCACCCAGCTCATCCCGAATTGCCCTGGTGCAGTGGCAATCGGGGTAATAAGAGGTCAATCATGACAAGCGTCTCCCCGAGACACCTTCCATGATCAACCTGAAAGTGAAAGTAAACAAACACACACTGCAAAAAATCCTTTATTTGGAGTAAAAGACAAAAAAACACCATCTTTTACCAGTTTAATAATCCCCAAATACACATCCAGGTCCGACGTAATCCACACGACACTGTCAGCTCTGCTACATGAAGATGAAGCAGCACCGTAGAACATGATCGAGCTGTGTCCTCTCCACGTAGCAATGAAGTGAATTGCGCTGTCACCAGAGACTTCACTCTGCAATGCAGACGTCAAGATTACCAAATCTGCCTATCTTTATCATTAGAGGCAGTAGCTAAGTGGATAGAGCGTTCGCCTAAGAAGCATAACTTCACGAGCTCTAGTCCCGGTAAACAATTTAATTTATTTATTTATTTTTAATTTTAAATTATAATTATTATATATTTAGAATTATAATTTAATTTAATTATGCACTGAGGGGAGGAGCCGGACATCAGCTCTGAGCCGCGGGACACACCTCTAAAATCAGAGCAGTTTACGGAATGAGGCTGCATTGCTCTCTCCTCTCTCTCTCTTTTTCTCTCTTCCTCTCTCTCTCTCCCTCTCTTTCTCCTCTCTCTCCTCTCTCTCGCTCTCTCTTTCTCTCTCTTTCTCTCTCTCTTTCTCTCTCTCTCATCTCTCTCTCTCTTTTTTTTCTCTTTCTCTCTTTTTCTCAGTCTCTCTTGTTCTTTTTTTCCTTCTCTCTCTCTCCCTCTCTCTAGCTCTCTGTCCTCTCTCCTCTCTCTCTTCTCTCTCTCTTCTCTCTCTTCTCTCTCCTCTCACTCTTCTCTTTCTTCTCTCCTCTTCTCTCCTCTTCTCTCACTTTTCTCTCTCTCTCTTTTCTCTCTCTCTTTTTCTCTCTTTCTCTCTTTCTCGTTCTCTCTCTTTCCCTCTCTTTTTCTCTCTTTCTCTCTCTCTCTCACTCCCTCTTTCTCTCCTCTCTCTCTCTTTTTTCAGTCTCTTTCTCTTTATCCCTGCCTCTCTCTCTCGCTTTCTCTCTCGCTTTCTCTCCTCTCTCTTCTCTCTCTCTCTTCTCTCTCTCTTCTCTACTTTCTCTCCTCCTCTCTCTCTCTTCTCTCTCCTCTCTCTCTTCTCTCTCTCTCTTCTCCCCTCTCTCTCTTTTCTCTCTTTTCTCTTTTTTCTCTCTTTTCTCTCTTCTCTCTCTTCTCTCTCTTTCCTCTCTCTTCTCTCTCTTCTCTCTCTCTCTCTTTCCTCTCTCTCTTCTCTCTCCTCTCTCTTTTCTCTATCTTCTCTCTATCTTCTTTCTCTCTCTCTCTCTTTTTCAGATTTGGCGATGATCAGCTGATGCGGTCACCTGACGGAATCAGCTGACACAATAAGTCGAGCGGTGTGGCCGGCTTTTTACCGCCCGGCTGGCTAAACTATCAGCTGATGCTGTCGGACAGCAGTCTGCACTGAAGTTTGTAGTTTGTTTGGTTTTTTTTGCAATGATGCATCAGCTGATAAACTGTTTATACAATCAGCTGCTGTGTCATGTAATGCAGGCCCTTGAACCTGACACATCATCTGATCCCTTTGCCTTCCAGCAAACCGATCAAATGATATTGGATCCGGATTGGGTGGCGCGGGACCCTTGACCCAGGATTACTGTGGAGGGGGGTTCTTTATCTCAATAAAGATGGAGTCACTAATTGTGTTGTGTTTTATTTCTAATAAAAATATTTTTCTGTGTTGTGTTTTTTTTTATCTGTACTAAAAGTTCATGGTGGCCTTGTCTAATATTGGCGTGACACCATGAATTTCGGGCTTAGGGCCAGTTGATAATATACAGCTAGCCCTAACCCCATTATTATCAAGCGAGCAACCTGTCACCCTGGCAGCTGGAGAGAGTTGGATACAGCGCCAGAAGATGGCGCTTCTATGAAAGCATCATTTTCTGGGGTGGCTGCGGACTGCAATTCGCAGCCACCCCAGAAAGCTTGTGCACTCAGTTGCTGTGTGAAGCTGACAGGAGCGGCGGTGTATTCTGCAGCTCCTGTCACCTTCATGCAGCACAGCTGGATGCGACGCTGGAGGACTGTGGATTACGCCGGACATGGAGGGTTTGTCGGGGTTAATAAATTGGTGATGAGGGACTTTGTTAGTGTTTTTTATTTCTAATAAAGGATTTTTTGGGTGTGTGTGTTTTTTAACTGTAATTTACAGATTACTCATGGAAGGAATCTCGGGGAGACGCCTGACATGATTAATCTAGGACTTATTGGCAGCTATGGGCTGCCATTAACTCCTTATTACCCCGATTTGCCAACGCACTAGGGTAAATCGGGAAGAGCCGGGTACTGTCCCAGAACTGTCGCATCTAATGTATGCGGCAATTCTGGGTGGCTGCTGACTGATATTGTTAGGCTGGGGGGCTCCCCATAACGTGGAGCTCCCCATCCTGAGAATACCAACCTTCAGCCGTATGGCTTTATCTGGCTGGTATTAAAATTGGGGGGACCGCACGCTGTTTATTTTTATTATTTAATTATTTATTTCACTGTACAGTATAGACACGCCCACCGGCTGCTGTGATTGGGTGCAGTGAGACACCTGTCACTCAGCCTGGGGGCGTGTCTCACTGCAACCAATCATAGGCGCCGAAAAGCAGGAAAGCAGGGAATACAAGATTGTTTAATGAGCGGCCGGCTTTTTCAAAAGAGGAAAAGCCGCCGGAGTTTAGTGAACAGCTGTGCAGCGCCGCGGCAGTGATCGGGAAATGGTAAGTAAGAGAGAGGGGGGAGAATGACCGACAGACTGTGAGAGGGGGACAGACAAGACAGAGAGAGACCGACAGAGCGAGAGCGACCGACGGGAGATAGAATGAAAAAAAAAATCACCGACATCGCTAGTAAAAAGCACAAAACGTGCGTTTTGGACATCGGAGTGCCACACAATGTTTTTACGTAAAATCTTTCATGTAATAATCTCAAAAAGTAACATTCACCAGCTCTATCTCACTATTGGGAATGTGCCCTTAACATTTCAGCCATGAAAATTCATTTTGGTGTCATTTTGGAAGGTTTTCTGGTGAGTCCGTAAAAATGGCGTAAAACTCGGACAAAATTGTTCACAGCTGTGACTATTGAGTGATAAATGCTTCAAGGGGTCTTCCCCATGCTGTTGCCATGTCATTTGAGCACTCTTCTGAGACTTTTGTGACATTTTTAGGGTTTCTACATGCTGCCGGGGGTCATTTCAGAAAAATACTCAGGTCTCCCATAGGATAACATTGGGCTCGGTGCTCGGGTCGAGTACACGAGTATCTTGGGATGCTCGGCCCGAGCCTCGAGCACCCGAGCTTTTTGGTACTCGCTCATCACTAGTTTTTATGTGTTTGTGTTTGCCTGCCATTGGTTTCAATGGGGCTCGAGAGGTTCGTCGAACCGAACTCGAACGTGGCCTCCATTCGACGAACCAAACCGAACTCGAGACTCTAGAGGCTCGCTCATCTCTATTTATTAGTGTTTTTACGGCTGAAGACAGTACGCCTTACTATCCTTTCCTATAAAGATAGTTTGGACCTCACCTTTGCCGAACCTGTTTTTCTAGCTTTGTATTGTGTTTTCCTATATCACCGTAGTCATTACATGTGGGGGATTATCTATATCTTTGGGGATTTCTCCAAGGCAGATTAGCCTTTCTTTATTTCTATCTGTAAGAATATTTAACTCTCCGGCTGTGTCGAGACGACTAGGTCATCGTAGGCTCATCCCACGGCTACTTCTAGTTGTGTGTCAGGATTAAGTCTGCAGTCCATTAAGGTTCCAGCCACTCTGCTTACTCTTTGGGCTTCCGAATTTTTTGACCCTCCTCAGTTCCTGAATCATAACAGTAAACGCATGCTTGTGCATCCCGAGCAAAGTCTATGACATTAAGCAAATTTCTTGCGCATGTTGCGTTTTAAAACGCCAAATTTTTTACAAAATCGATGCATTCTAAAAAACAACATGTCACTTATTTTGTGCGTTTTGGATTCTTTTCCCACTCTGTCTATGGTAGAGCAAACATCCACAATGCATGCATTTTGCATCCATTCTACATTCACAATGCATCCAAAACGCAACGTTTTGGCTGTGTTTTGAAATGCACATGTAGTGACAAAACGCTGAAGAATATTTGTCACGGCAGAACGCAATGTGCGCACATACCCTAATAGTTCGTGACATAAGGAGATTAAAAAACAAAAAACAAAAAAGGCAAAATCGCCTGGGGTGAAGGGTTAATATAAGCCACGACCTTTAAGCATCTGTTCTGGTCCCAACTCCTGGCAGGACTATTTCCAGTTTTTGCCTGATATTGAGGCATCTCTGCCTTATCCCTTTAAGGATGAAGTCAATTTTGTACTTAATGACTGCGCCATTTTTTTGCAATTCTGACCAGTGTCACTTTCACAGGTTATAACTCTAGAACACTTCAACGAACCCCAGTGATTCTGATATTGTTTTTTGTGACATTCTAGGTTAAGATAGTTATAAATTTAGGACGATATGTTTTGCTTTTATTTGTGAAAAAAACGGAAATTTCTTGAAAATTTTTAAAATTTTTCAATTTTCAAACTTTTCATTTTTATGTCCCTAATCAGAGATATGTCACACAAAATAGTTAATAAATAACTTTTCCCACATGTCTACTTTACAATTTTTGAAACAAAATATTTTGGAGTTAGGAAGTTACAAGGGTTCAGAGTTCATCACCAATTTCCCATTTTTTCAACAAAATTTACAAAACCATTTATTTAGGGATTACATCACACTTGAAGTGACTTTGAGGGGCCTAAGTGACAGAAAATATCCAAAATTGAAACCATTGTGAAAACGGCACCCCTCAAAGTTTTCAAAACCACATCCAAGAAGTTTATTAACCCTTCATGTGCCTCACAGGAACTAAAGTGATGTGGAATGAAAACAAAAATATATCATTTTACCTAAAAATGTTGCTCTAGCGCCAAATTATTCGCTTTCAGAAGAAATACTACAACAAAATGGACCTGAAAATTTGTTACCTAAATTCTTCTGAGCGTGCTGTTACCTCACATGTGGTCGGGAACCTCTGCTTGGACAAATGGGAGGGCCTGCAAAAGAAGGAGCAATATTTGAATTTTGAAACACAAAATTGACTGAAATAGATTGCGGCACCATGTTGAATTTTCCGAGCTAATAAGGTACCTAAACATCAGAAACTTCCCACAAGTGACCCCATTGTGGAAACTAGACCATCTCAAGGATTTTATCTAGGGGTATATTGAACATTTAGAACCCAAAGCTACGTCACAGAATTTGATGACAATATTCCATCATGTTGAAAATTTTCATTTTTTTTAACAAAAATTTTGCTTTACCACCAAATTAGTCACTTTTTCAAGAGGTAACAAAAACATTTTGACCCCATGATTTGTTACCCACTTTCTTATGAGCACCGAGATACCCGACATGTGGCCAAAAACCTTTGTTTAGACAAATGGTAGGGCTCGAAACGGAAAGAGCAATATTTTGTATTTTGGAAAGCAAATTTGCCTCAAAAAGATTGTGGGTACCATGTTGAATTGGTAGGGCCCCTAAGGTACCTAAACAGCAGAAACTCCCCCACAAGTGACCCCATTTTGAAAACTAGACCCCCTCAAGAAATGTATCTATAAGTTTGGTGAGTACCCTGAACCCCTGGGTGCTTCATAGAATTTTACAACGTTGAGCCGGGAAAATAAAAAATACATTTTTACCACAAAATTGTTACTTCAACCAGATAGCTTTTTTTGCACAAGGATATCAAGAAAAAATGCATATAGCCCCAAAAAAGCCCTCTTCTCAACAAGATTGGATCTGTGTGGCATTACAGGAATAGAAGGATTTGTGCAAGCCTACAGTACAGACCAAAAGTTTGGACACACCTTCTCATTCAAAGAGTTTTCTTTATTTTCATGACTCTGAAAATTGTAGATTCACATTGAAGGCATCAAAATTTTGAATTAACACATGTAGAATTAAATACTTAACAAAAAAGTGTGAAACAACTGAAAATATGTCTTATATTCTAGGTTCTTCAACGTAGCCACCTTTTGCTTTGATTACTGCTTTGCAGACTCTTGGCATTCTCTTGATGAGGTTCAAGAGGTAGTCACTGGAAATGGTTTTCACTTCACAGGTGTGCCCTGTCAGGTTTAATAAGTGGGATTTCTTGCCTCATAAATGGGTTTGGGAAACATCAGTTGTGTTGTGCAGACGTTTGGTGGATACACAGCTGATAGTCCTACTGAATAGACTGTTAGAATTTGTATTATGGCAAGTAAAAAGCAGCTAAGTAAAGAAAAACGAGTGGCCATCATTACTTTACGAAATGAAGGTCAGTCAGTCCAAAAAATTGTGAAAACTTTGAAAGTGTCCCCAAGTGCAGTGGCAAAAACCATAAAATGCAACAAAGAAACTGGCACACATGAGGACCGCCCCAGGAAAGGAAGACGAAGAGTCACCTCTGCTGTGGAGGATAAGTTTATCTGAGTCACCAGCTTCAGAAATCGCAGGATAACAGCAGCTCAGATTTGAGACCAGGTCAATGCCACACAGAGTTCTAGCAGGAGACACATCTCTAGAACAACTGTTAAGAGGAGACTTTGTGCAGCAGGCCTTCATGGTAAAATAACTGCTAGGAAACCACTGCTAAGGACAGGCAACAAGCAAAAGAGACTTGCTTGGGCTAAAGAACTCAAGGAATGGACATTAGACCACTGGAAATCTGTGCTTTGGTCTGATGAGTCCAAATTTTAGATCTTTGGATTCAACCATCGTGTCTTTGTGCAACACCTTTGGCCTTGTTCCCACCGTGAAGCATGGAGGAGGAGGTGTGATGGTGTGTGGGTGCTTTGCTGGTGACACTGTTGGGGATTTATTCAAAATTGAAGGCATACTGAACCAGCATGGCTACCACAGCATCTTGCATCGGCATGCTATTCCATCCGGTTTGCGTTTAGTTGGACCATCATTTATTTTTCAACAGGACAATGACCCCAAACACACCTCCAGGCTGTGTAAGGGCTATTTGACTAAGAAGGAGAGTGATGGGGTGCTACGCCAGATTACCTGGCCTCCACAGTCACCAGACCTGAACCCAATTGAGATGGTTTGGGGTGAGCTGGACCACAGAGTGAAGGCAAAAGTGCCAACAAGTGCTAAGTATCTCTGGGAACTACTTCAAGACTGTTGGAAGACCATTTCCGGTGATTACCTCTTAAAGCTCATCAAGAGAATGCCAAGAGTGTGCAAAGCAGTAATCAAAGCAAAAGGTGACTACTATGAAGAACCTAGAATCTAAGACATATTTTCAGTTGTTTCACTCTTTTTTGTTAAGTATTTCATTGCACATGTGTTAATTCATAGTTTTGATGCCTTCAATGTGAATCTACAATTTTCAGAGTCATGAAAATAAAGAAAACTTTTTGAATGAGAAGGTGTGTAAAAACTTTTGGTCTGTACTATACATCCAAAGAAGATCTGCGGATAGTTCTCCAAGATATTTGGAACAACCCATCTGCTGGGTTTTTTAAAAACTATATGCAAGTGTATCTAGAAGAATTGATGTTTTGAATGCAAATGCTACACCAAATATTGTTTTGATTTAAACGTGCCTTTGTCCACTCACTTAGATGTTTTTTAATTGATAAAAATGAACGATTAACACTTTTTTTTTTTTTAAAGTATTTTTACATTTCAACATTTTTTCAATCCTACCTAAGACAGTCGTACAATACTTTACATATGAATAAATATTCTGAAATAGAATTTTATATATTAGATCATACAATATATAAAAGTACAGAAAATACTTTAAATAGAAGAAAAACAGAGGAAAAATCTTTAATCTGATTAATGAAGAAGTAGATCACTGATGAGTTATTACTGATGCCTATGCCTTCAATAGTTTGTTACATTGATTTCCGATTCCCCATGGAAACAAATGACAATTCAAAATGTTTGTCTAGAATAAACAAACAAGACAAAGCAAGAAATGGTTTATCAATGCTGCTGATGTAATAAGCTACTGTTTGGAGTAGGGGTAAAACTAATATACACATGCAGCTTCGTACACGTGAATTATTCAACATTTTGGGTTCTTTTCAGCCTCAGGGGTCAAATTCTTCTGCTGTGTGCAGAATGACTTATTACTCACTGTAAAATTCAATTAAATCTGACTACGTAGCTCACGGTTTAAACTTAGAAATTGCTAGGTGTGCTTTGAATTGTGAGACAAGGTCTTACTGGACTTAAGCTGGTGTCACACTAAACGACAGCGACAACGACGTCGCTGTTACGTCACCATTTTCGGTGACGTAACAGCGACCTTGTAAGTCGCTGTTATGATCGCTGCTTAGCTGTCAAACACAGCAGAAGCAGCGATCATAAGGTCGCTGTGCTACATGTTCAGAGAGCAGGGAGCCGCGCTTAGCGCTGGCTCCTTGCTCTCCTGCAGCACACATCGGGTTAATTAACCCGATGTGTGCTGCAGCTACATGTCACAGTTCAGAGAGCAGGGAGCCGCGCGCACTGCTTAGCGCTGGCTCCTTGCTCTCCTTGCTACAGTATACATCGGGTTAATTACCCGATGCATACTGCAGCCACATGTCACAGTGCAGGAGCCGGCACTGGCAGCAAGAGCGGAGGCTGGTAACCAGCGTAAACATCGGGTAACCAGGGAAAGGTCTTCCCTTGGTTACCCGATGTTTACGCTGGTTACAGCTTACCGCAGCTGCCAGTGCCGGCTCCTGATCGCTTCATTTCGTCGCTCTCTCGCTGTCACACACAGCGATGTGTGTGTCACAGCGGGAGAGTGACGACCAAAAAATGAAGCTGGACATTCAGCAACGACCGGCGACCTCACAGCAGGGGCCAGGTCGTTGCTGGATGTCACACACAGCGACAGCGACGGGACGTCGCTGCAACGTCACAGAAAATGGTGACGTAGCAGCGACGTCGTTGTCGTCGTCGTTATGTGTGACACCAGCTTTAGTCACTGGGACTACTTTTGTATCCAAAATGCGTTTACCTTGCAAAAATAAGGCTTTAAACATTTACAAGGTCATTGTTGTTTTACCGAGAATGCATATAAAAGTACTTTAAGTTTAAAAGTAAAAAGAATCAAATAGGTTTCACAGTCATTTATCATATACTGAATGTAAGATGTATTAGAAAATAATGTAATAAAATAAAGAATATTTCATAGATACTTCTAAAGTGGTCTCATTGTTTACGCTATTAACCAACTCCCTGTAGTTTAAGCATTGTGATTGACAGAACTGCTCTGAGATTACAGATTATTCAAAAGGCAACTCTTGCTTACACATTGCTTCTGCTTTTTTCTGCTGATATTACAGGAAATTATTATCGTACATAGCATTAGCATCACATACATTTTTTGGGTCATGCTGCAGTGTCTTTATTATGTCCCTTATCTAAAATGTGCTATATATTAATGGTGCCTTCTTATCTGTGCCCTCGAACCCAATAGCTAAACTACTGATCATCAGGGATGAGTGAATCTGAACTGTAATATTCGGGGTTCGTACCAAACACTGAGTGTCCTGGTCTCTGACCCAAACACCGGCTTCTAACTGTACTTCTGATTTCTGTTCAGGGTTTTCATCTGAATTAAGCTTGTTGAAAGGCTGGAGAGCAGCAAAACAGCAAGCTTTTCTGGTGTGGACACTTCCGACTCTATCACAGCCATGTCAAGTATTGGCATGGCAGTGATTGGCCAGCACACCACTTGAAAAAAAATGATGTGGGCTGCCATCCAATTTTTGATAACAAGAAAAGAAAATGTGGCACCCATGCGGTCTGGATGCCACAGGGGTGTTGCCCTCCCCAAAAGGGTTAATGCTGAGCCTGGAGGTAGTTGGGGAAGTCCATTGGCCAGTAAGTACCATCATTCAACACAGTTTCTCCCCCGGGCCAGCAGAGGGAGCTCTAAACCTGGAAGTTCCAGGGAGGTCCCTTAAGCTCTGACCTGGGGGAGGAGTTACTCAGTCTGTGAGGAGAGTTCAGTGAGGAAAGAACTCAAGTAGTGTGGTGTGTGAGCTGGGAGCTGAGCCGGATCGTTCAGCCTAGGAAAACACAGTCCACAGAGAGGCAAAGAGGAGGAGGACACCGGAGAGTGGAGCGCAGCCATCTCACCCCGACGTCATTGCTGG
Organism: Anomaloglossus baeobatrachus; assembly: GCF_048569485.1. Classification (NCBI taxonomy): domain Eukaryota; kingdom Metazoa; phylum Chordata; class Amphibia; order Anura; family Aromobatidae; genus Anomaloglossus; species Anomaloglossus baeobatrachus. The sequence continues at coordinate 303,217,725 of NC_134355.1, read as the reverse complement.
CAAATCGAATACTGGAGTTCGGGGCAACTCGAGTACTCAAGTACCGGTGGTCGCAAACGGAGGACAAGAGGACTTCAGGTCTCCTGTCCACCCCACACCCTGAGGTACAGCTGTAAAACCAGGACTTGGAGCCAGGATTGGGAGAGTGGCACCTATGACAGTCCACGCAGCCTGCCATACGGCGGAGGTAAAAATTACCTCAGAGAATGACAGAATGGGTCTTAGCATCGCTGAAGCAGCGGGACCCTGCTTACACAGACAGAGCATAGGGATCAGGCCTCATTACTCACCTGGCCAGTGTGAGTTCCCTGACTGTTTCCAGGCTACCGGATCGCCACTACCATCTGTAACAGACTCCCTGGAGGTCACCGGTTGAGGACAAGTAAAGGAGAAGGTAAAAGAAATCATTGTCTGTGTCTGTTCCTTTCCACTGCCCTATCAGCCCTGCACCCCGTCGACATTTACCTTAGACTTTACAAATGGTTGCCCTGGGGTACCCGCTCCACCTGTGGGGAGCAAAAAACACCTCAGCTGCCATAACACCTGCCCTGGAGGTCCTGTCCAGCAGCGGCGGCTCCAAAGCCGCAATCCACAGGTGGCGTCATGAATCTTATACAAACTTTATTACCATCTCCCCCAATACCGCCACATTTAATTGACTCCGCCAGGGTCACAGAGTCGGACCCGCCACCACTGACTACCCCGGACTATTCCGGCCCGACACCGAGTCACCTAAGGCCCTGGGGCGGGCGAGTAAAAAGTTCTCAGACCAAGTGTCCATACATTACTGTCAGCCAGCACAAGCATCAGCAGTAACTTATGGACCCTTGGTCTGAGAACATTCAATGGCATCATGGTACATTAGTTTTTGGATTATCATGGGAACTACCAGAATTTTTTTTATTTAATAAATTTGGCAACTAGGGCATGTGGGGGAGTCTTTATTTAAATAAAGTATTTTTTCTGTGTGTGTTTTTTAACCATTCACTTACCAAGTTAGTAATTTAGACCCCTATCCATTACTAACTCCTGGGCATGATGTCAGCTGTCAATTCACAGCTGACATCAATCTCATAACTATTACCCCGATTGGCACCCCACCAGGTCAATTGGAAAGACCTGTGTAAAGAGCCAGATTTGAGGCATCTAATGAATGCAACATTGCTGAGGCACCTATGGGCTGCTATTTCTAGGCTTGGAAGGGCCAAATTTCATGTTCCTTCCCACCCTGGTAATAGCAGACCACAGAGGTCTGTTTTACCTTGGCTGGTTATCAAAAATGAGGAGGACCTAAGGCATTTTTTTTAAATTATGTATTTAAATAACTAAAAAAAACCACATTGGGATGTCTTCTATTATTACCAGCCAAGGTAAAGTAGACCACTTTGGGTTGCAACCCATAGCTGTTGGTTTTACTCATGCTTATTATAGAAAAATAGGGCAGGAGCCCACATTATTTTTTATGATATTTTTTTTTCTTTTTACACTATTTCAGCTGACTGACTGCAACCAATTACAGATGCTGGCACAGAGGATGGGCAGCGGGCAATCTGTATAGCAGTATGTCTGCATCTAATGAGAGACACTGGCACAGAGGGTATTCGTGAGAAGCAGGGAATTTTCATGTAGTTTGATGAGTGGGCCAGAAAAGGGTCTGACTGCTGCCTTATATACAAGCAAACACAGAATATATAACTGGTATGCTTTTTTTTTGCTTCTTGTTTGAGCCCCCTAGCCTTTACTACAGCCAATTTACAGCACAGAACTTGTATGGGGTTCATTGTCTGGAGTTAAGTTTGGGTATAGTCCGGTACCCGAACCAAACTTTTTTTCAAAGTCTAGCCGAACCCAAACATCCACGAGTTCACTCATCTGTACTGATCAGCATTACAAAAACATTGGATCTGCAAATACACACTTATGCATTTCTACATGGATTACTCCTATAGAAAATGTTACCCATCATGTGCTCTGTTACATAGATTTGAATAAGATTTTTTTCATCTTTTAACTTTAGTCTACTATGTCTTGCTGCTTGCCTCAGTTAAGCATATGCGATGAAAATAATGCAAGACAGATCATATTGTGACACCATATGCTTAATTTTAGTCAATGGCCCCATCAGTACACAGGACTGAATCACATTTTGAATGGGTTCAGATGTAAGCCCAGACGGAGACACTTAACATAAAGTAAAATATAATCTAAAATAATACAGCCACCCATGTCTGATACATGCTGCATGTAAATGTGGTAGCATGTATCAGCTGCCATGTTCCCTTTAAGAGGTGCACATTAGTGATAGGAAAACGTGTTTTCCATTGCTAGATACTTGATGTAGCATTAACATTTTCAGGCACTCTCGGTACTCAATGGAGTATTGCAAGTGTTTGAGTGCTATACTAGAGTCTCTGATCCCCATGTTTCACGGCTGATTTTTCAATCGCTAATTATAAGGGATTGACTGCCACTCACTGTAATGCCATAAATATAGAACTTTGGCTACTGGCATTACTGTGATAGGCTGGCTGCAATGCATCATTGGGTCTAGATAAGTTGCAATTTACCATGGAAATAGTGAAGAGATAACTGCTGGAGGATGGATAATTGGATTAGAGGTATTTAGGCAAGGATTACTGTAAGGATAGATGCTGGAGAAGGAACATGTTTGGATTACAGGCATGAATTATAAAATTTTGAATTCTGAGGCCATCCTCTATGTGTCTTCCAAGGTGTATTGCAGTCCCTCTTTTAATTTTGGCAGCCCTTGCACATTGTGAGCAAGATTTACTAGTCTAGGAGTCCCATTCCTTAATAATGGGGGAAAAAAATGGTGAGGCCTTCATCTACATGTCTTCAAGGGTTTATTGCAGTCCCTCCTTCTAATTATTTGCAGCTCTTGCACATTATTCATAAGTTATTTTAGTCTATGAGTCCCACTCTTCAATAATGAGGAAATAGTTCAAAAAGTATAGGAAAGCAGGTTAATATACCGCGCCACACCACAGAAGTCAAAAATGTAAAAAGTAAATCCCTTTTTCTTTATATTCACAGGTCTACGCGTTTCAGGGACATATCCGTCCCCTTCCTCAGGACAATGTACAGAAATTACTATATTACTGATAGTAATTTCTGTACATTGTCCTGAGGAAGGGGACGGATATGTCCCTGAAACGCGTAGACCTGTAAAAATAAAGAAAAAGGGATTTACTTTTTACATTTTTGACTTCTGTGGTGTGGCGCGGTATATTAACCTGCTTTCCTATACTTTTTGAACTGTCTCTTCACCGCGGGACCGCTGCCTCCTACACCATCACATCGTGATTTACATGCTTTGAAAGGGGTTGTGACTGGCACAACCGAACCAGGTGAGTGTACCTGCCAGTATTCACTTCCACATGTATACCGGGTAAGACCCTATTTGCGCCTTATCTTTCCACAGTTATCTCATCAATAATGAGGAAAAATTGTATTTTGAGGCCCTGCTCTATGTGTCTTCTAGGGTGTATTGCAGTCACTCCTTCTACTTTTTGTCAGCCCTTGCACATAGTGCACATCCTTTACTTGTCTTGGAGTCCCAGTCCTTATTAGTGGGTAACAATTGTATTATGAGGCCCTGCTCTATGTGTCCAGGGTGTATTGCAGTCCCTCATTCTAATGTGTGGCAGCCCTTAAACATAGTACATAGACTTTTAAGCTTAAGAGTCCCACTCCTTAATATTGGAAAAAAAAATCTGGGGCACTCTTATACATGTCTTCCAGGATGTATTGCAGTCCCTCTCTCTAATTTTTGGCAGCCCTTACATATAGTGCATAGGCTTTACTAGTCTAGGAGTCCCACTAGTTAAAGGGAATCTGCCAACAGGTTCTTGCCACCTAATCTGAAAGCAGCATAATGTAGGGGCAGAAATCCTGATTCTAGAGGGTTTCACTTACTGTGCTGCTTAGTGTTGTTTTAATAAAAAAAAAAAATAATAAAATCACTGTTTAATTAACAGTAGTTTATCATTAGAAGAACTCTGTATAAGGCCGGTGTCACATTGAGATTGACTCGCACAAGTGCAATGTGAGAAAATCTCGCATTGCACTAGAACCAATGTTAATAATTGAGACAGCTCAGATCTGCTTTTTTTTTCTTTGAGACAGCTCAAATCAGACTAAGGAAAAAAAATCGCAGCATGCTGCAATTTCAAGAGTATTTCGCGCGAGACTCGCCAATACAAGTCTATTGGTGCGAGAAAAAAACGGATGTCACACGGACGGCACACACATCCTAGTGACATATGTTTTTCTAAATACAAGTCTATCATGTAGCAAAGAACACTGTAAATGCTCCTGTACATGACTGTAAATGAGTAATAGCTTGCTGAGAAATAAACGGATTGCACACGGATAGCACACTGACAGCACATGGATGAAAAGTGAGAAAAAAAATCATCCTACTCTCTGGCATGAGAATCGGACCGATTTTTCATTCACAAGTGTGACTCCGGCCTTACTGCTAGATCTGCAATACTGATTTTATCAAATTGAAAGCAAACAGCTAAGTAAGTGACACATCCTTGGAATCAGGATCTCTGTCTCTACATTATGCTGCTCTAAGATGAGGTAGCAAAAACCTGGAGACAGATTTCCTTTACTATAAGGAAAAGAAATCTGAGTGTCATATAGGGTGTTTTGCATATTATTCTAATTTATGGCAGTCCTTGCACATAGTGCATAGGATTTACTAGTCTAGGAGTCCCACTCCTTAATAATGGGAACAAATTGCATTCTGAGGCCCTCCTTTATCTGTGTTTCAGGGTGTATTGCAGTCCCTCCTTCTAATTTTTAGCAGCTCTTGCACTTCGTGGATATGCTTTGCTAGTCTAGGAATACCACTACTTAAAAATGTTAAATAAATTTTATTCTGAGGCACTCCTCTATATGTCATCCATGGTGTATTGCATTCCCTTCTAATTTATTGTAGCCCTTGCATTTAGTGTATAGTCCAGCCATTTAACATTATTAACAAAATCTGTACGAGGCCCTCCTTTATGTCTAACACAAGGTGTATCTGAGTCCCTCTTCCTTCTAATTTTTGGCAGTTCTTGCATTGTCCACATAGGCTTTGTTGGGTTCAGAGCCCCTCCTTCATAAATTAAGAAGGATGTGTCTGACCATGTTACACACACCGCAGGCCCAGATATGATAGTAGAATGTTAAAATTACATTTACTGGTGACTACCGGTGGGTGTAGTTTTATTTCCCCCTCTATTCTGTCATCTTGTTTAGTCATAGGCAATGGGGGAATACGAAGACAGATGACCTGGCTATTAAGACTATGTTAACATGCTGCACGATGCATTTTGCTGCTTTTTTTGCAGTGTTTTTCATGAGTTTTATGCAAATGAATAGCTGATTTTTATAGTACCAGCAAAAGCTAGGAGATCCTATAAATCTAATCCCCCCAATTGTTTTCTTTGTCCTGACTGAAATGGAAAACTGATGCGTTTTTGAAAAAAGCAGCATGTCAATTCTTTCAGCATTTTTGCAGCATTTTTTCAACATTGAATGCAATGAGAAAGTACAAAACCTCAGCTGAAATGTTAAGTGTGAACATACCTTAAGGGGTAGAGGAGGCGTTTTCTTTTTCTCTTTTGCCTTAAATACAAGTCATTATACAGGAAAAAATGATTCTTAATATTTTTTTTTAGTCCATTTTTTATCATTGGTTTATTGGTTTTGTATAGGCTGCTTTACACGCAGTGACATCGCAAGCGATGACGCTCGTGAAAGCACCCGCCCCCGTAGTTCGTGCGTCACGGGCAAATCGCAGCCCGTAGCGCACAATATCGCTAGTACGCGTCATACGTACTTACCTGCCTAGCGACGTCGCTGTGGCTGTCGAACAGCCTCTTTTCTAAGGGGGCAGTTCGTGTGGCGTCACAGCGACGTCCCACGGCAGGCGTCCAATAGAAATGAAGGGGCGGAGACCAGCCGCATGAAAGTCACGCCCACCTCATTGCTGGAGGACGCAGGTACGGTGTTGTTCGTCGTTCCTGGGATATCACATGTAGCAATGTGTGCTGCCTCAGGAACGATGAACAACCTGCGTCCTGCACCAGCAACGATTTTTTGAAAATGAACGATGTGTCAACGATCAACAATTAGGTGAGTATTTCTAATCGTTAACACTCACTCATAGGTGTCACATGCAACGACGTCACTAACGATGCCGGATGTGCGTCACGAATTCCGTGACTCCGACGACATATAGTTAGCGATATCAATGCGTGTAAAGCCCCATTAAGTTTTATCATCAATCTGTAAAAGTGTTATAATTGTCTGACAACATTGTTCCTAGCAGTGACCTGGAGTCAGAGATGCATTCAGGCAACTTCCACATAATATTTTCATTCCATTTGAGCACTGTTTCCATCCATTTCAGGATTTTTCTGAGCCCCCAGCCCTCCTGGGGGGGTGTTCCAGAAAAATGTTCATGTTTCTGTGACGCCCTGGACTAACCAGGTAGTCACAGACATAACACCATACACACCCCCTTCCCTAGACAGTCACAACAGTCAAACAAAAACCCTTGTTGCCTCCCTCCAGAGTCTGATGTCCACACCAGGTGGGGCGGAGCCAGGCGGTTGGCCCCACCCACCGAGGAGTTCACAGGTCTGGAGGCGGGAAAACAGACAGATTAGTTTTTGGAGGTGAAAGTGAGGAGACAGAAACTGTCGGTATCTGGGTAGGGGCCCAGACACAAACAGCAAGGTTGGCAGATGGTGGTGGCCATCTGCAGGAGTTAGTGAATCTCTGCAGAGCTGTAGGACCAGGGTCGGGCGTTGGCCCGCCGGTACTGAACCGGGGAGCGGAGTGAAGCTCAGCACACAGACAGGGCCATCGGACCCCGACCAAGCTTGGAGCCACCGACAATAGTCAAATTCGAGTGTGACAGGAACCCCAGGGGTTTCCCAACAACCAAGACCCGACAGAAGGCAACAGTCCACACTGTGAGGATATACAGCCACCGCCACAGGTTAGAGATCCAAGGGCCAGCGCCTGCGGGCAAAACGGGCTCCTATGGCACCTATACGCCGGGGAGCGGACTACCGGTGGGTAACCACAGGAGTCAGAACATTCTAACAGGTGCAGGGAAAGACAGCCACCATCAGCCGTCCGAGGAGAGCACAAACACTGCAGCCGGCTGCGGGACCCGTCCATCCAGCCGTTTGGTTTACCAGAGACTCTGTCATTGACTGTCTGAGTGAGTACACCAGTGCCATCCGGCACCGCACCGCGCTGCCCCTGCAACCTTGCACCCCAACCATCCAGCCTCCCCGTATCACCACCGGGCCCCGGGATCACCAACCCCTACCCACGGAGGGGACAACATCCTAGCTGCTCCCTACCATCCTTCCCGGGATCCCCATTACCAGCAGCGGTGGTGCTAATAATCACCACGACCCGTGGGTGGCGTCACGAACTATCTCTCTAAACAAACCACCCCCTTTTCACTCATGAACGAGGAGTGCTGCTCGAGTCCCCGGGTCCGGTCCACCGCTCGAGCCACCGAGCAGCAGCAGCAGCCCTGGACCCGAGCGTGGCGAGCGCGTCCCCTCCGCCCGCGACATTTTCCATTGACTTTCATTCTACTTCTTACTTGAATCGAGCCAATCCGAGAATCTGACCTGCTCAATTGGAGCATCGAGCACTTGAGCTCTTTAGTGCTTGATCATCATTAGTGCACAGATCTTAATGTACAGTATTTAAGGTATCTTATTGCACGGTGACTACCAAATAACTTTAAAGCTGCAATAGAGCTCTGCAAAGTAAAAATTGGACACCAGATACTTGTAATTCTTATTTCACACTACATTTCCGTAATCATCTCTGAAAGAAAATAGTTGCGATATTGCTCTCAGCTACCCAGGGTTTGCTAATATATCAAATTTCAATAGTTTCAAAGAAAAATGAAAGAAAATGGTAATTCACAGTTCTGGGAAAACCTGACAAGTCTTAATTTGTGTGACTAATAAATGCAGAATTCAGCTACAAAATAATAAAAGAAAGCTATCCATATTATTTCTAAACACACAGAAATCTACATTAACTTCAACTGAAAACCAGTCAATTCTGTACTTACTAAGGCTGCAAATTACTTTTGTAAAGCATTCCAATAATACATAAATTGTCCTTTCAATCTCCCATTTCCATAAGTTACGCACATTGCAGACAGCAATTCGCTCAATGGTGAATATGTCTGTGTTCTATATTTATTTAATGTGCCCCATATATATGGCCTTTAATCAACACTCAGCAACAAATCTAGAACCTAATAGATGCATTGAAAAAAAAAATTAGTTGATATTCCTGTACATGATATTTACCTTACCTTATCGTACCCGATTATTTTTAACTTGTTGCATCTTTAATGTCAGAGACAAAGGCTTAAAGGGCTATGTTCATCTGTTACATTTATGGAATCTCCATGTAAAATGCCATAATGCATAGTAAATGGAAAACTGGGGCTCTTGATTATCTTTCTCGAGAATGGGACTTTTTCATGCACTGCTATGAATGAGTAGTCAATAAGTAGTTGAGGGCCAACAGATAGGAATATTTAGGGCACTACCTGATATGAAAAAGGGGCTTGTTTGGGAAAAAAAAAGGAGTTGGTGATAAAAGGTAACCTTTTATGTCCATCTTAGCATTCTGTCTCCTCCAAACACTATGAGTTGTGTTTCTATCAAATAGTTCTACTTTGGTTTCATCAGACAATATGATATTCTCCCAACACTCTTCTGGACAATCCAAATGCTCTCTAGCAAACTTCAGACGGGCCCCGACATGCAGTGGCTTAAGCAGAAGAACACATCTGGCACTGCAGGATCTGAGTCCCTGGCGGCGTAGTTTGTTACTGATGTGGTAGCCTTTGTTAAGGTGGTCCCATCTCTATGCATGTCATTCAGTAGGTCCCCCCGTGTGGTTCTTTGATTTTTGCTCACCGTTCCTGTAGTTATTTTGACCTCACAGAGTGAGATCTTGCGTGGAGCCCCAGATCAAGGGAGATTATCAGTGATCTTGTATGTCTTTCATTTTATTATTATTGCTCCCACAGTTGATTTCATCACACCAAGCTGCTTGACTATTGCATATTCAGTCTTCCCAGCCTGGTGCAGGGGCTACAATTTTGGTTCTGGTGTCCTTCAACAGCTCTTTCATATTCACCATAGTGGAGTTTGGAGTGTGACTGTTTGAGGTTATGGACAAGTGTCTTTTATACAGATAACAAGTTCAAACAGGTGCTATTACTACAGGTAATGAGTGGAGGATAGAGGAGCCTCTTAAAAAAGAAGTTACAGGTCTGTGAGAGCCAGAAATCTTGCATGTGTTTAGATGACTAAATACTTATTTTCCACCATAATTTGCAAAAGAAAATCTTGCCATATCAGACAAGGTGACTTTCTGAATTTGTTTTCTCATTTTGTCTCTCATAGTTGTGGTATACCTATGATGTCAATTACAGGCTTCTATCATTTTTTTTAAGTGGGAGAATTTGCACAATTGGGGGCTGACTAAATACTTTTTTCCCCACTTTAACAGTGATCTCGGGACAAGCAAAAGAGTAACAATGCTTTGAACGTAAACAATCATCTTGGTTACACATTTCATACATAATATTGACTTGCAGCCATGCCGCATATGATTATTTGTGCATATTCTTGTTATGTTACTACATTGTTACTGTTTTACTTGTGGTGATTGAACAAAAATGTCTTCCTGTATACTAAAAATTACAATCTGTTCTCACATTACCTAATCACTCATTTTTTATTAGGTTGATTTTCAATCAAAGGTCAGCGATTCGAATTGAGGAGCAGCCATGAAGAAGATTTCCCAAGAAAAGAAAGACACCATCATCAAGTCCCTCAATAACGTACTCTTGGCCAAGAGAATTACCAATCTGCATCATGTCAGTGCCATGACAGTTGGAAGAATATGAAATGAAGTTCATCCATCCATTCAAAAACCAAGAGGTGGTTGTCCAGGTAAAATATCAAAGTCAACAAAAAAGGGCTGGATGATTTCCTCAGTACACATAACATTTTTGGTTATAAATGACTTAGGGACAAAATGTAGAACTGGTGGAGACAGGATGAACTAGATTGACCTAGGTGGTCTTTTTTCGACCTAAGTAACTATGTATCTATGTAACAAGTCAGCTCATCACAAGGACTTTCAGTTCTGGTGCCACAAACATTACAGTGGACATGGCTTGTATGCTTCATAATAGGGAGATCACAGACATCTACGCATGCACCTTGCAATGCACGTTACACAAGTCTGGAATGGTGGCCTGAAGTGAAGAAGCCTTGACTTCAATATCATCACAAGAAGCATCAGCTCGAGTTTGCAAAGAACTTTGAAAAGTGGACAGTAAAAAATTGTAAATAGGTGATTTGGAGGTATGAGATTAAACTCAAGAGATTAGGCTATGATGGGTGCAAATGAGTTTGGAGGAAACAAGGGAAAAAAGGGCTAATGAATCAAAAAAGTAAAGGTACTGTCAAGTTCAGTGAAGGAAGCTTGATAGTATGCGCTTGTTTCACAGCCAAAGGCATTGTATACTTGAACAGGATCAATGGTGGTCTAAATGCTAAACTATATGTCAGTATCTTATCTCAAGTTACTTTGTACACTTGGGAAGACTATTCTTCTTAAGGAGACCTGACAAACCAGTCTGGATTTCAGTGGTGAGGGGACTTATAGCTGCAATGCCCCTCTGGGAATTATTCAAATTGTCTCTCCAGGAAAGGAGACAAATTCTAGCGCCACCTATTGGAAAAAGCAATCCTAACAATCAAAAGTGGCCTTTTAACAAGCCTTTTCATATGACCTAGGATATATGCCAGATAAGAATCTCAATTTGCAGACACGCTGTTTCGGGGCTTTGAACACTTGATTACTTTGGGTATCAAAACTATGATATAGTGTTCCTGCAGGACAACAACCTGAAGCATACATTGATATTGGGGAAGAAATGGCTCAATAGAAATTATGTAGATTTGCTGGTTTGGTCCCCACAGTCCCCAGCCCTCACCCCACTCGAACACTTGTGGATAGAGTTGAAGAAAATGCTGTATATGTACCCAAGTGAGTTGACCACCAGTATACACCAACATTGGAACTGTGTAGTAGAGACCCCAGATCCCATTTTAGATGAGACATGCTTGAATCTGATTGAGAGCACTCCAAGAAAGATTTAGGCAGTGTTAAAAGCCAACGGTGGATTTACAAAATACTAACAAGATATTAAAATTTGAACTTTAAAGTTTTAGGAGCAAAAGAGTAACAATGCAGTGACATGACACACAATGTGTGTATGTGTGTGTGTGTGTGTGTGTGTGTGTGTGTGTGTGTTGTACTATTGCTGCTGTTGAAACCTTTAGGTTCAGCCCTGCCATGCTCTGTGTGGCGCCAGACCATTTAAACCCAAGATGAAGAAGTCAGACAAGTATGTAAAAACAAACTCATTTAACCAGAAGAATATTCTTAAGTACAAAGAGTAGCAGGTAGCACACACTTGAAGCTCACTTCTTCATAATACAGAGGCACAAACATAATGGTAACAGGTGACGGCACTTCACTTGTGAATATTAAACAGGGAGAACAAATGCCGTAAAACTCCATTTCCTGATATAGGCCAACACGGGTTAATAAGTTACGCTGTGAACCCTTTTCCCAGACTGCTGCCTGTGATCCCTTACTGCGCATGCTGCGTTCTGTATTTGTCAACAAAATGCACCCTCTGGCAGACTTTGACAACTGTAAACTCTGCGTTTGGCAAAAAAAATGCATCTAAAACGAATGTGTTTTGGATGCATTTTGCATGCATTTTACATGCGTTTTGGATGCATTTTTGACAGTGTGGTCCCATGACAATTCAGCTCTGCAACTTGCCTGCTGACAGCATACAAAGACAGAGCAGCGCAATGAGAATGAACTCGGATGAACTTCACCCGACTTCATTGTCATCCCGCGGCTCTGTCTCTGTGTGCTGTCATGAACTCAGATGAACCTCTGAGGTCAGTGCTAGGACATAGAAGTCTGCAGCAGTGACATTAGAGCTTCACCCAAGTTCACTGTCATCCCACGGCTCTGTCTCTGTGTCCTGGTCTGATTTGCGATCACAGGTGAAGGACTCACCTTTGAATGCAAATCACCTGAGTGACTGGAGTGAGCCGCGTGATCAGCAGTGCCATCACTTAGGTTAATCGCGGCCACAGCTGAAGTCCTCCACCTGAGACAGTTGGAGGATCCAGCTGTGGCCGTGGATAACCTGAGAGATTTCACAGCTGATAGCGCGACTCACTTCAGTTGCTCCGTGGAGCTCCCAGATAGTAGTCGTGTTCTATGGCTGCTCGCTGTTACCTTCTGATGTAGCAGACCTGAAAGCATTGTGGGACCTCATGTGGATTACGTCAGACCTGGAGGGGTGCTTGGGGATTAATAAAGTGGTGAAAGAGAGTGGGGGTTTTTGTCTTCTATTCCAAATAAAGGATTTTTTTGGGTGTATGTGTTTATTTTCTTTAACTTACAGGTTAATCATGGAAGCTGTCTCATAGATGCCTGGCATGATTAACCTAGGACTTAGTGGCAGCTATGGGCTGCCATTAACTCCTTATTACCTCGATTGCCAATGCACCAGGGCAATTCAGGAAGATCCGGGTAAGGTCCCGGGACTGTTACATCTAATGGATGCGCAAATTCCGGGCGGCTGCTGGCTGATATTTTGAGGCTGGGGGGCAGTCTTAAAAGGATAGGCCTCCCCAGTCTGAGAATAGCAGCCCCCAGCTGTGTGACTTTATCTTGGCTGGTATTAAAATTGGGTTGGACCGCACATCATTTTTTCTAATTATTTATTTATTTCACTGCACAATATTGATCCACCCACCGGCGGCTATGATTGGTTACAGTGAGACAGCTGTCACTCAGCATGGGGGCTCGTCTGAATGTAATCGATCATAGGCGCCGGTGGGCAGGGGAATTCAGAAGAGGAGAAGCCACCATATCTTTGTGACAGCTGTGCAGCGTCGGTGATCGGTGAGTATGAAGGAGGGAGAGAGAGGGAGAGACCGACCGTCCAACAGACAGACAGAGAGACCTAGACCGACTGACCGAGAGAGAGAGAGAGAGAGAGAGAGACACCGACACTGACAGAGAGACCAAAAGACCTGCGTTTTGTTTTATCAAAAAAGCATGCAGAACGCAACAAAAATGCAGTGAAGGCACACAGCTAAACATTTTGGTTGCGTTTTGACACACCTCATTCATTTCAATGGGTGGAAAATGCAACCAAAACGCATTGAAGAAGTGACATGCTACTTTTTTTAACGCAACGATTTTGTCAAATATTTGACAAACAAAACGCTGCCAAAAAAAAGCAACGTGTGCATGGAATTTGATGACTTCTCATAGACTTTGCTGGGGAAGCACAATGCATGCATTTTGACAATGACACAGTGCAGTTTAAAATACAGCCAAAATGCAGGAGAAAACGCAACATGCACACATGGCCCAGGGGTCACTCATAGAGCTGTTTCATCTTTTTGTGTTCTTAACTAGGCAGATCGTTTTACTAGCTAAGGTCCCCCATGACTAGCCAACACTAGAATTAGTATCACAAATGTCTTTTACTGCCTGCGTGATGTTTGTTGTCACTAAAGTTGTACTTGTCACTCACAACCAACACTTGTCTTCTTTCTGAAGGTGTCCATTACTACTGCATTGTTCACTCACTACACCAAACTGCCCTACAAACAGCAAATAACTCACACTGGTCTCTCACTCCTTTCCCTCCCTGGCGGACTAGATATTAACCCTGCCCTTTCTAAACAAGAGTCTGTATAAAATTAAAGAGGGAGGCAGTGACCTCTTATGGCCAGTGTTTAGTACTGATGCCCAAAGGGAAAGTAATAGGGATGATCGAATACCTCAAATATTCTGCTTCAAGAATATCTTCCGAATACCCCGCCGCTATTTGACTATTCGATGCGCAATGTAAGTCTATGGGAAGCCCGAAAAGTACCGAATAGTTGTTATTTGGGATTCCCATAGACTTACATTGCATTTTGAATATTCGCAAATAGTCGAATAGCGGCGAGGTATTCGGAAAATATTCGCGACGCCGAATAATTGAATTATTCGATCATCCCTAGAAAGTAACAGTAACACTTGTTACCCCAGGAAAACATTGCAGAAAATAACAAACATTACACAAAAAAATTGGTATCTTCAAGGGGGACCTAAAAGCCTGTTCACATATATCCTTAGATAAAAAAAAGTTTTTGAAAATATAAATCTTGCCATTGATCTGCTAATTACTTTAAAGGGAACCTGTCAGATGCAATATGAACCATAAACATGAGCAGTTCTAGGTGTATATTGCTAATCTCTGCCTAACCGTCCCTGTATATACTAACATAGATAAAGAGATTTTTAGAAAAAGTATTTCTAAAGATCTTTTATGATATGCTAATTAGGTAAGTGACTAGTCATGAGGGCATTACTTCCCCTGGCTAGTTGGGCCCCTTATCATGTTAACTTCAGATGAGAAGGAATGGCGGCAACTCACTGGTAGATATTAACGGCAAATTTATTGCACAAACTGCAGCATTGTTACAGCATAACCTGCACTCCCCCCTCCCCGGTTATGCTGTAACAATGCTGCAGTTTGTGCAATAAATTTGCCGTTAATATCTACCAGTGAGTTGCCGCCATTCCTTCTCATCTGAACTTCATATTGGATTCCTGCACTTTGGCAGAGCACCACGGGGATCGGCTGGAGATCCGTGATCCACGGGAAAACCACAGACTCGTGAGTATACACCTGGGCTTGCAGTGCCTAGCCTTTCCTTTCCCCTTAGCATGTTAGTACGCCCCTATGGGCATACTAACATGCTAATGAATTTGTAGCATCAGAGGAAGGTTGTGCTCACCTCTATTGCCATCGCATCTGAGTCCTGGATTTAGGCTCAGTGAGCACTTTCGGTCATGTGCGCTACATGGGTTTAAAGCCAGAACTCGTAGACCCAACGGTTATGCACACTATGAAGCTGGGTCCTGGTTTCAAACCCTTGTGGTGTGCATGATCGAAAGTCTGCAATCATGCGCTCTGAGCCAAAATCCAGGACTCGGATGTGATGGCAACAGAGGTGAGCTCAACCATCTTCTGACACTGCACATTCATTAGTATGTTAGCACGCTCACAGTGACGCACTAAGATGCTAAGGGGGCTGACTAGCAAGGGAAGCATTGCTCCTGCGACTAGTCCCTGTACTCATTAGCATATAATATGAGATTTTTTTTAGAAATACTTTTTCTAAAGATCTCATTATTTATGCTAGTGTATAGAGAGACGGATTAGCAATATGCACCCAGAACTGCTCATGGTTTTGGGTGCATATTGCCCCTGAGAGGTTCACTTTAAAAAAAAATATGTCCAATGAAGGCTTTGCTAATACAAACACAAGATTTGTCACTAGTACAGTTCACTTAGGTATAGGTGCACACACGGTAGGGGGATCTGATGAGCCTAAACCCCCTTTTGCTTTATTAGGCACATCACTCAAAGCCTCACTTAATTTATTAAAAGGAGTGTGCTTCTTAATCAAAGCAGTTTCTTAACAAATACCGTAAGCTAAAGAGATATTTTCTGGTGACACATTCAAGATCTATTAACAATAACTTGCTCTACATATTTTTCAAAATCTGTTCCCTATTTCATTAGGGTTAACTTTATTAAAAGTTTAACAGCAGCATTATTTGCTAGTAGTTTGTGTAGGATTTAAAAATCTTGCCTTAAGGCATTCTTATTCATAAGCCATAAAAACAAATATATGGTTTGCTGTTTTATTATCGATTTAAATAAAGAAGGTGTCCATAATGTCTATGCGAAAGTCATCTAATTGCTAATGATGTAACATCAATTCTCATCAAGGCAAATTTATGATGTCTGGCTGCTGTGTGAGTGCTGAGAAAGATCAGTGCTGTCATGTCAAACTATGGATAAATGTCTTCACAGTTACACTGAATATGCTTTTAACAAAATGATAGCAAAGTCTATTTTAAGGAACACATTTTGAATCTGTAATAATTTTCAAATGGCTCACATGCCAGCATTATCAATGAATATTTACAATACCAGCATGGTACTGTGTTTATTGCACTTACAGATATTATAATCATACATTGCATATACAAAGAATCAGGTCAGAATATGGTCCATATTGTCCAGTAAAGTTTAGAAAACAATTATAGTTTCATGCACAAAATCTTTGTAACTTGATGGTGCTCTCTCCTGAAGGTAGGAAAGTAGTCCATTCTGAGCTCTCAGAACTAGAGCTCACAAAACAATCCTCTGCACACACTAATAAGACTGTGGAAGAGAGATAAGCAAATCTGAAGTTCGGTGTTCGTCCCGAACACAGACTTTGCCAAAAAAACAGAGTTCGTGTTTGGAGTTCGGTTGCTTTACATCTGCTGACTACTCGAGAGAGCATTGCTGTGCTTGGGTACTCTCGGTGCTCAGCTCAGTGAAGCCGCTTACAGTGTTTGAATGGCTCCCACTTGGAGTATAAACAGCATTATCGGATGTGGTGTGCACTAAAAAAATTGAAAAAAAAACCACCCTCCCCCAGAAGTGATCTGTTTATGCCTGGCAGTATGTGGGCGGAGACCTGAACTGCCAATAGTGACTTCCATTGGGGTTCAGGGGAAGTCCAAGTCCTAAACTGAACTTTATGTAAAATCCAGCTGAACCCGCCGAACCGAACTTCAACGGGTCCACTCATCTCAGCTGTCCAATCCCTTTTTTTCTAAAATACACCATAAAGTTTAGATAGTTATGATTTGCTTAAAGACAATCTATGAATTTCCAGATACATATGAATGTTTGGCTTGACTAAACAATCAGGTGTTGAAAAAGGAAGAGCAGAAAAAGTACTTTGTAGACAGCTGTCTGGCAGAATCTTATCTCTTGAATAACTAAAGGATAGGGCACTAAAATTTAAATTGCGTGACCCTTATGGTAGGCCTCTCTACATATTAAGGGAGCTTTACACACTGCGATATTGCTAAAATATATCGTCGAAGTCACGTTGTTAGTGACGCACATCCGGCACCGTTAGCGACATCGCAGCATGTGACACCAATGAGCGACAATCAACGAGCGCAAAAATGTGAACATTCATTGCTCGTTGACACGTCATTAATTTCCTTAATATCATTGCTGCTGCAGGTACGATGTTGTTCGTCGTTCCTGCAGCAGCACACATCGCTGTGTGTGACACCGCAGGAACGACGAACATCTCCTTACCTGTGTCCACTGGCAATGAGGAAGGAAGGAGATGGGCGGCATGTTCTGCAAAAGCATCGAAAATCGGTGATCCGTGTAGTGTCGGTCATTTCCATAATTTCACTGCAGCGACAGGTACGATGTTGTTCCTCGTTCCTGCGGCAGCGCACATTGCTGTGTATGAAGCCGCAGGAGCGAGGAACATCTCCTAACCTGCGTCCTGCCTGCAATGAGGAAGGAAGGAGGTGGGCGGGATGTTTACGTCCCGCTCATCTCCGCCTCTCCTCTGCTATTGGATGGCTGCCGTGTGACGTCGCTGTGACGCTGCACGAACTGCCCCCTTAGAAAGGAGGCGGATCGCTGGCTAGAGCGACGTTGCAGGGAAGGTAAGTCCGTGTGACGGGCGTTAGCGATGTTGTGCGCCACGGGCAGCGACTTGCCAGTGTCACACAACCGACGGAGGCGGGTACGCTCACTAGCGATATCGGTGTGTAAAGTATCCTTTTGACAGGCTCAGACAACTTTAGACTAATTTGCATGGGGACCATATATCTCATCTCCATTGCATTGTGTAAATATTGTCTTTTGAAGTTCATATGTTAAGTTTCACTGTAATCAAAGGGTATATAGCAGAGATTTTTTTCCTGGAGTTGTTTACTTTTTCTTTTGCATGATGTTTCCCAAAAAAAATCAGGATGTGAAATTTAGGGAACATACTGTAGATAAAATGCCCCAGAGGCTATCAGACCCCACTTTATTTGTGACCTTGTAAACTTGTGTCTAACCAGGTCATACAGATCTCACTGCCACCACCTACTGTGCTTACAAGTGCCAGAAGAAGAGCAGCATTCTCTCTGCATCTATCCCAGACACACAGAACTGCTTTCCTGCTTGCACTTGTAAATACATTGGATGCCGAAAGTAAGACCGGTGTGACCTGGGGAAGAGAAGAGAGCTGTGTCATTTTACATACCTCTCTGCAAACCTGTGATTACAATTGCCAAGAGGAAAGCTGTTTGTTTGGTAATAGATGCAGAACAGTTTATGTAATGTCACACTGCTCTGCTCTCCTCCCTTCCTCCCTCACTGAGTCTGTTGTGGCATGAGAGATCTGTGCCCGCAATAAAAGTTTTTTCCCCCAATGCCTAAAATAGATGCAAAGATATATTTGTAATGATACACAGCTCTGCTCTCCTCCAAGTGTGACACCCTTGTAAAACCAGGTAGTCACAAACAGTTTACATCCTCCTTGTCACCACCAAAACCCACACTTAGGCATAACACACAGCCATTAAACCCTAGCCACCCCCTCATGATAATAGGGACACACCAGTGGGCGGGATCAAGTGGATGAGAATGCCCACCTAGGGGTCCTGAGGTGTCAGAGGCGGGAACACGTCAGATGAGTAGAGAGTTGACAGTTGAAGTGTGGAGAGTTGACAGCAGTGTAGTCAGGGGGTCGTAGCCCTTGGACTCCCCGGCTAGGTGTCAAACAGTGAGCAGGGCAACAGGCGACAGAGATCCGGTCGCGGGAGACCTTAAGTGGACCAGGGCAGTGTTGTAGCTCGCCGGTACCGACAGTGGGAATCCGGTCCGGAGGCCGTGCACATTCGGGGTGCCTGGACCCTAGAGCATGGAAGGTTGCAAGCCCCTCTCCAATTGACCAGCTGGGGACAAGGCTCCAGACTTTGTCCCATTAACTGCCCAGATAGAGTGAAACGAAATCCCAAGGGTCAGCTTTTGTGGGCCACAGCTCCCAACACATACAGAACCAGGAGTGGACTTCTCCATTCCATACGAAGTCGTCCTAATGGATAGACAAACACAAAGTGCAGGAGGAAGTGATACCTGTTCATGAACCTGGGTGCGGGACCCGAATGCACCCACCTAATGCAGCCGGCCACTGGTAACTTATTTTACTACTCGACTTGTGTGAAGTTACTGAACTGTCCCCTGGTCCGTCCCGGCGAGCAACCTCCTGCAGCCATCACTCCCTGTGTCCCATCCTCGGGCCCCAGGACCACACCTCCCTTACCCGTGGAGGGGATCCAACCTTGCTGCCCCGCTCCATCAGTCCCGGGCGCTCCATCACCAGCAGCGGCGGTGCCACCATCCCTCACCGCAACCCATGGGTGGCGTCACAGGCACAACAGCTCCCCTGTAAATATCCCCTTTCTGACGGTTGTGAGGACGGGCGGTCGTGAGAGCCTGGGACTGGTCACCACTCAAGCCGCAGCAGCGAACCTGGATCCGAGCAGGCCCCCGAGAGAGAGAAGCGGCAGCGACCCCCGCCCGCAACACAAGCACTTGTAACCACACTAGGTGCTGGCCGTGAGATCTCAATGTGACCTGGTTAAACAAGTCAGTCATACTATATAAGGCCCTCATCACATGTCAGTGATTCTGGTACATACGTTGCAGTTTTTATGCATACCAGAATCATTGACATACGCAGACCAATTAAAATGAATGGGTCTGCGCACACATCAGGGATTTCTCACTGACGCATGTCCGTGTGTTCTGCACAGAGACAAGTCCATTTTTTTCTCGCATCACTGATGGTCCATTGGCCAAACTATGGTGTGATCCATGAACCACATACCAGAAAAATCACGACCATTTAAAATAAAAAGCTTTTTAAACTCACCTGTCTCCAGCGACGCTGTCTTCATCCGCTGCTGTCTCCTGCTTCCAGGCCAGCTAATTATGCTTATGAATATGCACTGCACAGCCAACCCGCAAGTAGCTGCAAAGGGGAAACAGAAGTGACCGGACACAGCATCTCAGGAGACTTCAGCACCACGGACAGCAGCGGCATGGACAAGTGAGTATAACTGCCTTATCTCCGTGTACTATCACGGATAGCACACAGAGAACATATGTGTGAACAAATCATGACACATGTAGGGACATGTTTAAACTTTATCACGGCAGTGAAAAACATGTGTGTTTTTCACTGACGTGTGAACGGGGCCTTACAGACAGAAAGCCAAATCTTTGCTCTTCTGGGGACATTTTATTTTTTTATTCCTTTCATAACACTAACTGCTTATGACTGGTCGATGTCACTCGAGGTAAAACTTACACCCCAAGAGAAAAACGTCAGAGAATTCCCCCTTGGTTGTAGTGAACATTATTATGTATATAATTACAAGTCAGTATCTCCATAACAGATGAGAAATAAAAATGTTTTATTCAGATTTTCAGCTACTTTACCATGATGTGGTCAGTTCGGCAAGTAAAATATTGTGCAAGGTTCTCTTTAACCTTCTAAAATGCACAAACAAGATCATCAATGTGCAATAATAAAAAAGTATTACAACTAAGCTTCACAATAAAGTATACTTAATCACTTCAAGCAACCCACGGAACAGTTCAGCGTCTTTCTTAAATTCAATCTAACCAAGTGGAAAAGTAACTTCTGGATGTGAGTCACATTTGCTGTCAGTTAAAGCAAGAATTAAATCTCTGCCATTGCTTAATTTCTGAAATACAGCCCCTAATTTAGCATTGAAAATGAGTGCACTAAAAAGAAAATGTTGCCATTTGCAGAATATTAACAACATTGTGCCGGGAGAGCAAAATCCAAAACAGGGTTCATTAGCTGTTCAGAACGACTCGTTAGCACTTCTAAAATCTCAAGGTAATAAATTATTACTGGAACCAATTCAGTCAGAGGCATTCTGTTTATTAAGGATGAAAAGCCTGAAGGTCTCACCACTATTTTGGTTTCCAATCCTTTCTTTTTTTTTATAACAAGACATATTTCATACCAGGAAAAAACGAGCGATGATGACATTGAAATGCCTGAATATTTCTCTTTCCTTCCTATTTGAAGTACTCCTCCTAAACACACAGCATATGTTTTCTGAAATCGCTCAAACTGATCCGTTCTCTTTGGAGTTCCCACTGTCTCCCCTACTAATTGGATGTTTACATTTGTTCTTCCACATTCGAGTGAAAACTGCAGACAGGTGTTTAAAATTTTAGATGGAGAAGACTTTCAACCGTTTTGCAAAACATAATTTAAAATCATCCATAAAAGATTAAAAAAAAGTTTGAATTTGAAGACACAACATAAAGCTCATCAGGCAGAACCGAGGCATATGTTGGTCACACTGGTCTGTGAATGCTAAAACTACAAGAGCAACCTGCAATGAATTCCCATACTGTCTACTGTTGTCAAAGTGATCCGGAGGGGGTTGTCTACTGTCGTCCAAGTGGACCGGAGGGGGTTGTCTACTGTTGTCCATGTGGACCGGAGGGGGTTGTCTACTGTTGTCCATGTGGACCGGAGGGGGTTGTCTACTGTTGTCCATGTGGACCGGAGGGGTAGTCTACTTTTGAAAATATTGAGGCCTGGTAATGTTTTAAAGCAAGGGTAATGGAACTTTTCAAGTTTTCATAAAGGTCTCTTAGGACACAGAGTATTTTACTTTTTTCCAAAATCAGTTTGTACTTCAAAGATACCTTTCTCACTATTTTTTTTTATTTTATTTAGGGTGGACATATGCAACTGTATTCTATATATTTTGTAATACTGATATGTTACCATATTTCTGTTAGTTTGGTTACATACTTGCATAAGCACTGCCTTTTTTCCTTCCTCTCCTCTGCTCTTTGCAGGTCTGTTAGTCTTGTTTAAAGGGTGTGTTTAACCCCAAAAATCAAAAGTTAAAATGAACACATGTTTAGCCCCTATAAAAATCATAGGTTTGCTGTATAAATCTGTGCAATCACTGGGCAAAAAAATGCTTTTAATTCTCTTATGCTGATTGTGATGACTGAATAACCTTTGGGGAGACCGGGCATCATCATTGCAAAGTTCAACCATTTGAGTATGGATACCCTGGTCTGCCTTCATGGGGATAGACAGTGGTGATGTAAGAGGATGGCTGGAAGAAGATACTCAGATTTAGTGCCCAAAGGAATTTGTGCACTAACATCATCTGTCGGATTACCAGGGTCACCAGGAACCAAACTGTCAGGAGTGGGATTCCTTCAGGGAAGAGTTAGTAAGAGATATCAAATCAGGTGACTACTGTGGTACAGTTACCAAATAAGTATAAAAGGGCTGGCTGTGGGAAGATAGATATGGCATTAGGAATATCAGGGGAAGGAATGTGTGCACAGAAGTGCAGACCCGTGTTATGGGAAAGGAATCTTCAGGAAGCACACTGAGCCTAGAGGAACCCAAAGCCTACATACCACTGCCAGAGGAACCCGAAAACCGCATACTGTCACCAGAGGAACCTGACTACTGAATATCTTAGCCAGAGGAACTCAAAGACCGAACACTGAATACTATTACCAGAAGAGGATCGATCTATGTTGTCAAACACTGAAGATTGGGCATAGAGAATCACAGACTGAGACATGGATATTTGTTTCAAGGCAGCATCCAAGTGAGGCAAGCAGTTACTTCTCACCTTGTGTTCCATACAGAGAGAGAATAGCTTATTAATAAAGTTAACTGTTTGTGTAGCACATTGCAACGCAACTATGAAATGTCTACTGAACCACCAACATAAATGGGTCTATGAAAGCTAGCGTTTCTTTGTTTATTGCATAATTGTGTCTCTAGTAGGGTGACTCTGGCACTCTCCTGATGGAAGGACTGGGGTTGCGTTTTTGATAAGTAAGTTTATTTGAAATTATCATCAGTGCTTACTCATACTGGATTAGTTGAGTGTAACTGTGAAACGTGCCAACTGTCATTTAATTTTTTTTGCTTTATATCTCTTCTTTGCCTGTTCTTTACACAACCCTCCTCCATCTCCCTGTTCCCATCTAATAAAACCTGGTTAAGTCACCACTGAGTCATCCTTACTGATTGTTGCATTCCTGGCCTCTCTGTTGCACTGGCTCACATATTACACATTGTAAAAGAGTGGTTACACCAGAGAGATTAAAGCTGTGTGCAGACGCACTCCATTCTAGGAAATTTGACTGTGAGTTAGGCCAGCATCAGTTTTCTCCTGATACAGCACTGGTTCTTGGCAATCTAACACTCTCTATACCCAGAGTGAGGCAAAGGTATGAAAATTCCGGGGCAGAACAGTTCACTGAAGCTTATGAACCATGTCAAAAGTACACTCAGTGCTCTAATTAAAATTACAGAGAATTTGTAGTCAGGTTTTTGCTATGTAATCTGAGAGCATCATGATGCAAGGGCACAGAGCCTGATTCTAGCATAGTATCACTTACTGGTCTGTGTGCTGTCATTTTGATAACATTACAACACCTCTGATTAGCAGCTTTCTGTGCACATTATACATTAGCATAAAGATGCTAATCAGTGGTGGAGGTACCAACACGCAACACAGTAAGTAACATGTCACTGCCCCTAAATCAAAAAGAGGGTTTCCTTTTGCACAACAGAGGGAACTATTTATACAGTAAATGTATGATTGCTAAAGGGGCTACATCAAATAAAAATAATTGTATGCTTAATTCATGCAGTCAGAATTTTCTACATGTGAAAATACATTTAAGTTTCATGTGCATCGATAGCAAGCTATTAAAAATGTGCGAATAGGAACTATTTGTGTTCGGATTATTCATAATGAATCCCTAAGTACTATTCCGGTACTTGTCACAAATAACAAACCTAATACAAGTCAATGAAGACCCTAGCATATTTCTTGTCATGATGAATACCGGAATAGTACTGAGTATTCTGTAAACATAATCCGAACACGAACAGTTACTATTCGCCTATCACTACAAGCTATACAAAGCACCACTGCTCACTCCATTTTAACCATTAATGGACTAGGTTTCGCTATTTTAGTGGACTAAACATTCTCCAACCATTCTAATCAACTTTATAGGGAAAGTTAGAACATCACATGTGAGGAAAAGCTTTGAAGGAAAGTACTAAAACAGATTTGTAAAATTAATTTGAAGCTAATTTTATTATATTATACATTGTCTTAAATGAGACAAAGTGTAATTGTCTAGTATATTTGAAAAGAGAATTTATAGGGATGATCGAATACCTCAAATATTCGGCTTCGCGAATATCCGACGAATAGGTCGCCACTATGCGAATATTCGATGCGCAATGTAAGTCTATGGGAAGCATGTATAGTTCCGAATAGTTGTTATTCGGAGTTTCCCATATACTTACATTGCGCATTGAATATTCGCGAATAGTTGAATAGCGGAGACCTATTCGGAAAATATTTGTGAAGCCGAATATTTGAGGTATTCAATCATCCCTATTTATAGGATTAAACAGTTTTTCCAATAACAAACTCTTAAAAACTCATTCTTGGAGATCTCCAGTCTTAACTTACTAGAGTAAATGTTCCAAATTCATTAAGAAGTATGCTTCTCTTAATGAATTTGGCACATCTTTTAGCTGTTGTGCTTCACCTCAAAAGGTCTACCCAGTCATTTTTGTCACATGTTTGTGTGGCGCCCCTGACCTGGTCATGCACCACTGAGTACTGCACCCATGCTGGGTCAGTACAACACAGGTAATCCCAGAGGCTGACTAGGGTGTGGACACACGGAACACTTAGGCTATGTCCGCACGTTGCTTTTTACCTGCTTTTTTGCTGCTTTTTCAACTGCAGCGTTTAATGCCAAAATGGTTGTGTTCTGCTTTTCAAGCAAAGTCTATGGGAATTTGGGTTTCTTGTCCGCACTTTGCAGTTCAAACTGCAGCCTTTTTGTTGCAGAACTTTGGTCAAAAACTCAGCTTTGCAGTGCAAAACCCAAATGGCAAAAACCATTCGTGGCTGCTGGCAGGGGAGAAGGGCTACTGTTCAGTGCTGCCTGAAATCCAACTGGCGTAGAGATGGCTGAGTAAGGGGACTGTCAGTAAACCCAGCCCGCACAGGGTTACAGGTCCCCAGAGCAGGGGCCCATTCAGTTGGCCTGCCAAACCTGCTGGTGAGGGCACTTTATGCGCCTCACCAAACTACACAGAGTCCGCAGCTACAGCAGCAACGAGGGGCCCATAAGTGACAGACGGCAAGCAGGCAGAATTACTTGGTCCACACTGCCCGCAAACGGGCCAGAAAGGGGAGAACGGCGTATGCGACTTCCCGGGGTGATCCCAGCAAGACTTTAGGTTGAGGTCACCTCAAAACAAGAAGGGCTAGGAAGGCGAGTCAGCAGTCACCCCTATGTCAGCCGAAGGGATATCTGGTTCCACCTGGTCCACCATAGCATTGCCCGGGTTAACTCACCCCTGCCACCTGAAAGTGAGTAAAAACCCTGAAAGACATTGCTGCTTGTGTGTGAGTTCTTCTGCAACCTGTGGTACTACACACTTACACTGGGCCTTGGGGCCAGCCTCACTCTCAGGAGGCTACAACATCTGACTGCATCTAACATCAGCCCCAGGCGTCCCCTAAACTGCAGTGGAGGTCACCCCCTGACCGCAAATACCGAGAGTGGCGTCACGAATTCCCCATTGAAGTTAACCTACCTGTGACGAGAAGATTTCCAAGCCCGTGGAAACCCTGCGGCGACCTGCACCTGAAGGTAATCCGGGCTCCACATCTCTCTGTCATCAATTATGCCATCTTTGTGGCGTAAATTATGAAGAAATTGCTGCCTCCTTTAAATAAACTTCCATTCACTTTCTAAAAGTAGCCAGAGCTGGTTGGGATTGGTGTAAAAGCACCAAAGATTAAATTCTGGCAAAAAGAGTTTAAGGCCCTGTGTCTATGGTAGAAAATACATGTGGATTTTGTTGCGGAAAACCTGCAGATTTTCTAGATTTTCCAGATAAAATTTGGGCAAGTACAGAGACTCCCCATGTTATCCTATGGGATTTGGGGAGTACTGTATCAATGTTGCGGATTTTGCACCTGTGGAAAATGCTGCGGATTTCCCGCAGTCGCAAAGAACTGCATATCAATTATTCCTGCGGATTTTCCTGTGGATTTCCATGCCTTTCTACTATGGAGATACGTGGGGGAAATCCGCAGGCAAAAACGCTCGAATTCCGCATGTTTTCCGCAAAAATTCAGCATGAAATCCGCAGCAATGGACAGCTGCGGATTCCAGGGTGCGGCTGCGTTAACCTGCGGAAATACCTGCAGAAAATTCTGCAGGTATTTTCTCCCGTGGGCACAGGGCCTAATTGGGGTTTATTTGTCTCAATTAATTAAATTTGGTTATTGTAGCAATACAGTTGTGTCCACCCTTGCCGTTTCATGAATTTCATTAAAGGATTTCTCCAGGACTATTTTATTTTTTTATTATGGGCTTAAGAACTTACAGGCAGGTACTTGCTAACTACTTGCTTGTTCTGCCAGGCTCTAATCTCTGCCAGCACAGGGCAGCTACAGACTGCTCCTTCCAGTGATTGTGAATCTTCCGCTGACATCACATTGACAGAGCAGCTGCTTCTCTTCTGCTCTGCTATGTTGAAGGGGTGTGACTATCAATGTCACTGATTGACAACCAGCTCCCTGTTGCCTAACTGTGGGGAGCAGGCTGCCAATCAGCATGACGTCTGCAGAATCGCTGTCAGTAGTGGTCTGTAAGCTTTCTGAGATGGTGCTGGGAAGAACCAACACATAGTTAACATCTGCCTGTCTGTCAGTTTTTAGGCCCATAGTAAACAAATACAATAGTTCAAGATAATCCCTTTTACAGACTTCAGTTTCTCAACTATGAAAATTGAATACATCATCGTAATATGTTAGCAAAACACTATGGCCCCAATTCATCAAGACTGCAATTTTGCATTGCTGTCTTGATGATTTGTGCAAACAACATAACCTAGGACCCAAGGAATGTAAAATAAATCTCATATGTTAAAATAGAATATTTTCTTTTGATCAAACTACAAAACCTAAAGAATGTTAACAACTTGAGACATGGACAAATAAAAAGAAAGTAAGGCACAGGGATCAGGAGTGCAACATCTGTTGAATAGTCCAAGAGATGGTAATAATAGTAAAGAATAAACAAAACAAAAATATATAAATTTGGACTATTCAACACCTGTTGCACTCCTGATCCCCGTGCTTTACTTCCTTTTCATTTGTCCATGTCTCAAGATTTTAAGATTCTTTTGGTTTTGTAGTTGCATCAAAATAAAATATTCTATTGTACATTCTTTGGGTCCTAGGTTATGTTGTTTTATTATAGTTTTTTTTTTCTAAGGACCGGCTTACTATTTTATTGGTATTTTTTTCTATTTCCTTCTGTTTATAGGGTTATATTAATGAAGCGCTCGGTGAGGTAACATACGCCAAATTCAATATGAGACATGTGCCACTTAATTATTGTGAAGCATCCTTCAGCTGTCGTGTGTCAGCGCAAGAATTGTATGCCAGTCAGGGGTTGGCAGAAACTTCTATCTTACTTTTCATCATTTTTATGGCATAAATTATGATGAATTTGACGAGAGCTATCCTCCCAGCCGAGCTTTGCCAACTTTTCAAAAAGTTTGTAAAGGTGGTGGAGATTGGCTTAAAGAGGTATTTCACTCCTTGTCATTACTGGCCACATTGATATTCTGTTGAGAAACAAGGTTTCTCTCAAATACCTTGTGTTGCCCATAGTGCCTGTGAGCAGTACTAATGCGGTCCACTGATCTCCTTCGCATGACCCCTGGGTTCTATGACCTTTGATGTCCGGTGATATC
Organism: Anomaloglossus baeobatrachus; assembly: GCF_048569485.1. Taxonomy (NCBI): domain Eukaryota; kingdom Metazoa; phylum Chordata; class Amphibia; order Anura; family Aromobatidae; genus Anomaloglossus; species Anomaloglossus baeobatrachus. The sequence goes on along the minus strand of NC_134355.1, from coordinate 303,189,763 downwards.
ATGTCAACTTCCTGTTGACCTGACATCACCGCGACCGCCCCCAGTCTTCATAAGTGACTGGACTGTGGGTGGAGTTTCATCATTCGTCACAGTCCAGCTGGGCTGTGACACTGGACTATGACCAGCGGTGAAATGCCGCCCACAGTCCAGTCACTCACGGAGACTCAGTTGACATGACATCACCGGACATCAGAGGTCATGGAACCCGGGGGTCATTTGAAGGGCATGAGTGTACCACAATAGTACCACTGACAAGCACTATTGGCAACACAAGGTATTTGAGAGAAACCTTGTTTCTCAACATAATAAATATGTGGCCAGTAATGAAAAGGTGTGAACCTCCTCTTTAAAAACTCATAGTCCCTTTAGACTATAATGACAATTCAAGCAGTTTTACACCAGAAAACAGATCTGTTTAATGACTTGATCCCTAAATGGTAAACAGACTGCCACTTGACATGTTAGGTGGACATTTAAAGATGGCAGGGACACCATAACAAGTAGCAGAAATAGGTAAAAACAGGAACTTTTTTTTCTTTCTTATTATTCTACTTGTAAAATGCTATTGTTCATGAGACAATAGATCATGGATCATTTGCTGGACAACCCTTTTAAAGAACTTTATACTGTGTAAAGTATGTATAATAGTGATGCTTTCATTCTCACTCTGACTACTAAACATTTCTTTTGAAAACCAACATAGACGCTCATTAATTAATCGGATTGTATGACCGTATAGACCCTCTGCTCGTACATTCATCAATTCAAGCATATTTAGTCTTATGCACTATAAGCTTATTAAGATGTGCACACTCCCATATTATGTGCGCCGTTCATTTAGTAATATGTGGCACAATGCTATTATATTCGGTTGCTTCTTCCCAGCTAATAGCAAAACAAGAACTCAGTTTCATCATCTATGATCGATCCCAGGGAACTTCTGATGTAATATTTCAAGAACTTAACCAGCTCATAGCTATAAACAAAAGCAACAAAATGTTAAACATAGTAATCAGATAATAATGTACCTCATTTTATTAATGGCCCTCAGACAAATAAAATTCCAGTATATGCAAGGAAATCAAACAATCTGGATGAAGAAATGCTTAGCTCTATTCAACACTTCCATGGGGTGGTAGTGCCACCTATTGGTCAAACTTAGTAAGTATTAGTACAATTGCATGACAAAAAAAATGAATAGAATTTTTTAGAGCATGACTTTTCTGAGGCGGTAAAAATATGATTTACAGAAAATGTGCAGAGGACTTGGTTTTGTATAGCAGTTGTATCTTAGAACAGATCATGTATATTACAGCTAAGGCTGAGGCCACACGGGGACTACTGCGATCCCCTTGCATGAGACTCGGCTCGTGCTGGCAGTACAGCAGAGCCGAGTGTCATGCTTGTGTCCTTGCAACTGAGGTCCGTTCGTGCGAGCAGACCTCAGCTGCAGGGGGCGGGCCGGCACTCAGGAGGGGAGGGAGGGATTTCTCTCCCTCTCGCCTGTGTAGCCGGCTATAGACATTCTCGCTCTGCACGCACGGTACACCGATGTACCGCGAGTGCAGTGCGATTTTTCTCTCGCCCCATTCACTTGAATGGGTGCGAGAGAAAGAGTCTCGGATTACAATCGCAGCATGCTGCGATTGTTTTCTCGGTCCGATTAGGGCTGAGAAAATAATCGCTCATGTGAGCTGTCACACAGGCTAGAATTGGTCCGAGTGGAATGCGATGTTTTATCGCACTCCACTCGCACCGATTTTCTCGCCGTGTGGCTTAGGCCTAAATGTTCCAATGCTGGTAATGTGGCTCGCGTGGTTGCACTTTCTCATGCTACAGAAATAAGGGGGTTGTGGATATGTGTGTGAGATGTTGTTATTAGCATGCACACCTTCACATTTAGGCCAGCCACTCTCTGAACGGCATTCGACTAGTGATGAGCGAGCGGGCTCAACACTGCTCATTACTCAATCGAGCATCGGGGTTCTTCAGATTGTATCAAGTACTGAGTATAATGGCAATGGGAAACTTGAGCATTTTTAAACTCTGATACTGAATGCTCAATCGAGTAATGAGCAGTGGCTAGCATGATCATACATCAATTACAGTGGAGCCTTACTCCCCAGGATGAAGAAGCCAGATAAGTGGGTAAAACAAAACACTTTTTACTTGACAATCAAGTACACAGGGCAATAGGCATTATACTTGTGTATGTTAGAGAGTCACATTCATCACATTTACAGGCGATGTTACATTCCTTGTGAACTCTATACAGGGAAAACAAATAATGTGATCCTTCATTTTCTCGACACAGGATCACATGGGTCATTATGTTGTGTTGTGAACCCTGCAAGTGTGGGGCCCCGAGGTTCGATGTCGGTGCAGCGGTGCATTACCTTCAGGGACTCCACGCGGCTGGATCTTGTCACAGGTAGGAAATCCTCTATTTTGATTGTCGTGACGCCACTCTCAGAATTGCGGTCAGTGGAGACCGCCACTGCAGGTTAGGGGGTGCCTGGGGCTGATAGTAGGTGCAGTCAGTTGTAATAGCCTCCTGAGAGTGAGGCATGCCCCAGGGTCCCGTGTAGGTGTGTGGAACTACAAGTCGCAGAATGACTCACACGCACAAGCAGGATGTCTTTCAGGGGTTTTTACTCACTGATGGTGGCAGGGTGAGTAACCCGGGCGTAGCTGGGATGAACCAGGCTGGAACCAGGTGTCCTTCAGGCTGACTGGTGAGGGTGGCTACCAACTTGCCTTCCTTAGCCCGTTGTGTTTTGGGGTAACCCCTGCTTGAAGCCCTGCTGGGGTCGCCCAGGGAAGTTGCTGGTGCCTCTCTCCCCTTCTTTTTGGCCCGTTTGCTTGTAGCCTGGACCAGGTCACTCCGGCTGCTTGCCTCCTGTGAGCTATGGGCCCTCCCTTTGGCTACGTGGCTGCGGACTCTGTGGTGTTGTCTTGGGGGTGTAAAGTGCCCCCTCATGCAGGTTTGGCAAAGGACAGGTGGATCTATCCCTGCACCGGGACCTGTTACCCGTTTGGGCCTGGTATCTCCCTGACAGTCTCCTTACTCTCCACTCCGTTGCTCTCTCTTTAGTCGTGGGTGGATTTCGGGCAGCACTACCAGGTGACCGATCTCCCCCGTCGGTAGTCACTGCGCGTACGTTTGTCAGAATTGTGTAGAGCTACAGGGTCTGCTTCTGCCCTCCCTGAACTTCACCACTCAACTGTCTTCGGCTCACTCTTCCCTCCTCTCCTGTTCTTGCCTACGTCACCTAGCAACCAGGCTCTCTACCACACCCCTCGAGTGGAGATGGAGGCTTCGCCCCCTCCTGGGATCCCCAGGGGTCCTCTCAAAGGTAAATGTGTGAGACCTGATCACTATGCGCCTGTGTAGTCACACCTCGGTCAGCCTTCTGGATTACCTGTTTTGTACTGTCCCCAGCATGGGTGCAGTACTCAGTGGTGCCTGACCAGGTCAGGGGCGCCACACAAGCACATAACTGACTGATCCCTGACAAGGGCCGCTCCATGAGTTCCTACCCTCTTCACATGTCCACAGCTGGGTAGATTATTTTCCTTCGGAAGGTCCTCACGTCTGTCTGACACTAGACTCCCTTCCCTTCCAAGTCATGCTCTAGCAGGTTTCACCCACTTGCCTGTGTCTATGCCTCCACTATTGGATTATTTTTGCTGATCTTGCTCCCTTGTAGTTGTCTGCTCTCTAAAGGTTTCCACAACACAGAAGCTAACTGGGAAGGCCTTCTCTTTCTCTGCACTCTAGCCCCTATCACAGTGGGCTTATTCCAACAGTTAACTGTCTTTGACCCTGTGGTCTGTTGCTGGTCAGAATTAACCTTTCACCCAGTTCTATGCAAACATTTACCTTTCCAACACTGTGATGCTTTACACCTTAGCCTACTCCACATAAATTACATTATCAACATTGCTATATCCAGGACTGTATTTGGTATTCATGTTACCCTTGAGAGAAAAGAGTCAGTTTCAGTCTAAGTTGCAGTCTAAGTAGGAGTTGGAGTTGAGAGGGGAAGGTCAAGTTCAAGTGAAGTCTAAGAGCAAAGGCGTCGGGGTTGGAGCCCCGGCGTTCTGGCTAGGTGGCAGACAGTGGTCTGTGTCTGACAGGAGACGGGAAGACGGCTGCCGGAGATCCGAGGTGGACTGGGACAGGGTAGGAGCCCGCCGGTACCGACACCGGAGAACTGGCCCGGAAACCGTGCACAGAGGGGGTACTTGGACTCTGAAGCCAGGACCGGAACCAACGGCCTCGCTAATTAACCAATTGAGGACAGGATTATAGGTCCTGTCCCAACCAAAGTCCCAAAAGCACATAACAGCCCACCGCGGGGAATAGGGCATCCACCAGGGCCAGGTAGATCCCAAGGGCCAGCGGCAGCGGGCAAGGCTCCCAATAGAAGTAACGGGAGCGGGCTCCCGTGTTCCATACCGGGAAGTACACAAGAAACAAAAGTAGGGCAGAGGAAAGTGACACAGACCATCACCTCGGGTGAGGGACCAGAGTGCACCCGGCTGCGGAGCTCCAGCCACCGACACCTTGGTTTACCACGGACTTGTGTGATCTCTTCAATAGTGAGTACACCAATATTCCCTGGTCCGTCCGGGCGTGCAAGCCCCTGCAATCACCATCCTCAGCACAGAGACACTGGGCCCTGGGGCATCTATCCCTACCCACGGAGGGTTAACAACAGCTAGCTGCCATCCCAACACCCCGGGTGCTCCCCAATAGCAGCGGTGGTACCCTATTTTACCACACACCGTGGGTGACGTTACGGACTGTATACAAAATCCCCACATACCAACATCCCCCCTTTTATTTTGAAGTGTCTGCGAGACCCCAGGGTCCGGAGACCCCTCGAGCCACACTGCAGATTTGGATCTGAGCAGCCAGGCTGCTGGCATGGGGGCGGTTGTTACGGGGGGCTGTCTGATAATAACCGAAAGGAGTATCAGACAGTCAGGGTCCACCGTGCAAAGACTTTGCTGCAGACTATGGCAGAGTGCAATACCTCTGTTAACTCACAGAAGGATATAATAAGTAAGTAAAGCAATTCCTCCCTTACTTGGAGGGTGTGTGGAATGATCTCTGTTAATAAACACAGAGACAAAGGCAATGTGTGCGAAATGGCACCTACCTAGGTCCGCTCTTCTAGTGGTGCAAAAGAGACGAACAGCAGCGTAAGCCGCACAAAGCTCCTACCTGCGTTCGCTCCACTAGTGTGCGAGGACACGAACCACTAAATATGGCACCTGCCTAGGTCCGCTCTTCTAGTGGTGCAAAAGAGACGAACAGCAGCGTAAGCCGCACAAAGCTCCTACCTCTGTTCGCTCCCCTAGTGTGCGAGGATACGAACAACTGCCAGACGCAGTATAAGGAACGTTACCCTAGCGGCAACGTCCACCTACGAGTAGAATCACAAGGCCCAGCCAGACCATGTGCCTCAGGCACCTGCCTATGTCCGCTCCCCTAAGAGGTAAGGATACGGACAGCAGCCGAAGCTGTAAGGTATAAGAACGCTACCCTGCCGGTAGCGCTCACCTAGCATAGACAGAGGAATGCCTAGAGGAACGCGCACAGAGCGTCTACTCATATGCATGAACCAAGAGGACTGAGCACCATGCGGCGTGTGTCAGGGTCTTATATAGACTCTGTGCCCCATCCAAGATGGAGGACACCAGAGCCAATCCGCTGCCAGAACGACAGGAGTGACGTCATGCTGGCCTATCACCGAGCAAGACGTCACAAGCACATGACCAGCGACCAATCGGCATAGAAGGTGTCAGAGACATGTGACCTCGTGTCAGCGATGATGTCACCCGCACATGTGCAATGGCTCCAAGATTGGACTTAGTCTCCAGCGCTCGCACATGTGCAGTAGCAAGAAATCTGGACTTAGTCTCCAGCGCTCGCACATGTGCAGTAGCAAGAAATCTGGACATAGTCTCCAGTGCTCGCAGCAACCGTAACAGTACCTCCCCCTCAAGGGCCCCCCTCCCGGCGACGCAGGTAATCGGCAACTAAGTCGGGAGCATGGACAGCCTCCTCAGGCTCCCAAGAGCGATGTTCCGGGCCATAGCCCTCCCAATCTATCAAGAAGAACCTGCGCCCTCTAACCATCTTAGAACCTACTATGGCTCGTACCTCATAGCTAGAGCGAGAGGAATCAGAGGCAGGAGAGTGCACTTCACGAGCGTGAGGTAAAATAGCCGGCTTTAGCAGTGAGACATGGAATTTGTCATGAATCCTAAGATGGACAGGTAACTTCAATTGATAGACTACAGGATTTACCTGTCGAAGAACCTCATAAGGACCCAGGAAGCGAGGAGCAAATTTGACAGAGCTCACTCTAAGTCTCACGTGTTTTGCAGAGAGCCACACAAAGTCCCCTGGAGAAAAGACAGGAGCCGGGCGACGAAACCGATCGGACACCGTCTTCATACGGTCCTTAGCTGCTTGGATCGACTCTTGAGTCCGATCCCAAACCTCTCTGGCATTAGTTGCCCAGTCGGCCACAAGAGGAGGAGGTGCAGCAGCGGGAAACTGTACCGGTACCCTAGGGTGTTGCCCATTATTGAGTACGAACGGTGTCTGCCCAGTGGCCTCAGCCAGCGAATTGTTAAGGGCAAATTCTGCCCAGGGTAGGAGGGAGGACCAGTTATCGTGGTTCTCAGCAACAAAGTGTCGAAGGTATATAATCATAGATTGATTGGTACGTTCAACCAAACCATTAGTCTCCGGATGGTATGCCGAAGAGAGATTCAACTCAATTTGCAGAAGGCTACAAAGATCTCGCCAGAAACGGGAAGTAAATTGCGGGCCTCTATCACAAATGATACGATCTGGCATCCCGTGAAGCCTAAAGACATGCTTGAGGAATAGTTTGGCTAGTACCCTGGAAGATGGGATTCTCGATAACGGTACGAGATGAACCATCCGGGAGAAATGGTCCGTAATGACCCACACAAATCTATGTCCCTGTGAACATGGAAGATCACCCACAAAGTCCATGCCTACCACCTCCCATGGTCTATCTGGCACTGGTAAAGGATGCAAGAGCCCAGCCGGTCTCTGCCGTAATGGACGGTTGCGAGCACACGAGTAGCAGGAACCGACATATCTCTTGACGTGGCTGGCTAAGTGTGGCCACCAATACCACCTCTCCAGTAACTCTCGTGTCCGCCTAATACCAAAATGCCCACCCACCTTTGAGGTGTGGGCCCATGACAGTATATCATTCTGTCGATCAGGCGGAACAAAGGTCTTGCCCGGTGGGATTTGGTCTAACGTCACAGGGGAGAGCGTATGAAAAACCCTGGAGGGAAGGATAAGACGAGGTTCGTCAATCTCTTCCTGGGTAGAAAGCATAGAGCGAGACAGGGCGTCTGCCTTGTTATTCTTACTCCCAGACAGATAGTTGATGGAGAAGTGAAAGCGGGAGAAAAACAAGGACCAGCGGGCTTGGCGAGGATTCAGACGCTGAGCAGTTTGTAAGTACGTCAGATTCTTATGGTCTGTATAGACCTGGAAAGGATGTTTCGCTCCTTCCAGCAAGTGACGCCACTCCTCCAAGGCTAATCTCAAGGCAAGCAGTTCCCTATCCCCAATGGTATAGTTTCTCTCTGCTGGTGAAAAGGTTTTAGCAAAGAAGAAACACGGCCTTTTTCTACCTGCACCGTTCTTTTGATACAAGACCGCACCAGCACCCACTGAAGAGGCATCAACCTCTAAGAGGAAGGGCTTACTCTCATCGGGTCTTTGAAGAACGGGAGCAGTTGAAAAGTGTCTTTTTACTGCCTCAAAAGCCTGAGATGTCTCAGTAGACCAGGCTTTGGGATTAGCACCTTTCTTAGTCAAGGCCACCAAAGGGGCCACCAAAGTAGAAAAATGGGGTATGAACTGCCTGTAATAATTTATGAATCCTAAGAAGCGTTGCACCGCCTTCAAGGAATGAGGTTCGGACCATTGCAGGACAGCAGAGAGCTTCGCAGGATCCATAGCCAGACCCTCTTGTGAGATAATGTAACCCAAAAAAGGCAATGAGGATTGCTCGAATACACATTTCTCGAGTTTAGCAAACAATGAGTGCTCCCTTAAACGGGAAAGGACACGAACGACATCCTGACGATGAGTCTCCAGATCAGGAGAAAAAATCAGGATGTCGTCCAGATACACCACTACTGAGGATAACAGTAAATCCCTGAACACATCGTTTACGAAGTCCTGAAATACTGCGGGTGCATTACATAACCCAAAAGGCATGACGAGGTATTCATAGTGACCGTCTCGGGTGTTAAAAGCGGTCTTCCATTCGTCACCCTTTCGAATTCGTACCAAGTTATACGCACCCCGCAGATCCAACTTCGTAAAAACTTGAGCTCCTCTCAGTCTGTCAAAGAGCTCCGAAATTAAAGGTAATGGGTATTTGTTCTTTATTGTGATTGCGTTGAGACCCCGGTAATCTATGCAGGGACGCAAATCACCCTCTTTCTTCCGAACAAAGAAAAACCCAGCTCCCGCGGGAGAGACAGACTTACGAATGAACCCCTTCTCTAAACTCTCTCTTATATAAGTCGACATGGCCTCCGACTCAGGTATCGACAGGGGGTAAACCCTGCCTTTAGGTGGAACCGAACCTGGGATAAGGTCTATGGCACAGTCATACGGCCTATGGGGTGGAAGAACCTCAGCACCCTGTTTGGAGAACACGTCAGCGAAATCCAAATAGGGTGTAGGTATGGGAGAGAGATCAGTTGATGCAACCGCAACGACCTTAGGTGGTAAGGGAAGACATCGGGACTGACATTACGAACTCCAACTAATAATGCTGTCAGACTCCCAGTCAATGTGAGGAGCATGAGTCCGAAGCCATGGAAGACCCAGTAGGACGTCGTCTATACCCTCAGGCAAAACGAGAAAAGAAATCTCCTCTATGTGACCCTGAGACAGGGAAAGGCGCAAGGGAACTGTCCTCAATGTAATGGAGTCAGATAACATAGTTCCATTAACAACACGGACAGGAATAGGCGCCTCTAACATGATAGAGGGAATATTGTGTCCCTTTACAAATCCTGAGGACACAAAAATCCCGTCAGCTCCGGAATCCACAAAAGCCATAATAGGCCATGTATTCTCAGATAACGAGAGCTGACCTGGGATACAACACTTGGAGGGTGCAGAAGACGTCTCTAGTAACCCCCCTCTAATGGTTACTAGGCCAGGGAGTTTCCCTGACGACTAGGACACTTGTTGGCATAGTGCCCAGCCTGACGACATACGTAACATATAGGATGACCAGACTTGCGTAGTCTGGAGAACGTATGACCTAACTCCATAGGAGTGGGAGATGTTTCAGATGCTGAGGAAGATGGTAGTGGACCCTCAACAACTGGAATAGCCCGATGCTTAGGGCGTGAGGAAGAGACCTCGAGTCTACGTTCCTTATGGCGTACATCGATTCTCGTTGCTACTGTGATCAAGTCCTCCAGAGAAGCAGGGACCTCACGAGTAGCAAGAGCATCCTTGACATAGCCTGCCAACCCTCTCCAGAAGATAGGAATCAACACCTTCTCTGGCCAATCTAGTTCTGCCACCAGAGTTCTAAAAGCAATGGCATAAGAACTAGTGGATAACGAACCCTGAGATAGATCTAACAGTCTCAGGGCCGCATCATGGGTAACCTGCGGACCCATGAATACCGCCTTAAGAGCATCAAGAAAGTCTTGATGTCTCAGAGTAACCACATCAGAGCGCTCCCATAGGGGAGTCGCCCATTCTAAGGCTTTGTCCTGAAGTAAGGAGATGATAAAGCCTACTCTGGACCTCTCCGTAGAGAAGCGAGAAGAGTTGACCTCTAGGTGTATCTGACACTGACTAATGAAACCACGACATGATCTGGCATCGCCAGAATATCTGTTTGGCAGAGCAAGTCGAGGATCATGTGCAGATGTCACCATGGTCTGAGGTTTATCCTCTATACTCTTGAGCCGTGACTCAAGTACTTGTATGTAACGGTGTAACTGCTGATATTCTGCCATAACTGCCAGACCCTTGGCTCAGTCCTAATGTTACGGGGGGCTGTCTGATAATAACCGAAAGGAGTATCAGACAGTCAGGGTCCACCGTGCAAAGACTTTGCTGCAGACTATGGCAGAGTGCAATACCTCTGTTAACTCACAGAAGGATATAATAAGTAAGTAAAGCAATTCCTCCCTTACTTGGAGGGTGTGTGGAATGATCTCTGTTAATAAACACAGAGACAAAGGCAATGTGTGCGAAATGGCACCTACCTAGGTCCGCTCTTCTAGTGGTGCAAAAGAGACGAACAGCAGCGTAAGCCGCACAAAGCTCCTACCTGCGTTCGCTCCACTAGTGTGCGAGGACACGAACCACTAAATATGGCACCTGCCTAGGTCCGCTCTTCTAGTGGTGCAAAAGAGACGAACAGCAGCGTAAGCCGCACAAAGCTCCTACCTCTGTTCGCTCCCCTAGTGTGCGAGGATACGAACAACTGCCAGACGCAGTATAAGGAACGTTACCCTAGCGGCAACGTCCACCTACGAGTAGAATCACAAGGCCCAGCCAGACCATGTGCCTCAGGCACCTGCCTATGTCCGCTCCCCTAAGAGGTAAGGATACGGACAGCAGCCGAAGCTGTAAGGTATAAGAACGCTACCCTGCCGGTAGCGCTCACCTAGCATAGACAGAGGAATGCCTAGAGGAACGCGCACAGAGCGTCTACTCATATGCATGAACCAAGAGGACTGAGCACCATGCGGCGTGTGTCAGGGTCTTATATAGACTCTGTGCCCCATCCAAGATGGAGGACACCAGAGCCAATCCGCTGCCAGAACGACAGGAGTGACGTCATGCTGGCCTATCACCGAGCAAGACGTCACAAGCACATGACCAGCGACCAATCGGCATAGAAGGTGTCAGAGACATGTGACCTCGTGTCAGCGATGATGTCACCCGCACATGTGCAATGGCTCCAAGATTGGACTTAGTCTCCAGCGCTCGCACATGTGCAGTAGCAAGAAATCTGGACTTAGTCTCCAGCGCTCGCACATGTGCAGTAGCAAGAAATCTGGACATAGTCTCCAGTGCTCGCAGCAACCGTAACAGCGGTACATACACACAACATCTATTTCAGATGGATCTGCTTTGTTACCCACCTGAAAAAGTGCTAAATAAACTCTAAAAAAGACTGGATGTATGCCCTGCAGTGTAAAAATGACCTGCTAATCATATATTCAGGCATTTGAGCTTCTTTTAACCATTTCAGGATTCTAAAGCTGTGAAGCGGTTACCTGACCATTCCTCAGTCAACTTCCACTTGTTAGCTGCTCACTAGTTTATTTAATCCAATTTAATTAAACAACAGTCCCCAAAAGATGTCAGGAAAGATGACTGAGAAAAGCAAAAACTTAGCTTTGGCACAAAAGACACCGGTGTGTCATGAAGCATCTTCTGCCTGAAAAGTCATGTCATTTGCATACATCTAAAAAATATTGTTTTCCCAAACCCTTTAGATAGTAGTTAATTCCTCCCATACAGAGACTGAAGGTGTCAGAATCCGCCAATATTGAAAGATTTGGCCCAGAGTCCAGTGTATTGCTGCCTCTGACTGATGATGTCTGGGGAGATAAGGGTCCAGCATGTCAGATTTAGGATTGGAGATCCTTATATTCTCTAAATGATAATCCTCCAGAGATGTATGGCAGTGGCTCTCTTATAGAGAACACAGGAGTCCTCGGCAAAGTGAAGAATCCTGTATATGAGAGAGTCCGGCAAGATAGCATCCGGCTGTCTATATCTATGGAGGCAACAGTTAAACACTTGTTCAGCTGACAAATATGGTCTAATGGCTGTATTTTCAGCCAGGCACAATGAACATATAATCATCAAGTATCATGTATAATAAATTAAAGATTACAACATCTAAATTGATTAATCACAACTACGACCAGTACATGAATAGAGTACCAAATCCATCATCAGTACAAAAATACATTACAATCACAATAAACAGTATATGAATATATCACAAGAAGCACAGTAGGTATATGATTACAACACCATAACAATCATCAATACAAAAATTCAGCCCAAGAACCACCTTCAGTACATGGCTGCATTACCAGTACAATCATCAGTACAGAAATGCAGCCTCAGAACCACCGTTAGTACATGCTGACATCACCAACCTTAGTACAACGATCACTTTCAATGTCAGGTTAGCTCCTAGCATATAAACTTGTAATGCACAAAACTGCAACTCCTAGAATGTCCTTAACAATATTAAGGAGATGATTGGAGTTGTTGTTATTATTACTACCATAGCCATCATCAAACTATGTACCATACAGGAACCACAGTACTGATTAGTTGCAGGTATCAGCAGGAATCTTCAGGAACCGTTCCCCACCCACTCCAGAATCAGGGTACTAGCACAACGAGGGGGATAGGACTTCCCACAACCGTCCAAAAAATCCTAAGCGTGAACCCTGAGAGCAAGCTAACCCGCAGGTGAGCGGGACCCGAAACACTTCAAGTGTAAGGGATCCACACGTAGGACACACAGTGCCAAGGGACAAGGCTTCAGGTCAACAGGCAACATAAAGAGGACACGGACCCAGCATGCCCGCCCAAGGACCACAGAGTGCTGAAGAGTTTGGTTTACCTTGTGTCAGCGTCAATGACTTTGGACTGTGTGAGTACACGTTACCCCCCTTGCACCCGACGGGTTCCCCACGCCATCCATCACCGGACCCCAGGACAACACTCCCCTGCCCACGAAGGGGTTAACAACTTCAGCTGCCACACACCAGCATCCCCGGGCTCCTCAAAACCGGCAGCGGTGGTCCCTCACATTACCGCACACCGTGGGTTGCGTCACGAACATTATCCCAAAACCACCAACAATTCTCCCCCTTAATTTCTGAGGGTGCCGCGTGACGCCACCTCGGATCCGGAGACCCCTCGAGCTACTGCAGATCTGGGTCCGAGCAGCCCGTCGGCTGTTGCGGGGGTGGCACAGCAGCTGCCCCCAGCATCTTCGGCTCAAGATCACTTACCTGCTCCCGGCTCTGGTGACTTTTCCTCAGCAGTGCTCTGCAGAGACGTTGGCAGTGTGATCAGGTAAGGAGGTAAGGTGAGGTAAGGCAAGGCGCAGACACGGAATTCTTGACCCTGGCACTGCATCTCGCGATCTGCCGCTATAGGCACCGGACCTCCACTGCCTAGTGGTAAATATGGCCCAGCAAACTGTTCCATATAAACCCATATGCTAAAATAATCATGGCCTAATGAGTTATGTCAGTGTGACGCCCTGGACTAGTCAGGTCGTCACAGGGTTCTACACAATCTTTATCTCCCCATGCGGGGCTCAACACACCCATGGTTCTGGGAACCTAACCTGCAGTACTGCCTACACCAGCATTCACAAATCCTAGATACACCTTGCACCACACCTGTCAGGCACACCAGTGGGCTGCTTAAGCTGGAATAGGGCAGTCAACCTAGGGGTCAGACAGAGTGGTGGGAGGGGGGAAGTTAACGAGGGAGGAAGTGCAGAGCAGAGCTGACAGGCAGAACAGAAGTAGGTCCCAGTGAGTGAGGAACTGGAAGTAGCAGCTCCCCAGAGTTCAGTGGTAGCCCTCAAGCTGTGAAGAGTGTGACACCCTGGACAAGCCGGGCAGTCACAGATAGAGCCCCGCACAATGCCAGTCCCCTCACTAGGTAACACCAGCCAACCACATAACACCCTAGTCACCTCGCTCAGGGCTGGATGAACACACCAGGGGGCGGAGCCAGGCAGTTGGCCACGCCCACCGAGGAGTTCAGAGAGCCAGAGGGAGGAAAAACACAGTTCGTGGAGGAGGTCAGGCTTATGTGACAGGCCTGTGACAGACTGACAGATGCCAGGGTTGGAGCCCGTGCAACTTTGGCTAGGAGGCATATGGAGGCCTCAATCTGCAGGAGCTGGGAAGACGGCTCGGTGGAACCGTGGTGGATCGGGACAGGGTAGGGGCCCCCCAGTACTGACCCAGGGAACCGACTCGGAAACTGGAGCACAAGAGGGGGTACTCAGACCCTGAAACGAGGTCTAGAAACTACTGGACTGAGTTAATTAACTGATTGCTGTCTGGACTGTAGGTCCTTTCCCACCCAAAGTCCCCTATTGAAGACAACAGCCCAACGAGGGGGATAAAAAGCCACCGCCAAGGCTCAGAGATCCCACGGGCCAGCGTCTGTGGGCAAAGGGGCTCTTCCGACATCCACAAGCCGGGTAGCGGACTCCTGACATTGCAGGCGCAGGTAGTCCAACAACACAAACAGGTGCAGGAGAAAGGCAAAGCCACCAACCGGGTAGGAGAACCTGACTGCAGCCGGCTGCGGGCACCGAAAACCATCATCTTGGTTTACCAGAGACTCGAGTGTTTCATTCTAATAGTGAGTACACCAGTGCCCTCCGGCTGCCCATCTCCCTGCACCGCCAAAACACCCCCAACGGGTCCCGGGGCCACCATCCCTGCCCACGGAGGGGTTAACAACTTGCTGCATACCATCTCCCCCGGGTGCCCCGTAACTGGAGCAGTGGTGTCCACCTTCACCACATCCTGTGGGTGGCGTCACAAACTTAAAACATGGCTCTGGCCATACACCTACGTCCCCAAACCGCCAACCTCTTTTTGGTTGGAGTGACCGCAGGACCCCCGGGTACGGAGACCCTCGAGCCACCCACTGAAGGTCCGGACCCGAGCGGCTTGGTTGCAGCCGAGCACGGGGCGGCACAAGAGCTCTGAGGAAGCTGGAAGCTGTAGGTCCCAGGGGTGAGGCAGACAAGGTCGCAGACGGTGGTCTGGACCTAGAGGAGTCAGACCCCCGGACGCAGGGGAGCCATATTGGGGAGCGGGGCCCGGAAACCTCCAAGCTGAAGGGCCACAAAGGACACTCTAAATTATGTGCCAGGAGGCAAAGTACGGACCACCAGGCAGTGCTGCAGGGGACAGAACCCAGACGAGCTCTCCCAAGAGGGCAGCGGCACCCAGAGACTTGGTTTACTCAGTTGTCAGCATCTGCTTTATTGCTGAGTGCCAGATTATCCCCTGCAACTAGTGAGCCTGCGCTCCCCCTGCACCCCATACCATCTTCCAGAGTCCTGGGGTAATCCTATACCCGTGGAGGGTCACGTCACCTAGCTGCCCCACTCCATCACACCGGGTACTCCCAACGGCAGCGGCGGTACTTCCAATTACTGTACACCACGGGTGGCGTCACAAACTATATATACCTCGCCTGTAAATACCCCCTTCTTCATTTGAGTGTGGCCCCTAGCCCCTGGGTCCGGAGACCCTCGAGCCACAAGTAATCATCATCCCCGGATCCGAGTGGTTCGATCCACTGCAGGGGCAGCACATCAGATTCTAGTTACATACAATTAGAGGAGGAGTAAACATGAAATACTATTGCTTTACAGAGACAAGTCATCCTTTTTTTTACTTTTATAAAGCTCAGTTGAATGCATCTGCATTGTCTTCATCAGTTTAAAGGAAGTGTAAATCCATTCATATAACATAATATCATGTGGTATTACTCATATAAGTGACAGGAATTACTGAACTGATATCTACCTTTCACAGCAGCGTTCTTCAACCACTGTCTGTAACCAACAGATCATGTTTTCTGAGCAATACTAAGCAAATCCGGAAAACATGATCTTTTAATGGCTCTAGAACACTGGAGTTGAGGAACACTGTTCCAGATTATAGTATATAGTTATTCACTTCCAGAATACAGTATAGTCTGATCTTCTAGTGTTAATTCTATTTTGAACACTAGATGGCAGCATATCACACAGGACATTGTATATCACCTTGTATTTTATTATGATTATTGTAGCTAATCATCGGTTCCGCATTCACAAAACTGTTACAGAACATTTACTTAATGTAGTGCTAGATGATTTCTATATTTTAAAAGTTACACCATGAAATTACCTTGACTCATGTCTCACTGGCATCATAAACACAGTTCAAAAAATTAACATGGCGGAAAATGATATCCTAATTTTACATCATACCATTACCAGGAAAGTGCCTTAGGCAGCACTGTACATGGAGCAGCATAAAAATTGATTTATGATAATTGTGACATGACAAAACCCCAACTTCTCAGGAACAATGAATTAGTAATGAGATGAATGTACTGTGCAGGAGGTGCAGGCAAGATTAATAGCAATCACACTTAATATATGAAGATGTAATCACAAGACAGACTTTTAGATACAAATGTTACTTTGATGTTATCATGTTACATGTTGTATTACTAAAGATGCATACTTTGTAATACATCTGTATGGCCATTGTCTATTCCAGAGATGGTAGAATTGACTGATATAAAAGTGTTTGACATTTTGGAGAATCTATAGTGCACTCCCAAATCTGCACTTTAATTCTTATCTGCTAAAGATATAAATTTGAAGGGTATAACCTAGAGGTCAGACTAAAATCAGGTGACTATCTTCAAACAAGCTAGCCAGGTAATTTCCATGACGAATCTGATCATGCTCAGCACTGATTGCTACTCCAGCATTACCTTGCTTCACACTCGATCGAGCATTTTGCAGTTCGAACGTGATGCTCGAGTCCTGCTCTGCATTAGACATGAGCGAACCAATCGCGGTTCGGCTCGAGTTCGGTTCGCCGAACGGAGGTCTCGTTCGAGTTCGGTTCAGCGAACCGGTTCGGCGAACCACTCGAACCGCATAGGAAACAATGGGAGGCAATCACAAACACAAAAAAACACCTAGAAAACACATTCAAAGGTGTACAAAAGGTGACAAACAACTCACAACACAACACAAACACATGGGAAAGTGACAAGAACAAATTCTCATGCGAAAACAAAACAGCGTTACAAGGAAAAGAGGATGAGACACAGATATAGGCATGGCATGCCTTTCTTAAATCATGTAAAACACCGCAAGGTGACTCCAAGGGGAGTCTCCCTTTTTTCCAAAAATTGGGCCACACACACACACCCACCCCTTCAGTGGCAGCACTTGTGCCTCAGTTGTACACTTCACAGGTAGATTTGCATCAAGCACATTCAAAAATACGCCATAATTAACCGTCCCCAGGATGACACCGGGGTAGGTAGCAAAGTCTTTGCTGAACCATGACTTGTTTATCTTGGCTCCTTTTAAAAAACACAGCAAGCAAGGGTTACTCCAAGCGGAGTCTCCCTTTTTTCCAAAAATTTGGCCACACACACACCCACCCCTTCAGTGGCAGCACTTGTGCCCCAGTTGTACACTTCACAGCTAGATTTGCATCAAGCACATTCAAAATCCACAAGCATTTACTCTCCCCAGGAAGACACAGGGGTAGTAAATTCCTTGTGGATCCATGACTTGTTCATTTTGATGAACGTTAGTCTGTCCACATTGTCACTGGACAGACGCGTGCGCTTATCTTTCAGCACACACCCAGCAGCACTGAAGACACGTTCAGAGACAACGCTGGCAGCTGGACACGACAAAATCTCCAAGGAGTAAGTGGAGAGGTCTGGCCATATTTCAAGATATGAAGCCCAAAATGAGCAAGGCTCCATTTGCAAAGTCATGGCATCGATGTTCATTTGGAGATACTCCTGTATCATCCTCTCCAGCCGTTGACTATGTGTCAGACTTGTTGTTTCTGGTGGCCTTGCAAAGGAGGGTCTAAAAAAATTATGAAAAGATTCCATAAAATTGCTGTTACCAGCACCGGATACGGTGCTACTGGTATGGGTAGACTGTTGAAGATGACGAGACCGTCCCATGTTTGTCAAGTTACAACTGGGAGATTCACTCCCTGCACCTGCACGGTTGTTTGGTGGAAAAGCCGAGCTAAGATCGAGTAACAGCTTCTGCTGATACTCCTGCATACGTGCATCCCTTTCTATGGCTGGAATTATGTCACAAAATTTGGACTTGTACCGGGGATCTAATAGTGTGGCAAGCCAGTAGTCATCATCACTTCTAATTTTGACAATACGAGGGTCATGTTGGAGGTAGTGCAGCAAGAAGGCGCTCATGTGTCTTGTGCAGCCATGCGAACCAAGTCCACGCTGTGTTTGTGGCATAGAGGTACTAACCGTTCTTTCTTCCTCTGACATCTCCCCCCAACCTCTTTCAACAAAAATTTGACCAAGGTCTCCCTCATCCGCTGAGTCTTCCATGTCCATGGACAGTTCGTCCTCCATTTCTTCATGTTCTCCTGCACCTTCCTCAACATTTCGCCTGCTACTATGCGCCCTTGTTGATCCCTGTCCCCCATGGTCCCATGCCTGCCGCGTTGGTGATGATGAACGTCTGGACCTTGGTGATGTTGTTGTGTCTTGCGCATATGAATCCTCCTGTAGTTCCTCCCCTTCCTGTTGTCCCACCCCCTGATTCCGAATAGTGTTTAGCATGTTCTCCAGCATGTAAATGACTAGAATTATCATGCTGATAATGGCATTGTCAGCGCTAAACATATTCGTCCCCATGTCGAAACTGTGCAGAAGGGTGCATAGGTCCTTGATCTGAGACCACTCCATCAGGGTGATCTGCCCCACCTCTGCATCTCGTTGGCCCAGGCTATACGTCATGACGTATTGCACCAGGGCTCGATGGTGCTGCCACAGTCGCTGTAACATGTGGAGAGTCGAATTCCAGCGTGTCGGCACATCGCATTTCAGGCGATGAACCGGCAGGCCGAAAGACTTCTGGAGCAATGAGAGTCACTCAGCTGCGGTGGTTGAACGGCGGAAGTGAGCAGACATTTTTCGTGCCCTGTTCAGAAGGCCATCTAGGCTGGGATAGTGTGTTAAAAATTGCTGTACAACAAGGTTCAACATGTGAGCCATACAAGGCACGAGTGTCACCTTGCCCAGGCGAAGGGCCGCACCCAGGTTTGCAGCATTGTCGCACACGGCCTTACCAGGCTGCAGGTTGAGTGGAGACAACCATTTATTAAACTCGGACCGCAGAGCTGACCACAACTCAGCCGCTGTGTGACTCTTATTTCCAAGACATTTCAAGCTAAAGACCGCCTGATGCCGTTGCGCTCTGCTGTCAGCATAGTAATGAGGGGTGCGTGATTCCTTCTGCGCAGTTAGAACGCTGATGGCCTGACCAGGCAGGCTTGGGGCGGAGGTGGAGGACCCAGATGAGGTGGAGGAGGCAGAAGCAGTGGCGGAACTTGGACAGACAGAGAATTGACACACAAGTCGTGGGAACAGCAAGACTTGTGCAGCAGACCCTTCACCATCTATCATCATAGTTACCCAGTGCTCAGTCAGCGACATATAACGTCCCTGTCCATGCTTACTGGTCCAAGTATCGGTGGTGAAATGCACCCGTTCACACACAGAGTTTATCAACGAAGCGGTGATGTTGTGTGCGACATGCTGGTGTAGCGCAGGCACACCTTTCTTAGAGAAGTAGTGGCGACTGGGCATCTGGTACTGGGGCACAGCGACAGACATAAGGTCTCTAAAATCCTGTGTGTCCACCAGGCGGAAAGGCAGCATTTCGGTAGCCAAGAGCTTACAGAGGAATAAAGTCAACCTCTTAGCTTTGTCATGGGTCGCAGGAAATGGCCTTTTATTTGTCCACATCTGAGGGACAGAGATCTGGCTGCTGTGTGTAGACGGTGTTGAGTAGGGTGTCCCTGGAAAAATGCAGGTTTGTGAGGAAAGTGCAGGCGGAGACATGATGTTGCCTTCATCCAACGTTGGTGCTATCGATGTCTGAGAGAGCTGTACACACTCACTTGTTTCCCCTTCCAAACCAACTGACGACCTACCAAGCAAACTGCCTGTTGCGGTTACAGTGGTGGAAGTTATGCGTGGAAAACCAGGTGTGACAGCTGTCCCCACAGTCCTAGAAGATGAAGAGCGCGCGGATGCACTGGAAGGGGTAGGCGGTGGATGGTTCGCTCTGCTAGGCCGCATTGCAGCACGGTGAGCTTCCCACTGGGACATATGATATTTATTCATGTGACGATTCATGGAAGAAGTTGTCAAACTGCTGAGGTTTTTCCCTCTACTAACAGAATCACGACAAATTTTACAGATCACATAATTTGGGCTATCTTTTGCTATGTCAAAAAAGGACCAGGCTAGGCAAGGCTTAGAGGGCATGCGACCTGCTGATCCACCCCGACTAGTGCTAAGAGGCAGAGTGGTGGCTGAGGATGCAGTTGTAGACGTGCTACCAGTGCTCCGACTCTGTCCAAGAAGGCACAAGGTAACTTCGTCGTCGGTTGCATCCTCCTCCACCACCTCTGTTGACCTCCTCGAGTGCCTGACTGTGGGTTGACAGTAGGTGGGATCTAGAACTTCCTCATCAATTGTTGTGTTTGCACTCCCCTCACCCTCAGACCGAGGCTCTTCTTGCCCTGACAGAATATTTAAGTTGCCATCCCAATCTGGTATCTGCGTCTTATCGTCATCAGTATGTTCCTCATTGTCTATAACAACAGGTGTTACAGTTTGTGAAAAAGGATCAACATTATGCTCAGAAACTTGGTCCTCATGGCCTGATTCAGAGTCACAAAAGTTCTGGGCATCACTGCAGACCATTTCCTGGTCTGTACTCACTGTAGCTTGGGAGCAGACCTCTGATTCCCAGGCTATAGTGTGACTGAACAGCTCTGCAGACTCAGCCATCTCAGTTCCACCATACTGTGCAGGGCGGATGGAAACATCAGAGCTGGGAGAAAGCAAGTGTGATTGGGCTGACAACTCAGAGGACTTTTGTTTTTTGAATGCGGTAGTTGAGGTGGAGGAGAGGGCACTTGTTGGACCACTTGAGATCCATTCAAGCATTTTCCTTTTCTGGCCATCATCTACCTTTGTTCCAGTTGTTCGTGCCTGTAAAAAAGGGAGCACATCGGATTGTCCACGGTAAGTAGTAGACATCTTACTTTTGCTGGAAGATGGTCTATCTTCAGCAGATGTTAATGGAGCTTTGCCACCTTCCCCACGGACAAACCTTTTTTTTCCTTTTCCAACACGCCTCTTCCCCTTTCCATCAGCATCTGTCATTTTGCCACTCATTTTGATTGCAACAAGATTGTGCACTTAAAATGTGGTAGTAAAAACTGAGAGGTGGTGTAGATTGCAGCGGTGGTCTAGCTTTATTAACAGCAGAATAAACAACAATAATTATCCCTGACAATGCAACTACGGCCCTTAAACTGGCAGCATAGTTTGCTAGTATAATGGCTTAGTAACAATGAGTTTGAGTGTGCAATGCAGAGGTTCTGCAAATAGATTTGCACTAGTGGGACACTAATGGAAGTCCAACAGCCACTTTTAGGATGCCACTAAGTTTACTCAGTGTTTGCTAGTATAATGGCTTAGTAACAATGAGTTTGAGTGTGCAATGCAGAGGTGCTGCAAATAGATTTGCACTAGTGGGACACTAATGGAAGTCCAACAGCCACTTTTAGGATGCCACTAAGTTTACTCAGTGTTTGCTAGTATAATGGCTTAGTAACAATGAGCTTGAGTGTGCAATGCAGAGGTTCTGCAAATAGATTTGCACTAGTGGGACACTAATGGAAGTCCAACAGCCACTTTTAGGATGCCACTAAGTTTACTCAGTGTTTGCTAGTATAATGGCTTAGTAACAATGAGATTGAATGTGCAAAGGGCAGGAGGGTACAGTGGCAGGGTTGTGGGTCTGGGTAGAGGAAAGGAAGCCTCACTTTCTATCTCTCCTAATGGGGAAATGCAGCGAGGAAATCCCTGACCTTAGCTACACAGACGCTGTTATCTTGTGTAGCTGTTAAAATCTGTTTTCACGGACCTGAGTGTCACCTATGACTCGGAGCCTGCTGGTATTAGCCCTTACAAGGGCTAATAGAAACTTCTATCCCTATTCTGTATAGTGCTGTGTGTAGAGCGTACACAGCAGTCTCGGAGACAGGAGCTACGCCAGCAATGACTGACACCCAGAAGCAGAAGGCAGATAATGGCGTCCAGATGGGCAGATGCCCGTATTTATAATGCAGGGACATGTGACATGGACATCATATCACACATGCCATTGCTTCTCTGGCTAAAAGTCCACTTAGCTGTGTGTGTGTCTGGGATTGGCTGACATGCTGGCCCTCCCCACTACATGCGCGCGCTTAGGGAAGGAAGACAAGGAAAAAAAAAAATGGCGGTCGCCATTATCCAAACAACAGTGATCTGAATGCGCTGTTCCCGCACACTATACGCTGAAATTTCATAATAGTGTGAGTCACAGAGTGACTTACACTATTACAGCGGAAAGCCAGCTAGTAATTAGCTTGGCTTTTTGCTGCTAGAACCGTTCTCGAACGTAACTAGAACTATCGAGCTTTAGCAAAAAGCTCGAGTTCTAGTTCGATCTAGAACAGCCCCCAAATCACTCGAACCGCGAACCACGCTCAACTCTACACATAACCAGTCATATTATATTTTTCAAGAAAGGCGTCCAGGTATTGCTTAAATTTTAGAAGTGAATCAACCATTCCAACATTATGTGGCAGAGAATTCCATAGTCTTACTGGTCTTACAGTAAAGAATCTGCATCTATGATTACATTGGTCAACGCAATTTTTCTGGCAAAAGGTTTTAAAACATATTTTAAGTAAATTTTGCCTGCTGATTATGAATATGAACTCCGTTTTTGGCTATCACATCAGGATTTTGAGATATTTTCAATTTTTGATGAAAGTTACTCATATCGAATATTTTATGATAAAAACACATGATTTTAGGTATTACATTTTGTATATTTTTAATCAAGGAATAACAAAGATTACAAAGTCTATGTACAGCAAATCAAATATACTTAAAGAACTAAACAACAAAATATAAAAACACATATATATGGCACACAGATCAATGGCAAATGGCAGTTATTTGAACTTTCTTTTCTTGGCTGATCTGTGATGTACAGCTTCTGGGTTGTCTCTCATCAAGCTCCAGCAATAATCAGCCATCATATGTGAGTCCCACCGTTCTTCCATTGTTTTAATGTCCGGATGAAAATGCTTTCCTTGTTCCTCGCTCACATCCCCAAGGTTCTCTGGAAAAAAGTCCAAATGGATTTGTAAATAGTGAATCTTGATACTCATTCTACATCCAAGATTTCGCAGACTCATTAGTAGCTCTTCCACAATCTCTTCATAGTTGTCTGCTTTCTTATTCCCTAGAAAATTCTGCACCACATTACAAAATGCATTCCAAGCTCTTTCTTTTGTCTCATTCATTGATGTGATAAAATTTGGGTCTCCCATAAGTGATTTTATTTGAGGTCCATCGAATATTCCAGCCTTTTTCTTCTCTTCACTAAGACCAGGAAAAGTTGAACATATATAGTTAAAGCATTCTCCACTGTGATTGAGAGCTTTGACGAACTGCTTCATCAATCCAAGTTTAAAGTGCAAGGGAGGAAAGACAATGTTCTTCCTATGCACTAGAGGATCATGGATGACATTCTTATCGCTAGATGCCAAACTCTGTCGCTCAGGTCATTCAGTTTTCACCCAATGCTCTGCTGTAGCTCTACTGTCCCAGTAGCACAGAATACAAGGGTGTTTTGTGTACCATCCTTGCAGACCCAAAAGAAAGTCAACCATTTTCAAATCAACACAAATTATCCACCCATGAATATTATATTGTAACCTCTCTAGAACAATCTTGATGTTTTTATATTCTTCTGTAAGTTTTACAGAATGATTTGTTGGTACAGAGCCATACTTATTTCCATTGTGTAACAGAACACATTTTAAACTTCTTTTAGAACTATCAATAAAAAGCCTCCAATCCCTTGAATCATATGCTGGAAGTCCCATAAAGAGAAGTAGCCCTTCAACATCCGTACAATAGACAAGCTGGCCATCTGAATGGAAGTACTTACGCAGTTCTGCTTCCCTGTTATGATAAAATTAGACACTTGTTCTGGGTTTCAACATTCGATTCTCTTGTAGTCTTGAAGCCAATAGTTCAGCAGACTCTTTTGGTAGATAAAGATCTCTAACCAGATCATTTAAAGCAGACTGAGTAAACAGAATTGGATTGTCACAATCTTCATCACATGGCTGAAAAATATCTGGACTGTCTTCTTCATCAGTATAACAATGTGAGGAGAGATCTGTGTCAACGTTTTATGGAAGCGCAATATATTTTGGAACAGGTATATCTTCACTATAGGCCACTGATCGAATAGCTGAAGGGATACTCGGGTATTGCAAATATTGCTTTTTTTTCTTATTGAAACCTTTTACATCGACAAGGCAGAAATAGCAGTCTTCTAAATGATTGCTTGGTTCTCTCCAAAACATAGAAACTCCAAACTGAAGTTTAGCATTTTTTTCCTTGAGACCATGATTTCAAGCTCGCAATACAGGTTTTGCACACTTTGTGAGGAGCCCAATGCTTGTCTTGGTCTCCTAGTTTTACTTTGAAGTACACAAAATACACCCACTTAACAAAGTCAGTAATGTTGCGCCTCTGAGTCTTCACAGTAAAGTTTCCACAGATGTAACAAAAAATATTTGGATCATTTGAGCACTGTCTTCTGCGAGATGTGGAGGCCATTGTTAGATCAGCAAAACATCCTGCAGAGAAATACAAAATAAAGTTGTTAGCTACCTGAGTTGTTCATTGAATTTCTGCCCATTCCTCCCCCCCACCCACACCTTAGGTATTGATTCATAAACAAAAAACAGAAAAACAGCAGGATAAAAACAATAAATATCAAAATTTATTGAAAATCTCAATAAATAAAACAATACCTGCACACGACTGTTGTGTGCGTTGAAAACTGTTTGTTTACTTTCTTCTCATAACAAATGGGAATTATGCATGTTCAAAGAAACCAAACATATTCTCACATTTATTGGGAGACTAAATGAAAACTAAATTTACCTTAGTGAACCGTATAAACTGGCACTTTTGACACACTACTTATATTTTTCATGGAATTCATGAAAATGGAATATATACCTATAGCGCATAAACGTGATGTGACAGAGAAGTTATAAGATCAGATTTGAATTCAGCACCCTCAAATTAGTCTAAAACTGTTCTTAAAGTCCATGCCAGAAAACATTTTTTTTTTGTAGACCAGTGTTATGATTAACCCCTTCAGCCCCCGTGCATTTTCTGTTTTTCCGCTTTTTTTTTTCCTCTCTTTCTTCCATAACTTTTGTATTTTTCTGTCAATCTTGCCCTATAAAAGCTTGTTTTTGCGGGACGAGTTGTAGTTTTAAATAAAACCATAAGTTTTACCATATAGTGTACTGGAAAACAGCAAAAAAATTCCGATCTTCATAAACCCATGTTGATAATGGGTAATTAGGTTATTATTCTTAAGATACTCCAAGATAGCATCTCTTAGGAAACTCTCTCAAGGATTTAATTCACAGTAGAGGTTAAATTTACCGGCCTATAAATTCCAGGAACAGATTACTGGCTGTTGCCAGGCTCATGAAGCGCCCCTGAACCCTTCAGAGCACTACTAGGTACTGCATCCTGGCAAAGATGCAGGGCCTATCCCCAGGGACCTGGAAGCTCAATTCCGGTACCACCTAAACACATAACATCCCCAGTTTCAAACTCCGCATTAGAGAAGACTGACAAGTCCGGGACCCAATGGATGGCCACCAAGAGATGGAGCCAGTCCAATCCACCAGAAGGCAACCCGGTGGGAGGGGACAGACATACTGACACAGTCAGACACTCAGACAGTGAAGAGTCCAGTAGTGACAGTTGAAGGTGACAAACGTATCTCCAGAAGGGGTCGTGCAATGGTGACTGAAGTGGCAAGGAGAGTGGTTGCCAGGGAGGGTACAGCCAGGTATCCCTGGAACCAGAACACCGACTGGGCACAGGGCTCTAGGTTAGCCCACAGCTTCAGGCAACCTGACAAATACCTGCACAGTGAGGGGACCTTCACGGACCTCACTGACCCAAGAATCCGGAGCACCAGCAGTAAAGATTGAGCCAGGGACCGGAACAGACCACCAACTGTACAGGGTTCGCACTGCCCGCCAAATGTGTGGGAGACTGCCAGCCGTCCTCAGAGTGACAGCTCAACATCACTGTGAGTAAACTGAAGTTGCACTGCATCCCCATCGTGTGGTCTCCCTTCTTTCTGCGACGGACCCCTCCATTCACTCCCTGGGGCCTGGCCTACTACCTGCAGAGGGCCTACCATTCAGGCTGCCACCACCATCAGCGCTAGTGGTAACAGACTGTGCAGCGGCGGTTCTATCACCATAACCACAACCCGCAAGTGGTATCACAATACAAACTCTTTTAACTTCAACTCTTTCAGTTCAAAGGCGGGCAACTAGACTAGTACAAGGAATGGAAGGCCTCCCATATGATGACAGGTTGAAAAAGTTAAATATGTATAGCTTAGAAAAAAGACGTCTCAGAGGAGATCTCATTTATATGTATAAATACATGTGTGGTCAATATAAAGGACTGGCACATAACTTATTCCTTCCAAAGACAATACTAAGGACCAAGGGCATACACTGCGAGTGAAAGAAAAGCGATTCCGGCAGCTAAATAGGAAAGGGTTCTTTACAGTTAGAGCAGTCAGACTGTGGAATGCCCTACCACAAGAGGTAGTAATGGCAGATACTATAACGGCTTTAAAAAAGGGCTGGATGATTTCCTCAGAACACACAACATTTTTGGTTATAAATGACTTAGGGACAAAATGTAAAACTGGTGGAGGAAGGTTGAGCTATATGGATCTAGGTCTTTTTTCAACCTAAGTAACTATGTAACTATGTAACTATGTAACTGCCCTGTATATAACTCCTTTTAAAAAGCGTCCCCAGGGTCACGGAACCGGGCATCTGCCATTATACAACCGTTAAACAGCATCCCCGTATATATACGGTCTGGGACAGAGTACCCAATAACCCTGGGCTACAGACTCACATAATCAAAGAATTGAGTTTTAAGCATCTAGCTGAGCACAGGGAGCTGTGAGGTGCCAATCATAGCATGGGGTATGTCAGACTGCTCTGCAGTGTGTTTCTAGTCCTGCAATGTTAATCACAGGATAATAAAGCCATTAGTTTAAGTAAATCATAATACAAACAGATAAGAGAGGCACAGTTGCTTTTTTTAACAGTTAGAGCATGCTGTACTCATCTTACATAGCAAAAACCTGTTGACAGATTGCCTTTTAGTATTGCATATTACCTTAGTTTGTTTATATTTATAGATACAATATTAGCTGTTTAAAAATTGCACGTAGGACTATGTGCGCACCCTGAGTGTTTGGTCCAGGAATTTTCTGCATCATATCTGCATCTTCTGGCAGAAAAACACACCAAAAACTCACCAAGAATTTACATGCTGCAGATTATGTTCTGCACCAAATCTGCACGGATAAAAAAGCAACATATGCAAAACACTTTAGAATTCTCATTGAATTTGCTGTCACAATGATAGGCATGCAGATTTGTGATAGATCTGTACCCAAAACAGTTTAAAAACGCAGTGTGCCCATGGCCTAAGGGGTACTTTGCACACTACAACATCGCAGCTGCGATGTCGATGTGGTCAAATGAAAAGTGACGCACTTCCGGCATTGCATGCGACATCGTAGTGTGTAAAGGCTCGATGATATGATTAACAAGCGCAAAAGCGTCGTAATGGTATCATCAATGCAGCGTCGTCGTAATCCATAATTACGCTGACGTGACGGTCCGATGTTGTTCCTCGCTCCTGCGGCAGCACAGATCGCTGTGTGTGAAGCCGCAGGAGCGAGGAACATCTCCTACCGGCGTCACTGCGGCTTCTGTAGAATATGCGGAAGGAAGGAAATGGGCGGGATGTTTACATCCCACTCATCTCCGCCCCTCCGCTCCGATTGGCCGCCTGGCATGTGACGTCGCTATGACGCCGCACGACCCGCCCCCTTAACAAGGAGGCGGGTAGCCAGCCAGAGCGACGGTCGCAGGACAGGTGAGTCCATGTGAAGCTGCCGTAGACATAATGTTCGCTACGGCAGCTATCACAAGGATATCGCTGCTGCGACGGGGGCGGGTGCTATCGCGCTCAGCATCGCAGCATCGGCCTGCGATGTCGCAGCGTGCAAAGTACCCCTAAGACTGATTGTTAGTTCTGTGCACAAAAAACAGGCCTATTGACAGAAGCATAAAAAATACAGGTCTCAAATAATGGTGTACAAACTAAATATGTGTGTCACAAAGTTCTGAATATATTTTTCACCACTATAATATAAAGAACATTTGAAATTTAGCAGAAAACGGAAACTAACCAGGTTGTTGCTGTGCAACGGATTGGTTTATTCAGGTGTGGAGGTTACATGTGGGAGCCGGCGATGGCCATGTCCATTTACAACCATTTACAACCAGCTGTACCAAGGAGTGCCCTGGATCCCTCTTTTACCTTGGTTATAATATAAAGAACTTTTGGTATTTGGTATAAAAAAAAGTTTGGTAATGCAGTAATTGGACTGATCTGCAGATTAACAGTTCCAGGTTATTTTAATAAAATAAATAATGCTGTAAATACAAAATCCAAAACTATGATGGAGAATTGCATTATTTTTCACCACTTTACCATGCCTGGCATGTTTATTCTGTCTTCTTTATTGTATGCCTATGAGTAAGGAGTCATCTCCGAAATGCATAAGGCGGGGGCCTTATAAGGTCCACATCACGGGACCTATTTGATTTTATTATGTATATGAATTCTTAATAAAGAAGACAGAAATTTGATGAAAAATGTTGGTGCTGGACCTTTCCTTTATTCTATTTAACTTGTGGAAGCCAGACACATCTGCGCACCTGTGGGTCTGCAGAACCAACAGTGAGCTTTCTCCCCACCCCTATTTCCTTTGGATTACATGATTTAACATATATATCTTTATATATACTATGTATATATTTACAGTTGAAACCAGACGTTTATATCCACTATCTATAAAGACACATATGCATGTTTTTCTCACTCTTTGACATGAAATCCGAATAAACCCTTCCTGTTTTAGGTCAGTCAGTCAAAATTACTTATATTTGCCAAATGCAAATGCCAGAATAATGAGATAGAGCGAGAGAGAGAGATAGAGAGAGAGAGAGAATGTTTGAAGTAATTTTTATTACTTTATGCAAAGCCAAAAGTTTATATACATTTCCTTAGTATTCATTAGTATTTGATACCATTGCCCTTAAACTGTATGACTTGGGTCAAACATTTTAGATATCCTTCCACAAGCTTCTCACAATAGTTGGTAGGAATTTGGGCCCATTCATCCTGACAAAACTGGTGTAAGGCTGCTTTCACACTACGTTTTTTTAGCATGCGTCATGAACGTTTTTTTGCTGCAAAAGCGGATCCTGTTTTTGCAAAGAAAAACGCATGCAAACGCATGTGTTATTTTGCAAGATCCTGTCACTTTAAGTTTATGGGCGGGCATTGGAGTCATGTGATCGGGAGTGAGGGGAACTGAACGTGAAAGACTGGGAGCTGAGCTGCAGAGGCTCGTAACAAAGGTAAACATCGGGTAACTTGCTTGGATACCCGATATTTACCTTGGTTACGAGCGTCTGCAGCTGCTAGGAGCCGGGCTCCCTGCACATGTAACCAAGGTAATCATCGAGTAACTAAGCCCGCGGTTACCCACTATTTACCTTGGTTACGAGCGTCCTCCGCTCTCAGGCGGGGAAGAGAGGAGAGAGAGGGAGGGGGTGAGAGGGAGAGAGAGAGAGAGACTGATCACAAGTAGCGTTTTTGAAAAAAGTTAAAAAACTGCAAATCGCTGGATCCTTACTATAACGCACGCAAACGCAGGTTAACGCATTTTGACGCAAGTCCATTGCAAATGCATTGAAATGAAACCACATTTGCACTGGATCCGTTTTTGCGTTAAAAAAACGTTCATGACGCATGTTAAAAAAAGTAGTGTGAAAGCAGCCTAACTGAGCCATGTTTGAGGGTCACCTTGCTCGCACCTGCCTTTTCAGCTTTGCCCATAAATTTTTAATAGGATTGACATCAGGGTTTTGTGACGGCCACTCCAAAACATTGACTTTCTTAAACTTAATCCACTTTGTAACCAGTTTGGCAGTATGCTTCGGGTCATTGTCCATTTGGAAGACCCATTTCCGATCAAGCTTTAAAGGGAACCTGTCACCAGTTTTATGGCCTATAAGCTGCGGCCACCACCAGTGGGCTCTTATATACAGCATTCTAACATGCTGTATCTAAAAGCGCAGGCCGCAGTGAGAACATAAAAAACACTTTATAATACTCGCCTACACCGGCCGCTGCGGTGCTGGTTGGCCCTATGGGCGGCGCTGTTCTCCGAGACCAGCGCCTCCTCTCTTGGCCATCTTGCTCCTCCGTCTTCTGAAGCCTGTGTGCATGACGCGTCCACGTCTTAGACACTCGCCAGCACTGAGGACCTGCACAGGAGCACTTTGATCTGTTCTGCTCAGGGCAGATTAAAGTATTGTAGTGGCTACTGTGTAGCACAGTGCTACTGTGATAGACATAAAGGCATTTAGTAGACTCCCTGCTGTCATAACCGCCCATCATCACTCTGCGATCACATCATGGGAGCGCCGATATGGCAGAAATATACATTGCAGTTATGGTTGTATCGTCTCATCATAGCATGAGAGCAGCAGTACCTCAGTGAAAATGTAATATGCTGCCAATGAAAAAAATGGGCATCTATGTATTACATGGGAAAACCAGGTCCATGAGAGTAAGCATGGATTCCCCTTCTATGATATTTATTTGTCATAACAGGGCAATAGGAAGGGAGCATCATGGCTAGCACTTACTGTATAAATGTGACAGTCAAATGTGACTTTCACAGTGTATGGAGATGCAGAGCTACTCCATGCATCTATTGTACATGCACGAACGATGTAGTCAAGTGGTAAATGTCTTTATTAAGCCTTAACTAATTGTTGATGTAAAGCAGTGCACCTGGAAAGCTTAAGAAACTAAACATCTTTCATTTAGCATGTATAAAGAACTTTATAAAGGATCTGGAACCTATCTAACCCAGCTTACTTTTTTCAACAATTTCCCGTAGTACACCAAAAGTAAGTTGCAGGTAAACACCATAAATGAAAGCAGATACAAAGGCATGATTTATGTAAATGTATTGTATCATTCAACACTTTTTGTATACTACAGTAGTGCATGAGCATATGCTG
Organism: Anomaloglossus baeobatrachus; assembly: GCF_048569485.1. Taxonomy (NCBI): domain Eukaryota; kingdom Metazoa; phylum Chordata; class Amphibia; order Anura; family Aromobatidae; genus Anomaloglossus; species Anomaloglossus baeobatrachus. Next base: position 303,158,497 of record NC_134355.1, on the reverse strand, counting down.
ACTCACTTCCATTTCAAAAAGAATGTAACCATGATGCTTTCCAGAGTTTTCTGCACTTATATATATATATATATATATATATATATATATATATATATATATTTTATATATATATATATATATATATATAGTACTGACCAAACGTTTGGACACACCTTCTCATTCAAAGAGTTTTCTTTATTTTCAGGGCTCTGAAAATTGTAGATTCACATTTAAGGCATCAAAACTATGAATTAAACATGTGGAATGAAATACTTAAGAAAGTGTGAAACAACTGAAAATATGTCTTATACTCTAGTTTCTTCAAAGTAGCCACCTTTTGCTTTGATTACTACTTTGCACACTCTTGACATTCTCTTGATGAGCTTCAAGAGGTAGTCACCGGAAATGGTTTTCCAACAGTCTTGAAGGAGTTCCCAGAGATGCTTAGCACTTGTTGGCCCTTTTTCCCTTCACTCTGCGCTCCAGCTCACCCCAAACCATCTCGATTGGGTTCAGGTCTGGTGACTGTGGAGACCAGGTCATCTGGCGTAGCACTCCATCACTCTCCTTCTTAGTCAAATATCCCTTACACAGCCTGGAGGTGTGTTTGGGGTCATTGTCCTGTTGAAAAATAAATGATTGTCCAACTAAACGCAAACCGGATGGAATAGCACGCCGCTGCAAGATGCTATGGTAGGCATGCTGGTTCTGTATGCCTTCAATTTTGAATAAATCCCCAACAGTTTCACCAGCAAAACACCCCCACACCATCACACTTCCTCCTCCATGCTTCACGGTGGGAACCAGGAATGTAGAGTCCATCCGTTCACCTTTTCTACAAGACACGGTGGTTGGATCCAAATATCTCAAATTTGGACTCATCAGACCAAAGCACAGATTTCCACTGGTCTAATGTCCGTTCCTTGTGTTCTTTAGCCCAAAGAAGTCTCTTCTGCTTGCTGCCTGTCCTTAGCAGTGGTTTCCTAGCAGCTATTTTACCATGAAGGCCTGCTGCACAAAGTCTCCTCTGAACAGTTGTTCTAGAGATGAGAAGGTGTGTCCAAACATTTGGTCTGTATTGTATATATATATATATATATATATATATATATATATATATACAGAGTATATACACACAGTATAGTGCTCACCATAATTGAGTGTACCAACTTTGCAAAATAAAATTATAATCAGTATCTAATAAATAAAAAGAGTAATTTCCAAAATTTGGAGAGGATTGAGTTTAATAGAACATTTTTAACCCATAACACGAAAGTAAGGTTTACTAACCTACATTCAATCACAAAATCTTTCGTTTTACTGAAATTAATTCAATTTGCGAAAGTGAATACACTCCACATCAAAATTAATTACATGTAGTATTTTGTATTCCTTCCAAAAATTTTAAGGACAACTCTGGGGATGTACGAGCACTACCATGCACGGGTGCCCAATACTTGTAAAGAGTAGTTGGAAGCTCAGACAGGCTTGACTCGTGTACCAAGTATAATAGAAGTCAATGGTGAACTTGATTAGTTTTTCCAGAAGATCTTTCAGAATGACACTCAAGTTCCCCACTGACTTCCATTACACTCGGTACACAGGTTGAGCTTGTTTGTACTTCCAACTAATCGTTACAATTACCGAGGACCCAAGGATGGTAGTGCTCGCTCATCACTAAACAACAAGTCTTCTAGACATGAAATGAACAAATTGGTGACATATTGCAACATCTATCTTTTTCCATTCTTCAAGAATGACACACAACATTAAAGTTTAAACACCAAGTAGGAATGCTTGTGGAATTATGGAAATCAAAGGATCAAAGACATGTTAGTGATGTGCAAATAATAACGAAGAAATAGACTAAGTTTTTAAAACAACTCAATGAATTCATTTTTCACTATGACCGACAGGCTCGGAAATAATTATCATGCTGTCTATGAGGTTATTAACACTAGAACTACTGGACTTGTGACACCTATATAGAAGTACATGGTGCAAAGTAGTCAAAATGACTACCTCAGTAGTTCTAGTGTTAAAGTTTGTCATGGGAATATTCTGCCACACTAAATGCACTGGGGCATGAAAACCATCAATATCTGCTACTGGCTGCTCCTTTTGCAAATGCTGACCAATGATGTCCTGGATGTACTTGATGGGGGACAAGAATGGAAACATTGCAGGCTGCATGTTTAGTCCATGCAGACTGCTGACAGTAGCAATAAACCTCAGCGAATTAGTGGTACTACTCCAATATTTATTTAAAATATAATTTTTATTTTGCATAATATAGACACATAAAACCACATACATACAGTTAGGTCCAGAAATATTTGGACAGTGACACAATTTTCACGAGTTGGGCTCTGCATGCCACCACATTGGATTTGAAATGAAATCTCTACAACAGAATTCAAGTGCAGATTGTAACGTTTAATTTGAAGGTTTGAACAAAAATATCTGATAGAAATTGTAGGAATTGTACACATTTCTTTACAAACACTCCACATTTTAGGAGGTCAAAAGTAATTGGACAAATAAACCAAACCCAAACAAAATATTTTTATTTTCAATATTTTGTTGCGAATCCTTTGGAGGCAATCACTGCCTTAAGTCTGGAACCCATGGACATCACCAAACGCTGGTTTTCCTCCTTCTTAATGCTTTGCCAGGCCTCTACAGCCGCAGCCTTCAGGTCTTGCTTGTTTGTGGGTCTTTCCGTCTTAAGTCTGGATTTGAGCAAGTGAAATGCATGCTCAATTGGATTAAGATCTGTCGATTGACTTGGCCATTGCAGAATGTTCCACTTTTTTGCACTCATGAACTCCTGGGTAGCTTTGGCTGTATGCTTGGGGTCATTGTCCATCTGTACTATGAAGCGCCGCCCGATCAACTTTGCGGCATTTGGCTGAATCTGGGCTGAAAGTATATCCCGGTACACTTCAGAATTCATCCGGCTACTCTTGTCTGCTGTTATGTCATCAATAAACACAAGTGACCCAGTGCCATTGAAAGCCATGCATGCCCATGCCATCACGTTGCCTCCACCATGTTTTACAGAGGATGTGGTGTGCCTTGGATCATGTGCCGTTTCCTTTCTTCTCCAAACTTTTTTCTTCCCATCATTCTGGTACAGGTTGATCTTTGTCTCATCTGTCCATAGAATACTTTTCCAGAACTGAGCTGGCTTCATGAGGTGTTTTTCAGCAAATTTAACTCTGGCCTGTCTATTTTTGGAATTGATGAATGGTTTGCATCTAGATGTGAACCCTTTGTATTTACTTTCATGGAGTCTTCTCTTTACTGTTGACTTAGAGACAGATACACCTACTTCACTGAGAGTGTTCTGGACTTCAGTTGATGTTGTGAACGGGTTCTTCTTCACCAAAGAAAGTATGCGGCGATCATCCACCACTGTTGTCATCCGTGGACACCCAGGCCTTTTTGTGTTCCCAAGCTCACTAGTCAATTCCTTTTTTCTCAGAATGTACCCGACTGTTGATTTTGCTACTCCAAGCATGTCTGCTATCTCTCTGATGGATTTTTTCTTTTTTTTCAGCCTCAGGATGTTCTGCTTCACCTCAATTGAGAGTTCCTTAGACCACATGTTGTCTGGTCACAGCAACAACTTCCAAATGCAAAACCACACACCTGTAATCAACCCCAGACCTTTTAACTACTTCATTGATTACAGGTTAACGAGGGAGACGCCTTCAGAGTTAATTGCAGCCCTTAGAGTCCCTTGTCCAATTACTTTTGGTCCCTTGAAAAAGAGGAGGCTATGCATTACAGAGCTATGATTCCTAAACCCTTTCTCCGATTTGGATGTGAAAACTCTCATATTGCAGCTGGGAGTGTGCACTTTCAGCCCATATTATATATATAATTGTATTTCTGAACATGTTTTTGTAAACAGCTAAAATAACAAAACTTGTGTCACTGTCCAAATATTTCTGGCCCTGACTGTAGGTTAAAATCGATTCAAGCAAGGTGTACACAAGAGGGGTTAACCTCAGGACAGAACTCAATGTGATCTGGTTACACACGTACCATGCCAGATTGGATCGCTGGTACGTTGCTATGTGTAACTGGTGGAGTTGAGCGATGTTCGAGGTTCGAGGTTCGCCAATTTCATGTTCGAGTGATTTTGGGGGTGCTCGAGATCGAACGCGAACGCGAGATTTATGCTAAAAGCTCGATGGCTCAAGTTACATTCGAGAAGAGTTCAATCAGCAAAAAGCCTAGCTATTTACTAGCTGGCTTTTCACTGTAATAGTGTGAGTCACTCTGTGATTCACACTATTATCTAATTTCAGCGTATAGTGTGCGGCGCGTTTAGATCAGTGCTTCTGGGATAATGGCGATCGCCTTTTTTTTTTTTTTTTACTTAAGCGCACGTGCAGTGGGACAGGCCAGCATGTCAGCCCACCCCAGACACACAGGGGCTGGGGGCTACAATATATACATTACAGGAGGGGCAGGGGCATAGACGTTACTGGAGTGGCAAACAGCTCTGGTGGTGTACTCATTACTGGGATGGGTGACATAGCGCTCTGGGGGACCCATATAGTTCTGGGGGGCCGCACAGACTGCTCTGATTCATATATACACACACACAGTACTGCTTCTTACACACACACACACACACACAGCTCTGACTCACACAAATACAATGCACCCCCCATTACTCCATACACACACACACACACACACTGCAATGCACCCCCCATCACCCTCTACACACACACACACACACAATGCACCCCACATCACCCCCTACACACACACCCACATCACCCCCTACACACACACACACACACAAATATAATGCACCCTCCCCATTACCCCTCCCCAGACACACACAATACAATTCCCCCCCATTACCCCTCCCCACACACAATACAATGCCCCCCAATTACCCCTCCCTACACACACACACAATACAATGCACCCCCATTACCCCTCCCCACACACACAATACAATGCACCCTCCATTACCCCTCCCCACACACACAATACATTGCACCCTCCATTACCCCTCCCCCCACACACAAGACAATGCACCCTCCATTACCCCTCCCTCACACACAATTCAATGCAACCCTCATCACCCCCTACACACACAACTTACACTGCCCCATCACTACACACTCCTACCTCCCCCCCTTCCTCAGAATACAGTACTCGCCCTCTGCCTGTCACAAAGCTGTGTTCCTTCACAAATGTTCCCCGTTATGTGTTCTCAGCCCCTCCCCACACATCTCCATTAATTTAACCTGTCTCTTCAGCTCCTTCATGGAGCGCTAACTTCCTGATGTCCCCTGTGTGGCGCCCGCAGCACTGTGATGACATCAGCAAGGTGCTAATCTCATCACGTTGCTGCACGTCGGGGGCGGGGCCCAGTCCCGGTGCCATGTTCAAATGTATTTACGTCTGAAAGACGCAAATACATTTCAATAGGAATGGAAGGAAAAAGCTGCGGCGGTCACCGGCTCTGCTGCGCTCCTCTGCAGTGTGTACATGCCGGGCACACAGCACACAGCAGAGCTGACACAGCACAGCGCACCTCCTGCTTCTGCTAGTGTGCCTGGCATGTACACACTGCGGAGGAGCGCGGCAGGGACAGCAGATACAGCGGCCCACTCTACTGTGCCCAAGGCCCCTGCTTCTAGGAGGGGGCAGCTGCCCTCGCCCCTACCTGGGTATGCCCATGATGGCCGCAGTACATAACAGGGAGCTCATTGGCACACCTCTGACCCCAGAAGTGCAAGCGCTGGTACTTCCGGGGTACAATCAGCGTCCTGTGCCCGCAGTTTGTTTTTGCGTCTTAAAGACGCAGATACAAATAAATAGCGGTGCCCCCCCCCCGAAAACACAGCTAATTTATTAGAATGTCTTTACGGACGGGGAGAGGGTCTGAAGAAAAAAAAAATGCTGACAGGTGCCTAGTGGCAAGTATGGCCCTGGTGGTGGGGGCCCCCTTAGAAGCTCTTTTTGTATGGGCCCCGGGGCTGAAGCCCTGCCTGCCGCGCCTATAATCCGGCCCTGTGTTGCCCCTATGCACACAGACAGCGTACCCAATGGCCCCTGTGTTGCTAACAGGGAGTTCCTGGGCTGGGTGGGCGTGTGGACTCTGTGACGCTAACAGGGCTCCCAGTCTCCAGATCCGAGTGTCGTCTAACTTGGGTCAGGCTACTATTAGTTTCAGAGCCACCCAGCTCTGTATCCTCCACCTAACCTTCCAATGCCAACCTCTCCTTTTCCATATGGGAGCACGGTGGACACCGACTGGCGATGGGGATATATATCTTTCTCTTTCTTTCCTTCTTAATTTTTTTATATAGCGGTAACATAGTATATACCTGTCGCGGGCGGAGGAGGGTACGCCGCGCTCTCCCACTGCTCGGGTCCGGCTGCCGTGGCTGCTGCGGCCTGCTGCTGCTCGGTGGCTCGAGCGATGGGCCGGATCCCGGGAACTCTAGCGGCGCTCCTCGCCCGTGAGTGAAAGGGGGGTTTTTGGGTGTGGGAATTGTTTATTGTCCGTGACGCCACTCACGGTTGTGGTGATTTGTAGACCCCACCGCTGCTCCGTATGGGGATCCCGGGAGTGATGGTATGGGGCAGCTGAATGTTAATCCTCCCCTCCGTGGGTAGGGGGTTTGGTGGTCCCGGGGCCCAGTAATGAGGTGGGTGATGCAGGGCTTGGTGGGATGCAGGGACGCGGGGGCAGCTCTGTGCCTTACGGCACTGTGGTACTCACTCAGCCTGAGACGATGACACAGTTCTCGGTAAAACACACGGCTGGAAAGACGGTTCCCACGGACAGCTGCACTTGCTTTTCCCAGTAGGTGACGGTGACGGTCCCTTTTTCCTGCACCTAAGATGATGATAGTTGCGATGGGTTCCCACCGGTAACCCGCTCCTCGGCTTGGATATGGGCCGGAGGAGCCCTACTTTGCCCGCAGGCGCTGGCCCTGAGAAACTGGTGCCCTGGCGGTGGCGGTGTCTCTCTGTAACGGTTGGACTGTTGCCTTCAATCGGCACTTGGTTGTTGGGAGACAGTCGTCCCCTTCACTGACGGATTTGGCAAATTATGGTGACTCCTAGCCTTGCCGGGATCCGAAAGGCCCCTGCCCTGGTGCTGACTGTTCTTCGTATACTGCTCCAGACCGCCGGGTCACCACCTGTCCGCGGTCCTTCCAGCAACCTCCGAGCAGTCCCCCTGCAGACTATCACCGCTGTCTGCTGACCTTGCTGTCACAGTCCGGGGTACACACCCGGACCAGCTTCAGGCTTTCTTAACTGTCACTTTTTACTCCTTCTCTCAAGCTCCTCTACCACTTCCTTCTCCTTCACTCCCCTGGCTTGAACTGCCTGGTTCTCCCGCCTCCAGGGCTGTGAACTCCTTGGTGGGCGGAGCAAACCGCCTGGCCCACCCCCTGGTGTGAACACCAGCTCCTGAAGGAAGGCAACAAGGATTTTTGGTTAGCTTTGGTGTTCCTAACTGGGGTGTAGGGTGTGGTGGTGTTATGACCTGTGACCCCTGGCTTGCCCAGGGCGTCACATACCACCTTATCCAAATCTGCCAGTCCCACCATAACAAATGTTGTTTCTTCAGCAAATGTTACTGTTGCTTAACCACCAAGCCCACGGACACAAACTTTTTTCCCCTTTCCAACACACCTGTTCCCCTTTCCACCAGCATCTGTCCTTTTTCAACTCATTTTGTATATGACCAAAAGTGCAACTCTGCAGGGACACCGTACTCAACAGATGTGGACAAGTAAAAGTCCATTTCCTCCTATCCATGACAAAGCGTTGAGATTCACTCTGTGCACCACTGGTGTTTAGTGGAAAGCAGTTCTAAGATTGCGTACCACCTTCTGCTGATACTCCTGCATACGTGCGTCCCTTTCTATGGCAGGAATTATTTCACCCAATTTTGTCTTGTACCGGGGATCTAACAGTGTGGCAACCCAGTAATCAGCATTACTTCGAATTCATACAATCCTAGGGTCATGTTGTAGGTAGTGCAGCAAGAAGGCGCTCATGTGTCTTGTGCATCCAGGAGGACCAAGTCCTTGGTGTGTTGGTGGCAGAGAGGTGAGAATCGTGCCTCTTTCCTCTGCACTCTCCCCCCAACCTCGCACAACCGAAAGCAAGCTCTCACTAATCTGCTGAGTCTTCCATGCCCATCGCAAGTTCGTCCTCCATTTCTTCATGGGCTCTTGCACCTTCCTCAACAGTTTTGCTGATACTATGCACCCTTGTTAATCCCTCTCCCCCACCATGACTGCCACCTAGGTGCCGCAAACCGTCTGGACCTTGTAGATCTTGTTATCCCTTCTGCATATGACTCCTCCTGTACTTCCTCCCCTTCCTCTTGTCCCAACACCTAACTCCGAATAATGCTTACAGTGTGCTCCATCATGTAGATGACCAGAATTGTCACGCTGAGAATGGCATCGCCAGTGCTAAACATCTTCGTCGACTTTTGTAAACTGTGTAGAAGGGTGCATAGGTCCTTGATCTGACACCACTCCAGCAGCGTGATCTGCACCACCTCTGGATCAAGTTAGCCCAGGGTATACGTCACAACGTATTTCAGCAGGGCTCGGCGGTGCTGCCACAGATGCTGCAACATGTGCAGATTCAAATTCCTGCGTGTCGGCACATCGCATTTCAGGAGTTTAACCACCAGACCTAAAGACTTCTGTAGCGAAGAAAGTTGTTGAATTGCTGGGTGCGAACGATGGAAGTGAGCACATAGCAAGTGTGCCCGCTGCACAAGGCCATGTAGGCCGTGATCGTGTTTTAGAAATTGCTGGAGAATTAGATTCAACACGTGAGCCACACAATGCACGTGTGTCACATTGTCACGGCGAAGGGCCGCACCCATGTTTGCATCATTGTCACACCCGGCCTTCCCTGGCTGCTGGTTGAGTGGAGACAACCATTGATGAAACTCGGTTTCCAGAGCTAACTGTCCACAACTACTCAGCGGTGTGACTCACATGTCCCATACATTTCAAAGTAAACATTTGACCACCTCATGGCATTGAGCTCTGCTGCCAGCATAGTAAGGAGGTGTGCGGGATTCCTTGTGCACAGTTACAATGCGGGTGGCCTGACCACACAGGGTGTGGGTGGAGGTGGAGGACCCAGGCGAGGTTGAAAAGGCAGAAGCAGTGTATTAACTTCTACATACAGAGGAAGGATTGACACAACTCATGGGGACGGCAAGTCTTGTACAGCAGACCCTTCTCCATCTCTCCCCATAGTAACCCATTGCCCAGTCAGCGACATGTAACGCCCCTGTCCATGCTTACTGGGCCAAGTATCTGTGGGGAAATGCACCCTGTCACACACAGTTTCTCTAAGAAGCGGTGATGTTTTGTGCGACATGCTGGTGTAGCGCGGGCACGTCTTTGTTGGAGAAGGAGTGGCGCCTGGGCATCGGCTCTTGGGGCACTGCAATGGGCATAAGGTCTCGAAAATCCTCGGTTAAAAAGGTTGGAAAGGCAGCATTTCGGTAGCCAACAGTTTGCAGATGCTGAAAGTCAACCTCTAGGCTATGTCATGCCCTTCTAAAAGCATGTAAAACACAGCAAGGGGACTCCAACCACAGTCTCCCTCGTTTCCACTAATTGGGCCACACACACCCCACTTGACTGGCATCAGTTGACCCCCCCTTTACAAGATGAAAAAGATGCTTTGCATGAAGCACTCTCAAAAATACACGTGCCTTTCACCTCCCCTGGATGACACAAGGGTAGAAAAGTCCTCTGTGATCTATGTCCACATTGTCAGTGGACAGACGTGTGTGCTTATCTGTCAGCACACACCCATCAACACTGAAGACACGTTCCGAGAGAACGCTGGCTGCGGGACACAACAAGATCCCCAAGGCATACGTGGCGAGCTCAGGCAATTTATCTAGATTGGAAGCCTAAAATGTGCAGGGCTCAAGTTGCACAGTAATGGCATCGATGTTCCCTTGCATATACTCATACATCTGTGTCTCTTCCTCTTTTTCCTCGTCCAGCTGTTTAGTTTTCACATGAGTATTTGGCCTTGTCACTTTCCCATGTGTTTGTGTTGTCTTGGGAGTTGTTTGCCACCTTTTGGACAACTTTGAGGGTGTTTTCCAGGTGTTTCTATGTGTTTGTGGTTGCCTCCCATTGTTTCCTATGGGGTTCGAGAGTTCGACGAATGGTTCGACAAACGGCTCTTCGAACGGGGTACCGTTCGCCGAACCGAACTCGAACTCTAGGGGGGTGGCTCATCTCTAGTAACGGGACCCTATTGCACTTTCTATCCTTAGCTGTTATCTAAGCTTTCATTCAGGTTTCATTCAGGCATTTCAATGCTATTTACCTGCAAATTAAACCTTTACCTAAAGGTAAATAGCATTCTTTCATATGATAAGTTCCCTTCAATGAACAGATATAGATTCAAGGCTAATCTTAATACATAGGGTACCTTCACACTTTAGCGATGCAGCAGCGATCCGACCAGCGATCTGACCTGGTCAGGATCGCTGCTGCATCGCTACATGGTCGCTGGTGAGCTGTCAAACAGGCAGATCTCACCAGCGACCAGTGAACAGCCCCCAGCCAGCAGTGACGTGCAAGCGACGCTGCGCTTGCACGGAGCCGGCGTCTGGAAGCTTCGGACACTGGTAACTAAGGTAAACATTGGGTATGGTTACCCGATGTTTACATTAGTTACCAGCGCACACCGCTGAGCTTAGTGTGTGCAGGGAGCAGGAGCCGGCACTGGCAGCGTGAGAGCTGCGGAGGCTGGTAACGAAGGTAAATATCGGTTAACCACCTTGGTTACCCGATGTTTACCTTGGTTACAGCTTACCGCAGGCTGTCAGACGCCGGCTCCTTCTCCCTGCACATTCAGGATTGTTGCTCTCTCGCTGTCACACACAGCGATGTGTGCTTATCAGTGGGAGAGCAACAATAAAAAAACGAACCAGGGCTGTGTGTAACGAGCAGCGATCTCACAGCAGGGGCCAGATCGCTGCTCAGTGTCACACACAGCGAGATCGCTAATGAGGTCACAAAAAACGTGACTCAGCAGCGATCTCAGTAGCGATCTCGCTGTGTGTGTGAAGCACCCCATAGACTCTGTAACAGAGCCAACCTAATTACTTAGATATAGTACCAGAACCAAACCTATTACAAACATACTGTGATAGCACCAAGATTTCCTGCCTTTCCAGCATGCCCTTGATGGCCCAGGCAATTGTTGGTATAATTCTATCTTAGTTTTATTCCATCATTGTATGAAAATTACCTTTGACAAGTCCAACCAAATGTCTGTTTACCTAAATAAGTCCATCCCCAGAATCTCTAACAAAAACCTTCCCCATAGAGTGTGATTGATGTTCTCTTTAGTTGCAGAAATGATGTGACAAGTGATGAGGACATCAATCACGTCTGGGAGAGTGGGATGGGGGAAATCTGACTACAGTGTTTGAGGTTGGACTGTGAAGATATGCTCTCCTGAATTAGTCCCAGGTGATTTTCATATGACAGGAAGCTGAAATATAAGCAACCTGCTTGGATTGCAGAAAATAGAATTCTAAATCTTAGTGGTGCTGGATTGAGGTACTTGAGGAACCAAACAGGTTCCATGCAATGTTGTATGGACATACTGTGTATACATTAAAGAGACAGAAAAATGTGTACAATCCTACATCCACAGAAGATCGGTGGTTAGTAATGATGGGCGAGAAATACAATGCTCAGAATTCAAAATGATGAGTGAACACTACGATGCTTAAGTGTTTGTTACATGAGTAAGGATGGGCGAGCATGCTCGTTGGTACTCGGTGCTCGCCCGAGCATCTCAGTATTCAAAATACTCGGTGAGCGAGATGCTCAGGCACATGCTCGGCTCCCACTCCCTGCATGTTGGCGCTCCTTACAGTCAGCCCACATGCAGGATCTGACTAGTGTTCCCGCTCTTCTGCATCTCCACTTCAGACTCGGCTTGCTCCTCTCCTACTCTTTCACTGACTGCCACTGCACAACTAGCCTCCCTACCGCACCACTAGCTGAAATGTGGAGGCCACGCCCCCTCCTGGGTCTGCCCAAGGGTCGCCTCTAAGGTGTGTGTGAGACCTGGTTACTATGTGTCTGTGCGTACACACCCTACTCAGCCTTTAGGATTACCTGTTTGCACTCACCCAGCATGGGTGCAGTACTCAGTGGCACCTGACCAGGTCAGGGGCGCCACTTTCCCCCTTAGTTATCTACAGCACGTCCTCGGACTGCAAACACAATAACATTTTTGCTTTTAATACAAACCTTTCAATACAAACTTTCACACACAGGGGAGGCATTTACATAAAACATCATACCAGGTACCATTCTTCACCACCCACCACCCAAAAGTCCTGAACCCACCCAAAAACCTCCAGAAAGCAGGTCACCGGTCCATTTGGTGACCAGGTCTGGGCCAGCTCTATCCCAGCCTTTCCTCGAATCTTCCTTTCCTGAGGAGGGTGGTGTAAGGTAGGCCCCATAAACAGGCATACCTGCTTCTTTGGTGTTGGAGAGCCAGGCCGCATAAACAGGCGTGCCCCCTTGTGTGCAGAGCCAGGCCCCATAAACAGGCGTGCTCAGGGTTGGTGCAGAGCCAGGCCCCATAAACAGGCATGCTCTGAGGTTGGTATCAATGAGGTAACTTTTTACAATGCGAGAGTTTGGGGTTATAGCCAGTTCATAACCTTATGGTCCATATTTTAAAGTGCACACTAACCTGGTGCAACACATTTTAGCAGCAAAGTTCTCGCAAGAGTCTTTGCGGGCGCATTTCTTTAACGTTACTTTAACTTCACACACTATAAAACTGGTTAAACTTTACTAAACATTTCGAACATTTTCTGCAAGACACTTTAAATAGAGTTTCTTCTCTCAAGACCAGGGCTAACACTATCAGTGCTCTGGAACCTAGAGATTGGCCTTGGAGCATTTTAGGCATGGTGGGTGTGCTGTGGAGCGTCCCCTGGTGGCGACAGCAATGGGGACTGGGGTGGAGCAGTAGGGAGGGGACCTGGACCCACCACGGTTTCCCTTGGACATTGCACTACGTCCAAGGCAAACCAACCTCTCTCTCCCTTGTCTTGTGAACTCCACCACATCCCCCATGTACAGATCACGACCAGGGTAACCCCTTTGCAGGTGGGACTGCACATCCCGCCGGGACACGAAGATGCCCTCCTTGACCCCGGCCTCCACTATAAAAATGTACCCCGTTCTATGGTTGAACTTCTCTACTACCCCGCGGTGGAGGGGACCTCTGGCCCGAAACCCGGTCTACCGCAGGGACTGCTTCTCCTGCAGATCCCTGGCCTCCACTCGCTCTCTCTCAGGGGTAGGCTGCACAAGGGTGTGTCTTGCCCTCACACGCCGCTGTCCTCTGTAGGCTGGTTGCTGCATGACCATCACCTGGTCGTCTGCAGGCTGCCAGGTGACATACATGCTAGGCATAAAGGCAGCTAGTTCTTCCTCATCGGCAGGGAATGCTCTAACCTCCTCCGGTTGCTTTGGAAACGTTGGCTCGGCCTCCCCTTCTCTTTGGGGGTGCTGCATCCTCCTCCGGTTGATCTAGCAGCGGCTCCGGGGACGAGCTCTCATCCCTCTCGCAGGATGGTGAACCCCTCTCCAGTGGAGAGGGTGCTGGGACCACTTCAGGTCAGTACGGCAGCTTAGGCACCAGGTATCTGTCAAACAGGTGAGCGGGGAACTGGGCTTCCAGTCCTCTCCTTAGCTGCCAAAACACTGGGTCTTCTTCATGCATAAAGGTAGATGCTGTATCCCCAGTCAGCGACTGGGGCACTGTGACCACTTCTGGTCTGCAAGTAGGGGCTGTATACCCAGTCAGCGACTGGGGCGCTGTGACCACTTCTGGTCTGGCAACCAGGACAGACAGCATTGCGTCCTGGTCTCATCTGGCCGAGACAGGAGGCGTTGCGGCCTGGTCTGGTCTGGCCGGGACAGAAGGCGTTGTAGCCTCGTCTGGTCTGGCCGGGAAAGAGGCGTTGCGGCCTGGTCTGGTCTGGCCGTGACAGAAGGCATTGCGACCTGGTCTGGTCTGGCCGTGGGCACCGCTCTGGACGTCGCATCAGGGACCGCATCAGGGATCACATCCGGGATCGCAGCAGGTATCGCATCAGGGATCGCATCCGGGACCGCATCACACATCACAGCGGGCATCGCAGCGGGCATCGCGTCGGCCTCTGGTAAGAACGCCAGCCGGGGTCAACACACCCGATCGGGCAGGGGCAGTGTGGGACTCACCCAGGGCTAGGCCAGAGATGCCCCGCAGCAGGGTCACCATCGCCAGTGTTGACTCCGGATGGGCGTGGGTGGCACCTCCACGTGGGCCTCGCTGCACCGACATCTGCAGATTTCTTATGGCCAACACCATGTCCTTCTTCCACGCGGCTATCTCCTGCCTGCTCTGTGCTTCCAGGTTATCAGCCATTCTGCCGACTTCAGCCTCTAGCTCAGCAGCCGTCATGGGCCTGGTCCATCCCAGCTCTTTGCGGTCGCTTCCCACGGACGCCATCTTTCCTTGCTCGCCGTTCACCAGGTTCTGCTCACACCTCAAACTTAGTTTCGTTTCTTCCACCAGCCTGGGACGTCTCTGCCGTCTAGGACTAGATGCCCCATCATCTTCTCCTTTCGCGGGGCCAGAGTGCCCCAGGGGTTCTGGGTCAGCAACACCTCTTCGTGGGCGGTACTTTCCTTCTGCGCGGGCTACAGTCTTTCTTTTTGTGTGCTTTTGCAATATCAATATGGCGGCGGTCCCAATTTTCTGATCGGACCTCCAAGGCGCACGGTAATCTGTCTTAACAGGTCTAGTCCTTATCCTGTTCGTGACACCAGAAATGTGCTGCCCGGCAACAGCGGTCACCTCAGGGACTTCACTCCACTTTCTGGGACGCCACAGGGGCTCCACTTGATTACCGCTGGTAGCAGGTATGTCAGGTCGTTTGCTTCTGAGTCGTGACGCAACTCTCGGTTTGCGGTCAGGGTGAGAAATGACTGCCACTGCAGTTTAATGAGCGTCTGGGGCTGATGGGTTCTGCAGTTGGATGGTGTGGCCTCCCAAGAGTGAGGCTGGCCCCAGGAGATCGGGTGTGTGTGTGGAACAACAGGTCGCAGAATAACTCAGTGGCAGTCCAGAAAGTCTTTCAACCTGTTTACTCACGTTCAGCTAGTTTTGTGAGGTAACCCGGGCGATACTGAGATAGATCAGAGGGAACCAGGTATCCTTCAGGCTGTCGTAGGGGTGACCACTAACTCGCCTTCCTAGCACTTCTTGTTTCGGACAACCCCTGACTTAAAGTACCGGGGGATTCATCCAGGGAAGTCGTAACTGCCTTTTCTCCCCTTTCTGGCTCGTTTGCTGGCAGCGTGGACAAAGGAAGATGGCTCCAGGCTCGATCCTCCTTATGGGCCCCCTCGTTGCTGCTGATGCTCGGACTCTGTGATGGTTGGTGAGGAACCTCTAGTCCCTCCACCTGCAGGATTTAGTAGACCACTAAATGGATGTCTGGCTCTAAGGACCTGTTCCCCGTGCATGCTTCATTACCAGGAGTCCCGTACTCAACTGCCTGTCCTTTCTCTTCTGCAGGAGTCTTTCAGGCTGACTATGTGGCAATGTACTCCCCCGCCAGCGGCCACTACACATGCAGGGTCTGACTAGTATTCCCACTCTTTTGTGTCTCCACTTCAGACTCTGCTTGCTCCTCTCCTACTCCTTTGCTGACTGCCACTGCACAACTAGCCTCCAACCTCCCTACCGCACCACTAGCTGAGATGTGGAGGCCACACCCCCTCCTTGGTCTGCCCAGGGGTCCCCTCTAAGGTGTGTGTGAAACCTGGTTACTATATGTCTGTGCATACACACCCTACTCAGCCTTTAGGATTACCTGTTTTCACTCACCCAGCATGGGTGCAGTACTCAGTGGCGCCTGACCAGGTCAGGGGCACCACAATAATACACAGCTGGCCCTAACCACATTATTACCCAGCGAGCCACCCAGCACCAGGGTCGCTTGAAAAGTTGGATACAGCACAGCGCTAGAGGATGGCGCTTCTATGAACATGCCGTTGAAGAACAGCAAGTGCAAAACGGCCTGCCGTTGTTCAGCGTTGTTTGCTCTTCCTTACCCTCCTCAACCACTTGTACCCGCTCCTCACATGGAATAAAAATTGCATCAGAGTTTTGGTGAGTGCTGTCCTCTTTCTTTCTCCCTACTGGATAATACATATGGACTCTCTTTTCTATGTGGATGGTGCACCTGATATCTGCTGAACCAGGATCAAATAGTGATTTACTTTTGGGAGTGGTGGTGCTCGGTTCCTTCTTTATTGCTCTATATTTGTGCTTGTCCATCTTGTAAAAAGCTGCACCCCCCCAAGTTGTGTGGAGGAAGGCGATATGTGTGTGTATATTTCCTACATATTTATGTCTCAGTTCAATATACGGATGTTGTTTTTGGCACAAAATCTGAGACTATTTCAGTTCTTGTGAACAGTAAAGCAGGAGCCAACATGATGGATTCTCATTTTGCTCAGACCCCTGGTCTTTCCTGTAGTACACTTGCAAGATTCATTCCTATACTGGCCACTTATTCTGCTCCTCTCAGCCAGAGAATGTTTTTCCCAAGTAGTACATTATGTGAACTTCTGTATAGGGACTCTTCACAAGGAGCTTCTTTCATGCTAGATCTTGGGGGGTCTGCCCACTCCCAGTAATGTGGGCCTTCCCTGGCTGATAAAACACAATCCTGTGATTGATTGGTGGGCTAGAAATGTTGTCACTTGAGGCAGGTTTTGTGAAAGCAATTGCTTATGTACAACTATCTCTACTGTCCTTATAAATCTACACCCTTTTCCAGCCGAGATGGCTAAGGTGCATCAAGAAAGTATGAAAGATAGTTTACCCTAACTGCAGTTTAAAACTGGGCCTCAGTATCCCCCCGCATGAGGTGTTTGAGGGGGTTCGTCGTTCCCACTGATTGTCCTGTTTCTGAGGTTAAGGTTTTGAAGACATGGGGGGACCCTATGTTGTTGGTCCTTCCAGGAGATTTTCTTCTCCTAACAAACGCATGGCTGGTAATAAACGTTCAGGTCCGACAATGACTATGAATGGGTGTGTAAAAGGATCAGGTGGAAGTGTATATCTGAGGATTAGGCTGCAGCTACCCCAGTACTGAATGTTGATAACATTTTTCACAGGTTGTCATTCAGGAGATGTCTTGTACCAGGAGACTACATTATTACCACCGCTGTTATGGATGGTGTTTCTGTCAGCTTGGCTATTGTAGGTTGTGAAGAGGTTAAGATTCTTCCTGAAGATGCTTCTGGGCTCCCTCTAGTGGCCAGTGCTGGAAGTGTGTCAGGTTATTTGCTTGTAATTAAGACAGGTGCAGGGCCTGGCTCTAATCCCAGTAGGCCAATCGTGTCCAGCCCTTGTGGATAAAGGTATGGATTCTGCCTCAGACTGACGCCGGTGATATCATTTTCCTCTGTCAATCTAGTGCCTGTGAACATGTCTTGAACACGAGGTCCTCATGTCATGTCGCCCGTGTGCCTGTGACCTGCTGGACATTTCTCCAGTGTGATCCAACTTGTTTTTTTTCCCCTTGGAGTTCTTCAGTGTGTCTGCTGCAGAGTGACTGATTTTTGGATGCAATTTTTGCCTTTTTTCCTAGTCAACATGATCTCTCTTTTTGGAGCCTGGGATAAGTACTTTGCCTTCTTCCCTGTGACTGAATGGTCTTCATGCATTTTTCTCTTTATATTTTCTCTGTATATTTTATTCTATTTCAATTTGTTTTGAAATGTTATGGAAACTGTTCAGTATCAGTGAAAAAAAACGCATAGTAAAGGTTTTTTTCTCTCTGAATATTGTTCTGCGTTTTTTCGCTCAAATATGCGTCTATGTTCCACTGTGTTCCCACTGATGATCTTTATCAAAAGGACCTTGCTGAGAATCCAGTGAAGGCTTTTTTCCACCATTTTTGCATATTCACTTTTTGTTGGATTTAGTATTCCACTTCTATGTACTGCTCATTATTAGTCCTGTTGAACATTGACTATTTTTCTGCCCATGTCAGTTAATATTAAGCCATTTTTCTGACAACCTCTTTTGAATGCTAGTTCTGCTTGGTGTCCTGCACAAGAGTTCCCTGATATAAATAAAGATCAGCTTGGTTTTGTGGACGGACGGCAAACCACTAATGGTACGAGGAGAACAATCAACCTCTTACATCAGATGGAAAACAATAAAATACTATCCATACTGTTGGCGCTAGATGCAGAAAAAGCTAATGACCGCATAAACTGGCAGTACCTGAGGGTGACTCTGTCAAAATTCGGCCTTGATGACAGTTTTATACAAAGAGTTATAGCACTATACTTTAAACTATCTGCTAGAGTATATGCCAATAATCATTTGTCCGTATCCTTCGACATTACCAATGGTACTCGACAGGGATGACCCCTCTCCGCTTTATTATTTGTATTGGCAATGGAACCACTAGCCTAATTAATTAGAACAAATTACAAAATAAAAGGTATCCTAACTAAAACAAAAAATCATAAAGTAGGCCTATTCACAGATGATATAATCCTTTCCCTCTCTGATCCATTTCCATCAATACTAGAAATAATAAAGACCCTAGATACATATTCACGAATATCATATTATAAATTAAACCCTAAGCAATCTAAATTACTATCATTCCATCTTGATCGCTCAACTACAAATTCTATCAAATCTCACTCCTCCTTTACTTGGAAAGACTCATTCATAGATTATTTAGGAATACAAATAACTAAAAACCCACAAACTATGGTTAGCCCAAACATAAATAGATTATTGGAAAAATAAAAAAATGTCCTCAAGCATGCCCAAAAATACATTTTTTCTCTGGGGAGACTAATCACATTTAAACTAATAACTAGTGATGAGCGAGCATGCTTGTCACTACTCGGTACTCGCACGAGTATCGCTGTACTCGTTCTGCTCGGCGGGGACCGAGTAATCTCGCGATACTCGTGCTGTACTCGTGGTCTTCATTTCTGCATGTTGGCGCTCTTTTGAGAGCCAGCCCTCATGCAGGGATTGGCTGGCAGACCACTGCAATGCCACAGCCCTGTTAGTTGTGGAATTGCAGTGATTGGCCGGCCTGCACAGCGTGACCGAGCCTTTATATCGGCCGGCGCGCTGTGCTCTGCTCACAGCTATCCAGACAGTGAGTGCAGGGAGAGTGTCGCTGATTCAGGGAAAGCTTTGCGGCCCTTTATAGCTTTTTCAGTTGCAGGGCTGCAAACAGTGTGACCAAAAGTCCTTCTCAGGACTATTCTAGTTGTATACAGGCAGGCAGGGTATAGCCAGGTCGGAGTACCGTAGCAGAGTCCTTCTCAGGACTATTGTTGCTATATACAGGCAGGGTATAGCCAGGTCTGAATACAGGCTAGTGACCAAAAGAGTCCTTGTCAGGACTATTGTACCAGTATACAGGCAGGCAGGCAGGCAGGGTAGTGGTGACCGTATACCAGCCTTCATCATATCTGGGGCTGGTGTACACAGTGTAAAACAGTCCAGATAGTGTCTGACTTGTCTGTAATTGTCGCTCCCCAAAAAAACCTGTTAGGTTCTTATTGCGTCCGTGCTTGGTTTTTAAAACCGCACGTGTGTGCCTGTTGGTGGCAGCGTACAGGTGCACTTGTGTGCAATTTCCAGAAACTTTGATATAATGCACAAGTAGTGAATATACACGTCAGCAGTGCACAGCATTGCAAAATGCGCAAGGGCATTGGCAAGGAACAAGGAAGTGGACGTGATGGTGGTGCAGGCAGAGGCCGAGGTCGTGGGCAAGCTCTAATTTCGCCACAACAAAGGGCCACATCTAGTCGCTCGCACGTCCTGTCCCAAATTCTTGGGGACCGCAGCAGTACACCGCTCTTGAACCAAGACCAGTGTCAACAGGTTGTTAGTTGGATAGCAGATAATGCTTCCAGTCAGATTGGCACCACCACAAACACTCTGTCTTCCACACGGTCAAGTGTCAGTAGCCGTGATACTGCACCGCACATTTCTGAACCTGATCCTCCTTCCTACCACCAGGCTGAGTACACGTCCTCCTCGGACATTAATGATCCCACACTTGGACACTCGGAAGAGCTGTTCACGTTTCCATTCACACATTCTGGCCTCTCGCCAGCTCATATTGAAGTGGGTCATGAGGAGATCGTCTGTACAGATGGCCAAATATTTGAGCAGCCACGTTCTCACGAAGTTGGCAACGTGTCTCAACAAGTGGTGGACGATGATGAGACACAATTGTCAGCAAGTCAGGAGGAGGAGCAGGGTGCGGAAGAGGAAGACGACGTGGTGGATGATCCAGTAACTGACCCAACCTGACAGGAGGATATGCAGAGCGAGGACAGCAGTGCACAGGGGGAGGGAGGCGTAGCATCACAACAGGCAGTAAGAAGCAGGGTGGTGGCCCCAGTCAGAAGTCAGGCAACCGTTCCCCGGAACAACACGACGACACAAGGTGCCTGTACAAATGTTAGGTCTTCCCGAGTCTGGCAGTTTTTTAAGTTGGATCCAGATGATTCAAAAAAGGCCATTTGCAACATCTGCCGTGACAGCATCAGCAGGGGTACCAAAACTAGCAGCCTGACCACCACCAGCATGATCAGGCACATGTCAGCCAAGCACCCGACTTTGTGGGAAGTACAACAGAGTCGAGGAGCAGTGCTTGCTGATGTCACTGCTACGTCTTCGCTGGTTGTGCATGCGAGCCAATCCTCTGTCCATGCTGCCTGCGAACAAGCCTCCTCCACTCCTGCACCTGCAGTTGCCTACGCAGAAAGAACACCATCATCAAGCACGTCCTTGTCCCAGCGCAGCGTTCAGTTATCCATTCAGCAAACCTTTGAACGCAGGCGCAAATACACTGCCAACACCCCACATGCCACAGTTCTAAATGCTAACATTTCGCGACTGCTTGCGCTGGAAATGTTGCCTTTTAGGCTAGTGGAGACAGAAGCATTCCGTGACCTGATGGCGGCAGCTGTCCCACGTTACTCGGTCCCCAGCCGCCACTATTTCTCCCGGTGTGCTGTCCCCGCGTTGCATAACCACGTGTCACAAAACATCACACGTGCCCTGAACAACGCTGTTTCACCCAAGGTCCACCTAGCCACAGACACGTGGACAAGTGCTTGTGGGCAAGGCCGCTACATCTCGTTGACGGCACACTGGGTTAATATTGTGGAAGCTGGGACCCAGTCTGAGCGAGGGACGGAACACGTCCTTCCCACACCAAGGTTTGCAGGCCCTACCTCAGTCAGTGTTTCACCCACACTCTACAGCTCCGGAATGTCATGCTCTTCAGCCTCCTCCTCCTCCTGCGCATCCTCATCCACTGTGCCCTCCACACCAGTCACAAGCTGGAAGCACTGCAGCACTGCCTCGGCGAAGCGGCAACAGGCTGTGCTGAAGCTAATCTGCATAGGTGACAAACCCCACAATGCAGAAGAGCTGTGGACAGCTCTGAAACAGCAGGCAGATCACTGGCTCACACCTCTGAACCTAAAGCCAGGAAAGGTCGTGTGTGACAATGGCCGGAACCTGGTGGCGGCTTTGAGGCGAGGCCAGCTGACACATGTTCCATGCGTGGCCCATGTGCTCAACCTCGTGGTTCAGCGGTTTATAAAGTCATACCCAGAGCTGTCTGATCTGCTGGTAAAAGTTCGCCGCCTGTCTGCACATTTTCGAAAGTCACCTACTGCTTCAGCCGGCCTTGCCGGCTTTCAGCGCCGTTTGCATCTTCCGGCTCACAGACTGGTGTGTGATGTCCCCACGCGTTGGAATTCAACTCTGCACATGTTGGTCAGGATATGTGAGCAGAAGAGGGCAGTTGTTGAGTACCTGCATCACCTAAGCCGTCGGGAAATGGGTCAAACTCCACACATAACACCTGAGGAGTGGAGATGGATGTCAGACCTATGTACCATCCTCCAAAACTTTGAGGACTCCACCAAGATGGTGAGTGGTGATGACGCCATTATTAGCGTCACCATACCGCTACTCTGCCTTCTAAAACGGTCTCTGCTGAAAAACAAACATGATGCATTGCAGGCGGAGCGCGATGAGTTGCAGCAAGAAACAGTAGTGGGTGTGGGTGATAACACACAGCCCAGCCTCGTCTCATCACAACGTGCAGTGGAGGACTATGACGAGGAGGAGGATGAAGACATGGAGCAACTCTCCGGCCAAATTGAGGATATGACATGCACACCAGTCATATCCTCGGTTCAGCGTGGCTGGCCAGAGGACAGGGTAGATGAGGAGGAGGAGGGGAGGAGGAGGAGGAGGAGGACAGCATGTTCAGTCATCTTGTTGGTCAGGCTACTGAAGTCCTGGCTGTTAAGAGTCTGGCGCACATGGCTGACTTTATGGTAAGCTGCCTGTCTCGTGACCCTCGCGTTAAGAACATCTTGGCCGACAATCATTACTGGTTGGTAACACTGTTAGACCCACGCTACTAGGAGAACTTTTTGTCTCTTATTCCCGTGGAGGAGAGGTCAACCAAAATGCAGCAGTTCCGGAAGGCCATACTCACGGAAGTAGGCAAAGCATTCCCCTCACAAAACGCTAGCGGCATAGGTCAGGAATCAGTGGACAACCGAGGCGTACAGCCGAGAGAGGCACAAGTCCAATCCGCCAGAGGTAGGGGAACAGTCTTTAAGATGTGGGACAGTTTTCTTAGCCCCTCACGTACCACAGCCCCTGAGGTGCGGGGTAGTGCCACAAGAAATCCTAAGTTTGCCCAGATGCTGAAGGAGTACCTTGCAGATCGAACAACTGTACTCCGACATTCCTCTGTGCCTTACAATTATTGGGTATCCAAGCTGGACACGTGGCATGAATTGGCTCTCTACGCCTTGGAAGTCCTGGCCTGCCCTGCTGCTAGCGTTTTGTCAGAGCGTGTTTTTAGTGCCGCAGGTGGAATCATTACAGATAAACGCACCCGCCTGTCAACTGAAAATGCTGACAGGCTGACTCTGATCAAGATGAACAAGGGTTGGATTGGGCCAGACTTCACCACACCACCAGCAAATGAGAGCGGAATTTAAAGTTTGCCATGTACCTCCACTCACCCATGGGTACACACTTCTGGACTTTGGATAATCGCTGGACTGCTCCTCCTTCTCCTCATGCGCCACCATGATGATGACCGTTACAAATTGCAATACTTAGGCCTTTGTTTCAGGTATACCCCCAGTGGTAAATTTTTTCGCCCATTCTTTGCAGAATGGACATTACAACGACAGGAGACCCGCTCCTTTGCAATGGGAACAATGTTTTGAGGCCCTCATGCACGTCTCTACCCAGGGACAACGTGGAGCCTCCCAATTTTTGGCTGCCCTGCCTAAGGGCTATACTATAATACACCCACTTCCTTAAAATGGACACTTAATGTTTTGAGGCCCTCATGCACGTCTCTACCCAGGGACAACGTGGAGCCTCCCAATTTTTGGCTGCCCTGCCTAAGGGCTATACTATAATACACCCACTTCCTTAAAATGGACACTTAATGTTTTGAGGCCCTCATGCACGTCTCTACCCAGGGACAACGTGGAGCCTCCCAATTTTTGGCTGCCCTGCCTAAGGGCTATACTATAATACACCCACTTCCTTAAAATGGACACTTAATGTTTTGAGGCCCTCATGCACGTCTCTACCCAGGGACAATGTGGAGCCTCCCAATTTTTGGCTGCCCTGGCAAAGGGCTATACTGAAATAGACCCACTTCCTTACAATGGGCACTTCTGGTTTACAGGCCATCATGCACGTCTCTATCCAGGGACAATGTGGAGCCTCCCAATTTTTGGCTGCCCTGGCAAAGGGCTATACTGAAATAGACCCACTTCCTTACAATGGGCACTTCTGGTTTACAGGCCATCATGCACGTCTCTATCCAGGGACAATGTGGAGCCTCCCAATTTTTGGCTGCCCTGGCAAAGGGCTATACTGAAATAGACCCACTTCCTTACAATGGGCACTTCTGGTTTACAGGCCATCATGCACGTCTCTATCCAGGGACAATGTGGAGCCTCCCAATTTTTGGCTGCCCTGGCAAAGGGCTATACTGAAATAGACCCACTTCCTTACAATGGGCACTTCAGGTTTACAGGCCATCATGCACGTCTCTTTCCAGGGACAATGTGGAGCCTCCCAATTTTTGGCTGCCCTGGCAAAGGGCTATACTGAAATAGACCCATTTACTTACAATGGGCACTTCTGGTTTACAGGCCATCATGCACGTCTCTATCCAGGGACAATGTGGAGCCTCCCAATTTTTGGCTGCCCTGGCAAAGGGCTATACTGAAATAGACCCACTTCCTTACAATGGGCACTTCTGGTTTACAGGCCATCATGCACGTCTCTATCCAGGGACAATGTGGAGCCTCCCAATTTTTGGCTGCCCTGGCAAAGGGCTATACTGAAATAGACCCACTTCCTTACAATGGGCACTTCTGGTTTACAGGCCATCATGCACGTCTCTATCCAGGGACAATGTGGAGCCTCCCAATTTTTGGCTGCCCTGGCAAAGGGCTATACTGAAATAGACCCACTTCCTTACAATGGGCACTTCTGGTTTACAGGCCATCATGCACGTCTCTATCCAGGGACAATGTGGAGCCTCCCAATTTTTGGCTGCCCTGCCTAAGGGCTATACTATATAATACACCCACTTCCTGACAATGGACACTTAATGTTTTGAGGCCCTCATGCACGTCTCTATCCAGGGACAACGTGGAGCCTCCCAATTTTTGGCTGCCCTGCCTAAGGGCTATACTACAATAGACCCACTTCCTTACAATGGGCATTTCAGGTTTACAGGCCCTCATGCACGTCTGTATGCAGGGGCATTGGTGAACCTCACAATTTTGGACTGCCCTGGCAAAGGAAAATACTACAAAGACTCACTTCCTCAAAATGGGCACATTAGACTCAAGAGGCCTTCATGTACGTCTCTTCTCAGGGACATCGGAGTGCCACACAATGTTTTCACGTAAAATCTTTCATGTATTAATCTCAAAAAGTAACATACACCAGCTCTATCTCACTATTGGGTATGTGCCCTTAACATTTCCGCCATGAAAAATCATTTTGGGGTCATTTTGGAAGGTTTTCTGGTGAGTCCGTAAAAATGGCGTAAAACGCGGACAAAATTGTTTACAGCTGTGACTTTTCAGTGATAAATGCTTCAAGGGGTCTTCCCCATGCTGTTGCCATGTCATTTGAGCACTCTTCTGAGACTTTTGTGCCATTTTTAGGGTTTCTCCATGCTGCCGGGGGGTCATTTCACAAAAATACTCGGGTCTCCCATAGGATAACATTGGGCTCGTTGCTCGGCCCGAGTACACGAGTATCTTGGGAGGCTCGGCCCGAGCTTCGAGCACCCGAGCTTTTTAGTACTCGCTCATCACTACTAATAACCCTACCTAAAATCCATTACTTATTCAGATCCATCCCACTACCAATGTCACCCCAAACTATTAACCCACTACAAAAAATTCTAAACAATTTCATATGGAAAAACAAAAGAGCAAGAATTTCTAAATATACATTAACTAAACATAAGAGTGGGGGGTATAGGAATTCCAGACCTTTATGAGTATTATATCACAAAATTAATTAAGCAAAGTCAATATTGGATTAAAGAAGCATATTAATTTCCCTGGATGGACCTTGAACTTTCATTTAATAATTATTGTCCCCTTAAAAATCTTATTTCCAATATATCCAACCCTTCTTTAACTTTCCCTTACCCTCCCACCTTAACAGCAACAATACACTCCTGGAAATACCCAACACGTAAATCACCCAAAATAAATAAATACACCGAAATTAAAAAAAATTCAATCAAATTCCTAGCTATCCTTTCAAATTTAGAAATCCCGACCACATGGCACACCCTAAGACTAAATAAAATAAGCCACATCCATGATAGTCGTGATTTCGTCCCCTTTCTCGACTTAAAAATTAACTATAAAATTCCCGATACTGATTTAAAATGTTATTATCTATTAGAGAAACCCTGCTTAATCTACTTTACTTAAAAATAAGAACCCTTTACCTGAACTTATAGACTCCCTATTCTGTAACCCAACCAACAGTGCAGTCTGGAATAGTACTAAGTTATATCATCATATATTAAAAGATACCAAATTTGAAAAAAACAACTATATTCTTCCTTGGGAAAAGCAACAGATCTCAGAAGAAATGCGGCAAAAAAGCTTAAAAGCAACAAACTCTTCTAGTTCTAGTGACACTCTTCTAGAGACACACAAAAATACTAATGAGGTGGTAATTTACTCCATCAAGAATTCACCAATTTAACAAAGATATCACCCCTGCTTGCTGGAGGAATTGTGGTGGGATTGGTGACTTAATGCATGTCTTTTGGGGATGTCCAGCACTAAAGAAACTCTGGTCGGAAGTATTGAAATTAATCAATAACATTAGTTATTCAAATATTTTCACCCCTCAAAAAGCCCTTCTCTCTTTAGAACTAAAAGAAATACAGGAGATCCCATATACAGACTTATTATTATCCATATTTTCCTCACTACTAAAAACCTAATTGCAGCCAATTGGAAGAAAATCAACGTCCCCAATATATCACAAATTGTTGAAACTCTCGCCCTTCATGAAAAATATGAAAAACATTATGCCATTACAAATAATTTATTCGCCCCATATTACAAACGATGGAATCCATGGAACCAATTCCGAGAAGGAATGACGTGAACAAATATTTGTGCATCATAATATACATCACGTAGGGGTACCTTCTTACAACTCATGAATAAATATGGTCGTTTAATTTGTCGTCGCAGATAAAATAATTTATTCGATCGCATGTAATTTGTATATATGTTTTAGTTATATTTAATAATTGATTACGCCTTGTTCTCCCTTACCCTCTACCCTAATATTTCCTTCCCCAATTAAATTACACGACTTTCCACAGCCCAACTTTTCCTTCATCTTTTCCATCACTATCTTGTATTCAATCATATTCAACTATGAAATAGTATCAAATTCCTCCTCCCCCTTTCCCCATCTTAATTATTGAAAATAAAAATATCTTAAAACAACATTTCCCTGATGTAGTGAGTGGAGAATCGTGTGGTGCTAAAGAAATTTTTGATTATCAGGAGTTGGCATATATTAGTGTTTTTGCTGGCAGCACCCAGTGATCTATCCTATCCTTTGGTGTCTTAGTTAGCAGGGCCTCTCTTTGCTCAAGTCTATTCCTAACCAACTGTGTATTGTTTGCTTCTTATATCATCGTCAATATATGTTGTGACCTTTAATTATCCCTTTGGGGCTGCTGTGAGGCAAGTGAGGATTCTTTTCTTCATCTTTGAGGCTAGCTAGTTTCTTAGGCAGTGACGAGGCAGCTAGGTAGAGTAGGCATGCTCCACGGCTTTTTATAGTTGTGTATGGTCAGGGGGTTGCTTCCAGTTAGTTACCAACCACTCTTGTGCTCTATTTTTGGGGTTTTCCTGTTTTTTTTCTCCCGGACTATTGGGGTAGTAGTTCATAGTTCTTGGGTTGCTCCTATCACTGGATTGGGAAGGAGTTTACCCTTGAATGGGATATTTACAGGAATATCAGCGGTCTCCTGACCATAACACATTGCCTTCTATGTGTGTTTATGGTGCCTGGAATGGTCAGATGAAGTGACCACAAGTAAACTGAGGTGTTCCTTCCATATGTCTTATACAAATCCAGTATTGAAGGTCATGAAAGATGGGTACTGTCATGTGGAACTCCTATCTTTGGGAAACATGTGACAGGTTTGCGATCTAAATCTCACCTTGACTTTTGAGACTCTGGATATTAAACATATTTTCTTTTTTTTAGTGCAGCAAGGGTTAAGGACTTTTTTTTCTGGTATTTCCATGTTAGTTCATCTCAGGTGCAGCCGGTTTATATACACTCCCCTTCCCTTTAAATAGTCACATGTTCCATCATCTGATGCTGGTTAAAGAAAGCATCTAAACTGATCACCATTGAAGGAGAAAGTCTGTCGAAACTCTTGAAGCCGTGCCACCTACAGCCCTGATTCTTGGCTGCAGCAGTTAAGTTGCTGACCTCTAGCCTCTTGCAGCCCTGGTGTTTGGCTGCAATAGTTGGTGCATATCCTTTTGTTTATGCCCCCTGCTCTGTCTTCCTTCCCATGTTTTATTACAGTAGTGGTGACGTCTAGTACACTCAAAGGCCTTGCCACTGTACAGGGTGAGTGGAGCGACAATTAGGGACTAGGTGAATGATGATGACAAGGGGCAATAAGGGGAAGGACTTATATAGGGATGTTGGGAAAGCTCAGGGTTCAGACACAGGTTAGTGTCAGGAGGTGCCCCGACCCCTCTCCCTAACTACAGGGTCTTTCTCTCCCTTTCCATACCCGTTGTACCTTAGTATTGCACAGTGTTCTGGGCATCTCCTTGCCTAAGTGTGGCATTCCCCCTGCACACAGTGTATTGCCCCCCCTCAATATGTTCATCCACACACAGTAGAATGTCTCCTACATAGATTGTTGTACACACACACACACACACTTACTTGCCTTTCTCATACATGCTTCCTACTCTTGAGTTCCCAAACTGGCTTCAGCATGTCCAGTGGTTGGGTCATATGACCTGAAGTTGGGATGTACCTCTGAATAGCAGGAATGGCCCAAAATTCAGGTCTGTTCACTGGATCTAGAAGAGTTGGGAGCTATGCTGTAAAAGGTCATGTGCAAAGCAGGTCTTAAGTGCAAATTGTTTGCATGGACCCCTACTAATTGGATTTATACTGCCTCTATGCACCCAGCTTAGGTTGCGCTCATGAGACATGATGGCAAATTTAATTTAATTAAAAAATATACAAAGTTGAACTGAGATCACTTAAATCTTGGATACGCAAACATTAGCTATTTATTTTTTTGAGGAATGCTTATTAAAGTGGGTTATACTACAAAAATGCAGATAATTATCTATCCTTAAGATAACTCATTAATATGATAACAGTGAGGGGGTCAATGTAAACACTGCAAAGTGGAACAGCACCGATACGTATGTAAACTGTTTAGTGGGGGCTCCTAGGTAATGCAGATTATCAGACAGATGCTGATGTGCAATACATGACAAATCTGTAGCAGCAGAGGAAAAAAATATTGAGATCGCTGATCGAACTTGACGGCGATGTTGCTCAGTTCACTGGAGATCACATCCAGGCTCCCCCGCTGCTCTCAGTGAAAGTCACAATGGAACAGCCATGATCCGCAATTTGACAATCCAACAGCACTTTCACTGAGAGCAGCGGAGGAGCGCGGATGTGATCTCCGGTGAACTGAGTGATGTCACTGCTCACAGCCAGGCTCCTCCCACTGCTATCAGTGTTTCCTTGAGCAAGCAGAGGGCACACATATTTTCTCACTCTCTCCAGACTCTGGATGTAGCAGTGACGGGATGGTTGTGGGAATTAGCATGGATGACATCAGATCTGTAAGGGTGTTTTGGGATTAATAAGGGGGTGAAAAACGGTATGTCTATTTTATTTCAAATAAAAGATTTTTTCTGTGTTTGCATTTTATTTCTTTCCACTTACAGGATTATTAATTGGGTGGGTCTCATAAACGTCTTCAATTAGTAATCTAGGGCTTGATGGCAGCTGTCATTTATTAACAAATCACAGCTATCATTAACCCCTTATGTTACCCTGATTGCCATCATATTAGGGCAATCAGGATGAGCCGGGAAAAGACCGAAATTGTCCCGTCTAATAGATGCGACAATACTGGGCAGCTGCGAGCTGGTACTTTTAGGCTGGAAGGAGGGGCAATATCCATGTTATTCCCCATCCTGATAATATCAGCCCTCACTTATCTCCTTTACTGTGGCTGCATATAAAAAATGAGGGGAACCCTACATGTTTTTTTTACCCTCTATTTTAATATCCAGCATGCCGCTGTTTCGTTACCCGTGCTGGACTATCAAAATATGGCGGGAGCCTACGTCATTTTTTTTTAAATTATTTATTTATTTGTTTTTACACTACTATACAATAAACTGACTGCAACCAATCACACACGTGGACACAGGGGGGGGGCGTGTATAGCAGTCTGAAACTCATCACACTACCTCAATATAGTCAGACAAGAAAAAGGTTTCTTTTTATATGTATTTTTTATTGAAGAAAAATAATTCATGCATATATGATTTCCAAAAATTAACGTTTCAACCATAATATGCTCTTCATCAAAAAGACCATCTGTGATTATCAGGCAAGGTGAGTTGTTACTAGGCGATGCGGTGCGGCAAGTACCAAGGAGATCAGGTTCCGCGCCGTCCGCCACGCAGAGGGAACAGGTCCAATTATCCCATCACACAGGTTCAGATAGTCCGGCACACATTAGGTGATATCCATTACCCACTTAGGAACCTGATCAGAATTTCCTTACTACGTATTTATGCACAGTGGCACGTATCTCTATGGGCTGCAGTAAAGACTACATAAAGGATATACAATTGCACCTTCATTATAATATACAAGCCCATACTTATCCTGGATTCTGACACTACTCTGCTATGCTTATAGGATAAAGGGGCAAGCCACTGCTTCCCTACCACTGCACAATCATACCTATTAACAGGATGATTACATATAAAACTGTGGCTATACCTGAATATAGAATATGATTGGGCTATACCAGTATAGCGGTTGTGTACATACCTATGATCGATAGACCTAAGATTCTATGTAGATTCATGTTCTTGAGTATCTTCTCCTTGGTGCTTGCCGCACCGCATCGCCTAGTAACAACTCACCTTGCCAGATAATCACAGATGGTCCTTTTGATGAAGACCATATTATGGTTGAAACTTTAATTTTTGGACATCATAGATGCATGAATTCTTTTTCTTCAATAAAAAATACATATAAAAAGAAACCTTTTTCTTGTCTGACTATATTGAGGTAGAGTGCCGGAGTTCTCTCTTTATTATTATCGGTTTTTTTTCTCCTGAGCACCTATAAGGTGAAGCTGGGTCCTATCTCCTTTTGAAACTCATCACAGACACTGGCACAGAGGGTCAGAAGGGGAAGCAATGAATATTGATGATCCTTGATTAGTGGGCAGTCTGACATCAGAGTGATTCTCCAGGAAACACAGGGAAACATGGTATGTATAATTATCCTGCTCTTACTACCATTTCATTTCCATTTATAGCCCACATAATTTTTTTTACAGTGATTTCCCTGGCCAATAACAGCCATAATAACTTACTTGGAATTGCTGCGATGGCTCCGGAAGTGCCCACAGCCTAAAAGCTTGCTGATTGGCTGTTCTGCAACCTTTCAACAATCTTTATTCGGGTTACAAGCCCGAACAGAAACCGGACGTATAGTCAAAAGTTTGTGTTTGGGGTTCATCTCGGGTTCGCTTTTCCCTAGTACTCATCTCTGTTCACTGTTTACATCTGGTAATTGTAAAATGCTGAATTTTGAGCCCCTCCAAAGTTTATATTGATAACCAAGGATAGGGAATTAATATATACAGTATGCAGTGACCAAGGAAAGGTAATTAATATCATTGTAGTAATAAAACACTGAATTATATATTGAATGCAATTATCCAAAAATACACTAGAATAAGCTACTGCTTCGCTTAAAAAAGTATGCTAACGTGCCTAGTCCCTTTCAGCGGTTTGACAGAAAAATGACATGAGCTCTTTACCTGCGTCTCCTAATGGGGGCTGTGTAGGGCATTTCTATAGGAGCGCATGGACATTCTTTTTTAAGACTTTATATAGTCCTATTTTGGGAAAAGCATGGGATTCTGTAAGTGGATATTACAGAAAATACAAATAAGAGGATTAAAAAAAATATTGCCAAAACTATTTATATTCATTTATTTAAGGATTTGGCTTCAAAAGAGCCAGGAATGATTTGCAGCTGGCTGTTGATACAAAAGGAATGTAGTTACAGTACATGGAGGTCCACTAGATGGCAGACTTGTCTTGGTTAATAAACTTGTAGATATTTCTTAGCATCTGCTGCTCATCCTGGAAGGTTTCTACAGGTGATGCGTGAGCACTAAAATGATTGCGTGCTCGGTACTCGAATCAAGCAGGTTGGACGCTTGGAAGTGGCTCGACTCGAGTAACCAGTTTAATGGAAGTCAATGGTAAAATCAAGCATTTTTCCAGCAGATCCTAACAGGAGGTCTCGGTGGACCCGATCACTGAAATAGATGGAAACACAGCTAAAATGTAAGGGGAACAGAATGAAGAAGATATCTGCCTGGACACAGCTCTGATTCCTGCTGGAAACAATGTTGTGAGAGTATTACGCCACTTTTACGGACTGACAATAAAACATACAAAACTGAGGATAAAATTGATTTTACAGGAAACAAAATATTAAGAAACATTATTTCATGGATAATGACTTGTATATAACCCAAAATAAAAAGACAGAAAAAAAGACCTCGCCTTCTCTACACTTTAGGCTATGTTCACACATAGCGTTTTGGCTGCGTTTTTGCACTTTCTCATTGCTTTCAATGGGGAAACCACAATGCAAAAACGCTAAAAGAAATTACATGCAGTTTATTTTAGAAATACAGCAGTTTTGTATTTCAATCGGGGGGGGGGAGAACAATTGTTTGCATTAGATTTATGAAATCTCATCGCTTTTGCTGATACTCTAAAAAAATCAGCTATGATTTTCCATAACTCCCATTAAAAAAAGTACAAAAAAATGCAGCATAAATACATGTGAACAAACTCTTAATAGCCGGACCATCTCTCACCGTATTTCCCCATCACCTATGACCTCAGTAGATAACATAGTTTGAGGGTAAATAAAACTACACTCTCCAGTAGTCACGGATAAATGTAATTTTATCATTTTATTACATTATCTGGGCATGCGGTGTTTGTGATATCATGAAATACAACTTGCTTCATTTATGAATGAGGGACTCTGAATCTTATAAAGCTTATGCAAGAACTATCAAAAATTAGAAGGAAGAGGGACTCCAATTCACACTGTGTTAGACCTAAAGGAGGGCCTCATATACAGTCTGTTAAAATTATTAGGTAATAAGACTCTTAGACTGGTAACGCGTATGCACAAATTACAAGGACTGCAAAAAATTACCAGGAGGGACTGTAGTACACCCTGGAATACAAGTGGTAGAGGGCCTCAGAAAACTTTTTTCTATTATTAAGGAGTTGGACTGCTAGACTGGTAAACCGTGTTTACTATGTGCAAGGGCTTACAAAATTAAACAAGAGGAACTCCCATACACCCCTGAAGACACATAGATTAGGGCCACAGAACACATTTTTTTAACATTTGGAAGAAGTGGGACTTCTTTAGCCAACAACAAGGGTCCCAGACTCGAGGCCACTCATGGGACCCCTTGTCCACTCATGACACAACAAGGTAAGCTAAGCTAAGGTGGGTGGAAGTGTGACGCTCTTGCCTATCAGGTCGTCACAGAGTATTGTGCAATCTGCTCTTCTGCACAGTATCCACTCCTCCTTGGTTACGGATCCTGGTCTTTTGATGTTGCTAACAGCTTAGCCAGTCAAAATCCTAGGAATACTGTACACCAAACCCACCAGACACACCATTAGGGGGCCTGAAGGGAATAGGGCCACCCATATGGGGAGTTGGTAGGGGAAAGTGGAAATTTGAAAAAGAAGTGAAACAGGAGTGAAAGTAGTAGGAGGTGGAAAGTGACTCTCCGAGAGGGAGAGGTCACTGGTCCGGAGCAGGGCTCCTGGAGTTACTAGGTGGCAGATGTTGGTCTGGGCCTGGTAGGAGCTGGAACCCTGGTCGCAGGGGATCGCGTTAAGGGGCATGGACTACCAAGGAGGGCAGCTGGTGGCCTTGAGCAATAACCGGGCAGGGGCCAGGGCACGACGGGGTACGTGGACCCCAGGCCAGGAAGGAGCTTCACGCGTCCCGGTAATATACCCAATGGGGGTGAAGACTTCAAGATTCATCCCCAACCCGCTCCAAAATCAGAATATTAGCACACTGATGGGATAGGACTTTCCCAAATACAGTCCAAAGAAATCTACGCGTGAACCCTGAGAGCAAGCTCACTCCGTTATCCATACGGGTGAGCGGGACCCGAAAAGTTTCAAGCTTGAGGGTCCAACTAGTGAGAAGATGCCAGAGAAAAATCCACAGGCTAACAGCAACACCAAGGGCACGGATACAAGCGTGCTCCCTCCGGGCTGCAGTGGTACTCAGAATTCTGGTTTACAAGCTATCGGTGTCTTTATTCCTGGACTGAGTGAGTACACTGAAAAGCCCCTTTTCCACTACCCAACGGCACCCCAAATGCCATCACCCAACGGGCCCCGAGGCACAAACCCCCTACCCACGGAGAGGTTAATTATCCTGCTGCTACACCATCGCCACCGGGCTCCCCCAACAGCAGCGGTGGTCTCCTACATTACCACACACCGTGGGTGGTGTCACGAACTTTCAATCCCCCTGTAAATATCCCTCAATTATAATTTTTATTGCATACAGAAGTGAGCCAAATCTGAGGCTCACAGGTTGCGTTCACTGCTTCCTCCCTGCTTAAATTGATTCTGTGTGTTTTTCGTCCCACAGTCCTCAATCATAATTTTTATTGCATACAGAAGTGAGCCAAATCTGAGGCTCAAAGGTCACATTCACTGCTTCCTCCCTGCTTAAGTTGATTCTGTATGTTTTTCGTCCCACAGTCCTCAATCATAATTTTTATTGCATACAGAAATGAGCCAAATCTGAGGCTCAAAGGTCACATTCACTGCTTCCTCCCTGCTTAAGTTGATTCTGCATGTTTTTAGTCCCACGGTAAGGTTCATGTGTCGCGGGCAGGGGCGCCGGCCATGGCCAGTGGGGAGTTACTCGAGATGCTCGGATCCGGGATCGTGGCTGTGGCTCGAGTGGCAGCCAGATCCAGGACTCTTGCAGCAGCCTGTCGCCCACAACGTAATAAAGGTGTTATTTACAGGGGAGAGTTTGTCAGTGTCACCACCCGTGGGTTGCGGTGATAGTTGGTGACACCGCTGCTACTTTGTTTTAGGGGTTGCCCGGG
Source organism: Anomaloglossus baeobatrachus (assembly GCF_048569485.1). Taxonomy (NCBI): domain Eukaryota; kingdom Metazoa; phylum Chordata; class Amphibia; order Anura; family Aromobatidae; genus Anomaloglossus; species Anomaloglossus baeobatrachus. The sequence continues at coordinate 303,123,285 of NC_134355.1, read as the reverse complement.
GTTGATGGAGCAGGGCAGCAGGATGGTATCCCCTCCACAGGTAGGGGAGGTGTTGTCCCGGGGCCCAGGTGTAGGTGGAGTGGAATGCTGGGACACAGCCTGCAGGCTGGACCGGATGATTCCGGTGTATTCACTGTTTGAATAAAGTCACACAGAGTCCAGATAGTAAATCAAGTGCCGGACACCGGTAGCCTCCAGAGGGGTGTGCTCGGGTCCCGCATATGTTTGTTGACTAGTCCGCATGGAATGGGAAAAGTCCACTCCCGATGTCTTTGCTGTGGGAGCTGTGGCCCGCGAGATCTGACCCATAGGATTTTTGCAGGCACTTGCAGATGCCCTATCCCCCGCATTGGGCTTCCGTCTTCCTCTCTCTGGGCTGCTCGTGGGACAAGATCTTGAACCTTGTCCCCTGCTGGTTAATCGGAAAGGTGCTTGAAGCTGTCCTCACCGTGGGGTCCAGGTACCCCGACTGTGCACGGCCTCCGGACCGGATTCCCACTGTCGGCACCGGCTGGCTACAACCCTGCCCCTTTCCACTTAAGGTTATATATTGAAATAAGAAACTCCAGCACTCCGCTATTATAGCAGTCCAGAAATCAGCACACACCTGATCCTGCACGGAACGTCCAAGGCAATGGTTTCAATTGTAGAAAAAAGAAAAAATCCAGCGGATCATAGGCTTTTTTATATAAAATGAACTTACGTCTTTATTGCTTCGTTTAAAACGTTTCCACAAAGCAGGTGGGATCCACAGACAAGGTATCTATATCATCAGTTTATCCAACATGTTTCGACCCAGAGAGTGGTCATATAGTCTTATTCATGGATCCATGAATAAGACTATATGACTACTCTCTGGCACGAAACATGTTGGATAAACTGATGATATAGATACCTTATCTGTGGATCCCACCTGCGTTGTGGAAACTTTTTAAACAAAGCAATAAAGACGTAAGTTCATTTTATATAAAAAAAAAGCCTGTGATCAGCTGGATTTTTTCTTTTTTCCACTTAAGGTCTCCCGTGACGGATCTCCGTCGCCTGTGGCTCTGCTCTGCCGTCTGCCACCTAGTCAGCTCAGGTAGTCTGGTAGTCCAGGAGATTCAACCGCCGATGACCACTTCACTCCTCTCACTTCCACTCTCCAGACTAATCTGCTGTGTTCCCTCCCCAAACACCTCAGGATCCCTAGGTGGGCGTCACCATCTGCCTGGCCCCATCCACTGGTGTGTCCCTATTGTCCTGGGGAGTGACTAGGCTTTGTGGCTGGTGTTTGTACCTGTGTGTGGTTGTGTTGGTAGGACAAGGAGAAGAGAGTCCTGCATCTGGAAGATGGATGCAGTCTCCTGTGACAACCTGATTTTGTCATGGCGTCACACGTTTTCATCTTTTTAATCTCCTCCTCCTCCACAATATCAAAATAGTCATTAAAAAGCCACCAGGCAGCCCTTACTCATAATTTTTAGAGGGCTATCAGATGACCCTCACTCATAATTTTCAGAGGGCCATCAGGCAGCCCTCATTTATAATTTTTAAAATACTATCAGTCAGCTCTGACTCAAAATTATTAGAGGGCCGTCCCGCAAGACTAACTCCCAAACCGCCAATAATTTTCACTGTGTGCCATCCCCACCTAACACCAGCCCATAATGTGTCGCCAGGGAATGGGGTACTCGGTCCCGGGCAGTGTATCACTTGGGAATGTCACTTTGGTGGCCATTGTCCCGTGCCCTGGGTGCTTTTTAATGGGGAATATTTACAAGGGAGATTAAAGTAATTTGTGTGACACCACCTGAGGGTTGCGGTTAAGATGGTGAAACCGCTGCTGCTGAGTTGATTATCTCTAGGGCTGGTGGTAATGGCAGCTGTGGTGGTAGGCCCTCGACAGGTAGGGATGAGCCCGGGAGATATATGATGGAGTAATAAGGGAGGGCACACCATGGGTTGTAATTAACAGTCTCTACTCACTCTTGACCCTCGAACGGCTGGTTCAGGTCCCTGTAGCTCCAGTGCCAGTTGATGACTCAGTTGCTCTGTCCCTGCACCCTCAGTGTGGTTGGGTCCTCGTAGCGTGGAACAGTTTAGGGCCTGACTGTCCCTTTCTGTGGCAGTCTCCTTGTCTGTACGGGGGGCAGTGTGGACCCTGTAGGGTTGGTCTGTGTCCCGAACCCTGATCTTTGCTTTACTGCTGGTGTCTCCAGATCAGTGGGTCAGTGAGGTCTGTGAAGGTCCCTTCACTGTGCAGGTATTTTCCAGACCGTATGAAACTAGCATCTGACCTAGGTCCCTGTGCCCCGTCAGCTCTCTGATCCCAACGGTACTCGGGTGTACCTGCCCTGGCGACCACTCTCCTGTGCCCCGGGTCACAGAATAACGACCCAACTCTCAGGCACCTCTCCTCTCTACTCCTTCACTGCACTCCCTCCTCTAGACTGACTGACCCCTCTCACCAGATTGTCTAGTCCCCTGGTCTGGCTCCGCCCTCTAGGTGGCCATCCCCTTTTGTCCTTCTAGCCAATTACCTCTGGTGTGGAGTGTGAACTGGGATTTTGGTGTGTGTGGGTGTTGCTGGCCCTAGTGTTCCAGGTCCCAGGGGGTAGGCCCTGCATCCTGGTAAGGATGCAGTTTCTAGTAGTGCCCTGAGTGGCTCAGGGGTGCTATAATAACATCACATGTGCCCTGACCAATACAGTTACTGGGAAGGTCCATTTAATAACCAGCATTTGAACAAGTGATTGTGGCTAGGAATGCGACATTTCCCTGATGGCACACTGTGTAAACCTTGTGGAGGCCAGGACCAAGTCAAACCCTGGGGCAGCACATGTGTTACCGAGGATTGTGGGCCCCAGTTCCATCAGGGTTTCATCCACCTCCTACACTAGCTCCTGCACGCTTCTTCCTCCATTAGTTGCAAGATGAAAGCACTGCAACACTGCTTTGGTGAAATGGCAATTGTTTAGGTGACAAACAGCACTTCGACTCAAAGTTATTAAATCATATAGCAAACCAGACAGATCTGTGTCTCTCAACGTTGAATCTGCAACCAGGTATAATCGTGTGTGATAATTTCATGAGGTGTGATGGGACAACTGGGGATCAGGGCTCCTAAACTGCCACTCAAGCTAGGGGGGCCTTAGTTGTCCCTGATCCCAGAGATACTTCTGATGGTGGTGATGTCTGGGCTGCTTTCCTTACTCTGCTCTTGTACAACCCTGATCTAATACGCCCTATCCCTCACCACAGGGGAGGGCCGTGACAGGAGTGGTAGTAGAACCAATAAATAAGGACTAAAAATGGAAACCAAAACTTGATCGCACAGCATGCTCACACAGAAGTATTAGACAACAAGTGATTATGGAGAACATTTCTGCAAGTCAATTACAGCTGCCACCGATCTGGCAGTCCTGCAGCAGAACTTGCAAGTGCCACCTTATCAAATGGTGTGCGACATGAGAATTCACTTGAACTCAACAATACATATATTGACAACAATTTGTGAGCAGCAGAGAGCAGTAGTTGAATACCAGCTACAGTCAGTATTCCTGTCAGTAGCTGTACCAAAGAACGGATGAGTGGGTATTGATGTCTGACATCTGTGAGGTTCTACAAAACTTTGAGGAACCAACCAAGATGGTTAGCGACGATCACACCATAATCAATGTTAAACAGTGGATCTGCGTCCATGTTTAGATTTTCGTGAGCTAAATCGGATATCTGTCCAAGAAACCCCTTCAACTCATTCCTGATTTATTTAATCAGATTGTTAGAACTAAATGGTTCGTCAAGTTGGACCATAGGGAGGGGCCAATAATCTGATTAGAATTAGAGAGAGGGATGAGTGGAAAACACTCTATAGTAATCCTGAAGTGCATTATGAAAATCTTGTCATGCTTTTTGGGCTGACTAATGGTCCCGCCGTTTTTCAACATTTTGTCAATGATATATTTCATCATCTGGTGGGCAGATTTATAGTTGTATATCTTAATAACATTTTGATCTACTAGTCCAAGTTGAAAACACATCAGCTACATGTCAGGCAGGTTTTACAGATACTGTGGGCTAATAAACTGTATGCCAAACTTAAAAAATGTGTACTTGCCTTTCAGGGCGTACAATTGTTGGATTGCCTTGTATTGTCTTTGGGTTTCTGGATAAACCCTGATAAAGTCCACACAGTTTTGGAGTGGGATCCTACAGAAAATCTAAAAGCCTACCAACATGTTCTCCTGCTAAAGCTTATATTAGGCTGGAGTCACACTTGCGATTAACTCGCACGAGTGCAATGCGAGAAAATTTCGTATTGCACTCGGACCAATGTTAATCAATGAGGCAGCTCCGATCTGCTATTTTTTCTCAGTCCAAATCGGACTGAGAAAAAAAATCGCAGCATGCTGCGTTTTGGTAAGTTTCACGTGTGATTCCCTCCAATGAAAGTCTATGGGTGCATGAAAAAAAACGGATGTCACACGGACAGCACACACACCATCCTAGTGACATGCGTTTTTCTAAATACATTTATCGCATGTTGCAGAAAACACTGGAAATGAGTGAGGTCTGTCAATGTTGGTCAATCTCTATCTCTGTCAGTTGGTCTCTCTCTCTCTCTGTATGTCGGTCGTTCTCTCTCTCTGTCGGTCGGTCTCTCTCTCTCTCTGTCGGTCTATCCCTCTCCCCCCCTCTCTCATACTCACCGATCCCCGATCACCAGCGCGGCGCTGCACGGCTCTCACAAAGCTCCTGCGGATTTTCCTCTTTTGAAAAAGCCGGCCGCTCATTATTCCATCTAGTATTCACAGCTTTCCCCGCCCACCGGCGCCTATGATTGGTTGCAGTCAGACATGTCCCCACGTTGAGTGACAGCTGTCTCACTGCAACCAATGACAGCTGCCAGTGGGCAGGTCTATATCGTGCAGTAAATTAAATAAATAAATAATTAAAAAAAAGGCGTGCAGTTCCCCCTAATTTTCATACCAGCCAGGGTAAAGCCATACGGCAGGAGGCTGGTATTGTCAGGATGGGGAGCGCCACGTTATGGGGAGCCCCCCACCCTAACAATATCAGCCAGCAGCCGCCCAGAATTGCCACATCAATTAGATGCTACAGTCCCGGGGCTGTGCACGGCTAATTCCGATTTGCCCTGGAGAGGTGGCAATCGGGGTAATAAGTAATTAATGGCAGCAGCCCATAGCTGCCACTAAGTCCTAGGTTAATTATGGCAGGCATCTTCCCAAGATACCTTCCATGATTAACCTGTAAGATAAAGAAAATGAAGACATACACCAAAAAATCCTTTATTTGAAATAAGTGGCAAAAAAACACCCTCTGTCACCACTTTATTAAACCCCCAAATATCCATCCAGGTCCGATGTAATCCACACTCAGGGGCAACGTCATATTACCTCATTTCCGGTCTTTCATTAACCCATATGAGATGAAACAGCTGACCAATGAGATCGGGTGCTCGTCATTGCGCATCACATGTGGGAGGTACCAGCTGACGATCAACACCAGATTTTATGGATAACGCCCCCCCTGGATGACCTGTAACAAACGAAAGACCGGAAATGAGGTAATATGACGTTGCCCCTGAGGGGGATTTAAACCTGGCAGCTTTTTGAAATGAGCTAGGCGCCATTACCCTTGCACTACCGGTGTGCGGCCGGCCTCTAGACCCATGCAGTGGGATATCTGAGTAAGTACTTTTGGAGATGGATTTTGGAGTTGATCTCGACAATGTGAAGGATATGATGGGGTTTCATTGGATTCTTATATTGCTTTACAGCTGACAATAATACCTCATTGAGGAATTGAGTACTCATGGCACAAATAGAACGTGCAGTCTCAGGCAGTGGTACATTTGAGTGAGCATTGGTGTTTTTTCAAAAACATTCTGTTGATTTAATCTGATGAGAATGATGTGATGGATTTGTATACATGTATTTTCAGCTAAACAACAGTATCTCATTGAAGAATTGAATTACCATATATGGCACTAATATAATGTGAGTAATGGTCTTTTTTTGGGACTGCTATACATGGACTCTTTGAAATGGTGACCAGTCATCTAATATAGACATATTGGTGTTTTCAGTCTGTCATCTGCGCGACTGAGCCTTGAACAGCCCCTGATGAACCTCCGTTCAATTGTTGGTCCAGGAGGAGAAACGCATCAGGCAGTGAGCTACGCCTAATGGCAAAGTAGTAGCTATTAGCTACATCATCTACTGGTGATATCCAAAAGTTTGTTGCTTTAAAACATGGACTGTTTCTTCTACTTGAGAAGCTGACTACGTTATTTACAAAATGCTGAGTATAGAAAAGATGTTTAAAAAGGAAAAATCATAAATGTCACACTAAATACATATCTCCCCAGAGTGCCTGTGTGGGTGCATGAGAACCTCACGAGATATTATATAAGGATCTCACAGAGATCAGCAGCACGAATAAGATTATCAGTACAGGGTTTGAAGGGTCAGTCCACGTCGAGCGGGGGCACCACTGCGTCTACCCTTGTAGGGTGCCGACCCCTGCGGTCAGGAAGGGAAAAAATAGGGAATCTGCCCGGGATCCTCCCTGTGACCGTAACCTAATGCATCAAAACACTCTGTTTTTAATTTGCACTTTGTTGGTTTAATGGAATAAAGTATTGAATTTTATGGTGGGGTTTGATTTTTTGAGGTATACCTTATATTAAATACCTAATTTAAAATGTGCAAGGAATGCGAGACGGAGTATTCAACATGCTGCTGATGGTGCACACAGAGGCTGAGACTGTGGCTAGGTGTAACTGTTATGAACCAGCTCACTGCCCTAATGTCCTGAATCATCATGGAGCACAGGATTCAGCCTCGCTAAAGCCAAAAATCCAATGGAGAAATAAGGATGTACTGTGATTTAATCCTGAAGAAGGAGCTTTCCTGCACTGAAACAAGTAGAATAAAAATCACTTTTGATCTTCAATGAACCTATGAAGTTGTGTTCCTGGATGACAGCACAGTGTTAACCCTTTCATTTCCATAAGTGATCCAACTAAAAATATATATTATTATATACTTATAATTGGCACTCCCTCTGTCTCCTAAAGGGGAAATGAACTTTAAGGATATGCATGGATTTATTAAATTTTTTATCTTGTATATTTTGTAATTTGTATGTTCTCCATACAACTATAATAAAGTGTTATTCATGTGCTCTTGTTACAAATTAGCATGAGGTTTTGAGTCACCTATTCAGTTAATTATCTTTATGATGTGTTAATCAGTTTAGAATCTACATAATATTTGTTACTTGTCTTGACTTCACATTATAATTAAAGGTATGGTGTCGTTTTTTTTTTATTTTTGTATTAATAATAGTAATTATGAAATCAAGTATTTTTAATACAAAATTAAACTCACTGTTTATTTAGTCTTTATTTAATTCTAGTTTTACTGAAACACTAGGGGCTGCAATCTTGGATTTGATTTGTGTAATAAGTTTATGGCAGCGTCCAGGGCATTGGTTCTGATAGTCGGACTCCGATCCCTATACATAACACAGGTGAGCTCCCTGCTCTGACCTGGATATGCCCTCTGGGCCGACCGATCACAGCAGAGGGAGAAGATTGGCGCCATCTCTATGGAGCTCACAGCGTATGCTGTGTGCTCCACTTTCCCCCTGTCACCCGCTGGGATGGATCGGGTGAGTACCGGTGCCAGGCAGTGGTGATTGCCCCATAACTGATCATGGCACGCTACTCCCCACTATTCCACTCACCCCCTGCACTCTGCCGGTCAACCCTCACACTCTGATGGTCCACCCCGCACTCTGCCGTTCACCCCCTGCACTCTGCCGGCCACTCCCTGCACTCTGCCAGCCACTCCCTGCACTCTGCCGGTCACCCCCCCACTCTGCTCACCCTCCCCTTACTGCGCTCACCATCCTCCCCACTCCACTTACCCCCCACTCCGCTCACTCCCCCGCCGCGATTACCTGCTCCCATGGGGGCTCACCTTGGGCCACCACTCCTCGCTGCTATGTACTGTGATCGCTGACAGGACAGGCTGCCAGGGGCACAAGTCTGAGGTGAGTGCATGCGGCTAGGAGTGGTGAGTGAGGCGTGACATCTTTAGTGCAATGCTGCTCAGGCTGCAGATCACCCCTCCTCACCGCATGTCACGTTGGACCTCCGATCTAGCCGGCAGCACAGTATATGGGGGCGTGAGATACAGTGAGGCATTGGGAAACAGTTAGTGGAGCATTGGGAAACAGTCAGTGGGGCATTGGAAAAAAGCCAGCGGGGCATAGGGAAACAGTCAGAAGTATTGGGAAACAGTCAGCGGGGCATTGGGAAACAGTCAGTGGGGCATTTGGATACAGTCAGCAGGGCATTGGGATACAGTGTGGCATGGGATACAGTGGAGCACTAGGCAATTGGCCTTTGTGACACTTTAGATATTAGGATCACTTTGCGGCCACCAACAAAATGGCTCCGCACTGTGATCCTAAACTTCATTTTGCCTTATCCTTTTGGAAACACTAAATATAAACATAGCAACAAAAAGAGGAAAATATCCTCCAAAAATTAAGTATTACTTACAGCAAGATGGGCTGCAGTGTGTACATCGCCCTGGCCAAAATCTAGTACTCTAGCAAGATTCAGCTAAACCCCCACTAAAGTGGAAGCGTCACAGGTGCAGGAGGGGCGAATCACACACACCTCCTTGAAATGGAGGAGGGCGATTGCTAGATGATAAAACTGCACACTAGTGGCTTGCATAGAGCGCTGTTCACATATGCAGATAACACAGTCACAAACCCGCAGCCTATTAGGTGACGCCCATACTATTAGATCAGGCGGGCTGCCAAGCCGTACCCCACCTGTGTATCATGCACGGACAGACACTCTACAGTGCAAGGCCCAACAGAATGGGGCCTGGCTGTATCCTGTCCAAAAAAAAAAATGAGGTTTTTGTTGGTATTTATGGCCATAAAAACGTAAGCCTACAACCTGCGTCACGGAACCTCATGCTTGTAGGTCCCTACACTAAATATAAACATAGCAACAAAAAGAGGAAAATATCCTACAAAAATTAAGTATTACTTACAGCAAGATGGGCTGCAGTGTGTACATCGCCCTGGCCAAAAACTAGTACTCTAGCAGGATACAGCTAAACCCCCACTAAAGTGGAAGCATCACAGGTGCAGGAGGGGCGAATCACACACACACCTCCAAAGGTGTGTGGCCCAATTTTTGGAAAAGAGGGAGATTGTGGTTAGAGTCCGCTTGCTGTGTTTTACATAATTATAGAAGGGCATGACATGCCTAAGAGGTTGACTTTCAGCATATGCAAGCTGTTGGCTACAGAAATGCTGCCTTTCCACCCTTTTGACACAGAGGATTTTCGAGACCTTATGCCCATCGCAGTGCCCCAAGAGCAGATGCCCAGTCGCCACTCCTTGTCCAAGAAAGGCGTGCCCGCGCTACACCAGCATGTCGCACACAACATCACCGCTTCCTTGAGAAACTCTGTGTGTGACAGGGTGCATTTCACCACAGATACTTGGACAAGTAAGCATGGACAGGGGTGTTACATGTCGCTGACTGGGCACTGGGTAACTATGGTGAGATATGGAGAAGGGTCTGCTGTAGAAGTCTTTCTGTCCCCACGAGTTGTGTATCAATCCTTCCTATGTATGTAGATGTTCCTCCACTGCTTCTGCCTCCTCAACCTCGTCTAGATTGTCAACCTCCGCTCAAAACCTGTCTGGTAAGGCCAACCGCATTGTAACTGTGTACAAGGTATCCCAAACACCTCCTTACTATGCTGGCAGCAGAGCTCAACGTCATCAGGCGGTCAAATATTTACTTTGAAATGTATGGGAAATGTGAGTCACACAGCTAAGGAGTTGTGGATGGTTAGCTCTGGAGACCGAGTTTCATCAATGGTTGTCTCCACTCAACCAGCAGCCAGGGAAGGCCGTGTGCGACAATGATGCAAACCTGGGTGTGGCCCTTTGCCGTGACAATGTGAAACACGTGCATTGTATGGCTTACGTGTTCAACCTGGTTGTCCAGCAATTTTTAAACCACTATCCCGGCCTAGATAGCCTTCTGCAGAGGGCACGGTGTAATGCCTGCCGGGATCCACACACTCAGACGGGCTGTAAAGGATAGGCTAGAGGGAAGCCACTCAACAAACTTCACCCCTAGCACCCTGAAACCCTTTAACCCCTATAGAGAGATTTGGAATTACACAGGGCCCAAGGTGATCAATACCTGTGAAAGGCTGCAGTCCAAGAGAGTAGTAGTCAGGCAGGGTCAAACCATGAATTGAGGAACATGAACAGAATCGGACGGCCAGGACTTAATCAGACAAAACAAGCAGAGGTCAAATGCGGATCGGGCAACGAGGTACATAAACAGCAGGCAGGAGTTGTAGTCAGGAAACAAGCTATAGTCAGCACACAAAATCACAAAATAGAACTGGGCGGAACAGGAACCAGAAGTTCAGAACTATGTCTGGCAGTGGTCAGCAGACAGGAGGGGCCTAAAAAAGGGTGTGGTGTCTTCCCATTGGTTGTAGCTGAATGATGGTACTTCAGCTATGAGACAACCACAACCTACAGTCAGCCAGTGGTACTGCAGATCTCAAGGTAACCCAGCCCAGTGGCTGTGCGGAACCTGTGGCCACCAGCATCGCTGGCATTGACTCCTCTCCCATCACCAGCACTATCTACAATAGGAATACGGTGTCACCTGGCGATCAGAGAACAAGTTGCTGGAGTGGATTCCGGTGGTGCAAACTTGGGTGCGGCCCTTCGCCAGGGCATTGTGACACACATGCCTTGTATGGCTCACGTGTTGAACCTGGTTGTCAAGCAATTTTTAAACCACTATCCCGGCCTCCATGTCCTTCTGCAGAGCGTACGCTCGCTATGTGCTCACTTCCATTGTTCACACCCAGCAGTTGAACAACTTGCATCGCTCCAGAAGTCTTTCGGTCTGCCTGTTCACTGCCTGAAATGCGATATGCCGACACGCAGGAATTTGAATCTGCACATGTTGCAGCGCATGTGGCAGCACCGGCAAACCCTGCTGCAATACGTTGACTATGCAATACGTTAGCCTGGGCTAACGAGATCCAGAGGTGGGGCAGATCATGCTGCTGGAGTGGTCTCAGATCAAGTACCTATGCACCCTTCTTCACAGTTTACAAATGGCGACAAAGATATTTAGCGCTGACGATTCCATTATCATTATGACAATTCCGGTCATCTACATGCTGGAGCACACTCTAAATATTATTCAGAGTCAGGTGGTGGGACAGGAGGAAGGGGAGGAAGTACAGGAGGAGTCATATGCGGAAGGGCTAACAAGATCTACAAGGTCCACACGTTCAGCAGCACCAAGGTGGCAGGCATAGGATGGTGGGGGAGAGGGATTAACAAGGGCGCATAGTATCAGCCAAACTATTGAGGAAGGTGCAGGAGCCCAGGAAGAAATGGAGGACGAACTGGCGATGGGCATGGAAGACTCAGTAGATGAGGGAGAGCTTGATCACATTTCTGTTGTGCGAGGTTGGGAGGAGAGGGCAGAGGAAGGAAGCATGATTCTCACCTCTCTGCCACCAACACAGCAAGGACTTGGTCCTCCTGGATGCGCAAGACACATGAGCGCCTTCTTGCTCCACTACCTACAACATGACCCTTGGATTGTCAGAGTTTGAAGTAATGCTGACTAATGGCTTGCCACACTGTTAGATCCCCGGTACAAGCCAAAATTTGGCAAAATAAGTCCTGCCATAGAAAGGGACACCCGTATGCATGAGTATCAGCAGAAGCTGGTATGCAATCTTAGATCAGCTTTCCCACTAAACACCAGTGCTACACAGAGTGAATCTCAACGCTTTGTCATGGCTATGAGGAAATGGTCTTTTACTTGTCAACATCTGAGGGACCGAGGGCTGGCTGCTGTGCTGAGACGGCGTTAAGTAGGGTGTCCCTGCAGAGTTGCAAATTTGGTCATCTACAAAATGAGTGGAAAAAGGCCAGATGCTGGTGGAAAGGGGAACAGGTGTGTTAGAAAGGGGAAAAAAGTTTGTGTCCGTGGGTTTGGTGGTTAAGCAACAGTAACATCTGCTGAAGAAACACCATCTGTTACGGGGGGACTGGCAGATTTGGATAAGGTGGTATATATCCCAATCGCCAGTCAGGGACCACCGTGCTCCTAGATGGAAAAGAAGATGCTGGAAACCTGAAGTTTAGGCGGAGGATACAGAGCTGGGTGGCTCTGACAAAAATAGTAGCCTGAAACGAGTTAGACGACACTCGGATTTGGAGACTGGGAACCCTGTTAGCGTCACAGGGTCCACACACCCAGCCCAGGAACTCCCTGTTAACAACACAGGGGCCATTGGGCACACTGTCTGTGTGCGTAGGGGGCACACCTGTGGACAGAAGGCGCAGCAGCAGCAGGAGCACAGTTAATGCCACTGTGCTGCACTAGCTGGACTGTTAGGACAGGAGCTGGTCATAACCGTTCTGCGTTACCAAGTGTGGTGGCGTCCTGCACCAACGCCCTATCCCTGCCTACCTCTGCCCTAATGCCACAATGGGTTCAACACGTGAATGTGAAGGTGTGCTCTGTCTGAGTATAATAGAAGACTTCGCACCTCCTTGTTGTCTCCAGCCCCTTTTCTAACCTGGGTCCGCCCAACCCAGGGTGGACCACAATGCCCCTCCATGAGCCAAAAGCAGAGTGCCACGTCATCAGTGACATAACCAGCGGCCTATCCATAACCGCAACTTCAATGATGATCTCATGGCAGCCACGCCCCAAACACCTCACTAGTCATCGTCTGACGAACAATGATGAGGTGCCAAATCATAGGGGCGGGCCTCTGCGAGCCAGTCCGGAGTGGCCACATCATCAAGACACCTGATGCCCTATGGACTATCATGGACTGCCACCTCACGGACAGGGTCAGTGAGTTCCTTAATGGACCTAGCCTCTGATGCACTAAGTGCCTAAGCATGCTCATTAGCCTAAAAACAGTCTCAGAAAACAGACTCTGCTCAGCTTCTGCATGCTCTGTAGGCCCAACACAGGACTTACACACGGCACAGAGTCCAAGTACCTGTGCAAAGAGGCTTTTATCACTAAGTGTGGGAGCATGCTCAGTAGCACTAACTGAGGACTTAGCCTCAGGAATGGCACAGTCATGCTGAGCATGCTCACTTGGCGAAATACTGTACTTAGGCTGTGTCTAGGGTAAATCGGCAAACACGCATGTGCACTATCCGTCTCTCCACACTTAGACGTGCATGAGGAAGCAGCCAGCTGGACGACCCGAGACACGGACAAAAATGGCAGCTGACGCCTGGGCGCAACTGGAACCGCAGCAGGCTGCTTGCGTCTATGGCGGCACCGATTCGTAACACCAACTACCAGCCAAAAAAAGAGGTGTACTTCGTCCCGTGGATAATCTGATATGATCATTTTTTTCAGGGACACTACCATCGCTACCAAATGTAGATGAGGCACCAAAAGAGCTGGGTCAAACTTGCCTGACATTAAGAATCTCTGGCTTAATACTAGCTAGTAAAACAAAGCTAGTATTAAGTCATGATTACTCAGCAAGCCACCCGGCTCCAGGGCTGTTGGAAGAGTTGGATACAGCGCCAGATGATGGCGCTTCTATGAAAGCGCCATTTTCTGGGGCAGCTGCGGACTGCAATTCGCAGCAGAGGCGCCTAGAAACCTCGGGCTAACCTGTGCTGCGGATTCCAATCCCCAGCTGCCTAGTTGTACCTGGCTGGACACAAAAATATGGCGAAGCCCATGTCATTTGTTTTTTAATTATTTCATGAAATAAGTGAAATAATTAAAAAAAAGGGCTTCCCTATATTTTTGGTTCCCAGCCGGGTACAAATAGGCAGCTGGGGGTTGGGGGCAGCCCGTAGCTGCCTGCTGTACCTGGCTAGCATACAAAATATGGCAAAGCCCACGTCATTTTTTTGGTGGGCAAAAAACTCCTGCCTACAGTCCTGGATGGAGTATGCTGAGCCTTGTAGTTCTGCAGCTACTGTCTGCTCTCCTGCATACCCTAGTGAATGGAGCATGCTGAGCCTTGTCGTTCTGCAGCTGCTGTCTGCTCTCCTCCATACAGACAGACAGCAGCTGCAGAACTAAAAGGCTCAGCATACTCCATCCAGGATTGTATGCAGGAGTTTTTTGCCCCCCAAAAAATTATGTGGGCTTGCCATATTTTTGTATGCTAGTCAGGTACAGCAGGCAGCTATGGGCTGCCTCCAATCCCCAGCTGCCTATTTGTACCCGGCTGGGAACCAAAAATATAGGGAAGCCCTTTTTTTATTATTTCATGAATTTCATGAAATAATTAAAAAACAAATGACGTGGGCTTCGCCATATTTTTGTGTCCAGCCAGGTAAAACTAGACAGCTGGGGATTGGAATCCGCAGCACAGGTTGGCCTGAGCTTTCTGGGCCCTTCTGCTGCGAATTGCAGTCCACAGCCACCCCAGCAAATGACGCTTTCATAGAAGTGCCATCTTCTGGCGCTGTATCCAACTCTTCCAGCTGCCCTGGTGACGGGTGGCTCGCTGGGTAATAATGGGGTTAGGGCTAGCTGTATATTATCAACTGGCCCTAAGCCTGAAATTTATGGTGTCACGCCAATATTAGACATGGCCATCGTGAATTTCTAGTACCGATAAAAAGAACCACAACACAGAAAAATATTTTTATCATAAATAAAACACAGCACAATTAGTGACTCCATCATTATTGAAATAAAGAACCTCCTCCGCAATAATCCTGGGTCAAGGGTCCCGCGCCGTGCAATCCGGATCCAATATCATCTGATCGGTTTGCTTGAAGGCAAAGGGATCAGATGATGTGTCAGGTTCAAGGGCTTGAATCACATGACACAGCAGCTGATTGTATAAATGGCTTTTATACAATCAGCTGATGCATCAGTGCAAAAAAACCCAAAACAAACTACACACTTCAGTGCAGACTCCTGTCCGACAGCATCAGCTAATAGTTTAGCCGGCCGGCGTTAAAAAGCCTTCCTCATCGCTCGACTTATAGCGTCAGCTGATACCGTCAGGTGACCGCATCAGCTGATCATCGCCAGGTCTGAGAAAGAGAGAGAGAGAAAGAAGAGAGAGAGAAAGAGTGAGAGAAGAGAGAGAGAAAGAAGAGAGAGAGAGAGAAAGAAGAGAGAGAGAGAAAGAGAGAGAGAAGAGAGAGAGAAAGAAGAGCGAGAAAGAGAAAGAAGCGAAAGAGGAGAAAGAAGAGAAAGAGAGAAGGAAGAGAGAGAGAGAAAGAAAGGAGAGAGAGAAAGGCGAGAGAGAAAGTAGAGAAAGAAAGGAGAGAGAAAGGAGAGAAAGAAAGGAGAGAGAAAAGAGAGAGAAAGAGAGAGAAAGAGAGAGAGAAAGAAAGGAGAGAGAGAAAGGAGAGAGAGAGAAAGAAAGGAGAGAGAGGAAGAAAAGAGAGAGAAAGAGAGAAAGAAGAGAGAGAAGAGAAAGAGGAGAAAGAAGAGAAAGAAGAGAAAGTAGAGAAAGAAGAGAAAGAAAGGAGAGAGAGAAAGGAGAGAGAGAAAGGAGAGAGAAAGAGAGAAAGGAGAGAGAGAGAAAGAGAAAAAGGAGAGATAAAGGAGAGAGAGAAGGGAGAGAAAGGAAGGAGAGAGAGAAAGGAGAGACAGGAAGGAGAGAGAGAAAGGAGAGAAAGAGGGAGAGAAAAAGAGAGAGAGAGAGAAAGAAAGGAGAGAGAGAAAGGAAAGAGAGAGAGAAAGGAGAGAGAGAGAGACAGAGAGAAAGAAAGGAGAGATAGAAAGGATAGAGAGAGTGAGAAAGAAGATTGAGAGAGCTCACAGCTGATGTCCGGCTTCTCCCCTCAGTGCATAATTAAATTATAATTATAAATATATTATAAATATAATTTAAAATGAAAAAAAAATCTTTACCTGGTCTAGAACTCGCCACCTTATGCTTCTTAGGTGAGCGCTCTATCCACTCACCTATTGCCTCTAATGTGAAAGATAGGCACATTTTGTTATCTTGAAGTCTGGATTGCTGAAGTCTCAGCTGACCAAGTGATTTCAACGTGGAGCTCATACAGAGCACTCGTGTTTTGTAGCAGAGATGACAGTGTCGTGTGGATTACGTCGGACCTGGAGGGGTATTGGAGGATTTTAAAAAAATGGTGAAACTGTGTTTTTTGTCTTTTATTCCAAATAAAGGATTTTTCGCGGTGTGTGTTTATTTACTTTCACTTTATAAATAGATAATAATTATAATTTAAAATTAAAAATTAAAAAAAAAAAAAAAAATTAGATCCTTTACCAGAACTCCTGATTTTATGTTTCTTAGGCGGACACTTTATCCACTAGTCTAGTGCCTCTAATGATATAGATAGGCAGATTTGATAATCTTGAAGTCTGCAGTGCTGACTGAAGTCTCTGCTAACCGTGTGAGTCACTTCATTGCTACGGTGCCACTACATCTTCAGGGAGCAGAGCTGACAGTGTCGTGTGGATTACTTCGGACCTGGAGGGGTATTTTTGGGATTAATAAAGGGGTGAATCAGGGTGTTTTTGTCTTTTATTCCAAATAAAGGATTTTTCGCGGTGTGTGTTTCTTTACTTTAACTTTCAGTTTAATCATGAAAGGTATCTCGGGGAGACGCCTGGCATGATTAAACTCATTATTACCCCGATTGCCACCGCACCAGGCCAATTCGGGATGAGCTGGGTGGAGTCCCCCGGGACTATCGCACCTAATGGATGCGGCTATTCCGGGCGGCTGCTGGGTGATATTGTTAGGGTCGTGGGCTCCCGATAACGTGGAGCTCTCCATCTTGACAATACCAGTCTCCAGCCGTGTGGCTTTATTCTGGCTGGTATCAAATATGGGGGAAACCGCATTTTTTTTTTAATTTATTTATTTATTTTACTGCACGATATAAACCCGCCCGCCAGCGGCTGTGATTGGTTTCAGTGAGACAGCTGTCACTCAGCGTGGGGGCGTGTCTGACTGCAACCAATCATTGATGCCAGTGTGCGGGGAAAGCACGGAACAACTAATTGACTAATGAAGTGGCAGCCATTTTCTAAAGAGGAAAAGACACCGCAGATTTGTGACAGACATGGATCGAGACGCCCGTGATCGGTGAGTAGGAAAGGGAGAGGGATTGTGCTGGGGACGCAGGACGCATGCAGATAGCAACATGTGCGCATAACCTTACTGAGAAAAGCCACGTTTTTGGTGATCGAACCGTTCTCGAACGTAACTCGAGCTGTCGAGCTTTTAGCAAAAAGCTCGAGTTCGAGTTCGATCTTGAACACCCCCCAAAATCATTATAAGACACACCCTTCATTTTCCTCCCATATTTTTGAGAGGAAAAGGGTATCTTATAGTCCAAAAACTATGGTAATTCAATATACTAAAATAAGATTTTTACAGCTACTGGTTAATAGTGCTGGATTTCTGCCCCGTTGTCCTTATGATGAGATCCACTAGTTGATCCAAGCACCTTCTGGACTACAGTGATTCTGGTCTTCCTTGATTCTCAGGCGGATGAGCTCTAGAACTTTGTTTTGATATACCATTTATTTTACTTGTTGAATACAATATTGTAAAATACCAATGCCAATAAGGTTAGTCTTAAATGAAAAAGAACAAATGACCTGTCGTTTAAATTAGTTTTTTGTGCTAAACGTATTTAAAAAATAAATATTGGCATTTATTTTCCGGAATCACAATCTTCATTAAAATAAAAAAGAGAAATCTTGCCGTTTTAATCCTGGCCATTGGGGTTTTAGATGTTAACTTCCTGTTGCAGGAAATTAACATGAACATTAGTAGCAATGAACAGACTCTGACCCTATCCTCTATATTGAAGAATCTAATGAGCATGTTCAAAATCTATTGAGAAGACAGATCAGCTGTGACATCACTTGTTGTGTACGATGGATCCTGTGTTATCAGCTGTGTTACCTATCATTGTAATTCTGCCTGTGAAGATAAGGAGCCTTATGAAAATGTAGCACCCCTGAGCCATCAGGAGCTACAAGATACTGCATCCTGTCAAAGATGCAGGGCCTACCCCCAGGAACCCAGAAGACCAGTGTCGGTAAAACCACAACATTCAACAGTCCCTGTTTTTCCCTCTCCCCCAAAACTGGTGACAGGCTAGGGTTGGACTCAATGGATGGCCACCTAGGGGTGGAACCGATCCAGCCAACTAGATGACAACCAGGGAGGAAGGGTCAGACAGTCAGTAAGTGGAAGTGGAAGGAAATAATGGTACTGACAGGAAAGTGTAGCAGTGTCCTGTCAGGCTCAGGCGTGTGGTTGCCGAAGGAGTATGGTGGAGTACTCTCGGAACCATAGCACCGGCGGGGCGCAGAGCCCTAGGTCAGGAAAACGCTCCAGGCAGACCTGATAAAATCTGCACAGTGAGGGCACCATCCAAAACCTCACCAACCTAAATGTTCGGGGTACAGTAACGACGGGAGAACCTGGGAACAAGACAGAGATCTTGCCCAACAGGGTTCAAGTTACCTGCTGTATGGACTAAGACTGAGAGACAACCAGGAGGGGACCCCAAGATGCTCCAAGCCACGGGGACCCACCAACCAGAGACAGGTTCAGGGGAAGAAAGCCACCAGGTCACCACAACGGCACTGGAACTAAGGGGACAACGCTGTGAGTAAAAGAACCACTTACACTGCAATCCCTTGTGTGGTCTACCTTCTTTCCACACCCCATATTATCAACAAACACCAACATCTATCCCCTGGGGCCTGGCCCTACTTGTGGAGGGCCCAACATCCAAACAGCCCCAGCAGCGAGAGACTGTGCAGCGGTGGCTCCATCCAAATAGCCGTAACCCGCAAGTGGCATCACGACAAAAAACTTTATTATCATTTCAATTTACATAACACCTTTTAAGTGACTTCCAGTGTCACGAACCTGGTAACGACCTCCCAGTGAACTGTCTCAGTGAATATACTGCCCGGGACCGAGTACCCCAAAGCCCTGGGGTGTGTCAAGAACTCTTCTTGAAAGAATAGGTGATGTGAGTCTAAAAAAGCCCTGATACCACTGTGAAAATTCTAAAATTACTAATTTTGTTTTAAAATAAAGATCATTTTATGAAAAACAAAAACATTGGTCAAAATAAAAAAAAACATTTAACACAGACATATAAACAATAAGGGATTTTCTGATGACACACTTAATGGTTTGTGTGCTGCTTTGGATAGAGATAACCTTTAAGGCGCTTTACATGCAACGACATCGCTCACGCGATATCGCTGGGGTCACGGAATTCGTGATGCACATCCGGCCTCGTTAGCGACGTCGTTGCGTGTGACACTTACGAGCGACCGCTAACGATCCCAAATACTCACAAAATTGTTGATTGTTGACACGTCGTTCATTTTCCAAATATTGTTGCTCGTTCTGGATGCAGGTTGTTCGTCGTTCCTGAGGCAGCACACTTCTCTACGTGTGACATCCCGGGAACGACGAACAACAGCGTTCCTGCGTCCTCCAGCAACGAGGTGGGAGTGACGTTCATGCGGCTGCTCTCTGCCCCTCTGCTTCTATTGGTGGCCCGCTGTGTGACATCGCTGTGACGTCGCACGAACCACCCCCTTAAAAAAGAGGTTGTTTGCCGGCCACAGCAACGTCGTTAGGAAGGTAAGTTCATGTGATGCGTACCTGCGATATTGTTCGCCACGGGCAGCGATTTGCCCATTACGCACACACGATAGGGGCGGGTGCGATCGCTAGCGACATCGCTAGCGATGTCGCAGCGTGTAAAGTGGCCTTAAGTCCTATATAAATGGGCTGATAATAAAGCATTCTAGTAATCACTGCTCTGTTACATCTGTTTAAACCAACCGATTTATCAGATTTTATTTTCTTCCAGAGAAAAACTGTCAAATACGGTAAGATGAATACATATAAGATTTCATCGTTGTAAAAAAAAAGTCAGGAAAAAATCAGTTTGACAATCTACTCTTTCCCTACAAAGTCCAAATATCTGGATAACGTCTTCTTTGTGGACAGAGCCACAGAGTTTTATTTTGTATTGTTTGTAAAAATGGTAACAAAACTCTCATTCCTCATACAGTAATGACATTTCCCCTTTTAGTAACACTAATCCAAATTTCTGAATATATTGTAGTGTTCATGGATATTATTTCACACTGAGTGGTTATGGGGTTGCCATTCTTTACTTGGTAAATGTAAGCCATCTATAGAATAGCATTGTATAGTATACCATAGCACAGTACACTAGTAATATAATATCAGATATCCATGGAATTTGTACCTTCTTCCTCATTGAAAACTTACAGTTAGGTTGTTTATACAAAGACTTCAACAATGATCTGCTTCTGCTCTCCAGCTTATGTAACTGCAGAACATGTTGGTGCGTGAGTAATGGATATTTTATTATTTCAACATATTTCCTGTCCTAAGCCTTTTTTTGAGAAATCTAGGACAACCTCTTTAATTATAGGAGTCTTTTTCCCCCAGTCATTTTAGTCATAATATGGATATTTAAACAGAAGAGAGAAGTGAGCCTACGCCACCAATATCTCTTCTGCAGCAATTCATTGACAAGCATAAGAGTAACAATAGTTTTAACTTATGAATATCAGATTACATTTCTCACCATTCACTACAGCTTTGAGCATGAGAATACCTTCATTTTATAGACAATCATTTTTGCTATCTCATAAATAAAGTTAGCTTGCAACTATTTAGCATATTATTTATGCAGATTCTTGTAATGTCACTGCATTGTTACTGTTTTGCTCTTGGTGGTGGAAAAATCTATTTTATTCTTGTATACTACATACTACAATCTGTTCTCACATTCCCTAATAGCTCAGTTTGTTATTAGGTTGCTCAGTCTGTTATTATTTTGATTCCCAAGTGAAAAATCACTGGCTCGAATCAAGTAGCAGCCATGAAAATTTCCCAAGAAAAAAAGAAACAGCATCACCTAGCTCATCAATAGCGGTTTCTTGGCCAAGAAAATCACCAAACTGCATGTGAGTGCCATGTCAGTTGGAAGAAAATGAAACTAAGTCCATTCATTCATTAAAAAGTCAAGAGGTGACCGTCCAGGCAAAATATTGGAGAAAACAGGTTGGCTCATTACAAGGTCTATCAGTTCTGGTGTGAGAAAAAGGGGACTGGAGGTGACTCACATGCTTCATAATTGTGAGATCACAGTCATACATTCAAGCACTGTGCGATGCACGATATACAAGTCTGCAATGGTGGCCTGAAAAAAGGTGAAGAAGCCTCAACTTCAATTTCATAATAAGAAGCATCAGTTTGAGTTTGTAAAAAAGTGGACAGTAGAAAATTGGAAATGGGTAATTGAGAATAATAGCTTGTGATCTCAATGCTGGGATATACCATATTTTTTGGATTATAAGACGCACTTTTCCTCCCAACACTTTGGGAGGAAAATGAGGGGTGTGTCTTAAATCCGAATATAGCTTATCAGGAGAGCTGCCTGTGCAGCGACCGGGTGCTTTCGTTCCGCCGGGTGCCTGTGGCTGCGTGCGGGCGGCCGGGTACCTGTGACTGCATGCGGGCAGCCGGGTGCCTGTTGGTGCTGGCTGCCTCTCTGTTCTGTAGGCCAGCTGCCTCTCTGTGCGGGTGGGTGGGTGGCCTGCTGTCTGCCACTGTGTGTGTGCGGGCGGTTGACTGTGCGGACTGCGGTGGCTGTGCGGCAGGTGTCCTAGTGTGTCCACGGTCCCAGTTTCAAATGATGGCGCTGAGAGTCAGTGCATGCGAAGATGAAGCCCTTGGATGAGAGCTCCATCTGTGCATGCACCGCTCCAGGCGCCATCATTTGAACTGGGATTGCAGACAGAATGGGACACTCACTGCACCGACCTGCTCCACTACTGACCAGGAGCTGCTGCTGCCACCACTGACCCGGAGCCACTGCTGCCACTACTGACCCACCGCTGCTAACGCCACTGACCCACAACTGCTGCCGCCACGGACCCGCCGCCGCTGCCACCACGGACCCGCCGCGGCTGCCAGCACAACCTCTGCCTCCTGTGACCCCGCTTCACCACCATTGCTGCCCCCCTCCAGTAAGACAACACTGGAGTATAAGATGGACCCCATTTTTATTTTTTTTTACCTTTCTTTATCTCTGAATTTGGGATGTGGCTTATAATCCGGTGCGTCTTATAAAATAAAAAATATGGTATGTGAATATCCTATAAGATGAGTTACTTCATACACTCAAGTACTATAGGTATGAAAAGGACAAGATAGTCTTTCAGCAGGACAAAGACTAAAATTATAGATTGAGATTGGTGAAAAAATAGTTCAGTGACAATGAAGTACTGCAGAGGTGCTAGATTTGCCCCCACAGCCCCCTGACCTCAACCTAATTTAGTGCCTACCGGTTATTCACCAGAGCCTCTCATGGTGAGGTTGGGTTTGTCTTCTGGTAGTCACCAGGTGCTACTCTTGGGAGTCCCAGTACTGGGACAGCTGGCCCCAGTGGTCAAGGGGTGAGATACTGACAGTCTCTGATGTGGTTAGGTGTAGCTGAGATGGCTGATGCTAACTGAACCACTGGAACAGGCAGCTATGAAGGATTCGGCTGATACGGCAGATCTAACAGGTGTAGCTGGGACAGCAGGTCCTGATAGGTGTGGCAGATATGGCTGGTACAGCAGGCATGGGAGGGTACAGTGGATGCAGCAGATATGGCTGGTACAGCAGGCAAGGAAGATAGAGCAGGTGCAACAGGTATGGCAGGTACAGCAGGCACAGCAGATACTGGGATACAGATACGTGTTAGCACACACATTGTAAGACTTAGTAACGCCCTAAGAGAACTCCCAAGAGACCTACATGGCATACACAGGCCCTGTATCAGAGGCAAACAAACTACTGATGGGTGGTCGGGAAGGTGAATGTACCAGTTTCTCCCCGCCATGGGAAGGGAGCATGACAGCGCGGGGATGCCGGTAATGGCGATACACAAACACTTGGGGGTAGAGTTGAAGAAAAAGCTGTACACATACTCAAGTGATTTGACCAGTATGCACCAACATTAGGAACATGTAGAAGAGACCTGGAATCATATTTCAATCGAATGCATTCCCAGTAAGATCCAGGCAGTGTTGAAAGCTAAAGGTGGATTCATAAAATAGTGACAAAATAATAAAAAATTAAAATTTAGATTTTTAGGAGCAAACCAATAACAATGCAGTGACATGTTAAGAATTTTGCATAATTAATCATATGCTAAAGTGTTGCAAGTAAAATTTTTGTATGAGATAGCTACAATGACTGTCTATAAAATGATGGTAGTCTCACACTGAAAGCTGTAGTGGATGGTGAGATATGGCGCTTGAAATTAAAAAATTCAAAACATTGTTACTAGGGATGATCGAATACCTCAAATATTCGGCTTCGCGAATATTTTCCGAATAGGTAGCCGCTATGCGAAAATTCGATGCACAATGTAAGTCTATGGGAAGCCCGAATAGTTACGAACAGTTGTTATTCGAGTTTCTCATAGACTTACATTGCGCATTGAATATTTGCGAATAGTTGAATAGCGGCGACCTATTCGGAAAATATTTACGAAGCCGAATATTTTAGGTATTCGTTCATCCCTAATTGTTACCCTTTTGCTCATCGGTGTATATTTCTTCTTCTAACAGGCTTTTAATGAGTCAGACGTGTAGGTACATCTGACAAGTGTTATTTTCTATGCTCCTTGCTACACATCTCAATCAGTAAGGAATTCTACGGCTCACCATGAATTAGATAAGTTTCACAACAAAAGAAAGAACCTGGGGCATTGCTCCAAAAATACTGCTGCAATGATACCATATGAACGGTGTCTAGTTTGCTCCAGTAACCAGACAAGCTTCCATGCCGCTCCGGGATGCTCATTCAAAGATAAAGATATATCCAAATAAGTGTAAGAAGAGATGAAGGCACTCACCGGTTCTTGCTGTGCAGGAATTTCTTTATTTACAGGTGGAGATTGCATACTCGGGCTAGCGGGGAAGGGGAGGAAATCACCCAACACATCAGACAACGGCCATTTCGTACGTTCTCTCAGTGCTTCAGTGATTTTCATCCAGAAAAGGAGGACAAGTGAAATCCATTGGGTATTTTATATGTCATGCAAGTGCTATGCAGGTGTGCAATTTTTTTTTTCTTACCTAGCATCCTTATAATATGCATATTCCATCTGTATGACATACTTTTTTTTTCTCAGCACCTATTATTTTACAATCATTTACAAAACCATTTACAGTATCCTATGTTACAGCATGGTAATGTATCTGTAAAAAACAGATAAACTTCAATGCTGGAGAGGAGACACGGGGTTAATGCCGCACTGCTGCCGAAGTAATAGACTGTTGATTTAATCAATTCTTCTTTATTTTACAGATCTAAGCGTTTCAGAGGTCAGAGCCTCCTTCATCAGGACAAGGGAAAAAATCAACAATGTATGGACATACATCTCAGAACATCTATATATAAACATGTGTCAAATCGCAAGAACCACCCACAAAAGAAAAAAAAAGAGAGAGCTAGTGACTGATATGGAGAAAAAAAAAATAATACATGTACATACAGAAAATAACAAGTGCCTAGATAGCAAAAAAAAAACACATTATAATACTTTATTTTACAAGAATTGAAAAATTGTGTCAAAAAGAAAGAAAATGCTGGAATCTTCTGGAAGAAAATGAAAAAAAAAAATGCAGGGAGGTTATATTTGAACCCAAGAGTTATATACACTCAGATTGTGTAATGGCATTAGGGTACAAGACCAAACCTAAGTACTGAAAAACCAGAGGGGAAAAAAAGAAAGAAAGGAAGGAGAAGGAGGGAAAAGGAAAAAAAAAAGGGGGGGGGGGAATTTCTCCTTATAGTGGGTATGGAAAGTATTCAGACCCCTTTAAATTTTTCACACTATGTTTCACTGCAGCCATTTGGTAAATTCAAAAAAGTTCATTTTTTTCTATGTACACTCTGCATCCCATCTTCACAGAAAAAAAATAGAAATGTAGAAATGTTTGCAAATTTATTAAACAAGAAAAACTGAAATGTCACATGGTCATAAGTATTCAGATGCTTTACTCAGACACTCCCAGCCTACTTCAGACATATTTAAATCACATCCTTTCCATTTCCTTGTGATCCTCCTTGAGATGGTTCTACGCCTTCATTGGAGTCCAGCTGTGTTTAATGAAACTGATAGGACTTGATTTGGAAAGGCACACACCTGTCTATATAAGACCTCACAGCTAACAGTGCATATCAGGCCAAATGAGAATCATGAGGTCAAAGGAACTGCCCAAGGAGCTTAGAGACAGAATTGTGGCAAGGCACAAATCTAGCCAAGGTTACAAAAGGATTTCTGCAGCACTCAAGTTTACTAAGAGCACAGTGGCCTGCATAATCCTTCAATGGAAGAAGTTTGGGACCACCAGAACTCTTCCTAGACCTGGCCATCCAGCCAAACTGAGCAATTGTGGGAGAAGAGCCTTGGTGAGAAAGGTAAAGAAGAACCCCAAGATCACTGTGGCTGAGCTCCAGAGATGCAGTAGGGAGATGGGAGAAAGTTCCATAAAGTCAACTGTCACTGCAGCCCTCCACCAGTCGGGCCTTTAAGGCAGAATGGCTCAATGGAAGTCAAGTCTCTCCTCAGTGCAAGACATATTAAGGCCTGCATAGAGTTTGCAAAAAAACACATGAAGGACTCCCAGACTAAGCGAAATTCTCTGGTCTGATGAAACAAGGATCGAACTTTTTGGTGATAATTCTAAGCGGTATGTGTGGAGAAAACCAGGCACTGCTCATCACCTGCGCAATGCAATCCTAACAGTGAAACATGGTGGTGGCAGCATCATGATATGGGGGTGTTTTTCAGCTGCAGGGACAGGACGACTGCAATGAAGGAAAGATGAATCTGGCCAAGAACAGAGATATCCTGGAAAAAAACCTCTTCCAGAGTGCTCTGGAACTCAGGCTTTGCTGAAGGTTTTCCTTCCCATGAGACAATTACCCTAAGCACACAGCTAAAATAACAGAGGAGTGGCTTCAGAACAACTTTGGGACCATTCTTGACTGGCCCAGCCAGAGCCCTGACCTAAACCCAATTGAGCATCTCTGGAGAGACCTGAAAATGGCTGACCACCAACGTTCACCATCAAACCTGACGGAACTGAAGAGGATCTTCAAGGAACAATGGCAGAGGATCCCCAAATCCAGGTGTGAAAAACTTGTTGCGTCATTCCCAAGAAGACTTATGGCTTCCCCTTTGCTCAGGATTGAGTAGAAGCTCAAAAAGGGTGCTTCTACTCAATGCTGAGCAAAGGGGCTGAATAATTATGACCATGTGATATTTTAGTTTTGCTTGTTTAATAAATTTGTAAAAATTGTGCAGAGTGTACATTAATGAGAAAAAAATGAACTTTTTTAATTTACCAAATGTCTGCAATGAAACAGAGTGAAAAATTTAAAGGGATCTGAATACTTTCCATACCCACTGTATATTATTGTGTGAAAAAATTAAAAAAAAAAGGAAAAAAGAAAGGGACGTGGATATATAAAAGAAAAAATCGTGTGAGGTGTTATAATCGATAATTCATTAATACAAATATTGAAAAGATTGATATCAATGTTTTATTTTAAAGTTAAATATATTTAGGAAATGAAAGGTATAATTCACTGTAAATAAATTTGGAAAGTGAATTCAATAAGGTAAAACCGTCCGTTCAGATACTATAAAGATACATGGCCATAGAATTGTGGAATGCAGGAGCTAGATAAAAAGGTCAGTATTGACCGAGCATGCGCCAAGAGGTGGACCAAGTTCACACCATGGGAAAAAAAACTTGATAGGGCCATGTGTGAGGTTTTTTGAGTTCAAATAAAGGCATTGGAGGTACAAGTGTCATGTAGTATACAGCCAAAGTGTGGCGGTGATAGTACCCTAAAAAGTGTGATTTTAAGGAGTTAGACAAAGGGGAAAAGAAAAGACAGGATAAGAGGGAAATGAACCTGGAATGTATATAAGATAAGACCACTAGGATAAATAGTCATATTAACTGGGCCACCTCTGATTCACAGGTCTGCGACTAAAAAGCTGTTTGATTATTTTATGGACTTTGTGAGGCACCCAAGCTTTATCTTGATCTCCAAGCTTTAGTCCAAAATATGCAAAGTATACTTTTTTCACAAAGTCTGTAATATTCAGCTGTTGCTTTGACACTGTATATTCACCCCAAATGTAACAGAAACTGTCAGGCGAATTAATACACTTCCGCTGAGCCATAATGCTAATTTTGGGAAACATGGTTGAATATGAAGAGCTAACTTGAACTGAGATTAAAAAGTGTGAACAGGCAAGAACAAAGATAAAACAATTGAAACAAGCCCGGGAATGTCAGAGCTCGCTCATTCAGCTTGCAAAATGTTGATGGTGGTTTCATTATCTCACTCTGAAAGTTATTTTCTTTGAAAGTTACATTTTTTTGCCATCATATATCTTCAATGCATTGATGTGAATTAATTAATAGTAATTTTGACTTTCAAAACCCTAAAAAAAAAAAAAAAGAAAAAAAAATTCTGAAAAATTTACTAAACTTGAAGAGAATTTTGCATCTTGTGGCAAATCCTGACGTCTAGGATTTTTTTCAATATTTTTTTCATTTTCAGCACACCAAAATACATGGAAATTAGATGAAACTAATCAAACAGCTTTTTAGTTGCAGACCTGTGTAATGAAAACAACTTTAATTGAAATAATTAAAAATAGAACTAGTATAATAAAAGTTTTTAAAAGGTGACTAAAAACCAAGAATGTATAACGGCATCAGAGCGCAGTCGCCCAAAGGGGAAAAAAGTTCACACTGTGGGAAAAAGATTTTGTGCGCCTGTGTACAGGTTATAAAAGTTCATCAAATGCAGAGGCTCTGCATGAGTAACTGAGAAATGTACCATACATGAATACAAAAGTGATAAAACAGTTAAAATATCTTAATACAGTCTGATAAAGCAGGTTATTATGATTTTATCAAGATAAATTAAATAAAAAAAAACATAAATGAAATATATATGATGAAATACTATGTAAAAGTAGCCAGAGATCAATTAAAAATTATATTAAAAAATGTGTAAAAACAACTAGATTAAATAACGCATAAGACCCATGAAAAAATATTATGGAAAAAAACTCAAAATACTCATATAGAACTCACTAATAAAAGAGATCGGTGACTTCATTCAGACCTGCAGGCTTCATTACGTTTATAGAGCCAAAAGGTTTCTTTCTTACTTAGGCCCTCTAGTCTATTAGGTGTATCAGGTGGAATTTGTTCAATTGGTGGAACCCTGATCTTAAAGTTTTTGTTATGGACTATCGTACAGTGTCTTGAGAGACCATGTAAGAGACAGCCTTTTTAACATGCTTATGCGAGTTTTGTCTGTTATGGAGTGGCTGAATAGTTCTCCCAACGTATTGTTTGTTGCACTCACATTTAATTTGATAAATGACAAAATCTAATTGGCATGTTAGATGGCCCTTGATAATAAAATTCTCCGATCCTGTAGATGAACAAAAGGTTTTTCTTTTCTGGCATATTGAATCACAACAAAGGCAATTTTTTGAGATACATTAAAGATACCTATGTGCAGGAGAGGGATCTTGGTTGTTGGGGAGTATCTCAGTCTGCCGAATATCTCAAATATTCGGCTACGCAAATATCCGACAAATAGGTTGCCACTACGAATTTTCAATGAGCAATGTAAGTCTATGGGAAGCCCGAATAGTTCCGAAGAGTTGTTATTCGGGTTTCCCATAGACATACATTGCGTATCGAATATTCACGAATAGTCGAATAGCGGCTACCTATTCGGCAAATATTCGCAAAGCCGAATATTTGAGGTATTCGATCATCCCTAGTAATTTTTCTCACAAAAACTTTCATAAAGGATACCTGCTTGTTCTTTAAAATCGGATTGTAGAGTGCAGTTTTTTCTGATTCTTTTGTATTGGTTGGAGGGAATATTCAACAACCATTTATTATAGTGCCCACTTGAGAAATGTATATACCCATTAGTATCTACTTTTTTAAATAAATTTTAGTATAAGTTTTAAAATAAGTAAATAAGTGCTCTTTTCTCTTCAGCTGTAAAAACTGGAGGACATACAATTGTCAGTGTGCCATCCATTTTTTTTCTCGCACCCATAGACTTGCATTGGTGAGTCTCGTGGGATATACGCGGGGTTATGCAGCATGCTGAATGAATTTTTCTTAACTCCGATTTCAGGTCTGCAAAAAATAATATTTTCAACAGCTGTTTTGGTTATTCCACGTAATCTTTATGTTTTTGGGTGCACTGAATCTGAAAATGACCTGAGTTTTGTCATAGGACATCATGTTTTCTGACAATTTAGGTAACTTTGTTAAATGAGGCAATATCTAAAAATAAATGAAAATAGACTTATAAATTATTTTTTTATTACACATTTTTCATGAAAATATTTTTTTGAACTGGAATGAGCTCACTTACACGCACTAAAATTGATTATTCTTGCCTGTGAGGCTCCTCTTGGTACATTTACGCTTGTGAGTAGCATCTGGAATGTCTCTCTGAAGTATCCAACAATACTCTGCCATCAATGTAATGCTCCATCTTCCCTAGTATCTACTTTCCGTCTCTTTAATGTCCTGGTGGAATTTTTCACTTTGCTCTTTACACACAGCTCTCAAATGTTCAGGAAAGTTGTCAAGGTGGGAATGGAGTAATTGCACTTTCAAACTCATCAGACAACCTAAAGCTTGAAATGCTTTCAGCATTCGTCTGACAATCTTTTTGTAGTCAGGATCTTTGTTATTGCCTAAAAAATTCTCTATGACCTCTTTAAATGCAATCCACCCTTCTATTTGAGGATTTGTCATGGTATTGATAAACTCGTGATCGGTTTAAAGCCTTCTAATGTCTTGTACGATGAACACACCTTCCTTCAATTTTGCCTCTGAGAGGCCAGGAAACTTGGTGATTAAGTATTTGAAGCATTCTCCGTCTCTTGGAAGTGATTTTACAAATTGCTTCATCAATCCCAATTGTATGTGGAGAGGTGGTAGAAGAACTTAGTGGGGAGGTACCAAAGTTTCTCGGAGGACATTTTTTTCACCTACTGTGAGCATCCTTGGCTGCCAACTCTTCTTGGTCCAGGGATTTTGTCTATCTTGACTGTCCCATAGACACAGAAAACAAGGGTATTTGGTATACCTAGCTTGTTTTCCCAACAGCATGCACAAGACTTTCAAATCCCTGCACACAAGCCAACCGTGGTCTTCATATTTAAATTTACGAATAACCAATTCCAAGTTCTTGTAGATTTCCTTGGGGTGTACAGAATGACCTACAGGGATGGAAGGATAAAAATCGCCATTGTGGAGTAAAACTGCTTTGAGACTTCTTTTTGAAGAATCTATAAAAAGTAGCCATTGCCCTGAATTATATTGGATTTTCAATTGACCCATCAAACCTTTGACATCAATGCAATAAACCAACTTGTCTTCCTGGGCCAAGTAAGGAACAAACTCCTTTTCATGATGTCTGAAGTGAACCATGAAAAAGACACTCCTGACAACAATAAATTCCTGCTTTTGAGTCTTGATCCAAGTAACTCAGCGGCATCTTTGGGAAATTTTCAAGTCTCTTACCAAATCATTCATCTCCTCCTGGGAAAACAATTTTGGTCTTGTATCATCTTCAAACTAAGAACTTGATTCATCATCTAGTTCAGGTATAACTCCACCTTGATCGGAGCTAGTTTTCTCTTCCAAGGTAGCAGAGCCCTTGGGTACTGGTATATCTGTGCCATGGAGGATGGGACAAATTGCTAAGTAAAGATTGGGTTATGAAATAGAATTCTTCAATTTTGAATTATACCCTTTCACATTGCATGAACAAAAGTAACAATCGTCACTATGGTTCTTTTGCTCTCGCCCTACCATAGGAATCCCATAACAGAAAGCTTTTTTTCTTATCCTTGAACCAATTTTGGAGGTCCTCATCACAACGTTTGTACACTTTATGAGGCACCCAAGCTTTATCTTCATCTCCAAGCTTTAGTACGAAGTATGCAAAGTATACTTTTTTCACAAAGTCTGTAATTTTCAACTATAGCTTCCACACTGTATATTCACCACAAATGTAACAGAAATTGCCAGGCACCATAATACACTTCCGCTGAGCCACAATGCTAATTTTGGGAAACACGGTTGAATAATGACGAGCTAGCATGAACTGAGATGAAAACGTGTGAACTAGTAAGAACCAAGAAAAACAAGCCTGGTCATGTCCGAGCCCATGCGTTCAGCTTGCAAAATGTTGATGCTGGTTTAATCTGAATTAATCTCAATCTGAAAGTTCTTTTCTTTGAAAGTTATATTTCTTTGGCATTGTATATTTTGAATGCACTGATGTGAATTGATTAATAATAATTTTGACTTAACATTTGGTTAAAAGCCCTAAGATAAAAAGAAATACCAAAAATTGAGAAAACATTACTAAATTTGAAGAGAATTTTCAATTTTGTGGCAAATTCTGATGTCCAGGGTTTTTTCAATATTTTTTTTGTTTTTAGCCCATCAACATACATGAAACTTAGATGAAAATAATCAAACAGCTTTTTATTCGTCCACCTTTGTATCAAAGAGAGAACTGATCCCATGCTATTATTTTTAATTATTAAATATATCATTTAAAAAATGGCATTTGCTCTGCCCTATTTGTGATAATAAGCCAAGGTAAAGCAGATAGCTGAGGGCTGGTATAATCAGGCTGGCAGAGCCCATGGTTATTTGGCCCTTCTCAACTTAATAATAGCAGCCGGCAGCTGCCTCAGAAGTGGTGTATCCATTACCTGAGCTAATTCTCATGCTTTTCCCAGCTCTTTCTGATTCCCCAGTGAGGTGGCAATTGAAATAATACTTTTGGGGTTGATGTCTGCAGTGAATTGACAGATGGCATCAAGCCCAGGGGTTAGTAATAGATAGGCGTCTATCAGACATCCTTATAACTAAACTTTTAAGTATAGATTTAAAAAAACACACAGGAAAAAAAAGTTTATTTCAATAAACACCCCTCACCCCGAATGCCTTGATTCACCAATTTATTGAATTAAAAAAATCCATGACGTTCTGACATATTCTAATTGTTGAATAAAGACTACCCCGCACTCCCTCGTTAAACAATTTATTAATAAAACATAAATCCTGGAAGTTCTGACATAATCCAATGGTGTAGGGTCCCACCAGGTATATCAAATACAATGGAGCTTTGTTTTTTTTATGGGAGTGTCTGATAGATGCCTATCAATTAGTAACCCCTAGGCTTGATGCCAGCTGTCAGTTCACAGCTGAAACAAATGCCAAAAGTATTACCCCTATTGCCTCCACACCAGAGCAATAAGGAAGACCAGCCAAAGAGGCAGAATTTGCGCATCTAATGGATGCGCCACTTCTGAGGTGCTTGCTGGCTGCTATTTTAAGGCTGGAAGGGGCAAAATAACAATGTTTCCAGCTAGCTTCACAATATCAGCCTCTAAGTGTCAGTTTTGCCTTTGCTGGATCAAAAATTGGGAGGACCTCACTCCTTTTTTAAAATTGTTTAATGAAATAATTTAAAAAACCTGCTTGGGTTCCTTACTCCTGCGGCTTCACACACAGCGATGTGTGATGTCGCTTAAACGAGGAACAATATCATAATATCGGTCATTTCCAAATTATGGAAATGACCGACGCTACACCAATGATACAATTACGACGATTTTGCGCTCGTTAATCATATCTAAATGGCTTTACACACTACGATATCGCCTGCGACGCCGGATGTGCGTCACTTTCAATTTGACCCCACCGACATCGCACCTGTGATGTCGTAGTGTGCAAAGTGCCCCTAAGATCAGAGCATCACAGAACACATTATAATGCTGTACCTTGGCCCTTTTTTGTCTATGTCTACCATTGGATAACCATTTATTTACCACCCTACTAAACAATGTAATATACAGTCAGGGCCAGAAATATTTGGACAGTGACACAAGTTTTGTTATTTTAGCTGTTTACAAAAACATGTTGAGAAATACAATTATATATATAATATGGGCTGAAAGTGCACACTCCCAGCTGCAATATGAGAGTTTTCACATCCAAATCGGAGAAAGGGTTTAGAAATCATAGCTCTGTAATGCATAGCCTCCTCTTTTTCAAGGGACCAAAAGTAATTGGACAAGGGACTCTAAGGGCTGCAATTAACTCTGAAGGCGTCTCCCTCATTAACCTGTAATCAATGAAGTAGTTTAAAGGTCTGGGGTTGATTACAGGTGTGTGGTTTTGCATTTGGAAGCTGTTGCTGTGACCAGACAACATGCGGTCTAAGGAACTCTCAATTGAGGTGAAGCAGAACATCCTGAGGCTGAAAAAAAAGAAAAAATCCATCAGAGAGATAGCAGACATGCTTGGAGTAGCAAAATCAACAGTCGGGTACATTCTGAGAAAAAAGGAATTGACTGGTGAGCTTGGGAACTCAAAAAGGCCTGGGCGTCCACGGATGACAACAGTGGTGGATGATCGCCGCATACTTTCTTTGGTGAAGAAGAACCCGTTAACAACATCAACTGAAGTCCAGAACACTCTCAGTGAAGTAGGTGTATCTGTCTCTAAGTCAACAGTAAAGAGAAGACTCCATGAAAGTAAATACAAAGGGTTCACATCTAGAT
This sequence comes from Anomaloglossus baeobatrachus, assembly GCF_048569485.1. Taxonomy (NCBI): domain Eukaryota; kingdom Metazoa; phylum Chordata; class Amphibia; order Anura; family Aromobatidae; genus Anomaloglossus; species Anomaloglossus baeobatrachus. The sequence continues at coordinate 303,089,451 of NC_134355.1, read as the reverse complement.
GCAAACCATTCATCAATTCCAAAAATAGACAGGCCAGAGTTAAATTTGCTGAAAAACACCTCATGAAGCCAGCTCAGTTCTGGAAAAGTATTCTATGGACAGATGAGACAAAGATCAACCTGTACCAGAATGATGGGAAGAAAAAAGTTTGGAGAAGAAAGGGAACGGCACATGATCCAAGGCACACCACATCCTCTGTAAAACATGGTGGAGGCAACGTGATGGCATGGGCATGCATGGCTTTCAATGGCACTGGGTCACTTGTGTTTATTGATGACATAACAGCAGACAAGAGTAGCCGGATGAATTCTGAAGTGTACCGGGATATACTTTCAGCCCAGATTCAGCCAAATGCCGCAAAGTTGATCGGACGGCGCTTCATAGTACAGATGGACAATGACCTCAAGCATACAGCCAAAGCTACCCAGGAGTTCATGAGTGCAAAAAAGTGGAACATTCTGCAATGGCCAAGTCAATTACCAGATCTTAACCCAATTGAGCATCCATTTCACTTGCTCAAATCCAGACTTAAGACGGAAAGACCCACAAACAAGCAAGACCTGAAGGCTGCGGCTGTAAAGGCCTGGCAAAGCATTAAGAAGGAGGAAACCCAGCATTTGGTGATGTCCATGGGTTCCAGACTTAAGGCAGTGATTGCCTCCAAAGGATTCGCAACAAAATATTGAAAATAAAAATATTTTGTTTGGGTTTGGTTTATTTGTCCAATTACTTTTGACCTCCTAAAATGTGGAGTGTTTGTAAAGAAATGTGTACAATTCCTACAATTTCTATCAGATATTTTTGTTCAAACCTTCAAATTAAACGTTACAATCTACACTTGAATTCTGTAGTAGAGGTTTCAGTTCAAATCCAATGTGGTGGCATGCAGAGCCCAACTCGCGAAAATTGTGTCACTGTCCAAATATTTCTGGACCTAACTGTATATGGTTCACTAAAGCTTTTGCCACTCATCCATTAATTTTAATACAGTTATTTTATTTATTTTATCAGTAATATACAGTATGCATTCTTATTAGAACAATAAGTTCGTTTATAAAACAGTTTTGCAATTGTCACTCTTTTAATATATTAACTCATTAACATAATATAATATCGTAATACGGTTTTGGATGCAAATGTTCTAAAATTGAAAAGACAGGACTGTGTAACTATGTAATTTATCTAATCATTATGAAACTTATTGCAAAAAGTAGAACCCTCTAATCATACATACATGAACATATATGTACCATGTCCACAGTATGAGCTTCTTTGAACAGGTCTGAAGTGGTTTTGTTATATGGATACACTCAATGGGTGAAGTGCAGGTGGTAGCCTTTCCAGGAAGCAGCAATTCAAGAAGCTAATTAAACTGTCGGCAGTCCTTGAGATGATATTTTATAGTGGTCCGTCTTGGAAGCAATATTCCCAGTTTAGCCAAATAACTTTTCAAAATGTCTCTTTGATGAGATCCGTTTGCAGAGTTTTTCTAAAACTCTTCTGCACTGTGAAAAATGTTGACATTACTTTAAACAAAATTGGTTGACATTTTTGTTCTAAAGTTTTGCGTTATGTAATAAAATTCACTAACAAGGAAAAAATAAACATTGTACAGGTGAAACAAAGAGCTGATGTGACATTAATAAGCATCATGAGCATTGCAAAAGCATTTTTTAATATTATTTAGGTGTAGAAGTAATTCTAAAGTTAGACAATTACATTTCTTAAGGTGGTTATATTATGTACTATGTTTTCTGAAAGTGTTAAGATGTATAGTAATATTATATTAAAATTATTGCCCCAAGGCACAAAAAAATGAATATTGCTTTATAATAAAGTAAAGCACTAGAGAATAAGTTTACATTAGGAAAGAGTTACTTACAACCTTGTGTTCAATATCAAGGGCGTACCATCAATAGTAGCAGCTCATGCGGCTGATATAAGATAAATGAGTAGGTAGCCCGATGAATCTCAGCACTGATTCCCCTCTCCTCACCCCGTTGTTACAATTTTAGCTATATTCGCATATTCATAATACCATTGAATAAAATGGTGGATTACAGAGCCTGCGCCGGTAAGTCTGAGCTAAGTCACAACATTGCTCCTGATGAAGTCTCACTATTCACACCACACAGACCAGAGCAACGCAACATAGGAAAAGGGTGAGGTGAGTAGTGTTTTTTTATGTCACTTATTCTGGTGGTTTTCATATTGAATGGGGGAATGGTGGGGGCCAATCATACTGAATGGTGGGCTGGTGGGGGCAATTATACTGACTGTTGGGGGGATGATGGAGGCCAAAATATTGGGTAGCAGCTATAATACTGTGCAGGGGTGCTGGTAGGTTCATTCAACTTATTAACAAGCTGTGAAGGGCATTATAATGACTGATGGGCTAATAGGACCATAACACTGTGTGAGTGACTGTAAGAGCCCAATTAGTTGGGAAATATGAGGAACCTCATACTTTGTAGTCGGCTGTTGGGGCCCTCATATTGTGCCAGGAATGATGGTGGCCGTCATACTAAGTAAATGGCTTTGAGGGTCTCAATACCGTGTAGGTGACTGTGGGGGCATCATGCTGACACACCATCATACTCTGTGGAGGATATAATAATGTGTGCGTGTGTGGCATTTGTAGGTGGATCATGTTGTGGGGGTTTTATACTGTGTTAATGGCAGCGTGTAGTCATTGCACTCTATAATGTACATGTGGGGAAAAACTGTGGAAAGGAGATTCACTGTGAGTATACCATGCTCACTGTGTGTGTGGGGGGCATTTTTGGGATCATCATACTCTATAATGTCCATAAAAGTATATCACTGGTGAAAACACTATGGGGTTTCATTGGAGATATACTCACTCTGTATGTGCTACATTTCCTTCTCCTGGTTAATACAATTTCAGAGCTATAACTCAGCTATATATATATATATATATATATATATATATATATATATATATATATATATACACATGTAATATATAAAACTGAATGTGTGTCTGTATGTATGTGTGTGTGTGTTTGTGTGTGTGTGTGTGTGTGTCCGGGATTGGCATCTGCACCGTCGCAGCTAGAGCCACAAAATTTTGCACACTCACACTTCTGGACCCCGAGAGCGTCATAGGCTATGTTTTGAGGGGAAATTTTAACCTCGCGCTTTACAGTTATTCACCAAAAAACCTGCCTCCATTAAAGCGAATGGAGCTGGGAGCCACAGTGCAGCCAGAACTTCAGAAGAATGCGCAGCCACGCCCTTAAATGGAATGATGGCAAGTCACAATGCAGCCAGGGAAAGAGATAGACACGGACAGGGAAAGAGGCAGACACAGACAGGGTAAGAAACAGACATAGGCAGGGTAAGAGACAGACACAAAGAGACAGACACAGACAAAGAGACAGACTGACAGGGAAAGAGACAGACAGGGAAAGAGAGGGAAAGAGAGACAGGTTAAGAGACAGACACAGACAGGTAAAGAGACAGACAAAGAAACAGAGACAGACAGGGAAACAGACAGACAGGGAAAGAGAGGGAAAGAGACAGACAGGGTAAGAGACAGACAAAGACAAGTAAGGAGACAGACAAAGAGACAGACACAGGGAAAGAGACAGAGGGAAAGAGGGAAAGAGACAGACAGGGAAAGGGAGGGAAAGAGACAGACAGGGAAAGAGAGGGAAAGAGAGGGAAAGAGACAGACAGGGAAAGAGACAGAGATAGATAGACAGACAGTGAAAGAGATTGAGACAGACGGAGAAAGAAACAGAGACAGTCAGAGACAGACTAAGAGATAGAGAGAGAGACAGAGAGATATATACAGAGGGGGAGACAGACATAATTACATTTAGATTTATTTGTTTTGTGGTTTTTGTGTGCAGAATACATTTTTGTTAATACATTCTATTTTGTTAACAGCAGTTATTAACCTGGGTGAAGCTGGGTAGTACAGCTAGTATATATAGTATCTCTCAAAAGAGTTGGCACTAGTGATAGGCGAATTCGCAGATATTCAGGATATAAAAAAAACAACACTTCAGGAATGAAATTCATCCTGAATGTCTGTCTGGATGCAATCCCATGTATGTCTACTGGGACCCAAATATTGTGCTTTAAAATGGTGGTAGAAAAGGCTAGGGGGATTAGAGCAGAAGCATTATACTTACTGAGTCTCTTGCATGGCTGTAACATTACTTCCAAGGCCACTCCTTACCCTCATACTTAGTCACTGCTTCCCACGCCCACCGGCAGTCCCAACATTTCTGAATGGTTGCAGTCAGACCGCGCCCCCACTCTTTGTGACAGCGTGTGTGATTGCTTGAAATCAAAAATGCTGCCTGCGTCTCTATAGTGTTGTAAAAATAAATAAGTAAATAAAAAAATTAGAGTAGGATTTCCCTATATTATGATACCCAGCACAGATAAAGCATACGGCTACAGGCTGCAGCCCCAAGCTATGTGCTTATGTTGGCTGTGTAGCAAAATAAGAGAGACCCCATGCAGTTTGTTTTTTTATTATTTAAGTAAATAATTTTAAAAAATGTTGTGCAGTCTCCCCCAATTTTGATTCTCAGCTATGATAAAGCCGACAGCTGTGAGCTGGTGTTCCCAGGCTGGGAACCATGGTTATTGGGCTCCCCAAGGATAAAAACAGCAGCCTGCAACTACCCAAAATTGTTGCATACATTAGATGTAACAATCCTGCCACTTTAGCGGGCTCATCCTGATTACTTTGGTGCGATGGCAAGAAAGCTCTCAGTTGCCCCTAAGCCCCAGATTAATAATGGGAGGCATCTATGAGACTCCCCTATAACTAATACTGAAAGTGAAAAGAAGTAAACACAAACACTGAAAAAAATATCCAAATATTAAGTTGAGGGTACCAACAATTTTATCCGACCCATTTTTGGCATTTTATTTCCAATTTGCCTTTTTTTCTGTTTTTTTTGTGTTGTTGCAATACACATTATGGAAATAAACATATGTACAAAAGAAATACTTAATTTTCTGCTGAAACAATTTCAAGGGTGCCAACTAGAGATGAGCGATGTTCAAATCGAACCGTTCACCAATTTCAAATTCGAGTGGTTTTGGGCGATGTTAAAGTCGTTCAACGAACTCGAACGATTTGCTTCATGTTCGACCGTTCGAGTTACTGTTCGATAACGGTTTGATCACCAAAAGCATGGCTTTTCACAGTAAGGCTATGTGCGCACGTTGTGTATTTGCATGTATCCTGCATCCCCAGCACAATCCCTCTCTTTCCTACCCACCGATCAGCTGCATGGCTGTCACAAAGCTCTGGCGGCTTTTCCTCTTTTGAAAATGGCTGCCGCTCATTATTCAATCTGGTATTCCCTGCTTTCCCTGCCCACCAGCGCCCATGATTGGTTGCAGTCAGACACGCCGAGTGATAGCTGTCTCACTGCAACCAATCACAGCCGCTGGCGGGCGAGTCTATATCGTGCAGTAAAAAAAATAAATAAATAATTAAATAAAAAAAAAAACTGCAGTTCCCCCCAATTTTGATACCAGCCAAGAAAAAGCTACATGGCTGGAGGCTGGTATTGTCAGGATAGGGAACGCCACTTTATGGGGAGCCCACCACCCTAACAATATCAGCCAGCAGCCGTCAGGAATTGCCTCATTGATTAGTTTCGACAGTCCCGCGACTCTACCCGGCTCATCCCGAATTGCCCTGGTGCGGTGGCAATCAGGATAATAAGGTTAGGTTAACCATGAAAGGCATCTCCCCGAGATACCTTCCATGATTAACCTGTAAGTGAACACACACAACGAAAAATACTTTATTTGGAATAAAAGACAAAAAAAACCCCTTATTTACCACTTTATTAATCCCCAAACAGACATCCAGGTCCGAAGTAATCCACACGACGCTTTCAGCTCTGCTACATGAAGCTGAAGAGGAACGCGGTAGAACACGAGCGCTCTGTGTCAGCTCCACGCAGCAACTGAAGTGAGCCGCGCTGTCACCGGAGACTTCACTCAGGTAGTCCCTGCGTGTCTCTCTCTCTCTTCTCTCTCGCTCTCCCTCTCTCCTCTCTCTGTCTCTCTCTCTCCTCTCTCTCTCTCTCTTTTCTCTCTCTCCTTCTCTTTCTCCTATCTCTCTTCTCTCCTCTCTCTCTCTTCTCTCTGTCCTCTCTTCTCTCTCTCTCCTCTCTCTCTTCTCACCCTCTCTCCTCTCTCTCTCTTCTCTCTCTCTTCTCTCTCTTCTCTCTCTCCTCTCAAATTCAAATTCAAATTCAAATATGCTTTATTGGCAGGACCAAAATGCAGTTAGTGTTGCCAAAGCAAGAGTAATACAGTAAGTAAGGTGGGAGGGGATCAGGGTTATGGGGAGTTGGGAGGCACAATTTGGGCTCTGACAGTCCATTTAGGGGTCTTAGGTTCCCCTCAGCTTATGACATGTGGTGACATATTGGGCGGCGATCTCCACCATTGATTCCTCTTCCCCCAGTAGGTTGCGGAGTTTCATGTCCTCATCCATGGATGGAAAGCCCGGGCTATGGGTGGTAAATTTCTGGAAGTGGGAGGCCCTCACTGCTGAGTATTTGTCACAGTGCAGTAGGAAATGCGTCTCGTCCTCCAGAGCCCCCTGCTGGCAGTGGTGGCACAGTCTGTTCTCCCGCGGCTTGTATGTCTGTCGGTGCCGCCCTGTTTCCACCTCTAGGCTGTGGGCACTCAGTCTGTACAGACTCAGGGTCTGCCTGTCTTTGGGGTGGCGTAGCCTTTCCAGATATGGGGCCAGAGTGTAGTCCCTCCGCAGTGACCGGTAGATGGTGAGTTTCTGGGAGTTCTCTAATTCACTCTTCCAGTCCTCTATGTATTGCATCTTGCGGCTCTCTGAGATCTCTTTTATTTGGGCTTTTGTCAGGGTGTGTTGCTGACTTTGGTTGCCGCAGTTCTTGGCTTGCTCTGGGCTCCGGCTCAGCAGGGCTTTATGATGGTAGGAGCTGGGGTTGCTGTTCTGTATGTGCGCCTGGTGTGATAGCGCCCTCTTGTGTATAGTGAACCATAAGGGGAATCGGCCCAGCTCTGCCCGACAGGCTATGTTTGAGGTGCTGCGATGGACTTGGAGGAGATATTTACAGAACTCCATGTGGAAGACTTCGGTAGGGCTGGAATCCCACTTTGTGTGGTCTGGGTAGGTCACTGGGCCCCATACCTCGCTGCCATATAACAGTATAGGGGTGATGACGCTGTCAAATATCTTGAGCCAGACTCTCACAGGTGGTTTGAGGTGGTACAGTTGTCTTCTGATGGCATAGAAGGTTCTGCATGCTTTTCCTTTCAGGGCTTCTGCTGCTTGCTTGAGGCTCCCGTTATTGCTTAGCTCCAGACCGAGGTAGGTATAGCTGCTGGTTTTCTCCAGCGTGGAGCCATTTAATGTGAAGGAGGGAGTGTTTATTTTGTTCTGGTTCCTCTTCTGAAACACCATGACTTTGGTCTTCTTTTGGTTGATGGGAAGCGCCCATGTGGTGCTGAATGTTTCCAGCACTGCCAGGCTATCTTGGAGGCCTTTCTCGGTTGGGGAGAGTAGCAGGAGGTCATCTGCGTACAGCAGGAACTTCACCTCTTGGTCATGCAGACTGAGGCCTGGAGTGGGGGAGGACTCTAGAGTTGCTGCTAGTCCATTTATATAGATGTTGAATAGAGTTGGACTCAGGCTGCAGCCCTGTCTGACCCCACGGCCCTGTCGGAAGAAAGCCGTCCTCTTCCCGTTCACCTTCACGCTGCACCGGTTCTCAGTGTATGAGCTCTTGATCACGTCGTAGGTTCTGCCACCTATTCCGCTCTCCAGAAGTTTCAGGAACAGGCCTGGATGCCACACTGAGTCAAAGGCCTTTTTGAAGTCCACGAAACATGCAAATATTTTCCCCTGTTTTTTGTCGTGGACGTGGGTCTTGATGAGGCTTTGCAGGGTGTAAATGTGGTCCGTGGTGCGGTGGTTTGGCATGAACCCAGCTTGGCTTCTGCTGAGGACATCTGTCACGGCCGGGCGGTCGGGCAGACCCAGGAGGTGGATCCACTGGACCGAACTCTCTGAGATGGTGGTAGGGAGTCCGGCAGCTGAAGCACTGATGGGCAGTAGAACAGTCCGTGCAAGAGAAGGCAGCGGAGGAGTCCCAGGGACCACGGAGTCACAGAAGGTGGTCTTGGTGACGTAGCTCAGGTTCGGAGGCCGAGGTGATATCAGGCGGGGTCCGGAACCTCTGGAGCAAGATGACGGGTCACCGCAGGGATCCGGGATGGTACGGACTGTCAGATGGCAGACGGACAGCGTGCGGGGATCAGGACACGGCAGACTGGATGGCGAGGCAGGTACGGCTCTACAAAGACAGATAGGTGAGTACAGGCACATAAACACCAAGAGACCTGACTCCTAGCTCAGGGAACACGAAGATCAGGCCCCGCCCCCTTGGACAATGACCCCCTATATACCCTGTACCTGTGCAACCTCATTTCCTGTTAATGGACGCTGGCCCTTTAAGAAAGGGTCAGTGACCGCGCGCGCGCCCTAATGCGCATGCGCGCCGCCCGGGTGCCAGAAGCCAGGGAAGGAGGCTGCGAGGAGGACGCAGGGGAGCCGGCCAGGTCCAGGGAAGCTGTCGGGCGCCGGGATCGGGGGCCCGGAGCCCTGGGACGGACGGAATCCGGTGACTGGGGAGCGGAGAGCGTGGCAGGTGAGCCGGGGAACGGGGGTGAGGACCCGGGGAGCGTGACAGTACCCCCCCCCCCACGCCCCCCTCCCCGCAACCGGGACATGAAGGCACGGATAAGAGGAGTGCCCACGTTCTCCCTGGGCTCCCAAGACCTATCCTCAGGACCATACCCTTCCCAGTCCACCAGGAAGAACTGTCGACCTCGTACGGTCTTCATGGCCACGATATCCCTTACCGCATAGATGTCATCATCGGCAATAGGAGGAGGGGCCGGACTGGCAGCAGCGGAGAAGGGACCAAGGACAACCGGCTTGAGCAGAGAGACGTGGAAGGAGTTGGGTATCCTCATCGTGGCCGGGAGCTGTAGCTTGTAGGATACCTCATTGATCTTGCTGAGGACCTTAAACGGCCCGATGTAGCGAGGACCCAGCTTGTAGGAAGGTATCTTCAATCGGATGTACTGGGAAGCAAGCCAGACCAGGTCACCAGGAGAGAAACACGGGGGATCCAGACGTCTCTTGTCAGCGTGTTTCTTCATCCGCTGGGAAGCGCGCCCAAGGGACGCTTTGACAGAGTCCCAAATGGTAGCAAAGTCACGAACTGCAGTATCAGCAGCCGGAACATCCGATGAAGGGGATATAGGCAATGGGACGGCGGGCTGGAGTCCATAAACAACATGGAAGGGAGATTCGGAGGATGACTCACTGACGTGGTGGTTATGGGAGAATTCAGCCCAAGGCAGAAGCGAGGACCAGTCGTCGTGATGGGCGTTGACATAGTGACGTAGGTATGAGGTCACGATTTGATTGACCCTCTCCACTTGGCCGTTAGACTGAGGATGGTAAGAAGAAGAAAAGTCCAGAGTCACTCCCAGATGTTTGCATAGAGCCCTCCAGAAGCGGGAGGTGAACTGAGTTCCTCTGTCGGACACTATGTGGGATGGAAAGCCATGCAAGCGGAAGATGTGATGTATATAGGCTTCCGCGAGTTCCTGAGCAGAGGGCAGTCCGGCCATAGGAACGAAGTGGGCCATTTTGGAGAATCGATCAACCACGACCCATATGACTGTGTGCCCGGAGGATAATGGCAAGTCCGTAATAAAGTCCATTGCTATGTGTTGCCACGGGACTGAGGGTATCGGTAAAGGCAGAAGACGGCCATGGGGCAAGTGTTTGGGCGTCTTGTTCCTGGCACAGGAGGAGCAGGCAGAGACAAAAGCAGCGACGTCCGTGCGAAGGGATGGCCACCAGTAATGGCGTACAATCGCACCCCATGTTCTCTTCTGACCAGCATGCCCGGCTGTTTTTGAGGCATGACCCCAGTGTAACACTTTTTGCCTGTCGGTATCGGAGACATAGGTCTTCCCGGGCGGTATCTGGGCTAGGGTAACAGGGGCCACCGGAATGATGTTGCTAGGACAGATGATGGGTTGGGTAGTCTCTTCCTCCTGCTCCATGGGCATGAAAGACCTGGACAAGGCATCAGCGCGTACATTCTTGTCCGCGGGTCGGAAGTGAAGCTGAAAGTCGAACCTGGCAAAGAATAAGGACCACCTGGCTTGCCGTGGGTTCAGTCGCTGAGCGGACCGCAGGTATTCTAGGTTCTTGTGGTCCGTGTAGATGATCACGGGATACACTGCACCTTCCAGGAGGTAGCGCCATTCCTCCAGTGCCAGTTTGACTGCCAAGAGCTCTCGGTCCCCGATGGTATAGTTGCGTTCAGGCGCTGAGAAGCCCTTGGAGAAGAATCCGCAAGTCACCATCTTCCCGGAGGAGGACTTCTGCATGAGCACTGCTCCGGCTCCTGAGGAGGAGGCATCCACCTCCAAGGTGAACTGGCGGTTCAACTCCGGACGGTGAAGTACAGGCGAGGAAGCAAAAGCCCGCTTCAAAGAGCCAAACGCGGCGTCGGCCGCAGGCGACCAGTCCTTTGGATTTGCCTCTTTCTTAGTCAAAGCGGAAAGTGGAGCAGTCAGAGCAGAGAAGTGAGGGACGAATTGGCGGTAGTAGTTGGCGAATCCCAGGAAGCGTTGGATTGCCTTCAGTCCAGAAGGGGGAGGCCAGTTGAGAATGGCGGAGACCTTCTTGGGATCCATCTGCAGTCCAGTCTCAGAGATGATGTACCCCAGAAAGGGGAGAGAAGACTGCTCAAAGACACACTTCTCATACTTTGCGTACAGACGGTTCTCTCTTAGTCGTCGTAGAACCAGCTGTACGTGCTCTCTGTGGGTTGGGAGGTCCGGAGAGAAGACAAGGATGTCATCTAGATATACTACCACACAGGTGTAGAGGAGGTCTCGGAACACGTCGTTCACCAGTTCTTGGAAGACGGCAGGGGCGTTACACAGGCCGAAGGGCATCACGCAGTACTCATAATGTCCATCACGCGTATTAAACGCGGTCTTCCATTCGTCACCAGAGCGGATGCGCACCAGATTGTAAGCACCCCGAAGATCCAGCTTGGTGAACAGACGAGCTCCTCTAAGCCGGTCAAACAATTCGGGGATGAGCGGCAGAGGGTACTTGTTCTTAACAGTGATCTGATTCAGACCCCGGTAGTCGATGCAGGGACGTAAATCGCCCTCTTTTTTCTTGACAAAGAAGAAACCTGCTCCAGCAGGAGAGGAGGATCTCCGAATGAATCCCCTAGCCAGGCTCTCTGAGATGTAAGTCGACATAGCCCTTGTTTCGGCTGGAGATAAAGGATATATCCGTCCTCGTGGTGGCGTTGTTCCAGGGAGCAGGTCGATGGCACAATCGTAGGGGCGATGTGGCGGCAGTACCTCGGATTCTTTTTTATCAAAGACATCAGCAAAGGACCAATAAGCCGAGGGCAGCCCCGGTAGGTTCTCAGGAACCGGAGGTCGTCGGATGGGTTGTGTGGATTTTAGGCATCTCTCATGACACGAAGCACCCCAGCGGGTGATTTCGCCAGTGCCCCAGCTGACTGATGGTTCGTGAGTCCGTAACCATGGAAGGCCCAGCAGGATCTGATGGGACATGTGCGGTAGGACGTAGAAGGCGATGTTCTCGGTGTGAAGAGCACCGATGCGCAGTTCAACCGGCCTGGTGGTCCAGGAGATGGTGTCAGAAAGGGGTCTCCCATCCACAGAGGCAATCACCAGGGGCTTGTTGAGTGGGATAACAGGCACCTGGTATTTGTCCACGGTGGCTTGCTGGATGAAATTGCCTGCTGCCCCGGAATCAAGATAGGCCTCAGCCGTGAACCGCGTCTCTCCCGTTGTCACTTGCACGGTCCATGTGACCGGATCGGAGAGAGTCCCAGCACCTAGGGTGGCCTCTCCTACCAACCCTAGGCTTTGGAGTTTCCCGGCCTTTCCGGACAGGAACGGAGGAGGTGTGTGCCCTCACCGCAGTAAAAGCAGAGACCCTGGGCAAGCCGCTCTGCTCTACGTTGTGCAGACTGACGCACTCGGTCAATCTGCATGGGCTCGTGGACGGGACTCCCAGCTGTTGATGACTGAGGTACGGAGGGCTTCTGAGGAGGAGATGAATGCCGTAACGGGCGTCTCTCACGAGATAGCTCTTTGGAGCGCTCCTGAAAACGTATGTCCACACGAGTTGCTAGGGCAATCAGGGCATCTAGGGTGGAGGGCACGTCCCGACCCGCCAACTCATCCTTGATGCGACTCGAGAGTCCCTCCCAGAAGGCGGCTGTTAGGGCCTCATTATTCCACCCGAGTTCTGAAGCCAAAGTGCGAAAACGGATGGCGTATTGGCCCACCGTCAGTGTTCCTTGACGTAGGCGGAGGAGTGATGAAGCAGAGGCAGAAGCGCGTCCCGGCTCGTCAAAGGTGCTGCGGAATGCCTGCAGGAACTGTTGAAGATCCTTGGTCATGGGGTCCTCCTTCTCCCACAAGGGGTTCATCCACGCCAGCGCCTCGCCCTCTAGGTGGGACATTATAAAGGCGACCTTGGCTTGGTCGGAGGCGAACAGATGTGGCAGCTGCGTGAAATGAAGGGAACATTGATTTATGAAGCCCCTGCAGGTCTTGGGATCTCCAGCATAACGAGGAGGTGACGCCAAACGGAGTCGGGAAGCATCTGACGAGGTTGCCACTGGTGCGGGGGCCATGGCTTGCCTGGCGGGGGACCTGGGTGCCGCAGGCGTCATTGATGCTTGTAATGTGTACAGGCGGGTGTCCACGGAGGTCATGAATTGCAGCATGCGGGTCTGGACTTCACGCTGGCGTTGGAGTTCCTCTTGCAGAGCCATTAGTGCTGCAGCGGGATCCATGGCCTGATCTTACTGTCACGGCCGGGCGGTCGGGCAGACCCAGGAGGTGGATCCACTGGACCGAACTCTCTGAGATGGTGGTAGGGAGTCCGGCAGCTGAAGCACTGATGGGCAGTAGAACAGTCCGTGCAAGAGAAGGCAGCGGAGGAGTCCCAGGGACCACGGAGTCACAGAAGGTGGTCTTGGTGACGTAGCTCAGGTTCGGAGGCCGAGGTGATATCAGGCGGGGTCCGGAACCTCTGGAGCAAGATGACGGGTCACCGCAGGGATCCGGGATGGTACGGACTGTCAGATGGCAGACGGACAGCGTGCGGGGATCAGGACACGGCAGACTGGATGGCGAGGCAGGTACGGCTCTACAAAGACAGATAGGTGAGTACAGGCACATAAACACCAAGAGACCTGACTCCTAGCTCAGGGAACACGAAGATCAGGCCCCGCCCCCTTGGACAATGACCCCCTATATACCCTGTACCTGTGCAACCTCATTTCCTGTTAATGGACGCTGGCCCTTTAAGAAAGGGTCAGTGACCGCGCGCGCGCCCTAATGCGCATGCGCGCCGCCCGGGTGCCAGAAGCCAGGGAAGGAGGCTGCGAGGAGGACGCAGGGGAGCCGGCCAGGTCCAGGGAAGCTGTCGGGCGCCGGGATCGGGGGCCCGGAGCCCTGGGACGGACGGAATCCGGTGACTGGGGAGCGGAGAGCGTGGCAGGTGAGCCGGGGAACGGGGGTGAGGACCCGGGGAGCGTGACAACATCACCCTGGGTGAGGAAGGCGATAATCCTTTTATTAATGATGCTGTTAAACAGTTTTCCCAGAATACTGTTGACACAGATCCCTCTGTAGTTTGCTGGGTCATATCGGTCTCCATCCTTGTAGATGGGCGTTATGAGACCTTGATTCCAGCTTTGAGGGAAGTAGCCGGCACTCAGGACGTGGGTGAATAGTTTTGCCAGTGCTGCATGTATTTCTGGGGAACTGCATTTGATCATCTCTGGCAGGATGCCATCACTGCCCGCGGCCTTCTTACATTTTAGCAGTTTGATTCTGTCTTTTATTTCCAGCACACTGATTGGTATGTCCAGAGGATTTTGAAAGTCCTTGATTGTCTCCTCCATGTCCCTCAGTTTAGTCATTATATGCTCTTGTTCTGGGGTTAGGTCGTCTTCTGGGATATTCTTGTAGAGGCCCTTGAAGTAGCTGTGCCAGATGTTGCCATTTTGAATGTGGAGGGTGCTTTGCTTGGGACTTGTACCGATATGGCTCCATGTCTCCCAGAATGAGTTGTCCTGGAGGGAGTCTTCGAGCTGCTGCAGTTTGTGGGAGATGTGCTTTTGTTTTTTCTCCTTGAGGGTTCGCTTGTATTGCCTCTGTAGGGTGTCATGGACCACTCTTAGCTCCTTGTTGTCCGGGTCTCTGTGTTTTTGATTTGAGGCTACCCTTAGGGAGTTGCGCAGTGCCTTGCATTCTTTATCAAACCATTTTTGGCCTTGTTTATTTGTAGGTCTCTTGGAGTTGGTCCTTCTGAGGCCTGCTAGCTCTGCCATGGTATATAGGATGTTATTAAAGTCGTTTACTGCCAGGTTGACCCCTTGCTGGTTTGATGTATAGGGTTTTGTGTGAAAGTTTACAAGCAGCTCTTTAATCTCTGTTCTGTTGGTCGTGTTGGTGTATTCAATGGCTAACTGTTTGGACCACTTGAAGGATGGTGGCAAATTGTGGAGACCGCTCAAGTGGGGCTTTTGTGTGGGTGACTTGTCCGTGGATCTCAGGTACAGCAGTGTCTGGTTGTGGTCTGACATGTGGGTGTCGGGGGTGACTATGAAGGCATTTATGTTTGCTGGGTCTATGTCTGTTATGGCATAATCCACTACACTGCTGCCCATGTGGGAGTTTAGTGTAAATCTCCCTAATGAGTCCCCCCTGGTGCGCCCGTTCAGTATATGCAGCCCCAAGCTCCGGCACAGGTTCAGCAGTTTTCTGCCGCTTTTATTCACCACTCTGTCATAGCTGTTTCTTGTTGTCTGTACTGAGTCTCTGTAGAAGGGCTCATCTCCCAGGACGTATGCGTTTCCGTCAGGTGACAGGTAGTCCTTCTCTGTACCTGTCCTGGCGTTCAGGTCTCCACAGATGAGCACCTTACCTTTGGACTGGAATTGGGCAGCCTCCCTCTGCAGTTCCTCATAGATGTCCGGCTTATAGTATGGGGATTCTGATGGAGGGATGTAGGCTGCGCAGAGGTAGATGTCCTGCTGAGAGGTGAGGATGGAGCTGCTTATCTGCATCCAGATGTGGCTTTCTCCTCTTTTTATTGCCTTGATATGTTCTTGGATCTCCTCCTTGTACCATATTAGTATGCCCCCTGAGCAGCGGCCGTGTTTGGTGTTCTTGTTTTTCTGGGCGGAGACAGAAAATTCCTTGTATCCCATGGGTGCGAGAGATTCCTCCTCTGCCCGGGCCCATGTCTCCAGGAGGATCTGGATGTCAATGTTCTTTAGCCTTTGTTTGAAGTCTGGGTCATTTGTCTTGGACCCAAAAGCTGAGGCATTCAATCCTTGAATGTTCCAGCTGCTGATAACTAAGGATGTCATATTTAGTTGATATACCTTATAATGAGGAAGGATAGATTTTCATAGGACATAACCGGATTTAGTGTTGGGTTTGGGTGGCATATTTTAGTAGTGTCCTAAGAGTTTGCTGCACAGTGTGTTGAGCAATGTCCTTATTTCTGCCATGTTGCTGCCCTCTGTTGCTTTGTATTGCCATTTTGGGGCATGTGGTCTTGAGTATTTCTGCCATCTCTGTGGACTCTCTCCAGGGGTCTCTGTGGGCTGCCATCTGTTTGGTGGGTGTCTTGCTTGTGGTCTTGGAGGTCTGTTTAGAACCATGTCCTTTAGCTCTCTTGCTAGATGGCTGACTCCTTGTTTATTGAGGTGTTTGTCGTCATAGAGGTGATGGAGCGTTATTTCGGGGTGTCTTGCCAGCTGTATGTTTGGTGCTGAGGTGATACTGGTGGCCAGCTCTGAGTTGATTTGCTGGGTTATTTGTTGGTGTACATCTTTCCTTGGAAGCAGGGCAGACAGGATTATTTTGGTTCTGGGGAATTTTTGCTGGGCTGCTAGTGCGAGTTTTGATAGGTCCTTTGTGACTGTCTTTTGGTGGATATCGTTTGTGCCGGTGTGTAGTATGAGGTGTGTGGGCTCGGTGAAATATGGGTTACTGATCACCTCCTCTGCTTGTGGGATCGTTGAGCAGTGAATTTTTATAACCCGAGCCGTCGGAAACAGTCTCTGAGTGTCCAAGTATTTCCCATTTGAGTCTATTATTAGGACTATATCAGGATCCAGTGTTTTATTTGGGCCATTTGTTTTCTGTGTGTTGGGTCTCTGAGTGTTGGTTGCCCTTGTTTGTTGTGATGATGCATTTTCATTGCTGGGGATGATGGTAGGGGTTTCCTTTGTATTGTTGTGTCTAGGGGTGTTGGACACCCTGATATGCTGTGCTTGTGGGGCTGTATTGATATTGCTGGAGTTATGTGTAGAGTCCGTCTGGCTGAGGTTGTCGCAGGTCTGTGATATATCTGGCACCAGGGTAGTTGGTGCAGGCATTTGTTTTGGGGGAGTGCTTATACTTTGAGGTGCCCTCTCTAGTTTTTGTTGTAGGATTGAGGATTTTAGCTGGGTTATTTCTTCTTTGAGGTATGCATTTTCTTCCTGCAGCCTTTGAAGTGACCTTTGCAATTCCCACAGGTCTGTTTTCACACTTGATATTTCCCCCCTCAGTTGGTCATTTGCATTTTTCTCACCTTGGCTTCTTTGAAATTCTTCTTTGAATTGAATAAACTCGCATTCTAATTGGGCCAAGCAGTCTCTGAGTATATCCCTGGGGGGTTGGGATGATTGAGATGTAGATGGGGCTGGGGGGGGGCTGGAGATTCTGTCTGCTATGGTCTGGTCACTTGTGGATATGCTTCCTTCCTTCATTAGGGTTTTCACTTGGTTTTTAATGTGCGGGAATTGTTGATGAAATTCCTCTATTTTTTGTTCCGTTCCTTGGACCATGATAGTTCCATTGCTATACATATTTATGGAGAGATTAAAGGTCTCAGGGTCCTCCTCATCCTGTACTCTAATTTGTTTGCCCCTGCTAATGCCCTGTTTTTTGATGTTCTTGTAATGTTTGCTGAGAGTCTGGTCCCAGGCTTCACGGTGCCCTGAGTAGAATAACAGATTTGTTTTTTCCCCCTGTTCATTAAAGTCTATTAGTAGTGTCTCTGGGTTTTTCTTCATAGAGTCTAGTTTTATGGCTTTTCTAGCTTTCTTGGATTTGGCATTCTCAGGGAAGGTTATCTCTAATGTGTCAGACCCCCTGCTAGCTCCAGTTGCCTTCTCCAGGTCTCCTGCATTGACTACAGTGCTATCCCCGTGTTGTTTCATTTTAAAGGGCTTTCTTCTATATTTTCTAATGCGTAATATACTCTCTCTCTCCTCTCTCTCCTCTCTCTTCTCTATCTCTCTTCTCTTTCTTTCTCTCGTCTCTCTCTCTTCGTTCTCTTCTGTCTCTCTCTCCTCTCTGCTCTATCTCTTCTCTCTCTTCTCTCTCTTTCCTATCTCTCTCTCCTCTCTCTCCTCTCTTTCTCCTTTCTGCTCTCTGCTCTCTCTCTCCTTCTCTCTTCTCTCTCTTTCTCTCTTCTCTCTCTTTCTCTCTCTCCTCTCTTTCTCTCTGCTCTCTCTCTTCTCTCTCTCTTCTCTCTCTCTCTATCTCTCTCTTCTCTCTCTAATCTCTCTCACCCTCTCCTCTCTGCTCTCTCTCTTCTCTCTCCTCCCTCCTCTCTCTCTCTTTTCTCTTCTCTCTTCTCTTCTCTCTCTCCTCTCCTCTCTCTCTCTTCTCTCTCTCGTCTCTCGTATCTCTCTTTTCTCTTTCTCTCTCCTCTCTCTCCTCTCTCTCTTCTCTCTCCCTTTTCTCTCTCCTCTCACTCTCCCCTCTCCTCTCCTCTCTCTTTCTCTCTCCTCTCTCTCTCTTCTCTGTCTCTCTTCTCTTTCTCTCCTCTCTCTCCTCTCTCTCTGCTCTTTTTCTCATCTCTCTCTCTTCTCTCTCTCTCTTCTCTCTCTTCTCTCTCTCTCCTCTCTCCCTTCTCTCTCTCCTCTCTCCCTTCTCTCTCTTTTCTCTCTCTCTATCTCTCCCTCTCCTCTTTCTCTTCTCTCTTTTCTATCCTCTCCTCTCTCTTCTCTCTCTCTCTCTCACTCATCTCACTCTCATCTCTCTCTCTGTCTCATTTCTCTCTCTCATCTTTGTAGCTGAATAATCTACGTCTGGTTTCTCTACAGCAATACAGAGGTCAAGATTACCAAATCTTCCTATGCTTTTCATTACAGGTAATGGCTCAATGGGTAGAGCTGCTGCCTAAGGAGAATTAGTTCACGAGTTCGAGTCCCGGCCGTTCCGGGAAAGAATTTAATTTATTTATAATTTTAAATTATTATTTACTTATAATTATAATTTAATTTAATTATGCACTGAGGGGAGGAGCCGGATATCAGCTGTGAGCCGCGGGACACACCTTTAAAATCAGAGCAGTTCACAGAATAAGGCTAAATTGTTCTCTCCTCTTTCTCCTCTCTCTTCTCTCTCTCTCCTCTCTCTCTTCTCTCTCCCCTCTCTATTCTCTTTCCTCTCTCTCTTCTCTCTCCTCTCTCTCCTCTTTCTCTCTCTTCTCTCTCTTCTCCCTCTCTCCTCTCTCTCTTCTCTCCTCTCTACTCTCTCCTCTCTCTCCTCTCTCTCTCTTCTCTCTCTTCTCTCCTCTCTTCTCTCTCTCTCAGACCTGGCGATGATCAGCTGATGCGGTCACCTGACGGAATCGCTGACACTATAAGTCAAGCGTTGAGGCCGGCTTTTTACCGCCCGGCCAGCTAAACTATCAGCTTATGCTGTCAAACAAGAGTCTGCACAGAAGTGTGTGGTTTTTTTTTTTTTGCACTGATGCATCAGCTCATTGTATAAAATCTGTTTATACAATCAGCTGCTGTGTCATGTGATTCAGTCCCTTGAACCTGACACATCATCTGTTCGCTTTGCCTTCCAGCAAACCGATCAGATGATATTGGATCTGAATTGTACGGCGCGGGACTCTTGACGCAGGATTACTGCGGAAGGGGGTTCTTTATTTCAATAAAGATGGAGTCACTAATTGTGTTGTGTTTTATTTGTAATAAAAATATTTTTCTCCAGCGAGCCACCCGTCACCACCCCAGCCATTTTCTGGGGTGGCTGCAGACAGCAATTCGCAGCAGGGGTGCCCAGAAAGCTTGGGCACCCTGCTCTGCGGATTCCAATCCCCAGCTGCCTAGTTGTACCTTTTTTTATTTTTAATGATTTAATAAAATTCATGAAATAATTAAAAAAAGGGCTTCCCTTTATTTTAGTTCCCAGCTGGGTACAAATAGGCAGCTGGGGGTTGGGGGCAGCCCTACCTGCCTGCTGTACCTGGATAGCATACAAAAATATGGCGAAGCCCATGTAATTTTTTTGGGGGGGAAAAAACTCCTGCATACAGTCCTGGATGGAGTATGCTGAGCCTTAGAGATTAGGAGGAAAACAAGAGCAGGGATGAAGTAACAAGACAACATGGGTAAATTCCACAATCATTTCAAACAAAAGCAACACTTTACCATAAAGTCTGGGACATCAAAGCTCACAGACAAACATAGCATAACCTATATTTTGCATGTGTAGTATATTTCATCCAGCATAAATAGAAGGGGAGCATATGTGATGGCTTCCCAACCACATATGATCACAGGAACCTAACAAACAGACTAGCAGAGATGAACACTTCCTAGTCTGACTATGAATCAGCACACAGCAGGTTGATGTCTGTGTCTGTCTGTGTTGATGCCAGACACAAGAGAAACCATTGGGTGGAGTGTCAGAATCTGCAATGTGAACAGAACCAGATGCCACCATGACAGTTGGAGAAATATGTAAATATTTCATCCATAGTACATGTTTTGTTAGGCACAGTACACAGCATAATAGAAAAAAAATCCTTTAAAAAAATCTTTATTGATATGCTGTAACATTGGAAAACGTAAAAAATGGAAACACTGGGCCTACGCATTTCAAGCATAAAAAAAATCCTTTATCTATGAATTCCCCTCCTTTTCTTCTATGAGGGTATGTGCCCACGATCGGGTCCCAGTGTGTCCTGGATGCAGTGAGTCCTGACTTGCGGGTCTGCGAGTGTCCTCCACAGAAGAACGCAGAAGACCGCAGCTGCTTGTACCCACAATCAGAGCTCAGTGTGCTGCGGTCTCTCACTTGTGTTCTCCCTACAAAGGTCGCATGCAAATCCGCAGCAAAAAATTGACATGCTGCGGTTTGGAAGGACGCTCCGCAGATCAATGTTTGCTGCAGAAAAAACAAGCACAGTGGGCATGGGATTTCTGGAAATCCACTATGCTTGTACTGTACAACGCAGCATTTTGGACGCAGCGAAAGCATGCTGCGTCCAAAACGCTGCAAACACTGATCGTGAGCATTCACCCTTACTGTTAAACCTGGGTACCAGTCCAGGGTTCTTCCAGGCATTGCACCCATTAGAGAATCATCCCCTAAACTGATGATGAATACTTCATTTTTGATATAGTACACATCATACATTAGAGTGATGCTCCCTAGCTTCCTGTAAAACTGATAATGGCTGATCGTTTTATGTACTACTGACAATTCAGTGAATCTTTGTAAAAATTTTGGAAAAATATAGATAGAAGAAATGAAAAAAGTGTGGTGAGACATGTGGGATAGGGTCAAGCAGTTTTGTCAGATTAAGTGGTTTGGTCTTGCCAATATTATAGGTTTGCTAGCTCAGTTTTATGTAAAAACCCTAGACTAACCTTTACTATCCTTAGACCAATAAATCTAAAAGTCATCACCTACGTTGCCAAGAAGAAATCTGAATGTAGCGGTGAGCAGAAGCTTACCATTTATCATGTCTCTCCCTTAAGCACATTCTTATTACATTGGTCAAGTATATTTATCTCCCCTAAACTATTCACACATCCTCAGATTTTACCCAGTATTACAAGTTCTTTCCACTGGATTGTAAGACATGGCTATGTGCAGCAACACCGCCTCATATTTGGTCTAATTGCTCTTGTAATTATGGCAGCCCAACATTCAATTAAAATATTTTCTGTAATCTATTGTCTGCAAAGTGGATCTTGTGGAAATAGTTCTTCCATGTTGACTCATGTTTATGGGCAGTTAGCGCACAGAGAAGTGGCTAAAACTATTCATACATTTTTTTTATATAATAATATCTTGCAGAAATTGGTGCCATGTCAAAACAGTCATTACTAGGTTTCCAAAATATGTAATTATTATGGGAAACTAAAGTAAAAATCATTGCAGGTAATATAATCTGCCTTAAAACTACCTGTGAGAGCCTTTTTTACCCTGATAAAATTAAGTTAAAATTACCAGAATGTTTTCTATGGATGGGTAGCTTAACATTGCAGTGAGTTGCAGGATGTATTGCAGCTAAGAGAAAAAGTAACTACTAGAGATGGGTGAATAGTAAAATATTCAGGTTCAGATTATTCGATCCGAAAAATGTCTATCATCCATGTATTTGTACTGGATAACAAACCTAACGTAGATCAAAAGGAAACTCAAATAATTTTCTTGAGGAACTTGGAAGTAGGTCTGGAAGGGCTGTAAAAATGCTGCAATTGATGGAAAAGTGCAGAAACTAAATGGAAACAGCATGAGGAAGATGCCTGGATGCATTTCTGACTCACAGGTGGTTTCTGGGAATAATGTGATCAGAGTATTACGTCCCTTTTACGGAGTGATAATAAAAGCTCCAAAACCCAATCTAAATAATATTTTACAGGAAAAATATGTTCAGAAACAATCTTTTCTGTATAATGTCTTGTATATAAGGCAAAATAAAAAAAAGAGAAAAAAAATCTCCCCTTTAGCCAATGCTCACACATAGCATTTTTGCTTTTGTTTTTCTCATTGCTTTTAATACTGAAAAAAGTTCAGAGCATGTAAGGCTGTGTGCACACACTGCATTTTTTATGAGTTTTTCTGGTGCAGATTTGTCCCAAATATGCATGTATATCTTTATGCCAGTAAAATCAATGAGAATGTGCTGTGTGCACAAGGCTTATTTTTTTCTTAAATATTTGATGCAGAAAATAATCTTCAGCATGTCAATTCTGGCTGCATTGTTTAGCCTTTAAACCCATTGATTTCATTATGAAAAACCCACCAAAAACTCCTCATGCAGCCCTCAACCTTAATTTTTGGAGGGCCATCAGTCAGCCCTCACTCATACATTTTGGAGGGTTCTCTTAAACATTTAGTAGGGTAGCATGGTGGCTAAGTGGTTAGTACTGCAGTCTCTGCACATAGTGTGCACAAGATGGCATCTGTTGATCTGTTTTTTTGGGTGCCTCTTCTTCCAACTTAGACACAGACTCATAATGCAGCCCTCAACCATAATTTTTGGAGTGCCATCAGGTGACCATCACTCATACATTTTGGAGGGCTCGCTCTCATACATTTGGAAGGACCCACAGGTAGCCCTCTACAAGAAATTTGGGAGGGCAATCTCTCTATCATACATGTGGGAGGGCCCACAGATGGCCCTCTACCATAAATGTTGGGAGGGCCCTCACTCATACATTGGGAGTAATCCATAACTTGAGTTTGCAAACCGGATGTATTTAGTAAAGACTTGATTTTCTTCTCATTATCCCTCCCAGTACACAAGCCAGTGTGAGTAAACTGGAGCTCAGAATTGGCAGATTCATTTAGCAGCTGTAAAATTAATCTTTAACACCGTGCCATACATTTGATGTGGACGCAGATTCTTCCAGGATAAGGGCCTGAAGTGTCGGTGTGCACTCAGCACAACCCTGGAGACGATGTCTACCACATCCATAACCAGAGAGATAGACAGCTTCTCAAATGAAAGAAGGTGTCCCTTTTATGATAATGTACAGAGAACAAATCAGAGGCTATATCACCCAGCAAGTGAAGAGATCTCTGGAGCGTATTAGGTAGGTGACAGTAACTGGTACAGAGCTCAGATGAAGGACCTCATAGGAGCATATGGTGCCAATGCTGCTGTGCCATTATATGTAAGGGCATATCCCAAAATTGGACTTCTAGAGTGCTAAAGCCAATGCACTATGTGCAAGGGTGGACCCATAACTGATCCCTGGGAGCTCTCTGATACACGCTGGAAGAGATGTTGAGGAGGGCCTTAGAAAACATGGTATTACCACTGGTAAGGAAGACTCAGTAGTAAGGATGAGCGAACCTGAACTGTAAATTTCAGGGTCCAAACCGAACACCTTGTTTTACGTGCTGAAAACCGAACATAGACTTTTGATTGTTTGTAGCCAAGGAAATCACTGTAAATAACGGTATACAAATGGAAGTTAAATGTAAGTAAAGGCTGCTTTACATGTTACAATGTATTGTTCGATCGTATTTGCGATCGCACCCGCCCCCATCGTTTGTGCGGCACGGGCAATTTCTTGCCCGTGTCGCACAATCCTGTAACCCCCGTACTTACCTTCCAAACGACCTCGCTGTGGGCGGCGAACATCCACTTCCTGAAGGGGGAGGGACGTTCGGCGTCACAGCGACATCACACAGCGGCCAGCCAATAGAAGCGGAGGGGCGGAGATGAGCGGGACGTAAACATCCCACCCACCTCCTTCCTTCCGCATTGCTGGCGGGACACAGGTAAGCTGCAGTTCATCGTTCTCGGGGTGTCACACGGAGCGATGTGTGCTGACCCGGGTACAATGAACAACAGGACATGCGATTTTTAGAAAATGAGCGACGTGTCAGCGATGAACGAGAAGGGGAGTATTTCTGCTCGTTCATAGCTGTCACACGCTACGATATCACTAACGATGCCGGATGTGCGTCACTTTCGACGTGACCCCACCGACATCTCGTTAGATATATCGTAGCGTGCAAAGCCCCCTTAAGACCAGGATAGTTATACATACCGTTTTTCCTGGATGATCACACTGCAGTCAGACTCTCTTCTGGGTCCGCTACTTAAGGTTCCTGAATTCACTGCTTCCCCCTGCCACCCTCTGTGCCACTGTCTGTGATTGGTCACAAACTGCTATACATGCCCCCCACCTTGTGTCTATATCTGTGAGTGGTTGCAGTCAGTTTGCAGTATAGTAGTGTGAAAACAAATAAATATTAAAAACTGTATGTAGGCTCCTGCCATATTTTGATAGTCAGCACCGGTAAAGCAACAGTGGCAGACTGAAGCCCTCATCTGTGAGCATTTCCATGGCTGGCTATCAAAATAAAAAGGAATAAAAGACGTGGAGTCCCTCCAATTTTTCATACTCAGCTACAGTAAAGCAGACAGGTGAAGGCTGGAATTATCAGCATAGAAGGAGCCATGGATATTGGCCCCCGTCTGGTCTAAAAATACCAGCCCGCAGCCACCCAGAATTGTCAAATCCATTAGATGAGACAATTCCAGGATTTACCCTGCTCAATCTGATTGCCCTGGTGCGGTGTCATTCTGGGTAATATAGAGGTTAATGACAGCTCATAGCTGCAACTAAGCCCTAGATTAGATATAGGAGGCATCTATGAGACCCCCCCACTACTACCACTGTAAATGAAAAGAAATGAAGCACAAACACCCAAAAAATGCTTTATTTAAAAAAAAATACACATACCCTTTTTCACCCTTTTATTAACCCCCCAAAACACCCCTGAAGATATGTCGTAGTCCACAAAACATCCCACAACAGGGCCATAATGACAACCAGGGCACTGCCCCAGCGCCCCAACCACCCAAGGGGCCCCAAACTGATAGTAAAAAATTGTATTTTAATACTTTAATTTCTCATAAAATACCCAGCTCCTACATTATTCGAGTTTAAAGTTAATAAAAATAACGAAAAGATCCATGAAAGTGAAAGCGTAAATGTTTTTTGTTTGTTTACTTTAAACGGGGATACGCTATTTCGCTTAGTAACAGGAGCTCTATGGCAGACAGTAGACTGTTAGCTGATCGTATGGTGTCGCGCCAGGTGGTGACTCAGCCAATAGTTCAGGCAGTGGCCGTGACGCGACATGCACTGACACTGAGGTCTTGTTTTGAGAGGAAACAGACAGTCTCAGCAGACACAAATATCTCTGTGACAAACTGTGAGAAGCCCTGCCCTGTCCAGTCTGCAGGTCTATACTGCTGCGAGGGGGAGTGGAGGGAGGAGGGGGAGTCTCCATAATCACACATTCCTCCCTGAGAGAATCATCCAGCCCTTTTTTAAAAGCTGTTATAGTATCTGCCATTACTACCTCTTGTGGTAGGGCATTCCACAGGTAACTGTGCTTGGAGGCAGATATACCTCCCGTCTGCATCTATCTTAACTGTTTGACATACAAAGGGCACTTTACGATGCACCAACAGACTAACCCCTCTGGAGTAGTTCAAATATGTGGCATGAAAACTGTGGCCAATCCACCCTGCTTTCAACAGATGGGTCTTGTCCTTAGTTAGATGAGTCTCTTGCTGACGCACTATTGAAGATGGAAAATTTTTAACATATTCCAACACCACCCTGCGCTTCACCCCATCATTCAACCCTCTTACATTCCCAGTCAGCATCATCACCTGTCCAGTCATTATGTTGCATCATACCAGATAAGTACAGGTCGGATTGTCCCCCAGACGCCCCCGTGGCTTCTGGACCACCGATCTAGCCTTCTATTTTGTACTCGAATATAGTACCCTTGCCCTCTCCCCTTCCTTCCCAACAACCTCACAACCATAACCAACAACTAAGTGATAGTAGGGTCTACCAAAACACTCCTCACCAGTAGGAGTCCAGACCAGAAAAACTACTATAAAAAACACTATTCCTACCCCGTGCTAGAGAGAGCCGAGGGAGGGGAATAGGAGAAAGGGAAAATAAAAAAGGGGGGGGAGGGGGGAGGGGGAGGAGGGGGAGAACACAGGAGAGTAATTGAGAAGGCCCGTGGACCAGAGATAGTCCCAGGAGACACATTTGGGTTCAGCAACACAGTATAATCATGTCAGGCTCCTCCCACCACTGTACATATGACTACATTTCCGTCACAATGCTGTAGCCCCCTCCCCACCCCCACCCCACACATTATACCACGATACTTTAATATCACAATACCTCAGATAAGGAAAAAAAAGGGAGAGGTAAGAAGAGGAAGAGAAGAAGAACAATAAAAAGGGGGGTCAGAAAACACCAGGAGAGCAGCCGAAAAAGCCCGTGGACAAGAGATAGTCTCAGGAAACATATTTTGAATTCAGCAATGCAGTGTAACCAGTCCTTCATATACAATTGTGACGCCCTGGCAAAACCAGTTAGTCACAGAGGTTGTAGAAATCTCTCAGGTACAAGACTCCATCCTCCTTGGCTTTCCAACACAAAACCCACATCCAGGTGCACAACACCAGCCAGTAAAGCCTAGTCACCCCCCATGACAATAGGGACACACCAGTGGGCGGGACCAGGCAGATGGGAGCGCCCACCTAGGGGTTCTGATGTGTCAGGGGAGGGAACACATCAGTTAGTGAGTGGAAACAAGAGAGTTGAGTCAGACAGTTGAAGTGGAGGAGTGTGAAGTGCCAGCATGGTCAGGGGTTGGGGCCCCTGCACTACCGAACTAGGTGGCAGACGGCAAGCAGGACCACAGGCAACGGAGATCCGGTCGCGGGAGACCTTAAGTGGACTGGGGCAGGGTTGTAGCCCGCCGGTGCCGAGAGCGGGAATCCGGTTCAAAGGCTGTACACAGACGGGGTGCCTGAACCCTAGGACGAGGAGGGTTTCAAGCCCCTTGTCAGTTGACCAGCCGGGGACAGGGTTTCAAGCCTTGTTCCACAGTAAGCCCAGAGAGCGAAACAGAAGCCCAATGTGGGAAATAGGGTGGACGCCAGAGCCCACAGAGATCCCAAGGGTCAGACTTCCCTGTTTCAGACCCGCAACACACATCCGTTTTATTTGTATGTGTGCGGTACGTATTTGCACGTACCGGAGACACGTACACACGGAGACCCATGTTATTCTATGGTAGATGGCACACACACGTAAAATCACACGGAACGTGTGTCCGTGTGGTAAGTACGTGTGTGCGCTGTTCTACACGGACAACATGTCCGTTTTTGGCCGGCAGCACGCAGGCACGGACCCGCTTTAGTCTATGGGTCCGTGCCTGCATGTACCGCACACGGAGTATGTCCGTGTTCAGCACGTTTCGTGCGTGTGCGTTTTTACACTAGCGATCTTATTTTTTGGGTTTTTTTAAATTAAATTCAGTATACTTACTTTTTTTTCTGCTGTTCTCAGTAATACTTACATTGGCGCCTGTTTTTTTTATTCCCCCAGCTCATACCGCTCCCCGATCACCAGCACGGTGAGGAACAGCTGTGCAGAGAATACGCAGCAACAATTACTTTGAATATGCCGGCCGCTCATTAATCAAACTCGTATTCCCTGCTTTCCCCACCCACAGGCGCCTGTGATTGGTTGCAGTCAGACACGCCCCCCATGCTGAATGACAGCTGTCTCCCTGCACCCAATCACAGCAGCCGGTGGGCGTGTCTATAATGTGCAGTAAAATAAATAAATAAATAATTTAAAAAAACGGCGTGCGGTCCTCCCCAATTTTAATACCAGCCAGGTAAAGCCATACGGCTGAAGGCTGGTATTCTCAGGATGGGGAGCCCCACGTTATGGGGAGCCCCCCAGCCTAGCAATATCAGTCAGCAGCCGCCCAGAATTGCCGCATACATTATATGCAACAGTTCTGGGACTGTACCCGGCTCTTCCCGATTTGCCCTGGTGCGTTGGCAAATCGGGGTAATAAGGAGTTTTTGGCAGCCCATAGCTGCCAATAAGTCCTAGATTAATCATGTCAGGCGTCTCCCCAAGATGCCTTCCATGATTAATCTGTAAATTACAGTAAATAAACACACACACACCTGAAAAAATCATTTATTAGAAATAAAAAACACTAACAAATTCCCTCATCATCACCAATTTAATAAGCCCGAAAAAGCCCTCCATGTCCAACGTACTCCAGGATTGTCCAGCGTCGCATCCAGCTCTGCTGCATGAAGGTGACTAGAGCTGCAGAAGACACTGCCGGTCCTGTCAGCTCCACGCAGCTAATGAAGGGAATAGCGCGATCAGCTGAGCTGTCACTGAGGTTACTCGCGGCCAACGCTGAATACAGCTGATCGCGCTATTCCCTTCATTAACTGCGTGGAGCTGTCAGGAGCGGCGGTGTTTTCTGCAGCTCCAGTCACCTTCATGCAGCAGAGCTGGATGCGACGCTGGACCATCCTGGAGTACGCCTGACATGGAGGGCTTTTTTGAAAAAAAGAATGACATAAAGCAGAAGTCAGCTTCATTCAACAGGTGGGCTCTGCCGCTTCCTTGAATGCCGGATGGTTTTCTCATGTTGATCCAACAATGCCAGTGCATCCTTTGGAGCTTCAAAAAAATTTGTAGAATTCATAGCCACCACTCTGAGTCATGCAGGGTACAGCATCGAATGTCGTATATCACACTGGCGCAATCTACACTTAATGTCCAAAAACTGTGCCCTCTTTTTTTGGACCTCTGTCGAGTAATCAGGGAAGAGTGACACTTTTTAACCATTTATAGAAAGATTTGGGATATTTCTTGCCGCTCTTAAGATGATATCTCTATCTCTGTAGTGTAGGATCTTCATAAGCACCGTGCGTGCAGGGGCTGCTGGCAGAAGGGGTCTGGTATGAACTCTATGAGCTCGTTCAATAGCAATTAATGAGGTCAACGTATCCTTTCCAAAAGTCTGTATAATCCAATCTTCAAAATACGCAGCAGGCCTTGTTCCCTCCGCTCTCTCCGGCACGCCCACTATACGGATGTTGTTTCTGCGCAGGTGATTCTCCAGGTCGTCCTGTTTAGCCCAGATAACATCAATATTTCTGCCATATTCCTGCACCTTCTGCGTCATGGGCCAAAGTACATTATCAATTTTGCTCACTCTCTCCTCCAGGGTTATGGTTCTTTCAGCCTGTTGCTTCATATCTTGTCTCACACTGGCCAAGTCTTTCGTAATACAGCCCATCTGGAATGTGAGGCTATTGAGGGAGGTGTTGCAGACTCCTATAGCCGCCATGACATCAGACAAAGTGGGTTCTCTTTGGGGAGCTGCAGTTTCCTGAGCAGAGGAATTTAAATTTTTCCACGATCCATCTGTTAGCTGCGATGGAGAAGGTGAAGATAAGTTCTCCTCTCTGTCCTCCATTATGGCTTGTGGGTCCTGCAGTTCCTGGGCCTTCTCCTGCCGCTGCTGCTGCTTAGCCTGAGATGACCCAGATGTTGACAGTTTAGTGCCAGAGTCAGAGCCCGGGGAGCTGTTTCTGGCAAATTGAGCCAAGTGACCTACAGCAGGTTTCTGCTGTGCTGCAGATCTGCCTCCTTTTCTCACCATTCTATTACCTACGGTGCCATCTTGGGTAGTCTCTCGTAATACAGCCCATTTGGAATGTGAGGCTATTCAGGGAGTTGTTGCAGACTCCTATAGCTGCCATGACATCAGACAAAGTGGGTTCTCTTTGGGGAGCTGCAGTTTCCTGAGCAGAGGAATTTAAATGCGGGAATTTTTCCGCGATCCATCTGTTAGCTGCGATCAGAAAGGTCAAGATAAGTTCGAGGTGCCTGGACCCTAGGGCGAGGAAGGTTTTAAGCCCCTTGTCAATTGACCAGCCGGGGACAGGATTTCAAACCTTGTTCCACAGTAAGCCCAGAGAGCAAAACAGAAGCCCAACACGGGGGATAGGGTGTCCGCCAGAACCCACAGAGATCCCAAGGGTCAGTTTTCGTGGGCCACAGCTCCCAACAGACAAAATACCAGCTGTGGACTTCCCCGTTTCAAGCGGAGTCGTCCCATTGAAGACACAAACACTGAGTGCAGGAGGAAGGGACCCCTGTTTGCTACACCTGGGTGTGGGACCCGAGTACACCCGCCGGAGGCAACCGGTCACTGGCAATTTGGTTTATCACTGGACTCTGTGTGCAATTCTTTTGAACTGTGAGTACACCATCCATCCCCGGTCCAACCCTGCATGACACTCTCCACAGCCACCACTCCCATTCACCTGGTCCCCCGGGACTACACTTCCCCTACCCGTGATGAGGGGATTCCACCTTCAGGTCCAGCACCATCAGCTTCGGGCGTCTCATCACCAGGCAGCGGCGGTGCTACCAACT
Organism: Anomaloglossus baeobatrachus; assembly: GCF_048569485.1. Lineage (NCBI taxonomy): Eukaryota > Metazoa > Chordata > Amphibia > Anura > Aromobatidae > Anomaloglossus > Anomaloglossus baeobatrachus. The sequence goes on along the minus strand of NC_134355.1, from coordinate 303,059,215 downwards.
CACACCGCAACCCACGGGTAGTGTCACTGACAAACTATTCCCCTGTAAATATTCCCCTTTTTACAGTTGTGGGGACGGACGGCCGTACATGCCCGGGTCCGGCTACCACTCGAGCCACAGTAACGAACCCGGACCCGAGCAGCAGTTGCAGCGGCCCGGCCTCTGAATGCAACAACCTGAATCTGGCGTCACAAACAGGATTCTTACCCCATCTACTAACCTGGATGAAGTGCGCCTTTTCTGGACTGTAAACCGTGAAACGCTAAAAGTTTATGGACTGCCGCCATCTTGTCCGCCATATTTGGCGCCAAAAACAACAACCTCGCCATCTTCTTCCCTGCAATGGGTGCGAATCTGAAGCTCCACCCCCTAAGAATGCGGGCAGAACCCGGTGATCAAGAGTAAAGAGACTGCTGCTGGAAAACCAGGAGGGAGGGACGAGGAAGCGGCATGTGACCAAAGAAGATAAAGTGCAGGGACAACAGGACTCTGTAGAAACCCGTTCCTGGACACCAATGCGGCAAGATGTTTCAGCAGCCTGGCAAGCAGTGTGCGGAGAATCCCGTTCCCGGGACCGCAGAGTGGATTGAGGAACAGACAGAGAAGATGTGCCGGAGGATCCAGGCCCAAGCCCACTTCATCTTGGTGAGGTGGATGACGGAAATGAAGGGCCTGGCTGCAGCTGTACGAGCGCGCGAGATGGAGATGGCCTCGGAGGAGCGGGTAAGAAGTGACCCACGCCCCTATGTTCCCTAGGAACTGGCCGTCCCAGCTGAGGGGTCCGGCCTGCCCCGTCTGCCACGTCACCTCCCTTGTCGCCCGTGACCGCAGTCAACACCCCAACTGACCCTTTGCCTCAGCCCGTGGCAGCGGAACCCGTCGCGTCTGCTGATGAGGACCCAGCAACTGGGACTTAGGGCCTTGCTTGTGCCAATGTTTCGACACCCGTCCTGGAACTGAGCCAGGCCACAACCTCGATGACATTTCGTTCGGCCCCGAGCCAGGCTGGAACCCCAATGACATCTCATCCGGCCCAGAGCCAGGCCGTAACCTTGATGACATCTTGTCCAACCCCGAGCCAGGCTGCAACCATGATGACATCTTCCCTGAGCCCGAGTCCAGCCGCACCTGTGATGACATCGGCTTCGGCAGTCTGCCCGGCCGCAACGGAGGTGGCACTCGATCTGAAGTCTACCCTAGCTTCAGCGCTAACCGCTCTTAAGCACCCCGTCCCAGCTGTGGAGCAGCCGAAGCGCACCTGCAGAGAGGCGGAGCAGGCCACTGATCGGTGGGGCCCACGGCAGTATGAAAGGCTGGTCATAGCCGAGGCTGGTCATAGCCGGTGCCGAGGACATCCGAGAGTGCCTGGCTCCTGAGCAGGAAGAGGAGCACGGGACCCGTGCCCCGTACGTGGAGCGGCAGCCCCGCAAAGAAATCGCCGCTTGGAAGAATAAGAGGGCGGATTTTGCTGCCCGAACCCACCGGAAGGGGGGGCACTCCAACAGAACTTCGGGGCCAGGGGTAATAAACATATGTTGCTACCGGTGTGGGGAGTGGGGCCGGTATGCCTGGGAAGGTGATCAGTATACCCTGGTAGTGGGGAAAATAGTACCGGCCTCCACACTCACCCCCGATTGCCTGATAGAGTAAAGAGTGAGGTAGCGGATCCCGGCTACCCTTTTCCCAGCTAAAAATCCAGCTTCCCCCGTTTATCCAAACAAGAAGCCTCATGGTTATACCTTAAGGTCTCATGTAGGTCACACTGGGAAGGGTATACATTGACCCTCTAGTGTGACCACGACACAGCACACTCCAGAAGACATATAGTAAACAAGAGCACGAGGAGTTTTGGTGCAAAAATAGAAAATTTTATTTTAATCTCAATGTGAGTAACAGGAAGAGAGAAAAGGACGTACTAAGCACAAGAATAGGGAATAAAATACCTAGGTCCCGTGGACCACTAATATCAGTATTAATGAAAATTAATAAATTGATACATTAATACCCTTTTCCCAGCTAAAAATCCAGCTTCCCCCGTTTATGTTTGATGGACCAAGGCATCTAGACTATTAGAGGCCACCCAAAAACTTTCTTGGGTCTTGTACATAACCCCTCATCTACCTTCTTGTTACCCCACCACCAGGAGGCGGCACCCTCTGGAGAGGTTGGTTGGAGGAAGGGCCTGAGGTGGAGTCGGCCGAGGCCCAGTCATCAGCAAAACTGGTGGCTAACCTCCAGTCCAAGGGTTCCGGACCATGGAACTCTTGAGGTGGACTGGTGTGTGAGGAACTTTTACCCGGACACTAAGGACACTCACAGGAACTCGGGACGGTGTGACACCTGTGTTAGCGGTGGCACCGGGGTGGGTTCAGGTGTTTTAGGTGGTGGGTGAAAGGGAGAAGGAGATATTGTTTGCAACATTTAAGGAATGTGCCTCCCTGTAAGGGAAAAAATGTTTATGTTTTACTGTTTATGTATTTTACTTTTTTTACATTTTAGATGCTGATAAATAAACGTCAGTGGCCGGGCAGCCCGAGGACAGGCTGTATTCAACCAAGGGGGAATGTGACGCCCTGGCAAAACCATGTAGTCACAGAGGTTGTACAAATCTCTCAGGTACAAGACTCCATCCTCCTTGGCTTTCCAACACAAAACCCACATCCAGGTGCACAACACCAGCCAGTAAAGCCTAGTCACCCCCCATGACAATAGGGACACACCAGTGGGCGGGACCAGGCAGATGGGAGCGCCCACCTAGGGGTTCTGATGTGTCAGGGGAGGGAACACATCAGTTAGTGAGTGGAAACACGAGAGTTGAGTCAGACAGTTGAAGTGGAGGAGTGTGAAGTGCCAGCATGGTCAGGGGTTGGGGCCCCTGCACTACCGAACTAGGTGGCAGACGGCAAGCAGGACCACAGGCAACGGAGATCCGGTCGCGGGAGACCTTAAGTGGACTGGGGCAGGGTTGTAGCCCGCCGGTGCCGAGAGCGGGAATCCGGTTCAAAGGCTGTACACAGACGGGGTGCCTGAACCCTAGGACGAGGAGGGTTTCAAGCCCCTTGTCAGTTGACCAGCCGGGGACAGGGTTTCAAGCCTTGTTCCACAGTAAGCCCAGAGAGCGAAACAGAAGCCCAATGTGGGGAATAGGGTGGACGCCAGAGCCCACAGAGATCCTAAGGGTCAGACTTCCCTGTTTCAGACCCGCAACACACATCCGTTTTATTTGTATGTGTGCGGTACGTATTTGCACGTACCGGAGACACGTACACACGGAGACCCATGTTATTCTATGGTAGATGGCACACACACGTAAAATCACACGGAACGTGTGTCCGTGTGGTAAGTATGTGTGTGCGCTTTTCTACACGGACAACATGTCCGTTTTTGGCCGGCAGCACGCAGGCACGGACCCGCTTTAGTCTATGGGTCCGTGCCTGCACGTACCGCACACGGAGTATGTCCGTGTTCAGCACGTTTCGTGCGTGTGCGTTTTTACACTAGCGATCTTATTTTTTGGGTTTTTTTTAAATTAAATTCAGTATACTTACTTTTTTTTCTGCTGTTCTCAGTAATACTTACATTGGCGCTTGTTTTTTTTATTCCCCCAGCTCATACCGCTCCCCGATCACCAGCACGGCGAGGAACAGCTGTGCAGAGAATACGCAGCAAAAATTACTTTGAATATGCCGGCCGCTCATTAATCAAACTCGTATTCCCTGCTTTCCCCACCCACAGGCGCCTGTGATTGGTTGCAGTCAGACACCGGGGTGGGTTCAGGTGTTTTAGGTGGTGGGTGAAAGGGAGAAGGAGATATTGTTTGCAACATTTAAGGAATGTGCCTCCCTGTAAGGGAAAAAATGTTTATGTTTTACTGTTTATGTATTTTACTTTTTTTACATTTTAGATGCTGATAAATAAACGTCAGTGGCCGGGCAGCCCGAGGACAGGCTGTATTCAACCAAGGGGGAATGTGACGCCCTGGCAAAACCATGTAGTCACAGAGGTTGTACAAATCTCTCAGATACAAGACTCCATCCTCCTTGGCTTTCCAACACAAAACCCACATCCAGGTGCACAACACCAGCCAGTAAAGCCTAGTCACCCCCCCATGACAATAGGGACACACCAGTGGGTGGGACCAGGTGGATGGGAGCGCCCACCTAGAAGTTCTGATGTGTCAGGGGAGGGAACACATCAGTTAGTGAGTGGGAACACGAGAGTCAAGTCAGACAGTTGAAGTGGAGGAGTGTGAAATGCCAGCGTGGTCAGGGGTTTGGGCCCCTGGACTACCGGACTAGGAGGCAGACGGCAAGCAGGACCACAGGCGATGGAGATCCGGTCACGGGTTGAAGCCCGTCAGTGCCGAGAGCGGGAATCCGGTCCAGAGGTTGTGCACAGTCGGGGTGCCTGAACCTTAGGGCGAGGAAGGTTTCAAGACCCTTGTCAATTGACCAGCCAGGGACAGGGTTTCAAGACTTGTTCCACAGCAAGCCCAGAGAGCGAAACAGAAGCCCAACGCGGGGATAGGGTGTCCGCCAGAACCCACAGAGATCCCAAGGGTCAGATTTCGTGGGCCACAGCTCCCAACAGACAAAGTACTGGGAGTGGACTTCCCCATTTCAAGCGGAGTCATCCTATTGAAGACACAAACTCTGAGTGCAGGAGGAAGGAACCCCTGTTTGCTACACCAGGGTGTGGGACCCGAGTACACCCGCCGGAGGCAACTGGTCACTGCTAATTTGGTTTACCACTAGACTCTGTGTGCAATTCTTTGGATCTGTGAGTACACCATCCATCCCCGGTCCATCCATCCCCGGTCCAACCCTGCATGACACTCTCCACAGCCACCACTCCCATTCACCTGGGCCCCTGGGACTACACCTCCCCTACCCATGGAGGGGATTCCACCTTGCTGCCCACCGGGCGTCTCATCATCAGGCAGCGGCAGTGCTACCAACTCTCACCGCAACCCACGGGTGGTGTCACTGACAAACTATTCCCCTGTAAATATTCCCCCTTCCTACGGATGTGGGGACAAACAGCTGTACGAGCCCGGGTCCGGCTACCACTCGAGCCACACTAATGAACCTGGATCCGAGCAGCCCCTGCAGCGGCCCGGCCCCCGTCCGCAACACAATTACCACACGGCTTCAATTGTTCATTGTGGAATAACACTCCATATCCCTTCTCCCCGCCAAGCATCTTCCCTCCTCTCAGCTTCAGTCCCAGAGGGTGATCTCTTTGAGCAGCATAAAGTGAAGTAAACCCGAAACTAGTAGAGAGAAAGGGCACGTGGGAGATCCCCATCCTCCACAAAAAGAATGACATAAAGCAGAAGTCAGCTTCATTCAACAGGTCGGCTCCGCCGCTTCCTTGAATGCCGGATGGTTTTCTCATGTTGATCCAACTATCCCAGTGCATCCTTTGGAGCTTCAAAAATATTTGTAGAATTCATAGCCACCACTTGGAGTCGTGCAGGGTACAGCATCGAACAGCGTATATCACACTGGCGCAATGTACACTTAATGTCCAAAAACTGTGCCCTCTTTTTTTGGACCTCTGCCGAGTAATCAGGGGAGCGACACTTTTTGACCATTTATAGAAAGATTTGGGATATTTCTTTCCGCTCTTAAGATGATATCTCTATCTCTGTAGTGTAGCAAATAATGGGGTCAACGTATCCTTTCCAAAAGTCTGTATAATCCAATCTTCAAAATATTCAGCAGGCCTTGTTCCCTCCGCTCTCTCCGGCACTCTCACTATACAGATGTTGTTTCTGCGCAGGCGATTCTCCAGGTCGTCCTGTTTAGCCCGGATAGCATCAATATTTCTGCCATATCCATGCACCTTCTGCGTCATGGGCCTCAGTACATTATCAATTTCGCTCACTCTCTCCTCCAGGGTTGTGGTTCTTTCGGCCTGTTGCTTCATATCTTGTCTCACACTGGCCAAGTCTTTCGTAATACAGCCCATCTGGAATGTGAGGCTATTGAGGGAGGTGTTGCAGACTCCTATAGCCGCCATGACATCAGACAAAGTGGGTTCTCTTTGGGGAGCTGCAGTTTCCTGAGCAGAGGAATTTAAATTTTTCCACGATCCATCTGTTAGCTGCGATGGGGAAGGTGAAGATAAGTTCTCCTCTCTGTCCTCCATTATGGCTTGTGGGTCCTGCAGTTCCTGGGCCTTCTCCTGCCGCTGCTGCTGCTTAGCCTGAGATGACCCAGATGTTGACACTTTAGTGCCAGAGTCAGAGCCCGGGGAGCTGTTTCTAGCAAATTGAGCCAAGCGACCTACAGCAGGTTTCTGCTGTGCTGCAGATCTGCCTCCTTTTCCCACCATTCTAGCACCTACGGTGCCATCTTGGGTAGCTTTCCCCACACCTCTAGGTGGACCCATTTCTTCTCCTCCTCTCTCCCTCATGGCTGGTGTGCAATCCCAGGGACCCCCTCTGCAGCCACTCACCGCCACCAGCTCCGGTGCACCGCTTCTTCTAAGAGACAGGGAGGAGGTAAATACGCAGGGCACTAGGACCCAGGGACACCGCACCTGCTCTGCAGCAGTTTACAGTCTGATGTCTCCCTGCCGGCACTGCTCCTTTTCCCGACCGCTGCAAGGATCCTTCACTGCAGACTCCGGGTCCTGAAGCAGGTAAGCTCCCTTCTCACCGTCCCACCGGGCCTACTCCACGCTTCTCTATCCACACCGACCGCCATGTGCAAGATGGCCACCGCTACCTGGAAGCACAGCAGGGCCCCCCAGTGTCCGACATCTCTCCCAACATTCCTGGCAGCAGCCACACCAGACCCCCTACCTCTCCAGCAGTTGTACCCCTCTCCAGGGACCTTAGGGATCAAATGAAGTCTTCCCCACTGGGATTTTAGCAGGATTCCACGTCAGGATAATGGAGCTCGCCACACACACGTTCTCCTAGCTCCAGACCATAGCCACACACCCCCGTAGCATCATCTCTACTGTCATAACAAACCAATATTTACATGTAGAAGACAAACACACACTCCGATTGTCCACCCCCACACCACCAAGGGTCAATCGTGCCCCAGATTTTTGCTTAGGAATCGAGGGGCAGGCTCCAATAAAATTACCTTCTTTACCACAAAAAAAACAACCCTTTCTTATGGCGGATGTTAGTGGAAACATGTAAAGTAGTGGCTCCTCCAAGCTCATGAGCGATGGCTCCCCCCACAGATTGCCCCCCCCCGACAATGGAGTGCTGCCCCAAAGTAGGGTCTCCAGGGAAAATGGTCTAACCATTCTATCTATCGGAGGCATCTATCCATATGTGTAGACAAGGACATGGCTGCCTCCAAGGTATCAGGGGTTTCATAAATAACCAATGCTTCCTCCAACCTCTGTGAAAGTTTCTGGCAAAACTGGCTTCTAAGGGCCGGGTCATTCTACTTGGTGTTGATTGCCCATCTATGAAATTCAGAGCAATAAGTCTCCCGATGACCAACTCCACTGCTGGAGGCGACGCAGCCTGGATTCCGCCAGAGAGACCTGGTAAGGATTCATCATATATTGAGACCCAAGGCCTCAAAAAATCCATCCACTAATTGGAGGCAACTAGAACCATGTGGCAAAGGGAAAACCCAGGATTGTGGATCCCCTGTAACTGGGAAATTACAATACCCACTCGCTGCTCCTGATCCCCAGAGGAGTAAGTCTGATGCCTAGAGTACAATTTATTGACCTCTTTGAACACTAAAAATGTGTCTCTACCCCCTGCAAATCTGTCTTGGAGAGCAATATTGGCTCTGGGTGGGCATGTCTACCTGCAGAATGTCTGCGACCGCGCTGCTGCTGCTGCCTGCACAGTTAACTTGACATCTGATATCTCCAGGGACAGACCCTGAAGCTACTTATCAAGAACAGTGACAGGATCAATGGGAAACCCCCCACAAAAACCAAAGAGAAGATATCAAACCAACCCCTGCTTGTCCATTTTATTTGTGTGTGGTGTTTTTCTTCTTTTTTCTTTTGTGCGGCTGATGATAGTTTCACACTAGGTACGGAAAAGTACCAAGGGAATGACGAAACGGAAGGAAAACCCTGTGCCTAGGGAAGGGGGAGATGGTAACCCCTGACCAAGCCTATCACTGGGCCCTGGGTTCCCTCACGCCCTAGATAGGTTCCGCAACTATGCACCGAGCTGGATACCTGACCCTAGGCTCACCCTGACCTGGACCCTAGGAAGCAGATGGGATGAGCTCTTCGTCAACCCCACTAGGTGCTAAAAGACACACAAGGATAACACACAAGGGAAACAACAAACAACATCTCCAGTTGACTCAGGGACTGGAACTGCAACAACCACTAAAATTCTCCAGATGTATGCAAATATGCAAACCGACTGCTATCACTTGTCTTTAAAATGGCACATAAAATATCACCAGCACCAATTAATAAGAAGTGAAGGTACAGTATATAAAGGCGAGGGAAGTACTAATGAACAGATGACAGGCTGAGGAAATCTGCAGGGTCCTAAAGGGAAAGGGATGAAAACCAAGTAGAAATAATAGAAGGTCAGGGGGCAGTTTACGCAGCCAAATACTGCGACTTTTTACAGCCGGTCACGAGAGGACTGTCTGTCACCCGTGACACACCGGTGACAGCAAGAGGAAGATCTTAGCTGGAACACAGCACATGCTCCCACTATTTTGAACCAAGAAAAAGAAAAGGGGGGCCAGGTGATGATTTCTACAGTACTAAGATACAAGTAGGGACCAGGGGACACCTTTCCTCTCTCATCTGACATGTTAGATCAGGTTAGATGAAATAGAAATTTTTTTCATAGTCATGACACTTTTTATAATGTGATTCATTGAATGACGGCATTCTTTGACTGAGTAACTAAAAAAATGGCCCAGGTCGTGTTTCCAGGGTCTCAGCTGAAACCCTAGAGAAATTCCGACTCTAGGTGCACTATGCACTTATTCTTTGCCACTTTTTTAAAATGGCAGTAAGGAATAAGTACCCTTAATGTCTGCCATTTTAAAATGTATTGGCGGTTGTTAAAGGGTGAAAAGGTTTATCCCCATTCAACAAAATTTTTCTCATAGGCTAATTTCTGTGTAAAGTAAAAAAAAAACCTAAACTTTACTTATCCTCCTGTCAACGTCACATCACTGCTCCAACCATCACTGAGCTCTGTTCCTCTTCTGATGCATTCAGCTTGCACCCTTGAGCTCAGGGATTGGTTACAGTGACAGAGACCAACGCATTCATGGAGATGATGTGCTGGACCCCCCTGGAGGGTAGGTAAAGCTCTGTTATTAAGACATAACTGAGTAATATGAGCATCTTTGCTGAAAGAGGTCAATTCCTTCACGACTTTTGACATGTATGTACACTAAATGTTGTGTCCCTGCTTTTGACGTAGACTGGAACTTTGGGCTTGCATCTTTCCCCACACATGGTAGCTGATTTAATAGGCGATTATGTGCCTTTAACAGCGTTGGGTGAATAGGAGGTCTGCCCGCAACTGTTGACCAATGAAATCTTGCTGTCAATCTCTGACAGCGGCATTTAACACATGATGGGAGGAAGCATGTAATTTCTCCTTCCTATCGCCACATCCATGACGTGATCACCAGGCGCTGATGGGTTGTCATTGATTTATGTGCACACTCCAAGGGTATGCTGTCGTCTTAGTTGTCTGTAATGAATTCTAATATTAGGAAGTTTGTGCAAGGAACAAACCACGCTAACCAAGTTAATTTGATCAAGGCATAAGTAGCAATAATTTTATTGAGAATGTATCAAATATATATAGAGACATTCTTGGGAGCTTCCCACAGTGTATGTATTTACTTAATATAGGTCAGACTGCAATTAAAGACTTATTTGAATCTATTTTGCTATAATTAAAATATTTCCAAGCTGAACAATAAGCGTAATCATGAGAAAGTCCCGAAAAAAGTCTCATGCCCTTGAGTACAATTACGGGAGGAGTCTGGAACTATTTTGGATATTTCTATCAATCTTCATATCCTTAAAGGAGTTGTCCGACATTAGCTTACCAAAAAAAAATTTTGAATTTATCTGTGCTGTATTGTCATATAAAACACCCTTACATTGTTATTTTTTTCTTTTCAAACTTTTGTTCCTCTTGAATTATCCCTTTATTCTCTGCAGCTCTTTGTTTACATTCAGCACAAGCAAACATGACAACTTCCTGTGCTAAACCTCCCAGTCAGAACTGGCACCGCCCGGCCTCAGTGTCCAGCCCCGCCTCAGTGTCCAGCCCCGCCCTCTGCCCACCCTCTGCACACACATTCCCTGTCTGTATTCTGCCCCACCAACTGACCTGTTATCACTCTAGCAATGGAAATAACAGCCCCACATCGGGCTCTGCACACACACACACACACACACACATAGGGCTCTGCACCGCGCACACACACACACACCAGGCTCTGCGCCCCATACCACATCAGGCTCTTCAAACCTCCACCCACCCACACACACACCACACACACACACACACACACATCGGGCTCTGCGCCCCACATCACATCAGGCTCTGCAACCCTCCCCCCACCCACACACACAAACACAAACGCCACTCTATACCGACCCCCCCCACCATCATTCTCTACCGACCCCTACCCCCATAGGAACACATGTGGGCTACATTCACATGACCGTTCCGTTTTTGCGGTCCGCAAAAAAACGGTCCAATTTTTCACGGATGCATCCGTGTGTCATCCGTGTGCCTTCCATTTTTTTTGTGGACCGCAAAAAACGGAAGCAGCAAGAAAGATAAATGGATGAGACATATATAATGTCCTACGCCCCTGCATATTCTAAGCTGGCACCCTTTAGTGACTTTCATGTGGCACTAAAGGGTGCTTAGCCTTGTATTTAGCCAAAAAATAAATAAATAATTTAAAAAAAAAATGACGTGGGGTCCCCCCTATCTTTTGTAGCCAGCTAGGGTAAAGCAGACGGCTGCAGACCACAGCTGGCAGCTTCACCTTGGCTGATAATCCAAAACAGAGGGCACCCCATGCTGTTATTTTAAATTAAATAACTAATTTAAAACAAAAAACACAGGGTTCCCCCCAAATTGGATCACCCGCCGAGGTAAAGCGGACAGCTGTGGTCTGGTATTCTCAGACTAGGGAGGTCCACTGTTATTGGACACTCCCCAGCCTAAAAATAGCAGGCCGCAACCGCCCCAGAAGTGGCGCATCCATTTGATGTGCCAATCCTGGTGCTTTTCCCCAACTCATCCCAACAGTTTTTGGTACCCAACGTGGAGCCGTGGCCAACCAGCCTATTCGGAAGAAGTTTTGGGGACTCTGGAGACAGTGAAATTTCAGCTGCAGCAAGGTGAGAAGCTTTATTCTTACACTTTATTTCACTCTCTCTGATTTCCCGAATATTCTGGGTAGGGCTGTACACACGGTTCAAGAACTCTGGCATCACCAGTGAGTATTGTTTTTTCATGCACGTCTGAATGAGAGTTGAAATATAGAGTAATAAGATAATCTGTTGTCCATCCATTAACTGATTGCATAGATTGCATAGCACAGAATTTGGGACAGTCTCTGTATAATTACATTTGCTGTGTTGCTGTGTTTTGTGTTTTACTTTGGCCATCTTTGCATCTTTGATGGGCAATACACTGGTCTAGGGATTTGTGTTCATAAGTGGTTTCATATTAATGCCTAGATAAAGTAGGCAGGCAATAGGTTGTTGTATATTGATGAGAAGCCTCTGAATAACAAAGTGATGAGAAATTGAGATAAGAGACTTGGTGAAATAATATGTATGTATAAGTTTAATGGTTATAGGTCATACTGTGGACTGTGAAAAGATGTTCCGGTTGTGAAATGTCACAGGGCATAACCATATAGAGTATTTGAGTGGATACCTGACATATGTATTTTTTCCCATCAGTGTCAAGAGCGGTTTAGATAATTTTATTTGCATGTGAGGTTAACCCTTGGAAGGTGTATTGTTACATATGTTTCTGGAATCAATGAATGAGTAAGACAAGTGGTCCTGGGATCTGTCCTTATAGTGAGATATTGTGTGTTTCTTCCCCTCAAAATGGGGATGAAGGTTTTATAGCAAAGCAGAATATTAGTACTGTGAAGGTATATAAATAGTCTCAATTTTCTGCTGGGATTGTGTATTATACCAGTGGGTATTAGGGATGTTGTGGAAAAACTGAATCTGGACGAAGAATTCTTTTGAGATAACACTCTTGCTAAACAAACTGTGCGCTGCTGCCATTCTGTTGGGAGGAGTCAAGTGAACAGCTGCGCGATTTTCTGCCTTCTGTGAGAAGTCAGCTCTGAGGATTGTTTTGGTTTAACTCTAGTTTACATTCGTTGCTGGAATACTTTGTAAAGGACCAGCATGGAGTACCCAACTGCACATCAGGTCTAAGTGGGTTAGAGAGCATTGTGGCCTTCCCACTTACATGGAGGTGGTCTAGCAGGTGAGAGGACTATCACACCTGGTCCTTCCTGCTTTAGTCATCTCGTCTATTGGGTGAGAGAAGTTTTTTTTAACCCTTCCTAATACGCCCTACAAGTGTAGCAGGTGAGAGTGAATGCTGATTTAGCCTTCCTGCTACCACTTGAGAGCCCATTCTGACTTGCCAGGAGAAGTGTGGCCTGTTAACAAGGTTCAGGGACACTGAGAGGGCATTTGCAGAAAGGTGGGCTGTGTGGGAATAAGTTGAAGGCATGGGCAACTTGCTCAGTGTGCAGCGTGGGGCTCCAGCAGGATCCAAAACAGCCAAACAGATAGTGCAAGAAAGAGAAGGCAAAGAAGCAGTGAAAAATGTCAGACCGATACTCAAAAAGGCAGACATTCCAGAGTACGGATGTTTGGATGTTGAGAAATGGCACAGATTCAGGGAAGAAAAGAGAGGTTGGATAAAAGACAAGAGGGTAGAGCAACAAGTAAATAAATGGTGTCGTGTGGCTGAAGAGGTGCAGCATTGTGGATACAAAGAAACCACAGCGGGAGATAAGGTGTATTTTGAATGTTTTAATGCACCAAAAGCAGGAATTGTGACTGCTACCGCCCCACCTTCACATAAGCAGAAACCCAGACCAGATGAATGGACTTGTAAACATTGTAGTCAGAAAAACCCAGACTGGAGAGGTACTTGTGCTACGTGTAATGTTACTCGCCCTAAACGGATTGCACTAAATCCTGTTCGAACCAGATCACATGTGATAACAGAGGACGCTGACTCTGAGACAGAGGTAGTGAAGGAATTGAGTTTTGGGGAGGAAGCTGACGGTGAGGAAAGGAAAGAACGCCCTGGGACCAGTACAAAAAAATCAGATACATCCAGACCAAGGAAGGTCACAAGAATCAGACAGACACAGGAATATCATCCCTGGAGCCCCTCTGACCAGCTAGCTATGTTGAAACAGTTACCTGACCCTGAAAACCAACCTTTCCCATTTTACAGGCAAATACAGACAATACAGGTGACTTATAAATGCACTTGGGCAGACCTCGAGAGTTTGGTGACTGCAAAGGCAGGTGACGTGCTGGGACACATAATTAAATCACATACTGATATGATGAAGGAGCAATCATGGATCATAGATGTTCAGTCTGAGACGTCTGGAATGACTTACTGTGAGGCATTGAAAGGATGGGCTACAAAGAAACAAACAGAGCAGTCTGTACTGATGACTGACGTGACACAGCAAAAAGGGGAGAGTATAGAGACGTACTTTGGGAGGTTACAGCTGAAGTGGACAGACATGGGGTACAGTGCAAGAAACGACCTTGATATCAAAATATTGGTGAATGCATTCATTGACGGTATGAATAAGTTTTTACGAGAAGCAGTACAGACGGCCAGACCTGAGTGGAGAAACATGGACCCAACAGACCTTCTGCAAGTAGCTAAGGGGGTTGAACTGACAAAATGCAAGCAACCAGTTATGTATGCTAGAGCACAAGGAAATTTTGAATATAAAGGACTGGAGAAAACGGGTTTATTGCCGCGCTAAAAACCACGAGCATGTATAAGTCAAAATATTCTTTTTATTTAGATCATTCCTACGCGTTTCTGAGGCTCATCTGCCTCCTTCCTCAGGGAAAAGGCTTTTTTCCCTGAGGAAGGAGGCAGATGAGCCTCAGAAACGCGTAGGAATGATCTAAATAAAAAGAATATTTTGACTTATACATGCTCGTGGTTTTTAGCGCGGCAATAAACCCGTTTTCTCCAGTCCTTCATATTCAAAATCTGCTCTATAACGGGGCCGCTGCAGAACCACCCAAGCGCTCATCCATGCTAATAAAGGGGTTGTGACTGGCACAACCCGGCCAGGTGAGTGCACTGTTTTTATCCTCTTTCACTCTGTAAACCGGGTAAAACCCTATTGCGCCTTTCTTGTCTCCCCCACCACAGCACAGAACACAAGGAAGACAGTGGAAGCAGAGAGGGGGGGCACCAGGTGACCTAGCGACCGTACAGTGCTGGAATTGTGGACAGAATGGACATTATGCCAGACAGTGCAAAAACTCCAAAAAGGAGAGTGAGCAGACTGATTTCCCTCCTCCCTTGCCTCTGACCTAGGAAACTGGCAACCCAGTGACAAATGTGTACCCTGTTTCCGTTCCCTCAGGACCTGGTCCCACCTTACTTACGACCATAACAATGCCAGGGGGGAAGGAGGCAGAATTTTTAATTGACACTGGGGCAGCCGGGACTGTGGTACATAAAGACCTGATAAAGCCAAATATGATTACTGACGAGACTGTGGATTGTGTCGGGGTGGAGGGATTGGTGTCTGAAACTCCCTTGACAAAACAGATGAAGCTGAGATTACAAGATAGCCAGGAAATTCTCACAAAGCTTATTGTTAGTGAAAACACTCCTATGAATTTGCTGGGGGCTGATGTGTTAAGTGCTATCCAGGCTACCATACAATACACCCCAGAAGGTATTACAGTCACAAGTCCCCTCTCTGACAAACACTTGTGCAAGATTGCAGCAATGGTGTACATGTCCAAATCTGCGAGAGTATCCGATACCAGAACTAGTGAAGACATAGCAATGCAACAAGTTCCAGACATTGTATGGGCAAAGGGAAAAACTGATGTTGGTCGGCTTCCTATTCCCCCAGTCATGATAAAATTAAAAGAAGGCTCCACTCCTCCTTGTTTAAAACAGTATCCCTTAAGCCCAGCCAAATCAATGGCCCTGACCAGAGATATAAGAGAATATGTGGAAGCAGGGGCTCTAGTACAAAGTTCCTCCCCCTGTAACACTCCCTTGTATCCAATCAAGAAAAGATGGTCCAAAGGTTCCCCTGACACGTACAGAATGGTGCATGATTTGAGAGCTGTCAATGCTGTCACTGAGAGTGTAACACCAATTGTTCCAAACCCACATACCTTACTGTCACAAATCCCAGGGACCTCCAAATGTTTTACAGTAATTGATTTGTCAAATGCATTTTTCTCTGTGCCTCTACACCCTGACTGTCAGTATCTTTTTGCCTTCACACATGAGGGGAAACAGTACATGTGGACAGTCCTCCCACAAGGAGGAATGAATTCACCTACCATTTATTCTACAGCTATGGCAGGAATTCTGGAACAGTGGCAACCGCCTCATCCACAGGTTACGCTATTGCAGTACGTGGATGACCTTTTGCTCCGCTGTCCAGACCAGACGTCCTGCAAGGAAGCCACAATTTCTTTGCTGTGTTTTCTGGCAGAGAATGGTTGCAAAGTTTCACGTGAAAAATTACAGTACTGTAAGCAAAAGGTAACATTTTTGGGTCACTGTATCTCTGAAGGTACAAGACACCTGACTGAGGAGAGAAAACAAGCAGTCCAAAATCTCTCCCTACCCAGGTCCCACCGGCAACTGCGCACCTTTTTGGGCTTAGTGTCATACTGCAGGCCTTGGATAAGGTCTGCCTCGCAAATGATGCAACCCCTCTATGATTGTCTGTCATCTGACCCCTTTGACCTCACTCAGGAAGCTATTGATTCCTTTCATTCCCTTAAACTACTCATTGTATCTGCCCCGGCCCTGGGTATTCCAAATTACGATCAACCATTTTTCTTGTTTTGCACAGAACAGGGAGGACATGCCACAGCCGTCCTCACACAGCAATATGGTGACAAACAAAGACCAATAGCTTACTACTCAGCGCGATTGGACCCAGTTGTCAGAGGGTCACCCACATGTGTCCGTGCTGTAGCGGCTGCTGCAGTACTGCTAGGGAAAGCTTGTGAACTCACACTGACATTTCCCTTAACAATTTACTCCCCGCATGACATCCATGCTATACTTGTGCAAGTCCAACCAAAACACCTGTCTATGGCCAGACAGCTCAGACTTGAATGTGCCCTTCTGATTCCTGAGTATGTCACCCTCAAGAGGTGTAATGTTCTGAATCCAGCCACCCTTTTGCCAGTAGATTCAGAAAAGGGGGAATTGGTGACAAAGGTAGCAAGTGAGGTTGAATACTTTGACATGACGCACGAGCATGACTGCATAGAGCTGATGAGTCAGGAGACAGCAGGTTTTCCACATGTCTATGATACACCTATTACTAATGCAGATTTTGAGTTTTTTGTAGATGGCTCCAGATACCACCTGGGTGGGAGATTCTACACTGGATATGCAGTAGTATCCTCACATGAGGTAATCCAAGCTGAACCACTCCCGCCACACATGTCCGCGCAGGAGGTGGAGCTAACAGCGCTCATTGAGGCGTGTAGAGCGGGATCAGGTAGGAAAATTAATGTTTATTCAGACTCAAAGTATGGATTTGGGATCTGTCATGATTTTGGCCCTATCTGGAGAAGTAGAGCTTTTCTTACGTCAGCTGGTAAGCCTATTAAAAATGCAGAATTGGTAAAACGGTTAATGGAGGCACTAATGTTACCAGTCCAGGTTGGCATCATTTAGGTGAAAGCACACACAAAAGGTGACTCACTGGAGGTAGCGGGCAATAGAAGGGCGGATGCAGCTGCGAAAGCAGCGGCAAAGAGGCCTAGGGATCAGAGGATAGTGGCAGGGAGCCAGCAAGTCCCAGCCACAGTGAGTCTGGATGTCCTGAAATCCCTCCAGCATCAGGCTACCCAAACAGAGAAGGAACACTGGGAGAAAATGGGAGCTGGGCTGAACTCGAATGGAGTATGGAAAAGTAAGGATAGGTTGTGTTTACCAAGGTCCCTGTTCCCTATGATGGCACAAGCAACACATGGCCCCACTCACGCCTCAAAAAGTCACATGTGTAACCAGGTGAATGCCTTCTGGATCGCTCCTGGCTTCAGTTACGTAGCCTCCAAACACGTACAATCCTGCATTATCTGCGCACAACACAACCCAAGTAAAACAGTAAAAGTCCCTAAGAAAGCAACACCCAGACCGCTCTACCCGTTTCAACGACTGCAAATAGACTACATACAACTACCCAAGGTAGGAGTGTATGAATACGTCCTGGTATGTGTAGATCTCTTCTCAGGATGGGTTGAGGCCTATCCAGTAAAATGTGCAAATGCTAAAACAACTGCAGAAAAACTGATGAAGGAACTAGTCTGTCGGTATGGCATCCCAGAAGCCATAGAAAGTGACAGGGGTACACACTTCACTGGAGAAATAATGAGGGACGTTATGCAGGCCCTGGGAATAGAGCAGGCATTCCATACCCCTTATCATCCACAGAGCAGTGGAAAAGTAGAGAGATTAAATGGGACACTTAAACTAAAAGTTCAAAAGGCCATGGCAGAGACAGGAAAGAATTGGGTAGAGTGCTTATCCCTGGCACTCTTTTCAGTCAGACACACTCCAAATAGAAAGACAGGCTTGTCTCCTTTTGAAGTCCTTTTTGGTAGTGCCCCAAAAACAGGTCTCTACTTTCCACAAGTGTTACAGATGCAACACGGCACTATGACAGCCTACGTCCAGGCCTTACAGGAAAGACTTAATGTGGTGCATAAACATGTCTTTTCATCCATTCCAGATCCCAATGCAAGTGCAGATGTGCATCAGCTGAATCCAGGTGATTGGGTGGTCGTGCGCAGACACGTGAGAAGGAGCCTAGATCCACGCTTTGATGGCCCATTCCAAGTCCAGCTGACCACATCCACCTCAGTGAAACTTGAGGGAAAACCCACCTGGATCCACGCTAGTCACTGTAAAAAGGTCACTCCACCAGCAGAATGACAGTTTTGCTAATTATCCTGCTAGGTGTAGCAGGGTTGCTGCACCAAACAAAGACACTGAGCGAACTTTTTAATACGGACTGGGATAATAAACTCATTCGCCACCATATTTCTCTTACTGAGGACATGGAAGGAGAAAAGCCAAAAGACTGTTGGATCTGCACACACAGTCCTATTTCTTCAAAGACTATGCCTTATTTAGCCTTACCTCTGGAACCACAGGAGGTATTGGTACCAGACTGTATACACAATGAAACCTGGACTCAATCTAGATTTTTGGGAGAAGATGTACCTCGTGATGTATCTGCTACATTGACTATAGTTGGATGGGTCACTAAACCCTGGTTCCAGCTAAATATCACACGACCCGATGGATACTCGTGGTGGATGGAATACGATTCAGACAAGCGCATAATTGCCAAAATAAAAACTAAGATTCCTCATTCGGGCCCCATTCCCCATGATGGATTATGGTTCAGTCTTCAATACAATGGTGTTGGAAATTGTGGAAAAGACAATAACTGTTTCTATATACATACACATGATTTAACCAAGGACAATGAGACAGTATATCAGAAGGGTATTGAGGGCTGTACATCATCATTTATTAGACGGACTTTTAGGAGGGAGCGGGGTAGCTGTATCTCAGGTATGACCGGAAAACAAATGAACAATACATGGTGTGCTCATAAAGTCATGAAGGGGCTTCTGAATCTGCTTTATTGTGTACAAAGTCAAACTCACTTTTGTATTTTCCCAGAGGGAGTGTTTTTGGTTTGTGGGAATCGTGCTCACAAGTGGGTGAGCCCTGACATGAGAGGGGTTTGCACACTTGCCAGACTTACACCAGCCACTTTCATAGTTCCTCATAGTAAAGTAGATGTAGCAGCTGTCCCAATTCATACCTTGTATAAACCAGCAGCAGATAATAAACCCTGGCTAAATGGTAGGCCTCATGTAGTAGAAATGGGAAAAGCAAATAAGGTATTTAGTGCTATTTTCATACACCCTTTCTTAATGCAAATGTGGGACAAGCTAGTAGAGTCCACTGACTACCTGGATGATCAAATTTTTCGGGTTCTTGAGATTCTAAATGCTACCAATGCTATACAAAAACAATTAATTGTAGTCACTAACCAGCATACTATAGTGCTAGACTTTGTGACAGCAAAAGACGGCGGAATGTGTCAAATAATTGGTCCTGCCTGTTGCCATTACATTGACCCTGCAGGCAACCTCCAGGTTAGAGCAGATATACAGAAAAGAAGTGAACTTAGGGATAAATGGTTAAAAGAGCACGATGCCAACAAGGACTCCTGGTGGGGAAATACATTTTCTTTTATGAATCCAGCCAATTGGTTTAAGGGCATAGCAGGTTGGGTTTCTGGCATTATACAATCCTGTATGCAAATATTGTTATTCTGTCTACTGCTTTATATAGCTGTAAAAACATTGATATATGCATTACCTAAACTAATGAATAATGTATGTTCTAAGAGTCCTAGCATTGAACCCTCTGTAGTTTACTACGGACCCCAAATGGCCTCTGCTGACCGGGAGTAGGTGTCCACACTGAGGGTGGATGGGTGAAGTGGTAGGAAGACCCCTCATGGGTACTAGGCCCATGAGCCAGCAGCTCCTGTTTGGACGCCTACTGACCCTGTAGTGAAGGTTATACCATTTCCAGAAGGGGGAAATTGATATAGAAGGGTTAATAGTTTCTCTATTTCTTCATTAAAGATATTTTATTGTTATTAGTAAGTATATCTGATGGTAGTTCATAGTCATGGAGCCTACGGAATAAGAGACAGGCTCAAGGATTATTATTGTCTCTAAATGTTCTTCTTATCTTCTTCTTATCTCATATGCATGACTCTACATTTTTGTTTTGCTAAAACTTAAAGGTCATATGAGCAACTTGTGAAGTCCAGATAGAAGCTTTTTTTGCAATATCACATTGATCTGTAAATGGTATAAATAAACTGTACTTTGGTTAAATAAACAGAAAAATTGATCATGCCCACATGGATGCAGGTCTTTTTCTCCGAGCGCTCGATCTTGATTAGGTCTGAAGAGGCCTAATTCAGAGGACCTCACTGGTGATCCCATAAGCTGACTTGTGACAAAACAGAACAGCTACAACACCTTCATGTGGTGGCAAACAGGGTAATATATGGGGTTGATGCCATATGTGTAATGTCACCTGGCATCAAGCCCTGGGGTTCGTGATGTCATGCGTCTATCAGATACTCGACATCACCAACCCAGTCAGTAATAAAAAAAATAGACAACAAAAAACGTTTTGTTTGAAAAAACACTTCCCAAAACATTCCCTCTTTCACCAATTTATTGAAAAGAACAATCAAATCCGGGTCCTGCGTAATCCAATAAGGGGGAGACGTGACTATCCATACCATAGTTAATGTCCCAGTCAATGAAGAACAGAATGTTTCCCATTGTCTGGGAGACCAGTGCAGTGACCTGAGCTAACATCAATATCCCAGGTCACTGCAGGGGATGACGAGCGCTGTTGCCAGGAGGTTAGATGAGATCATTACCTGCTGTGACGATCTCCTCTTCACTCCTGTCAGCAATGTCACTGCCGCCTATGCCCGCCGCGTTCTCAGCAGTATCGCCCTTGACGTCACCACTAGTGTGAGAATGCAGCGGGCATAGGCGGCAGTGACAGCGCTGACAGGGGTGAAGAGGAGATCGTCACAGCAGGCAATGATCCTATCTGCCTCCTGGCAGCAGCACTCGTTATCCCCACGGCTGCCAGCACTGCAGGGTGAGAAGGTGCATGCGAGCAGACACACACTACAATGAAGGCAGCTGGAGGGTTCCAGCTGGGGCTGGAGCGGGACACAGACTGCACGGGCACTCCTGCTATCCTAAGAAGGGGGCCCGGTGCTGGCGGTGACACCATGGGCGGGGAGAGTACGGGGTGCGAGGGAATGTGTGGGAGGGTGCAGGGAATGGGGGCAGGGACTCCACACACTGTAGCCGCCCAGCAGGGTGGCAACAAGCTGTTCCAGATTTGCATGTCAACATGGTCCTGCCCATGTTGACATGAAATGACCGGAAGCAGCAAAATCGCGGCAGGAGCGGTCACATGACCACTCTGAGCCGGGCAGAGGGGCTGACAGCAGGGCAGGTAAGTGCTCACTATCTACTTACCTGCCCCAATGTAGCCCAATAGGGTAATAATAAAAAAAAGTCAAAATAAGCCGGATAACCCCTTTAACATTATGACAGCCGGGGGTCTGATGATGACCTCTGCTGGCCTGCATTCATAGGACATTGTGATTTACAGCTATTTATAGAGCAGACTATCAGACGATCGCCGCTTCAGGAGCTGTTTTTCAAAATATGAATTAAAAACAAAAATACAAATTCAAATCATTCTATTTTGCTTTATTAAAAATTAAACAATTTAAATAAAAAATACAGATATTTGGTATCACCGTGTTCAGAAATGTCTGATCTATCAAAATATAAGATAAATTAATCTGATTGGTAAGCAAGGTCACAAGAAAAATATAAAAGCGTCAGAATTACATTTGTTGGGGGGTCGCTGCAACATTACAATAAAATGCAAAAAGAGGCAATCAAAACATCACATCTACACCAAACTAGTATCAGTAAAAACATCTTATGGCACAAAATATAGATCCTGAAAAATGAAAACGCTAAAGGTTTTAGAAAATGGCGACACAAAAAAAATTATTTACAAATTTGCACATTTTTTTTAACCCACTTAAAAAAAACAAACAAAACTTTAGATGTTTGGATATCTGCACATTTGCACTGACCTGGGAAATAATTCTGCCAGGCAAGTTTTACTATATATTGAACACTTGGAATTTTTTTTTCCCGTTTTCCAGCACAGTATATGGTAAAATGAATGATGTAATTCAAAAGTACAATATACCATGGAAAAAACAATCCCTTATGTGGCTTGTTAAAAGGTATAAAGGGGTTAAAGGGTTGGTCCCAAACTAAAATGTATTTTAATTCTAAATGTATTTCTATTACTGTATTAATCTAATCTTTTTTTTCCAATATACTTGATTAAATAGTCCATTCTGTTTCTTCACTAATCTAGCAGTTTTTTTTTTACTACTTCTATTCTGATGAAGCTTCTTTTCAAAATCCCAGTGCATGTTGGGTAGTCAACAAATTGCCATAGGGGCAGAGGCTGCCATCTCTGCCTCCTTCCTGAAATGAAGCGTTATCACTGACATCCATTTAATGGGCTTGGTTTGTTCAGCACTACTGAGCATACGAAAGTTATCAATTCTAAGGTATGCTCAGTATATTCTTGTCACTAGGCAATACACACAGTGACAGTGTGCTTGCTCAGAAGTAAAGAGCTGATAAGAGAGTGGCGATAAGAGAGAGTAGGTGGTTTTCAGGAAAACTATAGACTGGGGCGGTGCTGGTCTCTGCTTTTCCTGCACAATGGGTAATCTTGTTCAGTGCACACTGACAATGCACTCTCTTACCAATTCATCCCTTCTGATCATAGTCGACAATGGATCTTTAGCTCTTAGGTATGATGGGATAAACACTGTTGCAGAATTTTTAACTTCATAGAGCTTTGTATTTTACCTTAGAAAGTATCCAAAATATTTAAAGCGTATTCCCAGTTTTATGAAAAAAAAAAAAATAGTTCTGGAACGTGTAAAATAATTTCTTTTCTATATAATAATAAAACTAATGAAATTATTCTGCTAACTACTGTGTTTCGCTGAAAATAAGCCCTTCCCCGGAAATAAGTCCTAGCAGAATTTTTAGAAGAAAAAATGAAGCACGGTCTAATGGAGCGCTATGGAGGCTACAGGGATATAAAAGTTCACTGGTTTTTATTAATTCACCACAACGCGTTTCGATATAGTCCAATATCTTCGTCAGGTGGATAACAAATGAGGATTAGGGAGTTTTATTTAAAGGAGCAGGTATAACATCATTGGCCAATGACTTTTTCAGTGAGAAGTTAACCCTTGATGCATCCCACCCATCTATTATATCAATTGCGATGAAGAAACATTTAAAAATTTTATTATATTGATTGCAATGTAGAAACATTTAAAATCTTTATAACATATCCTTTTATAATAAAAATATATATATATATATATATATATATACACATTGTTGATATAAACATGCAGTCACCTCTAAAATATAAGCATACCATGTATTATAAAAATAGGGGGAGATAAATAAAAAACCAAAGTGGGAAATAATCCATATAAATATGTAGTTCTAAAACTCATATAATATATATATATATATATATATATATGTATATATATATATATGTATATATATATATATCTATATATATAATTGCCTTATTCTGTCTGTCTGTCATGCTCCAAAATTGTGTCCTTACGGTGACACAAAGCTGATTGGCCGCTGGGCTCGCCATGGCCCCGCCCCCCCCACACGGATTGGCCTCTCGCCCCGGCTTTCTGCAGGCCCCGCCCCCCTCACGCAATGCACTCTCGCTCTGGCCCAACTGACACGGAGCTCCGACTCCCAGGTGAGTACACACACATCAGATCACACTCACTCTCTGTTACGGGGGGCTGTCTGATAATAACTGAAAGGAGTATCAGACAGTCAGGGTCCACCGTGCAAAGACTTTGCTGCAGACTATGGCAGAGTGCAATACCTCTGTTAACTCACAGAAGAATCTAATAAGTAAGTAAAGCAATTCCTCCCTTACTTGGAGGGTGTGTGGAATGATCTCTGTTAATAATCACAGAGACAAAGGCAATGTGTGCGAAATGGCACCTACCTAGGTCCGCTCTTCTAGTGGTGCAAAAGAGACGAACAGCAGCGTAAGCCGCACAAAGCTCCTACCTGCGTTCGCTCCACTAGTGTGCGAGGACACGAACCACTAGATATGGCACCTGTCTAGGTCCGCTCTTCTAGTGGTGCAAAAGAGACGAACAGCAGCGTAAGCCGCACAAAGCTCCTACCTCTGTTCGCTCCCCTAGTGTGCGAGGATACGAACAACTGCCAGACGCAGTATAAGGAACGTTACCCTAGCGGCAACGTCCACCTACGAGTAGAATCACAAGGCCCAGCCAGACCATGTGCCTCAGGCACCTGCCTATGTCCGCTCCCCTAAGAGGTAAGGATACGGACAGCAGCCGAAGCTGTAAGGTATAAGAACGCTACCCTGCCGGTAGCGCTCACCTAGCATAGACAGAGGAATGCCTAGAGGAACGCGCACAGAGCGTCTACTCATATGCATGAACCAAGAGAACTGAGCACCATGCGGCGTGTATCAGGGTCTTATATAGACTCTGTGCCTCATCCAAGATGGAGGACACCAGAGCCAATCCGCTGCCAGAACGACAGGAGTGACGTCATGCTGGCCTATCACCGAGCAAGACGTCACAAGCACATGACCAGCGACCAATCGGCATAGAAGGTGTCAGAGACATGTGACCTCGTGTCAGCGATGATGTCACCCGCACATGTGCAATGGCTCCAAGATTGGACTTAGTCTCCGGCGCTCGCACATGTGCAGTAGCAAGAAATCTGGACTTAGTCTCCAGCGCTCGCACATGTGCAGTAGCAAGAAATCTGGACTTAGTCTCCAGCGCTCGCACATGTGCAGTAGCAAGAAATCTGGACTTAGTCTCCAGCGCTCGCACATGTGCAGTAGCAAGAAATCTGGACATAGTCTCCAGTGCTCGCAGCAACCGTAACACTCTCACACACACCTCACACATCACATCCACACACTCACAACATCCTGGGATATCGCTGGGATCTTGACGGAGGCCGTGAACGCTGGTAAACATTATACACATCGGGTAACTAAGGTCCCTTGGTTACCCGATGTGTATCATAGTTACCAGTGTACACCGGCTCCGTCAGGATCCCAGCAGCGCCAGACATAACCTTGCGATGCTGGGATCTTGACAGAGGCCGTGAACGCTGGTAACCATTATACACATCGGGTAACTAAGGTCCCTTAGTTACCCGATGTGTATCATAGTTACCAGTGTAAACCGGCTCCCGGTACACATGTGCAGGGAGCCGGAATTATACTCCTCTCCCCCCAGGACTACTCCTCCTATTACAGTCCTCCTATTATACTCCTCTCTGAGTATAATAGGAGAACTATTATAGCATGGGGGGTGCGCAGCATGGGGGATGTAGCACGATGGGGTGCGCAGCATAGGGGATGTAGCACGATGGGGAGTGCGCAGCATGGGGGATGTAGCACGATGGGGAGTGCGCAGCATGGGGGATGTAGCACGATGGGGGCTGCGCAGCATGGGGGATGTAGCACGATGGGGAGTGCGCAGTATGGGGGATGTAGCACGATGGGGAGTGCGCAGCATGGGGGATGTAGCACCATGGGGAGTGTGCAGCATGGGGGATGTAGCACGATGGGGAGTGCGCAGCATGGGGGATGTAGCACGATGGGGAGTGTGCAGCATGGGGGATGTAGCACGATGGGGAGTGCGCAGCATGGGGGATGTAGCACGATGGGGAGGTGCGCAGCATGGGGGATGTAACACGATGGGGAGTGCGCAGCATGGTGGATGGAGCACGATGGCGGGTGCGCAGCATGGGGGATGTAGCACGATGGGGAGTGCCCAGCATGGGGGATGTAGCACGATGGGGGATGTAGCACGATGGGGGATGTAGCACGATGGGGGGTGCGCAGCATGGGGGATGTAGCACGATGGGGAGTGCGCAGCATGGGGGATGTAGCACGATAGGGAGTGCGCAGCATGGGGGATGTAGCACGATGGGGAGTGCGCAGCATGGGGGATGTAGCACGATGGGGAGTGCGCAGCATGGCGGATGTAGCACGATGGGGAGTGCGCAGCATGGCGGATGGAGCACGATGGCGGGTGCGCAGCATGGGGGATGTAGCATGATGGGGAGTGCGCAGCATGGGGGATGTAGCACGATGGGGGATGTAGCACGATGAGGGATGTAGCACGATGGGGGGTGCACAGCATGGGGGATGTAGCACGATGGGGAGTGCGCAGCATGGGGGATGTAGCACGATGGGGAGTGCGCAGCATGGGGGATGTAGCACGATGGGGGGTGCGCAGCATGGGGGATGTAGCACGATGGGGGTGCGCAGCATGGGGGATGGAGCACGATGGGGAGTGCGCAGCATGGAGGATGGAGCACGATGGGGAGTGCGCAGCATGGAGGATGGAGCATGATGGGGAGTGCGCAGCATGGGGGATGGAGCACGATGGGGAATGCGCAGCATAGGGGATGGGGCATGATGGGGGGTGTGCAGCATGGGGCATGGAGCACGATGGGAGGTGCACACCTCCCCCCAACACACACACACACACACACACACAGGGAACCACAAACACCGCCATACACAGACACCCACACACACAGACAACGCTGCACACACACAACACCCAACACACAAACACCGCGGCATACATAAATATACGCACATACCGCACAACACACACATTGCACAAAACATACCTCCCCCCAAAACACACCACACCCACACAAACCGCGCAACACACACACACACAACGCGACAGACACACAGCGCTCCACAAACAACGCAACACACATACAACACCCCTCTCACCCCCCGCCACACCCAGACAACACCCAGAACATGTACAGCGCCCTACACAAACACTTGGTAACTACACACAACAACATCTATATATATATATATATATATATATATATATATATATATATATATATATCTATAACAAAAATCATACATGAACTACACAATACGTAAATTCTAGAATACCCGATGCGTAGAATCGGGCCACCTTGTAGTATATATATATATGTATATTGTTTAAATAGGGATCGGTCCGGAATAAAATTAATAAAAGTGAAATTGAAAGTTTAAAATGTATTTGTTCTCTGGTGATGAATTACGCTATTCACCAATCTGATTGAAGCAATAGGTGCTGTTGCTCCCTTAGTACGAAAAAAAAAATAAAAAAATGTAATCGGTTCCTAATTCAGTTTATTTAGCTACGTTTTCAATTGTTAAGTTGAGACCCTCAGGATATAGGGTCCCCAGTTTGAAGATCCAATAGCTTTCACGTTTAATAGGTTTTTCAAACCGGTTGGATCCTGAGTTTTCTATATGGTCAATAATTGTTAAACTCATTTGTTTGGGGTCTTTATGATGTGTGGTGAAAAAGTGTCGAGAAAGACTATGCTGTTGAAATCCGTTTTTGATATTAGACCTGTGTTTGTTGAGCCTGGCGTGCATTGTTTGTACTGTGCGGCCCACATATTGCAGACCGCACGTACACTCAAGTAAATAGATTACATATGTGCTCTGACAATCTAGGTAAAACTGAATGGCAAAAAGAGCATTAGTGGTCCGAGATGTAAAGCAAGTGGTTTTATTCCTAATGGTTGCACAGCATTTGCACCTAGGTGTATTACACCGAAAATTTCCATTGTTATTAGGGCTGGTAGTAATTTTTACCGATATAGCTTTAAGATTGGGATTACTAGGTGCTACCAGGTTGTTGAAGTTAATATTCCTCCAATAAATAATGGAAGGCTTGGGTGGAATCTGGTCTTGAAATAATGAATCACCCTTTAGGATAAACCAGTATTTTTCAAGGAGTTTATAAATTTGATTTTGGGATTTACAGAAGGTGATAATTAGGCTCCATTTTCGAGGGTCCAGTTTTTCACTTCCACTGGTTATGGCTGTGTGTTCTTTCTCCTCTATTCGGCTGATACAAAAATGTTGTGTAAGATGCTTAGTTTTATTAAAAGTATCCTCCAAGAGTCTTACTAGGTAACCTTTCTGTTTAAACCTCTTGCGCAAGAAGTTCGACTCTCTTGCGCTTTTTCATTTTTACCGCTTACATTGCGACCCTACACATGCGCTCCTTGTTTTCATTCTTATCTAGCAGAATTTTTGGCCTTTTCAGAGTAAGTGTGACACCCCTGGACTGGTCATGTCGTCACAGGGTACTGCACGCTCTTTATCTCCCAGTGCAGGACTAAACCCCTCTTGGTTTTGGGTTCCCAGCTTGCAGTACTGCCTCCATCAGCATTCAAAAATCCCAATCACACTTTGCACCACACCCTGTCAGTCACACCAGTGGGCTGCTAAGCTGGAATAGGGCCGCTCACCTAGAGGCCAGGCAGGGAGGTGGCAAGTCAATTCAGTGGTAGCCCTCGAGCAGTGAGGAGCTAGGAGGGAGCGTGTGGCTCCCAGGGAGGAGAAGATTGGGTTGCAGACAGTGGTCTGGAACCGGAGGAGTTGGAGACCCAGTCGCGGGGTATTAGTACTGGGTACCTGGACTTAGTCTTGGAGGACAGTCGGTAGCTCAAGTACAATAGCCATTCCAGGACCAAAAGCACATCGGGGTACTGGACCCTAGGTGGGGGAGAGGCTTCAAGCAATCCTGCAATTAACCTGCAAAGGATAGGGCCTTTATGGACTGTCCCCACGAAGCTCAGAGATCGGGGGCATTAGCACAACCAAGGGGATAGGGCTTTCCAACCAAAGCAGCCCACTGAAATCCCAAGCGTGAGCCCCTGAGAGCACAGCTCCTTCACACCAAAAAGTGGGGAACGGGGCCCGGACAGTGTCAAGCTCACGGGCCATTTAGACACTACTAAAACTTGTGCACGGAAGCAGGCTCCGGACCATCAGGCAGTGCTGCAGGGGACGGAACCTGGACGAGCTCCCCCAAGAGAGCAGCGGCACCCAGAGACTTGGTGTACTACGTTGTCAGCATCTGCTTTCCTTCTGAGTGAGTACCTGATCACCTCTTGCTCCCAGTGAGCCTTCACTCCCCTGCGATCCATTCCATCATCCAGAGTCCCGGGGCCTTCCCTACCCGTGAAGGGTAACGTCATCTGGCTGCCCCCGTTCCATCACCTCCGGGTACTCCCAACGGCAGCGGCGGTACTCCCTATTACCGCACACCACGGGTGGCGTCACAAATTATCTTATCCCCTGTAAATAACCCCTCATCACATTTTAGAGTGACCCTGAGTCTCTGGGTACGGAGACCCTCGAGCCACGAGTAGCGACACCCGGATCCGAGCAGTTCCACTGCTGTTGAGGCGGTAGATAAGGCTTAAATATAAGCCCTACCTTGAAAATAAGTCATAGTCACAGTACAATAATGAAGTATCCATGCAGCTAAAAAAGACAAACGCACACACACACGGTGATACCATACTGCTCCTGGGACCTGGGATGCAGTGAAATATGAGGACCTGCAGTGGAACACATCCATGTGTTTCACTGCAGGTCCTCCAGGCGTTCCACCACAGGTTCTTGCGTTCCACAGCATTGTTGTCCGAAAGCACTACGATACTACTGGATGTTTTTGAGTGTTTATGTGTGTAAGATGTTCCGTTCCTGAGATCTGATGTGTGGTGTGTGCCAGCTGGAAACAGTGGAGGACTGCTGTGGAGCACACACTAAGGATGGCAGGAAGACCTGGGAGCGACGCAGATGTCCAGGGTCTGGTAAGTATTATTTTCTCGGGGTGTGTCTGCCTCTTTTGGGGTTTTAAACTTACCCCCTACCCCAAAAATAAGCCCTAGCACATTTTTGGGGGTAAAAAAAAATATGACAGTGTCTTATTTTTGGAAAAACACAGTATCCCTGGTCTGTGCTGCAGGGTGTTCTTTAAGTCCTCTAATGGGATTAAGAGCTTCTTAATCTTACCCCCTAACTTCCATTATAATAGAGTGATATGTAAGATCTAATGAGAAGTGGATTATTTCACCACAATGTATGAATATCCCAGAATGTGGTTGTAAATATCCCAAAAAGCTGAGTATCCAGCGATCATAGCAGAATACTGTTTAAAAAAAATCTCTTTTGATGTGATATAAGTAATATCTGAGTGCTCTAAAAATAACCTTGTTTGTGCTCGCATACTTTCCCCATGTGGATTTGATCTCATAGTTCTAGGTATCAGTATCAGATTTTTTGTTACATTCTTAAAATGTTTACAGTTTTTTGTCATAGGTTTTACCAAATAAGGGTCAATGTTTTTCTGTTTTAACGTATTATTGAAAAGCACATTTGGTGAGACGCCTAGCAATTGTGCAATGGTTTACGCATCCTGTCAACTAACATGGCCTGAATGATGTAGAGCCAATATTGATTGCTGATCAGAACATATTTCTTTCATATTTTTCTCCAAATGTTCTGCACATTTTACAACATCAGTTTTACAAATAGTAATTTTGTTTTTTAGCATATTGAATTCATTATTTCCTTTGCGCCTGTTTTTTATCCAGTTTTGTGTGTTTTGTGTTTTTTTGTTTGCATCCAATTCTATTTGCACCTTTTTTTAAGTCTTCTATGTACTCAACTGTTTTTTTCTGCTTTATGGATGGAGTGACTATTTAAAAATTTTGGCGCAATTCCACTCCACTTTCATTCTGGTGTGTTTTCGAGGATGCAAAAATATTGGAGCCAAAAGCTAAAAAGAAAAGATTTAACAAACGCATCTGATGAATTTGGAAATAGTTTTAACTTTTGCTTCATTATTTAAACAAGATAATTTTAGGTTTTATTTTTGTATGTTTAGTTTTAGTGTTTTTGTTTCAGCTAAATATAGTTGTATTCCATTTAGATAAATTTGAGCAATATTGTTGAGAGCATTTTTGACTGTAATATAGGGATTCTAAAATATTTATATTGTAGTGGTCTTGAATTTTTCGTTTTCCCTTGTCATTTTCGATTAATTGATGATTTACTGTGTACAGCCACTTTTAGTAGAGAGGTGGATCTGTATGTTTTCTTGATATTGGGAAATAGAGTAACACATTAGAAAAACAGAGCTCTTTTTTCCTTATTTAGCCGCTATAGAAAAATAACAAATGGAAGAATTATGTACTTAATAATTATTTGAGATAACGAAAGTAGTTCCTGTCAGCAAATATCGAGAGTTGAGTCCATCTTGTTCAGTAAATATACTTTCTGTAACATTACATATTTGATATTTTGGACAATAAAGGGAACCTGTCACCAGCATTTTCCCACATAAATTGCAGACACCAACAGTAAGCTCTTATACACAGCATTCCTAAATACTGAATATAAGAAACCAGGCAGCTCTATAGGATGTAAAAAAGATCTTCATTATACTTACCTAAGGGGTGGTCTGGTTTGATGGATGCCGCTAGTCTCGGTTCGGTGCCTCCTACATCTTGTGCGATCGCCGTCTTCCTTCCTTGCCCCATGTAGATGAATCATCCTATGTCATCCACACAGAGGCCACCATTGCGCTTCTTCATATTTACACTTTGATTTGCCCTGCTGAGGGCAGAACAAGGTACTGTAAAGCACAGGTACGAGGAAAGCACAGAATTGCAATGGAGCCCTATGTGTGGATGTGTAGATGACATAGGACGTCTCACTGATACCTAAAAAAAACGACTCTATTCTCTAATACCAGTCTTAGTCTGCAGTTAGTGTTGGGTAAGCTTCTGAAGTACTGAGAGAATATTAGAGTCATGTGTACAGCACCCGTGTCAGCGGCCTGGCCATTCGGATCTGGAACCGCGGTGGCTCGAGAGGTCTCCGGACCCGGGAGGGGATCGTGCGGACACTCAAAGTGAAGAGTGGGCATATGTACAGGGGATTAGGAAGTTCTTGACGCCACCCACGGTGCGTGGTAAGATGGAGTACCTCCGCTGCTGTTGGGGAGCCCGGTGGCGATGGTATGGCAGCAAGGAGTCTAACCCCTCCGTGGGTAGGGGGTTGTGCCCCGGGGCCCGGTGGTGGTAGTGAACGAGTGCCATTGGAAAAGAAATGGGTTTCTGCGAACTCACTCAGTCCAAGAATACTGACACCCACAGCTTGTAAACCAGAATTCTGAGCACCGCTGCAGCAAGGAGGGAGCACGCTTGGATCCGTGCCCTTGGTGTTGCTTGTTAGCCTGTGGCCTTTTCTGTGACACCTTCTGCACTGTTGGACCTTATAGTGTGGAACTAATTGAGTCCCGCTTACCCATATGGCTAACGGAGTGAGCTTGCTCTCAGGCTTCATGCTTGGGATGTGATGGACTGTGTTTTGGGAAAAGTCCTTTCACCTCGTTGCACTAGTACCCCGGGTGAGGGATGAATCTTGAAGACTTCATTCCCGTCGGGTAAATTACCAGGAAAACTAAAGCTACTTCCCGGCCTAGGGTCCATGTACCCCATCGTGCCCTGGCCCCTGCCCGGAGATGGCTCAAGGCTGCCGGCTGCCCTCCTCGGCAATCCGTGCCCCTTGACACGATCCCCTGCGACCGGGGTTCCAGCTCCTACCAGGCCCAGACCAACGTCTGCCACCTAGTAGTCCTCAGGAGCCCTGCTCATAATCGGTGACCTCTCCCTCCGAGGGTCACTACTCCACACTCCTACTCTTCCACTCCTTTTTCACTTCTCCTGTCACTTTTCACTTTCCCCTACCAACCTCCAAATGGGTGGCCCTATTCCCTTCAGGCACCCCAATGGTGTGTCTGTTGGGTGTGGTGCAAAGTGTTCCAAGGGTTTTGACTGGCTCTGATCTTAGCAACACCAAAGAACAGGGATCCATAACCAAGGAGGATGCGGATACTGTGCAGAAGGGCAGGTTGCACAATACCCTGTGACGACTTGATAGGCCAGGGCATTACACATGTAGGCAGGGGTTGTAGCCTGAAAGAACGTGCTACTGATACCTAAAAAAAATCTACTGAATGCTCCAATAGTTTTGCTCTTAGTCAATAATTAGTGTTGGTTGAGGTTCTGGAGTAGAGATAGTGTATTAGAGGCCTGTAGGCAGGGATCCTAACCTTACAGACCATTTTGCTGCTATCTAAAAAATCTATTTTATTCTCTAACAATACCACTCTTAGCTGTGTACATAATTTAAATTCTCGAGGTCTTCAGTAAGAGGCATCGGAGTGGATGTCCCGCTGATTGTGGTTTACACAGAGGCTAAAGGCCCCGTCACACTAAGCAACATCGCTAGCAACATCGCTGCTAACGAACAACTTTTGTGACATAGCAGCGATGTTGCTAGTGATGTCGCTGTGTGTGACATCCAGCAACAACCTGGCCCCTGCTGTGAGGTCGTTGGTTGTTGCTGAATGTCCTGGGCCATTTTTTAGTTGTTGCTGTCCCGCTGTGAAGCACAGATCGCTGTGTGTGACAGCGAGACAGCAACAACTAAATGTGCAGGCAGCAGGAGCCGGCTTCTGCAGAGGCTGGTAACCACAGTAAACATCGGGTAACCAAGAAGCCCTGTCCTTGGTTACCCGATATTTACCTTTGTTACCAGCCTCCGCCGCTCTCACTGTCAGTGCCGGCTCCTGCTCTGTGCACATGTAGCTGCAGGACACATCGGGTTAATTAACCCGATGTGTGCTGTAGCTAGGAGAGCAGGGAGCCAGCGCTAAGCATTGTGCGCTGCTCCCTGCTCTGTGCACATTTAGCTGCAGTACACATCCGGTAATTAACCCGATGTGTGCTGGAACTAGGAGAGCAGGGAGCCAGCGCTAAGCGGTGTGCGCTGCTCCCTGCTCTGTGCAGATGCACCCTGTACTCTATACCCTATATATGTACCCTGTGCAGCTGCACCCGGTGTGCGCTGCTCCCTGCTCTGTGCACATTTAGCTGCAGCACACATCGGGTGATTAACCCGATGTGTGCTGTAACTAAGAGAGCAGGGAGCCAGCGCTCAGTGTGAGCTGCTCCCTGCTCTCTGCACGTGTAGCTGCGTGTGTGTCGCCCTGGGCAAGCCAGGGGACACAGGTCACAACACCACACACACCCCACATTCCCTGCAGGTATACCAGCTAACCCACAAATCCTTCTTGCCTTCCTCCAGGGGCTGGTGTCCACACCAGGGGGTGGAGCCAGGCGGTTGGTGTCCGCCCACCAAGGAGTTCACAGCTCTGGAGGCAGGAAGTACCAGGCAGTTTAGC
Organism: Anomaloglossus baeobatrachus; assembly: GCF_048569485.1. Lineage (NCBI taxonomy): Eukaryota > Metazoa > Chordata > Amphibia > Anura > Aromobatidae > Anomaloglossus > Anomaloglossus baeobatrachus. The sequence goes on along the minus strand of NC_134355.1, from coordinate 303,025,076 downwards.
CCAGGCAGGGCTTGTGTGAGGAGTTGAAGCCTAGCCGAGGGCTAGAGAGGAGCTAAGTGGAGGAGCAAACAAGTGAAAGGAGAGAGAGAGTTTGGAGGAGGAAGAGGAAGGAGTAGTAGGTGGACGGAGTGTAGCTCAGGAAGGAGCTAGATTGAAGTGAAACATCAGTGGAAGTGACAGAAAGCCTGAAGTTGGTCTGTGGCTGTGTGCCCAGACAGAGTCAGCAAGGTCAGCAGACGGTGGTGAAGGTCTGCAGTGGGACTGTCTGAAGGTTGCTGGAAGGACCACGTCGGCTGTGTGCCCGGGGGTCTGGAGCAGTATACACAGGGCAGTCAGCACCAGGGCAGGGGCCTTTCGGATCCCGGCAAGGCTTGGAGTCGCCGTAAGTTGCCAAATCCGTTAGTGAAGGGGACATAGATCCCCCAACAAGCAAGTCCTGATTGACGGCAAAGGTCCAACCAAAAAGGGGAAACACCGCCACCGCCAAGGCACCAGTTTTCCAGGGCCGGCGCCTGCGGGCAAAGAGTGGAGCTCCTCCGGCACAGATTGTAGTCGGGGAGCGGGTACCGGTGGGAATCCATCGCTACCAAACAGACATTTCAAAGGTGCAGGGAAGAGACCGTCACCGCTAACTGCAGGGAACCGCAGCACCGTGGACCGCCCGAGGGACCCGTCCAACCAGCCGTTTGTTTACCGAGAACTGTGTCGCGTTTACTGGCTGAGTGAGTACCACAGTGCCGCAAGGCACAGCGCTGCCCCCGCGTCCCTGCACCCACCAGGCCCTGCATCTCCCAAACCATCACCGGGCCCCGGGATCACCAACCCCTACCCACGGAGGGGCGACACAACACCTGGCTGCTCCGCATCACCATCCCCGGGAGCCCCTTATAGAGCAGCGGTGGTGAAATCACCACAACCGTGGGTGACGTCACGGACAATAAACAATTCCCACACCCAACAACCCCCTTTCACTCACGGGCGAGGAGTGCCGCTCGAGAAACCCCCGGGATCCGGCCCACCGCTCGAGCCACCACTGAGCAGCAGCCGCCGGACCCGAGCAGAAGGGGTGAGCGTAGTGTGCTGACACCCTCCTCCCCGCCCGCGACAACTTGGCGTCACGAACAGGATCTTACCGCTCTGCCGTCTGGTAGAGGTGCGCCTTGTTACCGCAGGAGGTGTCCGGCAGAAAAATTTCAGAAGCCGCCATCTTTGGCGCGAAAAGTTCCCGCTCGAGCGTCTTCTCGAGTAGTAGAGGCGCGAAGGCCAAAACCCCGCCCCGAGAGAGGAGGGGCCGGAAAGAGCTAAGGGGGACGGAAACAAGATGTCTGCGCCCGACGGAGCCGCTGGAGGAGCGGTGGTCGCAGCCGCAGCGGCACCCGCGGATGGGAATGGGCCGGCCCAAGTCCTGGCCATACCGGCAGGAGGTGCCGCGGCCCCCCGCGCTTGCTCAGGTCATGCCGTTTTCCTTGCCCTATGCGCCCGGAGCTGCCTGGCTACCGCAGTATGACGGGAGACCGGATGCCCTACAGGCCTTCCGGAAAAAGCTTAACCCGTTGCTAGAGCTGTACCCCCTGACTGATAAGCAACGTGCAGCGATAGTGCTAGGCCAGTTAACCGGTGCGGCGGAGCAGGAAGCGGAGACCTGGGCCGAGGTGGACCGGCTCTCTGTAGCCACCATCTTTGAGAAGCTACAGACTGCCTTCGAGACCCGGACTGAAGCTGAGCTGAGGATGCAGTTTTACCAGTGCCGGCAACGAGCTAGGGATGGCATTCGGGACTATGCTCTACGTCTGCAGACCGCCCTCCGCACGCTGAAGCGGGTGAACCCTATTAATGAGGCGGATAGCAACAAGATGTTAGTGGAGCAATTTGCGCAGGGGATGAGGTCCCCTGAGGATCGTAAACAACTCCGGCTGTGGGCCCTGGAACACCCTGATGTGGACTTTGCTGTGTTAAAGGAGCGGGCCATTAAAGCACTACAGCCCCCAGCCGCCGAAGTCCTGGAACCCGCCCCGTGGCCCGTCGAGACAGCTCCCGTTGTGGCGGCCTCAGCCAAACCCACCTCTCCAATACCTGCAGCCCCGAGCAGCACAGTGGAAGAACTGGCAGCCCAGGTCCGTCGCATGGACGGAGACCTTGCCAAGATCCTTGCTGCTCTACAACCTCTGACCAGATCTCAGTCTCCAGCACAGATACAGCTTGCTGACAGTCCCGAGGATGTCCCCTGGATGCAGCGGAAAAGTGTTAACAACCCGCGGAGCAGACCTCCAATCTGCTACAAGTGCCGTAAGCCGGGTCATTACTTCCGACAGTGCCCGTTAAACGAGCAACCCCTGGGGCCCCGGGCCAATCCTCAGGAGTAGAACATCGTGGCCCCCCCGGACTGGCGAGACCGATATATCGGGGCCCGCCCCATCATCCCCGTGGCTGTGGACGGCATACCAGTGATGGCTCTCTTGGACACTGGATCACAGGTAACTACCATACCCTACACGTTGTACCAGCGGTATTGGGCCATAGACGAGCTGGCGCCCCCAGACAATAGTATAACGTTGATTGCCGCTAATGGACTTCCATTGACCCAGGTGGGGTACAAACAAGTGGCTATGACAGTGGGGCAAGCTGAACTGCAACACCAGGGTATGATTGTGATCATGAATGAACCCAGTGATCATAACCCGAAAATAGTGCTGGGAACCAATGTGATGGAGCACTGCATGGCTGATGTGTTAACCCTATTACAACAGCTGGCCGCCACAGCGGCAGGGAGCCGGCAGAGGGCTGTGCAGCGTGAGATCCGAGCCCTGATGTACCGCCAGCATGTAAGCTCAACAGGAGGAGAGATTGGTGGAGTGAGAGTGATGGATGTTGCTCCATTGACTGTGCCCCCTAGGAGTGAGATGATGATCTGGTGTAGGGCAGCAGTAGGGCCTCAGGGGCGTGACTACCCTGCAATGATGGAGCCCATGCCTTCCGAGCACTGGCCCACTGTAATGGCCGCTCGAGGGGTGGTGGATGTGAAGAAAGGGAGAGTGCCTGTGAGAGTGTTGAATTGTAGAGAGGAAGAAGTCAGGCTTCCCCGGTATGCCACCATTGCCAAGCTGCTCACCCTGGACCCTCACACTATCCATGAAGCCAGTCCATCCACACTCCCACCTACCACCAACACTTCCCCACCCCAGGGGGAGACAAAGGAGTGGCATCAACAGCTACATGTAGGCACTGATGATACCCCTACACATCACAGGGCAGGGGTATACAGGGTGGTGCAGGAGTACGAACAGGTTTTCAGTAAGCACCCCCTAGACTTTGGGCAGATCAAGGGGGTCCAACACCACATTCCCACCGGTGAACATCCCCCTATCAAAGAGAGGTATAGACCTATTCCCCCTGCACATTACCAGTGTGCCAAAGATATGTTGAGGAATATGAAGGAGGCAGGGGTTATTCGGGACAGCTGTAGTCCCTGGGCCGCTCCGTTGGTACTGGTCAAGAAGAAGGATGGTACCATGCGGATGTGTGTGGACTACCGGAAGATCAACCAGATAACCCATAAAGATGCCTATCCATTACCTCGTATTGAAGAGTCTTTGGCTGCACTGAGAACTGCAAACTACTTCTCGACCCTTGACCTCACCAGCGGATACTGGCAAGTGGCCGTGGCCCCAGAGGACCGGGAGAAGACCGACTTCACCACCCCGATGGGGCTCTGCGAATTCAATAGCATGCCGTTTGGGCTGTGCAATGCCCCCGGAACCTTCCAATGGCTGATGGAGTGCTGTCTGGGACATTTAAACTTCGAGACCGTCCTGTTGTACTTGGATGATGTGATTATTTATTCCCAGACGTATGAGGCCCATCTGGAGCACCTGGCCGAGGTGTTCGCGTCCCTTGCCAAGTACGGGATGAAATTGAAGCCTTCTATATGCCACCTGCTGAAACCCAGGGTGCAGTATCTAGGGCATGTGGTGAGTGCGGATGGTGTCGCCCCCGACTCTGAGAAGATTACTGCCATCCAGAGCTGGCCGAGACCAACTACAGTGAGGGAAGTAAGGCAGTTTCTGGGTCTGGTGGGGTACTATCGGCGCTTCATAAAGGGGTACACGAAGATGGCTGCCCCCATGCAAGACCTCCTCGTGGGACAGACCAAAGGTGGTAAGCCCATTGGAGCCCCACTGTCGTGGGAGGACAAGCATGAGGAGTCCTTTTGCCAGTTGAAGGTGGCCTTGACCGGAGAAGAGGTCCTGGCGTACCCTGATTATGGGCGCCCGTTCATCCTCCACACGGACGCCAGTAACGTGGGGCTAGGAGCGGTCCTATCCCAGGTCCAGGATGGAAAGGAGAAGGTGATTGCCTATGCTAGCCGAAAGCTCCGGCCGACCGAAAGGAACCCTGAGAACTACAGCTCCTTCAAGCTCGAGCTGTTGGCGTTGGTGTGGGCTATCACGGAGCGGTTCCGCCATTATTTGGCAGCAGCAACATTCACCGCGTTTACGGACAACAATCCGCTGACTCACCTGAACACGGCCAAGTTGGGCGCGCTGGAGCAGCGGTGGGTAGCCCGGCTAGCCAACTATGATTTCACCATAAAGTACCGAGCCGGTCGTGTCAACGTAAATGCTGATGCACTCTCCCGAATGCCCCATTTGTCAGAAGAGGGGTGCGAGGATGACGACCTCGAGGAGATCGAATTGCCTGCGTTTCACCAGCCACCTACTGAGAGGGTGCAAGTACATCAGCAACGGGTGGATCTGGACCCACGGCCCAGTCAAGAGTGGCAGGAAGCACAGGACCAAGCGCCGGCTGTTCGCCTTGTCAAGACTCTGGTGGAACAAGGTGCTACGGGAATAGACCCTGCCGCTCCAGCCGAAGCCCAACGCTTATGGAAAGAACGGAAACGGCTTTACCTACACCAAGGGAGGCTGTACCGTGAGCTGATCAACCCGAAGACCCATGAGAAAATATGCCAGTTGGTCATTCCTCAAGCTGACGTCGCTACTGTCCTGCGGGCATACCATGATGGTGCTGGCCACTTCGGGTGGAAGAAGCTGGAGATGCTGTTGAGGGAGCGGTTCTATTGGAGTGGGATGCGTGAATCGGTGGAAGCCTGGTGCCGAGAGTGCGGTCCTTGTACGCTGAGGAGAAAGGACGAGACTAGCCAGAGGGCACCCTTACATCCAATAGTCACCCATCAGCCGCTGGAGCTGGTCGCCCTAGACCACGTCAAGCTCACCCCTAGCCGAAGTGGGTACACCTACGCATTGACCATTGTAGACCACTACTCAAGATTTATGGTGGTAGTCCCCATTAAGGACCTGACTGGTCGAACTGCTGCTCGAGCGTTCCAGGCTTATTTTTGCCGACCCCATGGGTACCCCGAAAAGGTGCTGACTGACCAGGGCCCGGCCTTTGAAGCAGAGGTGTTCCACGAGTTCTGCCAGTTGTACGGCTGCAAGAAAATCCGGACCACTCCGTACCACGCCCAAACCAACGGCATGTGCGAGAAAATGAACCACTTGGTCCTGGGGCTTCTCAAGACGCTACCGCTGGAAGAACGGAACCTGTGGCCGGAAAAGTTACCCGACTTGGTCGACATGTACAATAATATCCCCTCTAGCTCGACGAAGTGCACCCCAGCGTATCTGATGAGGGCTCGGCCTGGCCGCCTGCCGGTGGATCTGGAGATGGGGTTGGAGGCCCCAGAAGCACTCCCTTCAACGGCGGAGTGGGAAAGTCGGAAGAGAGCACAATACCGGCAAATCCAGGAGTATGTGGAGAAAAACCTCAGTCGAAGTCGAGAACAGCAGGAGCACCGGTTCAATCAGAAGACGTCCGCAGGTCCTTTCCAGCCAGGAGATGTAGTGCTGAAACGGAAGAGGAAGGCCCACAAGCTGGATGATCAGTGGGAGCAAGTCCCTTACGTCATACAACCCACAGAATGGGAAGATGGGAAGGCCTACCAGATCAGTCGTGACCAAGGGGGCACACTGGCCACAGTTTCCCGGGACCATCTAAAAAGGTGCCCCCCAGCGTTGAAGGCAGAGGCCGAAGTACCGGTTCCTCCACCAGCGGAGAAGGCAGCAGAGGTAATCCACACTGTAATGGGTGACTTCCCAGCAAACTGGCCCACCCAGAACGGCACGGTGATTCTTCCAGTGATACTGTTCCCACAACCCGTGGATGAAGAAGTAGTGGAAGCGGTTAATCGTGAGCCAGAACCAGTGCCAGTGCCCAGGGATGAACCTGTACCCAGCTCCCCTACACCTCTGCCTGCTCCACACTATAGCAGGGAGGAGGAACCGATTGTTTCCTCTACCCCACTGTCTAGCACCACTGACACCGGGCCCCGAAGGTCCACCCGTTCCAACCTAGGTAGACCCCCACTTAGGTACAGGGAGACCATTCTGTGATAAAAGGGGTCAGGGAATGTACAGAATGGTTGTTTGTTGTTTGAAAAGTTTTGGAAAGAATGATAAGAAATAATTACCGAAGTTTCACCTGATTAACCGTGATTTGCAACCGGCTGGAGCCGGCACCGTTGTCCCCGTGGGGACCGTTTAAAAAGTTTTGCATGGGAACTATCCATGGACAAGCCCGTGAACTTGCAGGGCAACCACAAACGTTAGTGGCTTGTAAATATGTTGTTTACCGTTACCGTTTTCCGCAATGCCGCCTCCAGAGAGGCAGGTTGGAGGGAGGGCCCTGAGCAGAGCAGGCTGGGGCCCAGCCAACAAAGGAACCGGTGGCTACCCTCTGGAGGGGAAGGACAGATCCCGCTCGGGTAACTTGTGCTGGACTGTGGGTCAAGGGGTGCTGCCTGGGTTTTAGGGGCAGCATCAGGGCCAGGTTGCTTGGGTGGGAGAGAGCGGAAACCGTAACCGTAAACCGTTTGCAACGTTTAAAAAAATGTGCCTCCCGTCTTGGGAAGAGTTATTATTAAAAATGTACATAATTTACCGTTTATCATGTTATACCCTTTTTACATTTACAAAAAACAAAAAGGAAAATAAAACCGGTGTTGGACGGGCAGCCCGAGGACGGTCTGCGTTTTGCTAAAGGGGAATGTGTCGCCCTGGGCAAGCCAGGGGACACAGGTCACAACACCACACACACCCCACATTCCCTGCAGGTATACCAGCTAACCCACAAATCCTTCTTGCCTTCCTCCAGGGGCTGGTGTCCACACCAGGGGGTGGAGCCAAGCGGTTGGTGTCCGCCCACCAAGGAGTTCACAGCTTTGGAGGCAGGAAGTACCAGGCAGTTTAGCCCAGGCAGGGCTTGTGTGAGGAGTTGAAGCCTAGCCGAGGGCTAGAGAGGAGCTAAGTGGAGGAGCAAACAAGTGAAAGGAGAGAGAGAGTTTGGAGGAGGAAGAGGAAGGAGTAGTAGGTGGACGGAGTGTAGCTCAGGAAGGAGCTAGATTGAAGTGAAACATCAGTGGAAGTGACAGAAAGCCTGAAGTTGGTCTGTGGCTGTGTGCCCAGACGGAGTCAGCAAGGTCAGCAGACGGTGGTGAAGGTCTGCAGTGGGACTGTCTGAAGGTTGCTGGAAGGACCACGTCGGCTGTGTGCCCGGGGGTCTGGAGCAGTATACACAGGGCAGTCAGCACCAGGGCAGGGGCCTTTCGGATCCCGGCAAGGCTTGGAGTCGCCGTAAGTTGCCAAATCCGTTAGTGAAGGGGACGTAGATCCCCCAACAAGCAAGTCCTGATTGACGGCAAAGGTCCAACCAAAAAGGGGAAACACCGCCACCGCCAAGGCACCAGTTTCCCAGGGCCGGCGCCTGCGGGCAAAGAGTGGAGCTCCTCCGGCACAGATTGTAGTCGGGGAGCGGGTACCGGTGGGAATCCATCGCTACCAAACAGACATTTCAAAGGTGCAGGGAAGAGACCGTCACCGCTAACTGCAGGGAACCGCAGCACCGTGGACCGCCCGAGGGACCCGTCCAACCAGCCGTTTGTTTACCGAGAACTGTGTCGTGTTTACTGGCTGAGTGAGTTCCACAGTGCCGCAAGGCACAGCGCTGCCCCCGCATCCCTGCACCCACCAGGCCCTGCATCTCCCAAACCATCAACGGGCCCCGGGATCACCAACCCCTACCCACGGAGGGGCGACACAACACCTGGCTGCTCCGCATCACCATCCCCGGGAGCCCCTTATAGAGCAGCGGTGGTGAAATCACCACAACCGTGGGTGGCGTCACGGACAATAAACAATTCCCACACCCAACAACCCCCTTTTACTCACGGGCGAGGAGTGCCGCTCGAGAAACCCCCGGGATCCAGCCCACCGCTCGAGCCACCACTGAGCAGCAGCCGCCGGACCCGAGCAGAAGGGATGAGCGTAGTGTGCTGACACCCTCCTCCCCGCCCGCGACACGTGCGCTGGTAACCAAGGTAAATATCGGGTTGGTTACCCGATATTTACCTTAGTTACCAAGCGCAGCATCTTCCACGCGGCGCTGGGGGCTGGTCACTGGTTGCTGGTGAGCTCACCAGCAACTCGTGCAGCGACGCTCCAGCGATCCCTGCAAGGTCAGGTTGCTGGTGGGATCGCTGGAGCGTCGCAGTGTGACATCTCACCAGCAAACTCCTAGCAACTTACCAGCGATCCCTATCGTTGTTGGGATCGCTGGTAAGTTGTTTAGTGTGACTGGACCTTAAGGCTGTGAGCTAGCACAAACTGGCACTGCAAACAAACTTATCACTTTCCGTCTCACTTTTCGGGGGGGGGGGGGCAAATGGGACACCAGAACAGTGTGAGCAGGTTGTGGGCTGGATGGCAGATAATGCTTCTAGTCTATTTAACAGCACCATCCCTTCTTCCACATGTTCCAGTCTTACTAGTCAAGAGTTTACACCACATTATCCTCCTTCCACCCACCATGGGAAGTCCCAAGAGAAAAGTGACCCTCAAACTTGAACACTCTTTATCTTTCTATTTAAGGCTTCTTCTGGCCTCTCAAAATGCATGTTTCAAGAGTCATATGAGGAGATTCTATGCGATGATGGCCAAATAGTTGAGCTGCCATAGTAAGAGGAAGCTGATTGTGGGGAATGGCAATTACAGTCTCATGATTAGACACAGTTGTCAAAAAGCCATATTAAGCCCACAAGTCAGGAGGAGGATGAGAGTGCGGAAGTGGAAGACAAGGTGATAGATGATGAAGTCACTGACCTGACCTGGGAAGGCACATGCAGAGAGAGGACAGCAGAACAGATGGGGTAAGCTCTGCAGCACCACAATAGGCAGCAAGAGGCAGTGGAAGGGCCTGAGAGAGAAGGAAAGATTTTCCCCAGAGCACTCACACGCGGCAAGATCCCATGCCAAAGGTTAGGCGTTGCCCAGTTATGTGCTTTTTTACAATATCTGGGATAAAGCTGTGCGTCACTGAATCACAGGTGCTCAGGAGAAAATTTTATATCAAATTTGGAGAGAGAACTCCAGGACACGGTATTCCCCACAAGAATAGAAGCAGGTTGCGTAATCAGGTATTTTTATTGATCAAAAAATCTTGATAACAGATGACACATGTATTTGTCCAAAAAAGTCGACATTTCGACCTTTGGGCCTTCATCAGACTGGACTATTATCACATGTAAGGCGTAAGTTATCTGTTGGTATGTATATATTCGTAAGGAAAACGGACATATATACGTCGGGAGAGCCCCTGCAAATGTGATATCTGTTGTATAGTTCTCTTCAGCAATTGCAATACTTAATTGTAGACATACAGAGCTTCATTCCACATATGGCCGCGATGTCATATAGACAGTTAGGCAGGGTAAAAAATTCAGTACTGGGATTAAATGATAATCAAATCTCCTTATGTATTTATGTGGATAATGGGATAAGGAACCATGCCTAGGGACACTAATGCAGGAAACAGCAGTAGTATGCTACCTCCGGCCGGACCGGGTGTGGGTCCGGGACATGGATCATATCTCACACCCGGTCTAGCCGGAGATAGCATACTACTGCTGTTTCCTGCTGCAGCCATAATTTAATATGTGCCAACCATGTGGTAAGGGATGGGGAAGTGGGCCTGCTGCTGTTCGGGCATGAATAGGTAGAGATCGAGGGGCAGGTGAAACTGTGTCTGCTGCGTGAGCACAACAAAAGTGTTCATCCACTACAAGACCTAAATTACTGTCCCATTTTGCACATTTTGCAGGGGGCAGTGAAACAACACTCCTTAAAGGGAAGGTGTTGTCCCAAAAAAAAAATTCAATAACTAAAAAATGTAAAGTATTAATATTTTAATGTTTTCTTTAAATATTATTATTTGTTTTTAATTGAGCAAAATAAAAATTAAAAAGTTTGATATATTCCACTCTTAATCACTATGGGGAGCAGCTGCGGAAATCCTACAGAAATGCTACTGTACAACTAGCTCATATTACAGCTGCAGTGGGTGTAATCTGCTCTCCTGTGTGTGATGTCTAGAGATGAGCGAACCGGTCCCGGTTCGGCTCGAGGCCGGTTCGCCGAACGGAGGTCCCGTTCGAGTTCGGCTCGTCGAACGTTCGACGAACCGAACTCGAACTGCATAGGAAACAATGGCAGGCAATCACAAACACAGAAAAATACCTAGAAAACACCCTCAAAGGTGTCCAAAAGGTGACAAACAATTCACAACACATGGGAAAGTGACAAGGACATATACTTATGCAAAAACAAAAGAGCTGGACAAAGAAAAAGAGGAGGAGACACAGATATAGGCATGGCACGCCTTTCTAAAGTCATGTAAAACACCGCAAGGTGACTCCAAGCGGAGCCTCCCTTTTTTCCAAAAATTGGGCCCCACACACACCCACCCCTTCAGTGGCAGCAGTTGTGCCCCAGTTGTACACTTCACAGCTAGATTTGCATCAAGCACATTCAAAAATACGCCATAATTAACCGTCCCCAGGATGACACCGGGGTAGGTAGCAAAGTCTTTCCTGATCCCAGCTCTGTTCATCTTGGCTTCTTTTAAAAACACAGCAAGCAAGGGTTACTCCAAGCGGAGTCTCCCTTTTTTTCCAAAAATTGTGCCCCACACACACCCACCCATTCAGTGGCAGCACTTGTGCCCTAGTTGTACACTTCACAGCTAGATTTGCATCAAGCACATTCAAAAATACGCCATAATTAACCGTCCCCAGGATGACACCGGGGTAGGTAGCAAAGTCTTTCCTGATCCCAGCTCTGTTCATCTTGGCTTCTTTTAAAAACACAGCAAGCAAGGGTTACTCCAAGCGGAGTCTCCCTTTTTTCCAAAAATTGGGCCCCACACACACCCACCCCTTCAGTGGCAGCAGTTGTGCCCCAGTTGTACACTTCACAGCTAGATTTGCATCAAGCACATTCAAAAATACGCCATAATTAACCGTCCCCAGGATGACACCGGGGTAGGTAGCAAAGTCTTTCCTGATCCCAGCTCTGTTCATCTTGGCTTCTTTTAAAAACACAGCAAGCAAGGGTTATTCCAAGCGGAGTCTCCCTTTTTTCCAAAAATTGGGCCCCACACACACCAACCCCTTCAGTGTCAGCACTTGTGCCCCAGTTGTACACTTCACAGCTAGATTTGCATCAAGCACATTCAAAAATACGACATAATTAACCGTCCCCAGGATGACACCGGGGTAGGTAGCAAAGTCTTTCCTGATCCCAGCTCTGTTCATCTTGGCTTCTTTTAAAAACACAGCATGCAAGGGTTACTCCAAGCGGAGTCTCCCTTTTTCCAAAAATTGGGCCCCACACACACCCACCCATTCAGTGGCAGCACTTGTGCCCTAGTTGTACACTTCACAGCTAGATTTGCATCAAGCACATTCCAAATCCACAAGCATTTACTCTCCCCAGGATGACACAGGGGTTGTAAATTCCTTCTGGATCCATGACTTGTTCATTTTGATGAACGTCTGTCTGTCCACATTGTCACTGGACAGACGCGTGCGCTTATCTGTCAGCACACACCCAGCAGCACTGAAGACACGTTCAGAGACAACGCTGGCAGCTGGACACGACAAAATCTCCAAGGCGTAAGTTGCGAGCTCTGGCCATTTTTCTAGGTTTGAAGCCCAAAAGGAGCAAGGCTCCAGTTGCACAGTCATGGCATCGATGTTCATTTGGAGATACTCCTGTATCATCCTCTCCAGCCGTTGACTATGTGTCAGACTTGTTGTCTCTGGTGGCCTTGCAAAGGAGGGTCTAAAAAAATTATGAAAAGATTCCATAAAATTGCTGTTACCAGCACCAGATACGGTCCTACTGGTACGTGTAGACTGTTGAAGATGACGAGACCGTCCCATGTTTGTCAAGTTACAACTGGGAGATTCACTCACTGCACCTGCACGGTTGTTTGGTGGAAAAGCGGATCTAAGATCGAGTAACAGCTTCTGCTGATACTCCTGCATACGTGCGTCCCTTTCTATGGCTGGAATTATGTCACAAAATTTGGACTTGTACCGGGGATCTAATAGTGTGGCAAGCCAGTAGTCATCATCACTTCTAATTTTGACAATACGAGGGTCATGTTGGAGGTAGTGCAACAAGAAGGCACTCATGTGTCTTGCGCAGCCATGCGGACCAAGTCCACGCTGTGTTTGTGGCATAGAGGTGCTAACCGTTCTTTCTTCCTCTGACATCTCCCCCCAACCTCTTTCAACTGAACTTTGACCAAGGTCTCCCTCATCTGCTGAGTCTTCCATGTCCATGGACAGTTCGTCCTCCATTTCTTCATGTTCTCCTGCACCTTCCTCAACATCTCGCCTGCTACCATGCGCCCTTGTTGATCCCTGTCCCCCATGCTCCCATGCCTGGCGCCTTGGTGATGATGAACGTCTGGACCTTGGTGATGTTGTTGTGTCTTGCGCATATGAATCCTCCTGTAGTTCATCCACTTCCTGTTGTCCCACCCCCTGACTCCGAATAGTGTTTAGCGTGTGTTCCAGCATGTAAATGACTGGAATCGCCATGCTGATAATGGCATTGTCAGCGCTAAACATATTCGTCGCCATGTCGAAACTGTGCAGAAGGGTGCATAGGTCCTTGATCTGAGACCACTCCATCAGGGTGATCTGCCCCACCTCTGCATCTCGTTGGCCCAGGCTATACGTCATGACGTATTGCACCAGGGCACGGCGGTGCTGCCACAGTCGCTGTAACATGTGGAGAGTTGAATTCCAGCGTGTCGCCACATCGCATTTCAGGCGATGAACCGGCAGGCCGAAAGACTTCTGGAGCGATGCAAGTCGCTCAGCTGCGGCGCTTGAACGACGGAAGTGAGCAGACAGTTTTCGTGCCCTGTTCAGAAGGCCATCTAGGCCGGGATACTGTGTTAAAAATTGCTGCACGACAAGGTTCAACACGTGAGCCATACAAGGTACGTGTGTCACCTTGCCCAGGCGAAGGGCCGCACCCAGGTTTGCAGCATTGTCGCACACGGCCTTACCAGGCTGCAGGTTGAGTGGAGACAACCATTTATTAAACTCGGACCGCAGAGCTGACCACAACTCCTCAGCTGTGTGACTCTTATTCCCAAGACATGTCAAGCTAAAGACCGCCTGATGCCGTTGCGCTCTGCTGCCAGCATAGTAATGAGGGGTGCGTGATTCCTTCTGCGCAGTGAGAACGCTGGTGGCCTGACCAGGCAGGCTTGGGGCGGAGGTGGAGGACCCAGATGAGGTGGATGATGCAGAAGCAGTGGCGGAACTTGGACAGACAGAGGATTGACACACAAGTCGTGGGGATGGCAAGACTTGTGCAGCAGACCCTTCACCATCTATCACCATAGTTACCCAGTGCCCAGTCAGCGACATGTAACGTCCCTGTCCATGCTTACTGGTCCAAGTATCGGTGGTGAAATGCACCCGTTCACACACAGAGTTTCTCAAGGAAGCGGTGATGTTGTGTGCGACATGCTGGTGTAGCGCGGGCACACCTTTCTTAGAGAAGTAGTGGCGACTAGGCATCTGGTACTGGGGCACAGCGACAGACATAAGGTCTCTAAAATCCTGTGTGTCCACTAGGCGGAAAGGCAGAATTTCGGTAGCCAACAGCTTACAGAGGGATAGAGTCAACCTCTTAGCTTTGTCATGGGTCGCAGGAAATGGCCTTTTATTTGTTCACATCTGAGGGACAGAGATCTGGCTGCTGTGTGTAGACGGTGTTGAGTAGGGTGTCCCTGGAAAAATGCAGGTTTGTGAGGAAAGTGCAGGCGGAGACATGATGTTGCCTTCATCCAACGTTGGTGCTATCGATGTCTGAGAGAGCTGTACACACTCACTTGTTTCCCCTTCCAAAACAACTGACGACCTACCAAGCAAACTGCCTGTTGCGGTTACAGTGGTGGAAGTTGTGGGTGGAAAAACAGGTGTGACAGCTGTCCCCACAGTCCTAGAAGATGACGAGCGCGCGGATGCACTGGAAGGGGCAGGCGGTGGATGGTTCGCTCCGCTAGGCCGCATTGCAGCACGGTGAGCTTCCCACCGGGCCATATGATATTTATTCATGTGACGATTCATGGAAGAAGTTGTCAAACTGCTGAGGTTTTGACCTCTACTAAGAGAACCATGACAAATTTTACAGATCACATAATTTGGGCGATCTTTTTGTATGTCAAAAAAGGACCAGGCTAGGCAAGGCTTAGAGGCCATGCGACCTGATGATCCACCCCGAATAATGCTTAGAGGCAGAGTGGTGGCTGAGGATGCAGTTGTAGACGTGCTACCAGCACTCCGACTCTGTCCAGGAAGGCGCAAGGTAACTTCGTCATCAGTTGCATCCTCCTCCACCACCTCTGTTGACCTCCTCGAGTGCCTGACTGTGGGTTGACAGTAGGTGGGATCTAGAACTTCATCATCAATTGTTGTGTTTGCACTCCCCTCCCCCTCTGACCGAGCCTCTTCTTGCCCTGACCGAATATTTAAGTTGTCATCCCAATCGGGTATCTGAGTCTCATCTTCATCAGTATGTTCCTCATTGTCTATAACCACAGGTGTTACAGTTTGTGACAAAGGGTCAACATTATGCTCAGAAACTTGGTCCTCACGGCCTGAATCAGAGTCACAAAGGTTCTGGGCATCACTGCAGACCATTTCCTGTTCTGTACTCACTGTAGCTTGGGAGCAGACCTCTGATTCCCAGGCTATAGTGTGACTGAACAGCTCTGCAGACTCAGCCATCTCAGTTCCACCATACTGTGCAGGGCTGATGGAGACTTCAGAGCTGGGAGAAATCAAGTTTGATTGGGATGACAACTCAGAGGACTGGTGTTTTTTGGATGCGGTACTTGAAGTGGCTGAGAGGGCACTTGTTGGACCACTTGAGATCCATTCAAGCATTTTCCTTTTTTGCCCATCATCTACCTTTCTTCCTGTTGTTCGTGTCCGTAAAAAAGGGAGCACATCGGATTGTCCACGGTAAGTAGTAGACATCTTACTTTTGCTGGTAGATGGTCTATCTTCAGCAGATGATAATGGAGCTTTGCCACCTTACCCACGGACAAACCCTTTTTTTCCTTTTCCACCACGCCTCTTCCCCTTTCCACCAGCATCTGTCATTTTGCCACTCATGTTGATTGCGACAAGATTGTGGACTGAAAATGTGGTAGTAAAAATTGAGAGGTGGTGTAGATTGCAGTGGTGGTCTAGCTTTATTAACAGCAGAATAATAAAGAATAAATATCCCTGACAATGCAACTACAGCCCTTAAACTGGCAGCAAAAATTGCTAGTATAATGGCTTAGTTATAATGAGTTGGAGTGTGCAATGCAGGCAGACGCGCTCTGCAAATGTCTTTGCACTAGTGGGACTATAGCAAAGTCCAATAGCCACGTATAGGATGCCACTAGGTACACTGAGTGTTTGCTAGTATAATGGCTTAGTTATAATGAGTTGGCGTGTGCAATGCAGGCAGACACGCTCTGCAAATGTCTTTGCACTAGTGGGACTATAGCAAAGTCCAATAGCCACGTATAGGATGCCACTAGGTACACTGAGTGTTTGCTAGTATAATGGCTTAGTTATAATGAGTTGGAGTGTGCAATGCAGGCAAACGCGCTCTGCAAATGTCTTTGCACTAGTGGGACTATAGCAAAGTCCAATAGCCACGTATAGGATGCCACTAGGTACACTGGGTGTTTGCTAATATAATGCCTTAGTTATAATGAGTTGGCGTGTGCAATGCAGGCAGACGCGCTCTGCAAATGTCTTTGCACTAGTGGGACTATAGCAAAGTCCAATAGCCACGTATAGGATGCCACTAGGTACACTGAGTGTTTGCTAGTATAATGGCTTAGTTATAATGAGTTGGAGTGTGCAATGCAGGCAGACGCGCTCTGCAAATGTCTTTGCACTAGTGGGACTATAGCAAAGTCCAATAGCCACGTATAGGATGCCACTAGGTACACTGAGTGTTTGCTAGTATAATGGCTTAGTTATAATGAGTTGGCATGTGCAATGCAGGCAGACGCGCTCTGCAAATGTCTTTGCACTAGTGGGACTATAGCAAAGTCCAATAGCCACGTATAGGATGCCACTAGGTACACTGGGTGTTTGCTAGTATAATGGCTTAGTTATAATGAGTTGGCGTGTGCAATGCAGGCAGACGCGCTCTGCAAATGTCTTTGCACTAGTGGGACTATAGCAAAGTCCAATAGCCACGTATAGGATGCCACTAGGTACACTGAGTGTTTGCTAGTATAATGGCTTAGTTATAATGAGTTGGAGTGTGCAATGCAGGCAGACGCGCTCTGCAAATGTCTTTGCACTAGTGGGACTATAGCAAAGTCCAATAGCCACGTATAGGATGCCACTAGGTACACTGAGTGTTTGCTAGTATAATGGCTTAGTTATAATGAGTTGGAGTGTGCAATGCAGGCAGACGCGCTCTGCAAATGTCTTTGCACTAGTGGGACTATAGCAAAGTCCAATAGCCACGTATAGGATGCCACTAGGTACACTGAGTGTTTGCTAGTATAATGGCTTAGTTATAATGAGTTGGAGTGTGCAATGCAGGCAGACGCGCTCTGCAAATGTCTTTGCACTAGTGGGACTATAGCAAAGTCCAATAGCCACGTATAGGATGCCACTAGGTACACTGGGTGTTTGCTAGTATAATGGCTTAGTTATAATGAGTTGGAGTGTGCAATGCAGGCAGACGCGCTCTGCAAATGTCTTTGCACTAGTGGGACTATAGCAAAGTCCAATAGCCACGTATAGGATGCCACTAGGTACACTGAGTGTTTGCTAGTATAATGGCTTAGTTATAATGAGTTGGCGTGTGCAATGCAGGCAGACGCGCTCTGCAAATGTCTTTGCACTAGTGGGACTATAGCAAAGTCCAATAGCCACGTATAGGATGCCACTAGGTACACTGAGTGTTTGCTAGTATAATGGCTTAGTTATAATGAGTTGGAGTGTGCAATGCAGGCAGACGCGCTCTGCAAATGTCTTTGCACTAGTGGGACTATAGCAAAGTCCAATAGCCACGTATAGGATGCCACTAGGTACACTGAGTGTTTGCTAGTATAATGGCTTAGTTATAATGAGTTGGAGTGTGCAATGCAGGCAGACGCGCTCTGCAAATGTCTTTGCACTAGTGGGACTATAGCAAAGTCCAATAGCCACGTATAGGATGCCACTAGGTACACTGGGTGTTTGCTAGTATAATGGCTTCGTTTTAATGAGTTGGCGTGTGCAATGCAGGCAGACGCGCTCTGCAAATGTCTTTGCACTAGTGGGACTATAGCAAAGTCCAATAGCCACGTATAGGATGCCACTAGGTACACTGAGTGTTTGCTAGTATAATGGCTTAGTTATAATGAGTTGGAGTGTGCAGAGGACAGGAGGGTACAGTGGCAGGATTGTGGGGTCTGGGTAGAGGAATGGAAGCCTGCCTTTCTATTCCCTCCTAATAGGGAAATGCAGGGAGGAAATCCCTGACCTTGGCTACACAGACGCTGTCGCTGTTTTCAGGACCTGTCACCTTAACTCTGACCCTGCCGGTTTGAGCCCTTAAAAGGACTGCTAGAAAGTGCTCTCCCTAAGCTGTCTAACGCTGTGTATGCAGCGCATACAGCTGTATCGGCGATAGGACTCAGGAGGACGGAGCTGCGACAGTGATGTCTGACACCAAAGACGCAGAAGAGATAATGGCGTCCTGGAGGAAAATGTCCGGTTTTATAATGCAGGGACATGTGACATGGACATCCTATCACACATGCCGTTGCTTCTCTGGCTAAAAGTCCACTTAGCTGTGTGTGTGTCTGGGATTGGCTGACATGCTGGCCCGCCCCACTACACGCGCGCGCTTAGGGAAGGAAGGCAAGGAAAAAAAAAAAAATGGCGATCGCCATTATAGAAACAGCAGTGATCTGAAGGCGCTGTTCACTCACACTATACACTGGAATGTCATAATAGTGTGATTCACAGAGTGACTTACACTATTACAGCAGAAACCAAGCTAGGATTTAGCTGTTTTTTTGCTGCTAGACCGGTTCTCGAACGTTTCTAGAACTATCGAGCTTTTGCAAAAAGCTCGAGTTCTAGTTCAATCTAGAACAGGCCCCAAAATCACTCGAGCCTAGAACTGGAGAACCTCGAACCACGAACCGCGCTCAACTCTAGTGATGTCACCTCCCCTCCTGTTCTGGGTGTTTCCAAAAAGATAGGGGAAGATGAAATTTAGGATCACACTGCAGAGCAATTTTGATGGTGACCGCAAAGTGATTCTAATATGTCTAAAGTGTCACCAAGGACAGCTGCTCAGTGATCCCCACATGGTGCTCTGCATGCCTCAGTCCCGCAGTGCTATGCTGCATGCATGCCCACCCGCAATGCCCTGCTGCATGCATGCCCGCCTGCAATGCTCTGCTGCATGCAGCCTCACCCACAATAGTCTGCTGCATGCATGCCCATCCGCAATGCCCTGCTGCATGTATGCCCACCTGCAATGCTCTGCATGCACGGCCGCCCACAATACTCTACGGCATGCATGCTCGACCGCAATGATCTGCCGCACACACGCCTGCCATGCTTTGCCACATGCATGCACGCACGCACGCACACCCGCTATGCTCTGCTGCGCTCCTCAGTATACTAAGGAGCGGAGGCCAGAGGTGAGCACACGAGACCAGGTTGGGTGGCGGCGGTGGGTAAGCAGCCAAGGGAGGGTAGCGGCAGAAGGGGGAGTGAAGGCAGCGGGAAGAGCGGCGGGTTAAGGGAGGAGAGTAGCGGCGATGGGGAGAGCGAGGTAGAGGGAAGCAGCAGTGGGGAGAGCAGGGGGGGTGGTAGCGGCAGCCCGGCGCCAGTACTTACACATCTCGGGTGACAGGGGGAAAGTGCAGCACTGTGAGCTCCACAAAGATGGCGCCAATCTCCTGCCTCTGCTGTGATCTGGACAGCCCAGGGGGTGTATCCAGGTCTAAGCGGGAAGCTCTCCATGTTAAGTCTAGGGAACGGATCGCGACTATGAGACCCAATGTCCATGGCACTGCCATAAATGCAGTGAGTAACTGTCGTTACACACAGCAGATCCAAGATGGCAGCCCCTAGTGTTTCAGTTAATTTAGAATTAAATAAAAACTAAATAAACAGCGAGTTTAATTTTGTATTAAAAATACTTGATTTCATAATCACTATTATTAATACAAAAATAAAAAAATGCAACACCTTACCTTTAATGTCGAACAGTGCAAACATGTTGTCCGCTGGATGGCAGATAATGTTTTTAAAATTATCCCATAATTTAATCACTGTTAGTGATGGGTGATCCCGAACTGTAAAGATTGGGGATTGTACCGATCACATAGTGTACACGATCCCGATCACAAGCTTTCGTGGGAAGCACGTGTTACAGATTGGGTAAAGTTTGGGTCCAGGGACTGGAAAAAAGCACATTATTAAAAAACAATATGATCATACTTACAGATCCGTAAGTCTTAATCTTTTTAGAATTTACACAACATTTAGTCAGAGGCCCTCTTTTCCATTTATTGCAGCATGTATTGCAATCTGTCCATGGAACTGAGTGTGCGAGGTTCTGCAGCAAAATGCGGGTATTGCAGATAAGTGCATAGTTTAAACACAATCTCATAGTGGTGTTAACTGTAATTGTTTAATTTCATTAGGGGATTGTGTGTCTGTTTGTCTGTGATACCGTGAAAAAGCTAAAAAAAAAAAGTTTGTCTTGAGATTCAAATTAGTAGTATTAGCCACACCTGTTTCTAGAAGCTTCTGGGAGCTTCTGGTAATTCTTATGGAACTATATAAACCAGCCAGAACACGCAAGGTTGCTGAGCGTGCGAGGGTCTGCAGCAAAGTGTGGGGATTGCAGATAAGTGCATAGTTTAAACACAATCTCATAGTTTGACACAAGAACATTGTGTGAATTTATCCTTATACGTTTGCTATTGTTTTCTTTTTCTTTGTTTTACTACTTTACTGTTTATCCCCCTTTAATAGATGCTCCATGGACAATGCTACTAGGTGTGTATCTTGTCAGATGTATGCATGCCTTGAGCAGCCGTTCGAGGGTGAATATGTCTGCATTCGATGCAAGCATGTTGCATATTTGGAAGCCCAGGTAACTGATCTAAATAAGAAGCTTGCAACACTCAGGGGCATTGCAAACCTGGAGAGGAGTTTAGAGCTAACTGATCTTTCTCTAGCTGGGGCCAGTGATATGGAGGAGGGTGGAGGTGAGGGAGGTCAGGACCCAGAGGTAAGTAGCTGGGTAACAGTTAGAAGAAGAGTTAGGGGGAAAACTGTCAGGGAGCCTAGTCCTGATCTGGCACGACCTAGTAAATATGCCTGTTTGGCTGATATTAGGAATGAAGGGCCAGGAATAGGGTCACTACAACAGGACATTGCTCCTAGCAACCAGGAAAACAACTGCTGTAGGAAGGAGGGAAATAGGAGTGCAGCAAAGCCCAGACAGATGTTGGTGGTAGGGGACTCTATAATTAGGCGGACAGACAGGGTCATTTGTCGCCTAGACCATGAATGCCGAACAGTGTGTTGTCTGCCGGGTGCTCGGGTTCAGCATATTGCGGATCGGATAGACAGATTGCTTGGTGGGGCTAGGGAAAACCCAGTGGTCATGGTGCACATTGGTACTAATGACAAAGTTAGAGGCAGGTGGAAGGTCCTTAAAAAGGATTACAGGGAACTAGGAGAGAAGCTGAAGTTCAGGACCTCCAAGGTGGTGTTTTCAGAAATACTACCAGTGTCACTAGAAAGATAGTGGGAGCTTAGGGAGATAAATACGTGGCTTAGAACTTGGTGCAGGAAGGAAGGGTTCGGGTTCTTGGAGAACTGGGCCGACTTCTCAGTCGGCTACAGGCTCTACGGTAGATTAATAGCGAAAAATTGTCCATAATAAAGTATCAGCTTATGGGACCACTCAGTAGTATCCCAGAAGGAATTGCCTGCTCCAAAAACCATGAATAACTGGAGAAGAAAGGGAGATGAGGCAATGAACATATGTGAAAAATTCCATTTTATTCATAAAAAATATCATATATAAATATATCACAACAATATATGGTCAAAAGGACAAGGATCGGACAGTAAGGTGGGGGAAGGTAAGATGGGGGGGAATGGGGATGTGGGAGCAACCTGCCTCTCAGAAGCAACCAAGGTGAAAAGTCCACGTGATTGAGTTGCCACCAACTGCAAGGCTAACCTATAATGAGGAACTAGTGGTGAATTGGGACCAAGAAGGGGGATGAAGGGTTTATGTCATGTGAACCACATGAGGCATGCAACCAATCAGCAAGTGGGTATATGTGCATGTAGGAAGCCCATCTGGAAAGCATAAAGCATAAGACCACAGTAATAGTCAGACTGAGCGACTGAGCGGAGCCACATGCGAGGACCAAGTGACTCCTCAATTTACATATATATGTATATATATATACAGTTAGGTCCAGAAATATTTGGACAGTGACACAGGTTTTGTTATTTTAGCTGTTTACAAAAACATGTTCAGAAATACAATTATATATATAATATGGGCTTAAAGTGCACACTCCCAGCTGCAATATGAGAGTTTTCACATCCAAATCGGAGAAAGGGTTTAGGAATCATAGCTCTGTAATGCATAGCCTCCTCTTTTTCAAGGGACCAAAAGTAATTGGACAAGGGACTCTAAGGGCTGCAATTAACTCTGAAGGCGTCTCCCTCGTTAACCTGTAATCAATGAAGTAGTTAAAAGGTCTGGGGTTTATTACAGGTGTGTGGTTTTGCATTTGGAAGCTGTTGCTGTGACCAGACAACATGCGGTTTAAGGAACTCTCAATTGAGGTGAAGCAGAACATCCTGAGGATGATAAAAAAGAAAAAATCCATCAGAGAGATAGCAGACATGCTTGGAGTAGCAAAATCAACAGTCGGGTACATTCTGAGAAAAAAGGAATTGACTGGTGAGCTTGGGAACTCAAAAAGGCCTGGGCGTCCACGGATGACAACAGTGGTGGATGATCGCTGCATACTTTCTTTGGTGAAGAAGAACCCGTTCACAACATCAACTGAAGTCCAGAACACTCTCAGTGAAGTAGGTGTATCTGTCTCTAAGTCAACAGTAAAGAGAAGACTCCATGAAAGTAAATACAAAGGGTTCACATCTAGATGCAAACCATTCATCAATTCCAAAAATAGACAGGCCAGAGTTAAATTTGCTGAAAAACACCTCATGAAGCCAGCTCAGTTCTGGAAAAGTATTCTATGGACAGATGAGACCAAGATCAACCTGTACCAGAATGATGGGAAGAAAAAAGTTTGGAGAAGAAAGGGAACGGCACATGATCCAAGGCACACCACATCCTCTGTAAAACATGGTGGAGGCAACGTGATGGCATGGGCATGCATGGCTTTCAATGGCACTGGGTCACTTGTGTTTATTGATGACATAACAGCAGACAAGAGTAGCCGGATGAATTCTGAAGTGTACCGGGATATACTTTCAGCCCAGATTCAGCCAAATGCCGCAAAGTTGATCGGACGGCGCTTCATAGTACAGATGGACAATGACCCCAAGCATACAGCCAAAGCTACCCAGGAGTTCATGAGTGCAAAAAAGTGGAAAATTCTGCAATGGCCAAGTCAATCACCAGATCTTAACCCAATTGAGCATGCATTTCACTTGCTCAAATCCAGACTTAAGACGGAAAGACCCACAAACAAGCAAGACCTGAAGGCTGCGGCTGTAAAGGCCTGGCAAAGCATTAAGAAGGAGGAAACCCAGCGTTTGGTGATGTCCATGGGTTCCAGACTTAAGGCAGTGATTGCCTCCAAAGGATTTGCAACAAAATATTGAAACTAAAATTTTTTTTTTGGGTTTGGTTTATTTGTCCAATTACTTTTGACCTCCTAAAATGTGGAGTGTTTGTAAAGAAATGTGTACAATTCCTACAATTTCTATCAGATATTTTTGTTCAAACCTTCAAATTAAACGTTACAATCTGCACTTGAATTCTGTTGTAGAGGTTTCATTTCAAATCCAATGTGGTGGCATGCAGAGCCCAACTCGCGAAAATTGTGTCACTGTCCAAATATTTCTGGACCTAACTGTATATATATATATATATATATATATATATATATACAGCAAGTCTGAACCTGGTGCACCGCGCAACCAAAGAGCCTGAGATTGTGGAAAAGTTTCTCAAAATATAGCTGGGGCGAAAGGGCTGAACCAGAGAGGGGCTATAGTTTTATGTATGCAAAAATAATATCCACCAGCTGAAAGCAGCACGCATATAAATTCCCATTATATTCACCACAGACACATAAGGGTTAATTCTGGTGCTGCACGGAGCTAAAAAGGGGGTTTGTGGTAATAAAAGAGGCACAGGAGTGCTGTGCGATTGATAGTCCCAATCCAGATCACCGTGCAGCCGGAGGAAGGCAGAACAATTGGGGTGCAACATCAAATAATGTACCTGGTGGTTGGTTCTGAGGGGCAGGAAACAGCCTCCTGACAGCTGTTTCGCAGCGTTGCTTTTTCGAATGAGGTATGGATGGGATGGGCATGCCAAGCTTTATTGAGACTGGACCGGGTGTACAATATTAGACCTAATTGTGGTCGTTCACTGCGCATGCACCGGCGCCCGAGTACGGGGAGCAGAAGGGAGCAAAATACCGCTGTGTACGGCGCATGCGCGGGACCACGGGACGCGTCACCATGGTACCCGTGCGCACCAGCGATCCCGCTCCCAACCCCTGCCCGCAGTCAGAGCGCCGGAGGACGCGCATAACCGCAAGGTAAATGGAGACATTACAATAATTTCACAAAACATGTTGGAAAATGACATAATAATGAATTGTAAACATAATCCGGATTTCAACAAGGGGCCAAAAAGAATTGTACGAGTCCCAGAGAAAAGCTGTGATGAAACCTAAAGGACATAAAACAAAGGGATAAGCAAATAGTCCAATAAAATAATAAAATGAAAAATATAAATAATATATATATATATATATATATATGTATATATATATATATATATATATATATATACACACAAAAGGTGTAATGACATACACAATTAAAAGCCCCACAAAATTACCCAACCACGGATTATAACCAGGGTGGAAAATTCCACCACAGAGAACCCGAACATAGAACAGGAAGAGGACAGGAGGAGAAATCAGAAGGACAAAAGATCCATAACCATGTGGAACAATTGAGTATTATGATGGAAATTAGTTGTCATAATGCAAACTGGCCAAAATGAGAGAAAAGTGCCGGATGTAAATTACAAGAAAGGGGCATAACTGACCACCTCGTTTAAACCGAAGGGCATGAGGGTGTTCAGGGAGACAATCCACTTGGACTACCACTGAGCGAGAATCTTCCGTAGATCGCCCCCCCGAACCCATCCGTGGATCACATCAATGCCCCTAACTTGTAATGATTTAGGGCTGCAATTATGGGCAGCCCTAAAATGACAGGGCAAAGTTTTCAAGAGGGTGACATCCTCCACAGAGGCAGCAGCAATAATATCTCTCACGTGCTCCCTGACCCTGAAGCGGAGCTCACGGGAAGTGAGCCCCACATAGATTAGGGAGCACGAGCATGTAGCATAATAAACCACATGTGTGGTGCTGCAAGTGATGTAATTGTTGATGGAAAACGTCTTCTTACCATCAGAAGAAGTAAAGGATGGCACCCTAATGATGTTAGCACATGCGGCACAATGGCCGCAAGGAAAACAGCCCCTGAGAGGACCCCTAGAGCCAAAAGGGTTCTGTCTGGGTGGAACGTAGTGGCTCTTGACGAGAAGATTCCCCAGGTTTTTCGCTCGCCTAGCCGTCATGAGAGGTCTCCTGGGAAGCACTGCAGCCAAAGTAGGCTCAGTAAACAATACAGACCAGTGCCTCTCCAGGATCCCCCTCATCGTGTCCCACTCGTGGTTAAAGGTCCCAATGAAGCGGATCTGATTGTCCATTGTTGGCCGATGATGTTTATATTGGAGAAGATGTTCCCTGGGGGTATGCTTTGCACGTAAATAGCCTTTTTCAATGCATCTGTTGCTATACCCCCTCGCTCTAAACCTGCATCGGAGATCGGACGGCTGGGTTTCAAAGGTGGAAGAAGTAGAGCAGATCCGCTTCATCCTCAAAAACTGTTCGGTCGGGATGGCGCGTATGGTTGACATGGTATGGCCAGAGAATGCGTGTAGGAGGGCATTGACCGACGTGTCCTTGCGGAAAACGTCAGTCTGAATGCCCCCCTCCGCATCCACATAAATATTAACCTCAAGAAAGTCCAAACTGGAGTTACTGGATCTGTAAGTCAACTTGATGTTAAGGGAATTAGAATTGAGGTCATCCATGAATTGATCAAGCTGCCCGACTGTGCCCTACCAAATGACAAAAACGTCATCAATGTAGCGGAGCCAGCACTGCACATGGGAGCTCCCCGCATCACCGCCATCGCCAAACACCAACCTCTCCCAATATCCTAGGAAGAGGTTGGCGTAGGCAGGTGCGCAAGAAGCACCCATTGCAGTGCCGCGCCGCTGTAAATAAAATAAATCTTTGAAAACGAAAAAATTGTGAGTCAGGGCAAAGTCGAGCAGCTTCATCACCAGTGTAACCATGGCGCCATCGAGACCGGAGGTTGAGAGGTAGAAGCGGACCGCCTCCAAGCCGTCAGTGTGTCCGATGCAGGTGTAGAGCGACTCCACGTCGGCACAAACCATGAGCATGTCCGAATCCATAAAGATGTCATCAAGACGCCTCAGGACGTCCGTGGTGTCCTTAACATAGGAGGGTAGGTTTTCAACTTCAACTATATCAGTTCTGATATAGTCCTGGTATGGTGCAGAGCTTGCTCCACATGCTGGGACCTGGGCTGGTCTCTATCCACAAGTGCCTTTTTTGCAACATAGAAGCGGTTATATACAGGTTACAGGTATGTGTGCTCTATTATGGTTCTGCTTTTAACTTTATCTAGGAGGCCGCATGGCACATGAAATACAGAATGTAGAGTAGGACCCCCCTATTGAGATTTGCCGTGACGTTGGCAGGGGTGGCTCAAAAAATTGATCAATTATTTGCTAAAAATCTCATTTTTTTTTATTGTAGTACAGTTGGAATAAATGTGTGAATTTTCACTTTTTATATTATGCATGCCAATTTCAGATCATGCTGGCTCCCCTCTCTCTCTGTTTGGTCGTAGTTATGCTACAAATTCTGGTGGCCGGTCACCACCATGCCATGTATGCCTGATTTTGGTTTGCTATGTATTCCTCCTGTTGGTAGCTGTTCAGATTCAGTTACCTCACCCCTTTCCACAGGCAATGCTAATTAAGCACCATCTTGGATCTGGTTCGCCTTTATCAATGGTTGCTGTTTGGCACTGGGAGGATCAGTTCTGATATAGTCCTGGTATGGTGCAGAGCTTGCTCCACATGCTGGGACCTGGGCTGGTCTCTATCCACAAGTGCCTTTTTTGCAACATAGAAGCGGTTATATACAGGTTACAGGTATGTGTGCTCTATTATGGTTCTGCTTTTAACTTTATCTAGGAGGCCGCATGGCACATGAAATACAGAATGTAGAGTAGGACCCCCCTATTGAGATTTGCCGTGACGTTGGCAGGGGTGGCTCAAAAAATTGATCAATTATTTGCTAAAAATCTCATTTTTTTTTATTGTAGTACAGTTGGAATAAATGTGTGAATTTTCACTTTTTATATTATGCATGCCAATTTCAGATCATGCTGGCTCCCCTCTCTAAAGGTTTTAAATAAAAATCAATAAATCTACAAATAGGTTCACACAACCCTCCTATGCCGGACACAATCGGACGACCCGGGGGGTTGAGGGCATCTTTATGGATCTTGGGTAATAAATAAAACGTGGGAACACGTGGACAGCTAGTGAGCAACCCCTGGAGCATCTTCTCATCTATGATTCCCTGATGGTGGGCCTGGATAAGAATTTTCTTCAGATGAAGGGAAAAGGAGGTCAAAGGCTCTACGGTAGGGACGGGCTGCACCTCAATAGGGAGGGTGCAGTTGTGCTGGGGGAGAAAATGGTCAGACGGATTGAGAAGCTATTAAACTAGGATCTGGGGGGAGGGAGGGTAGTGGAGTAAATAAGGGGATGGATAGAGCAGATAGAGACAATGAGACGGTAGGGGTCAATGAAGGATTAGAGAGGGCTGGGACATGCAAGGAACGTAGGGAGGCTAGGAGTAATAAATGTGTTAATATTATTAAATGTCTACTGGCAAATCAAGAAGTCTTGCAAACAATATGAAGGAATTGGAAACTCTTGGATTATGATGTGGTGGGCATTACGGAAACCTGGCTGGATGAAAGCCATGTCTGGGTGACAAACATACAGGGTTATAGTACATTTAGGAAGGACAGGAAAGACAAAAAAGGTGGTGGTGTGTGTATATTTATCAAATCTTACCTAAAACCTGTGTTGAATGATGACATTGGGGGGAACTGCAACAATGTAAAGTCAGTATGGGTAAATGTTCATGGGGAGGGGAATAATGCTAATTGGAGTTTGCTATAAGCTTCCTAACATACCTGAACAGGTAGAGGGTGAAATGCTGCAACAAATTGAAAAGGCAGCTAATAATAATAATAATAATCGGGTTCTTATTATGGTGGATTTCAACTATCCAGACATTCAATGGGACATAGAATTCTGGTTGTGCTAAAAGCTATAAGTTCTTATCCACAATTCAAGACAATTACCTATGTCAGATGGTAGATGAACCGTGTCAGATGGTAGATGAACCGAGAAGGGGAGATATTTTGCTTGATTTGGTGCTGTCAAATAGACCAGATACAATTTCAGATCTATACATCCTGGAGCACTTGGGCACCAGCGATCATAGTATGGTAAGCTTCATCGTAATATTCAATAGAACATTTAAAATAGGAAATGCTAAAACCTGGAATTTTAGGAAAGCTGATATCAACAAATTAAGGGAAGAGCTTAAATGTGTAGATTGGGACAAAGTCATGGTAACTGGGGATACCGAACATAAATGGGGTAAGTTTAAGGATATACTACTAGAGTCCTGTAAAAAAAACCTATACCCTCTGGTAATAAAATGTCCAGGAATAGAGAGAAACCACTATGGATAAATAAGACTGTACAAAGTATAATAAAACAAAAACAAAGGGAGTTTAAAATCTTAAAGTCTGAGAATACAGAAATAGCATTTCAGAAGTATAAAGATATCAATAGAAAATGTAAAAAGGAAATCAATCTGGCAAACTTAGCTACTGAAACAAAAATCGCCAATAACAATAAAATAAATCAGAAAATATTTTATAACTACATTAATGCAAAAAGGAAAACAAAGGATAGTATCGGCCACTTAAAATATAATAACAAGTTAGTTATGGAGAACAAACAAAAGACTGAGATATTAAATAGGCATTTCTCATCTGTGTTCACCAAGGAACTGACTGTACTAGGGATCATTCAACAAGTGAAAAATCAAAGTTCACCACCCGATATAATTAATTTAACACAAGAAAAAGTACTCTTGTGTCTGAGAAAATTAAACATTGGCATTCATCCACGAACATTGAGGGAATTGAGCTCCGTAATCAACAGACCGCTGTATCTCATCTTTTTAGACCCACTTGTAACAGGCTTGGTGCCTCAGGATTGGAGGATTGCTGATGTGGTACCGATATTTAAGAAAAGTAAGAGGGTAGATCCAGGCAATTACCATCCAGTAAGCCTGACATCAGTAGTATGCAAAGTTTTTGAGGGCAGTTTAAGGGATCACATGCAAAATATATTGCAGAAAATAATATAATAACTGACAGACAGTATGGATTCATGAAAGATAAGTCATGTCTAACCAACCTGTTGAGAGTGCAAATCGGGATATTGGTAATGCAGCTGATGTGATTTATTTGGACTTTGCAAAGGCATTTGATACTGTACCTCATAACAGTCTTATACTAAAGCTCCAGAAGCAAGGACTAGGGAAAACTATATGCAACTGGGTAAGGAATTGGCTGAAAGATAGGAAACAAAAAGTAGTCATAAATGGTACATTCTGTAAATGGGCTATAGTCAGCAGTGGGGTGCCGCAGCGATCTGTGCTAGGACTGATAATTTTTAATCTCTTTATTAATGACCTTGTGGATGGGATTGATAGTAAAGTGTCAGTCTTTGCTGATGACACCAAACTATGTAGGATATTAAAAACTGACATTGATAGTACAATATTACAAAAAGATCTGGATAAGATGTCAGAATTGGCAGATACTTGGCAAATGAGATTTAATGTTGATAAGTGTAAAGTAATGCACCTAATCCTATAAATGTGTATACATTAAATGGAAGTAAACTCGGGACTACACAACAGAAGGATTTGGGTATTCTTATAAACAAATAAGCTGAGCAGCAGCACTCAATGTCAAGCAGAAGTTGCGAAAGCAAACAAGATTTTAGGGTGTATAAAAAGAGAGATTAGATTCCGTGATCCCAACGTATTGATACCCCCCATAAATCACTTGTAAGGCCACATCTGGAATATGGGATCCAGTTTTGGGTTCCACATTTTAAAAAGGACATTTAGAAGTTAGAGTCAGTTCAAAGGTGGGCAACTAGACTACTACAAGGAATGGAAGGCCTCCCATATGATGACAGGCTGAAAAAGTTAGATATGTTTAGTTTAGAAAAAAGACGTCTCAGAGGAGATCTCATTTATATGTATAAATATATGTGTGGTCAATATAAAGGACTGGCACATGACTTATTTTTTCCAAAGATAATACTAAGGACCAGGGGGCATACACTGCGAGTGGAAGAAAAGCGATTCTGGCAGCTAAATAGGAAAGGGTTCTTTACAGTTAGAGCAGTCAGACTTGGAATGCCCTACCACAAGAGGTCGTAATGGCAGATACTATAACAACTTTTAGAAAAGGGCTGGATGGTTTCCTCAGTACACACAACATTGTTGGTTATAAAAGACTTAGGGACCAAGTGAAGAACTGGTGGAGGAAGGTTGAACTAGATGGACCTAGGTCTTTTTTCAACCTAAGTAACAAAGTAACTATGTAACTATGTAACTCTAGCTAGGACTTGCACTGAGTGCATAGTCATTACCAGTTTAAGAGTCAGATTCTTTGTAATATGTCTTCCTGTCTCTTTCCAGCTATGTTGGAGTCCCTCCTTATTTTTGGCAGCTCTTGCACTTAGTGCATAGACTTAGGGGTACTTTGCACGCTGCGACATCGCAAGGCGATGCTGCGATGCCGAGCACAATAGTCCCCGCCCCCGTCGCAGCAGCGAGATCCTTGTGATAGCTGCCGTAGCGAACATTATCGCTACGGCAGCTTCACATGGACTCACCTGTCCTGGGACGCCGCTCTGGCCCGCGACCCGCCTCCTTATTAAGGGGGCGGGTCATACGGCGTCACTGCGATGTCACACGGCAGGCGGCCAATAGGAGAGGAGGGGCGGAGATGAGCGGGATGTAAACATCCCGCCCACCTCCTTCCTTCCGCATATCCTACAGAAGCCGCGGTGTCGCCGGTAGGAGATATTCCTCGCTCCTGCGGCTTCACACACAGCGATGTGTGCTGCCGCAGGAACGAGGAACAACATCGGACTGTCGTGTCAGCGTAATTATGGATTACGCCGACGCTATACCGATGATACGATTACGACGCTTTTGCGCTCGTTAATCGTATCATCTAGGCTTTACACACTACGATGTCGCCTGCGATGCCGGATGTGAGTCACTTTCAATTTGACCCCACCGACATCGCACCTGCGATGTCGTAGTGTGCAAAGCCCGCCTTAGAGTGTAGCAGTCCCACTACTTAACATTTTTTACGGAATGTGTATGGGGGCCCTTCTTTATGTCTAAGGCTAGGGTTACACTGGCTTATGATTCGCATGAGTGCAATGCAAGTTTACGCTGTTATACAAGCTGTACACTGACTACTTTACAGTGTATCAAAGTGTTTTATCTTAGTGTTATTCCATGAAAAGACATAATTATATGTTTATTAAAATGTTTTTGTGATATACTGAATCACGCTTCATTTGTGCAGCATATTTTTGTATAATTCAGTATAAATACTCTATGTAAACACTTTGGGCACAGCTGTAAAGTATAGCTTCATTCAACGTTCTGCTGGGTACTGCCCACCTACTCCTGCCATTAAATTGGAGCTTCTCTGCAGTACCTGGTACTCATGCTTACTTCAGACGGTGACCACTGGAGCAAGTAACAGCTATACATTGTGGGTGCCATGTGTCGCACCCCAAAATCTGATATTAGTGACCTATCCTTTAGTTGAGCTTGTACTCTAATAAATATAGTGGTATAAGGTGTCCTCCACACCAGTGACGGTCCCACCCAGGTTCTCAAAAACACTGCAGCTGCCAAGCAAAGACCCCCTGGAATCTGGGCTCTACAGGGACAATGGCAGCTACACAGCACTAGACGCCATTAATGGTAATGAGGGTGCTGATGGCCACCTTTACTGGCTCTTCCTGAGGCTGCAGTTTTGCAGTAGTGGTGACAACCGTGCACTGATACACTTACTAGAATAGGAACTTACTACAGGGGTCATGTAAGTTTATCCAAAAGCTAAAAACTTCATGTTCACTTATGAAAAAATGTAACTCAGCCGCAGCAGCAGGTCAATATACAGCATGATTGGATGTGTTCAATGTCTACAGTTATGGTACAATGAATTATAAATATTGCTTTTCTGCTCCTATAAGTATTTACCACTCCAGCTACATGGGAGAATAATGTATGGCTCCAATAAGATTTTTGCAGTATATTCTGTGTCCATTCTCTCTGTGTACAGAAGGTGGAGCTGCAATCAAATGTATTTCTACAGTTTTACATTTACAATGTAAAGAATGCGTTTACCAGACCTAACTTTTAATGACAGACTGACACCCTGATTGGAGGATTCACTTTACAAATTGGGAAATATTGATTATTCCATGACGTTCACATCTGAACCCAACTTTACAGTTGCCTATCTGCTATATTAACTTATAACTAACCATGGATATGTTAATAATGATAGATAGATAGATAGATAGATAGATAGATAGATAGAAAATAGATAGATATATAGAGGGATAGATGGATAGATAGATAGATAGACAGACGGACGGACGGACAGATAGATAGAGCGATAGAGGGATAGAGGGATAGATAGATGGATAGAGGGATAGATAGATGGATGGATATAGGGATAGATAGATAGATAGATAGATAGATAGATAGATAGATAGATAGATAGATAGATAGATAGAGGGATGGATAAATGGATAGCTAGATAGATGGATGGATGGATATAGGGATAGATAGATAGAGGGATGGATAAATGGATAGCTAGATAGATGGATGGATGGATATAGGGATAGATAGATATATAGATAGAGGGATAGATAGATAGATAGATAGATAGATAGATATGGGATAGATAGATAGATAGATAGATAGATAGATAATGGATAGATAGATAATGGATAGATAGATGGCTAGATAGAGGGATAGATAGAGAGAAGATAGATAAATAGATAGATAGATAGATAGATAGATAGAAGGATGGACGGACAGACAGACAGACAGGCAGTCAAGAAAATGAGTTTGCATTTGCTATTTCCTATTATGACAATACTGCAGGATTTCCGCAGGCCTTGAGTCTAAACTAGGAATATGATTTGTCATAAATCTAATTTAGGACTAGGTAATTCTTAGCAAACTTGATTACTGTGTAAAGGAAAAAGACAATACCAATAAAATGGTTTTGCTGCTAGATAAAATGCTTGTATTTATTGTATATATATACAATATTGGCATTCTAAATCCTACTTAAAAGGAACCTGTTAAAAAAAACCCACTATGAGCCTGTAGATATGGGGTTAACCTGCAGTGCAATATCGTTATAAAGCTGCCCAGACACCAGACTCAAAGCCCGATTACTAGACGGAAATTAACCTTATTCCTCCTGGCAGCCTCAGGTTTTCAGTCATAGAGGCGTGGCTGGAGAAGCTCTGAGCGGCGACTTTAGCCACATCCATGGCACTGATTGATGGCCGCCTCCGTACTGATGCAGTGCAAAGCCAGCTGTTAGTTAATGCCCGGGGCGTGGTTGCAGAAGCAACTTACTATGTACTTAACCATGTTTAAAAGGGTCTGGCCTTGCCTCTATGACTGAAAGCCCAAAGCTGTCCGGAGGAATGAAGATAACTTTCTCCTGGCAGCAAGACTTTCAGTGCAGTGCCCAGGTAGTTCTTGAACAATTTTAACCTGCAGGTTAATAGAGTTTTTTTATGTCACGTTCCCTTTAACTATGCAAAAATATAGCATGCTTTTGGTTTCAACTGAGAAAATAGAGACAATGCTTCAATTTTGTGTTGGGCTTAACTGGGTTGTTCACTACTTGGACAATCCCCTTCCTAAAAGGCAGAGTCCCCTGAGTAAATTAGGGAACGCTTATACCTTCTGCACGATATATGTCACATGAGCGCTGCAGCCAATCAGCAGCTGCTTCTCATCAATACTCCATCAGAGCAGACAACCACTCTGACGAAATAGTAAAAACAGTATGTCTTACAGTTCGCTGTTGTCTTTATCCAAAAATACGAGCAGACTATATCTATTATTTTGGAAATTAGCCCGGAGCTCTGCTGAAGGATTGGTTATACTGTCACTACGCATTGTAATCTTAATGAAAATATTTTTTTTTAATAAAGAGCGTTTTATAAACTATTATTTCTAAGGAAAGTTTTATCAAAATAGGGAAACAGATTTTCACTAGAAATGTTTTGACAAGATATTTTTTCTTTGTAAACCATTGTAATTTAAAAATGGATGACCTTTTTGGGCACTTCTGGTCACCATGTCTCATTGTGTATGAAATGTGACTTAAAGGGATTAACCAGGAAAAAATACAAGCCATAAAAATTAACAGACCAAGTGATTCTCACATACTGGCACCCACCTGGATCCAGCACAGGATGTTCCATGGTTTGCACCGACACTGGAAAAGGACAGATTAATGTTACACCAATATCAGAACTGCTGCAGCCTTTGATTAGCTGCAGTGGTAAGGTGACTTAAGCAGTGCATCCTTAGAACAGCATTCAATGACGTGCCCCTCAACTTACAATGAAATATGGAGACAATTAGAAATGTTAGGTTCTGGTTTATGTTTGTAGGTTACTTTTAGCCTATATGCGCACGTTGCATTCTATTAGTCACTGCATGTGCGTCTCAGAACGCAGCCGAAAAGCTGCGTTCTGAGACACATTGTTGCAGCAGAATTCCTGCTGAATTCATGCATTCTGGATGCTTCCAGAATGCACGTTTTTGACAGTGCGGTCCCACTCGACTCTGCAGCATCCCCATAGACTTGCAGCAGAGCCGAGTGGGACCGCTCTGTCAAAAAGAGCATGGCTGGCTGCGAGACAGAGCCATGCGCTCAGAATGAACTCGGATGAACTTCATCCAACTTCTTTGTGATCACGTGGCTCTGTGCGTGTGCCACGGCTTGATTAGCAGTCACACGTGAAGGACTCACCTGTGATCGCAAATCCCCTGAGTGACTGCAGTGAGCCGGGCGATCAGCTGTGCTTTTACTCAGGTTACTCACGGCCACAGCTGCAGTCCTCCACCTGAGAGCGGTGGCCGTGAGTAACCTCAGTGACAGCACAGCTGATCGCGCGACTGAATTCAGTTGCTGCATGGAGCTCACAGGAGCGGCAGTGTTCTCCTGCCGCTCCTGTCAGCTTCCGATGTAGCAGAGCTGAAAGCATCGTGGGACCTTGTGTGGATTACATCGGACCTGGAGGTGTTTTTGAGGGGTTAATAACGTGGTCAAAGAGGGTGTTTTTTTGTCTTTCATTACAAATAAAGGATTTTTTGGATGTGTGTGTTTATTTTCTTTAACTTACAGGTTAATCATGAAAGGTATCTCGGGGAGACGCCTGCCATGATTAACCTAGGACTTAGCAACATCTATGGGCTGCTGCTATTAACTCCTTATTACCCCGTTTTCCACCGCACCAGGGCAATTCGGGATGAGCCGGGTAGAGTCCCGGGACTGTCGCATCTAATGGATGCGGCAATTCCGGTCGGCTGTTGGCTGTTATTGTTAGGTTAGAGGGCTCCCCATAATGTGGAGCTCCCCATCCTCAGAATACCAGCCTTCAGCCATGTGGCTTTATCCTGGCTGGTATCAAATATGGGGGGAACCACATTTTTTTTTTTTTATTATTTATTTATTTATTTTACTGCTCAATATAGACCCGCCCACCGGCAGCTGCGATTGGTTGCAGTGAAACAGCTGTCACTCAGCGTGGGGGCGTGTCTGACTGCAACCAATCATAGGCGCTGGTGGGCAGGGGAAGCATGGAATACGAGATGGATTAATGAGCAGCCGGCATTTTCAAAAGAGAATCCGCCACAGTGTGAACGCCGTGCAGCGCCGCGCCGGTGATAGGGGATCGGTGAGTATAAGAGAGGGGTTGGGAGGGAGAGACCGACAAGGACAGAGAGAGAGATAGAGACAGAGAGAGAGAGAATGACCAACAGAGAGAAAGAGACTGAAAGACCAGCGTTTGTTATATGAAAAAAACATGCGGATCGCAACAAAAATGCAGTGCAAACGCACTGCTTAACATTTTGGCAGCGTTTTTCTACAACTCATTGATTTCAATGGGTGTAGAACGCTGCCAAAATGGACAAAAAAATTGACATGCTGCTTTTCTAAACGCAGAGATTTTGTCAAATTTGTGACAATCAAAAGGCTGCGTTTCAAAAAGTATCATGTGCACATATTTTGCATGATTCTCATAGACTTTGCACGGGAACCAAAACGCATGCATTTTGACAATGTGACGCTGCTGCTCAAAACGCTGCAAAAATGCAAAAAAAACCTGCAACGTGCGCACATAGCCTTAAGCGGGCTTTACACGTTGCGACATCGCTAGCAATTGCTAGCGATGTCGAGCGCTATAGCACCCGCCCCTGTTGCACATGCGATATGTGGTGATTGCTGCCGTAGCAAACATTTTCGCTACGGCAGCTTCACATGCATATACCTGGTCGGCGACGACGCTGTGACCGCCGAACAATATCTCCATCCAGGTGGAGGTGCGTTCGGCATCACAGCGGTGTCACCGCGATGTTACTAAGCGGCCGGCCAACAGAAAGTGGAGGGGCGGAGATGAGCGGGACATAACATCCCACCCACCTTCTTCCTTCCGCATTGTCGGTGGAGGTAGGTAAGGAGATGTTTGTCATTCCTGCAATGTCACACACAGCGATGTGGGGTGCAGCAGGAACGACAAACAACATTGTGCCGGCAGCAGCGATATTATGAAAAGGAGCGACGTGTCACCGATCGACGATTTTTGACGTTTTTGCGATCGGTGATCGTCTCTCCTAGAGTTTACACGTTTACACGCTGCGATGTCGGTAAAGGCGCCGGATGTGCATCACTAACGAAGTGACCCCGAAGATATATTGTTACCGATGTCGCAACGTGTAAAGCCCGCCTTATAGTTACATATACCACCTACCTAAACATTGTTGCAGACCAGAAATACCTTTTTGTTATTAACTAATGGAAGTGACCTCCATAAGATCGTGCCCTCAAGCTCACTACAAGAATCATTCAGGAATGGTTTGAAAAAACAAAGAAAAAGGTAAATGTTTTTACTTTGTCTCAAATTCCCAGGATCTTAAGCCAATCTGTGGTATGTTTCTAACTTTTTGGTGCTAGAAACCATAGTTCACTTTCAGAAGTCTCGTGTAGTCCATACCATGATGGATCAAAGCTATTTTAGTGGCAAAAGAGAAGCCTTCGCAATATTAGGCATATAGCTCAACCCCTTCACCACTTGATGAATTTTCATTTTTGTTTTTTTCTTTCCTGTCTTCCAAGAGCCATAATTTTTTTAGTTTTCCATCAACATACCCGTATGAGGGCTTGTTTTTTTGCGTGACGAGTTGTGCTTTTGAATGAAACCATTAATTTTACCATGTAATGTACTGGAAAATGGGGGAAAAATTCCCCAAAAAACTGCACTCCCACAAATGTTCTTTGTTGGGTTTTTTTAAGTACCATGTTCCCTACATTGTAAACCTGACATGGCAGCATAATTCCCCAGGTCAGTGCAAGTTCGTACATACCAAACATGTATAGTTTTTCTTTTTTTATTTAATTGGTGAAAAAAAATCAGAAATTTTTCCCGTAAGTTTCAGATTTTTGGGGATCTGGGGATGTGATGGCATATTTTTTGCAACCTAAGCTGACACTTTTGCAAATACTATTTTTGGGTAGATGTGAGGTTTTTATCGCCTCCTATTGCACTTTATTGCAATATTGTAGAGGCCAAAAAAATGTCACCTTAATGGTTTGAATTTTTTTGTTATGCTGTTTACCGATTCATTTATTTTATATTTTGATAGATTGGCCGTTTCTGAATGTGGTGACACCAACTATGTATATTTGTTTTAATATTTTATTTTCAATGGGGCAAAAGGAAGGTGATTTGAACTTTTGTGGTGTTGTTTTTTTCATATTTGTAAAAACTTTTTTTTTCAATTAACTATATTTAGTAGATCCAAAAGGGGACTTAAAGCTGTGATCATCCGATTGCTTCTGCAGCAGTGAACAGCAGAAATGATAACTTCCTATGAATGCAAGCTCATAGCCGTCATTCGCAGGAAGTGTGTCATGACAGACACAAGAGTCATCAGCTCACCCTTTGCTGTCATGGCAACATCAGTGCCCTAAGATCACATCACAGGGCCGCCAATGGGAGCCAGGAATTACATGCTCCCTGCCACCACATGTTTAATCCTGCTATCAAAGATTGACCGGGAGATTTAACTAGTTAATAATGGCGGCGGATCTTTGATCCGCCTGCACCCGTTTTAAGCATGTTGGCTGATCAGATCATCTTACATTTTCCGGTAAACATATGTGCTCGCCATTCACACCTCAGACCTCATTACACTAAAGAGTCACATGACACTGGAGAGGGAAATTGGCTAATTTGGCACAATTTCCTAATTTTTCCTTAGGCTGGAGTCACATTAGCGTATGGCATCCGATGTGAGACCAACGGATGCAATATGCTAATGATCCCCCGGCTTAGGCTCTGCTGTGAACGTGAGCCGAGTGCCATGCGACTGTGGTCCGATCTTGCGATTGGGTCACAGCTGCGAAAGAGAGGGCGGGCACTACAGAGGAGAGGGAGGAGTTACTCTCCCTATCTCCTCCATTGTCATCCTGTGCGTATATCACACTGCACTGGGATAACAGTCTGATGTTTCTCTCGCACTCATACACTTGAATGTGTGCAAGTGATACCGCTCTCACAGACAATCGCAGAATGTTGCGATTTTTTTCCTCAGTCCAATTGAGAAAAAACATGCAAATCTGAGCTGCACCATTGTCTTACATGGGGCCGAGTGCAATAGAAGATTTTCTCACATTGCACTCGTGTGAGTCATACGCAAGTGTGACTCTGCCCTTAGGGGTGTACTCATTTTTTTTGCCTGCAATGTAGATATTAATGGCTCTGTATTGAGTTATTTAGGGGGCACACCAAATTTACACTATTATACAAGCTGTACACTGACTACTTTACATTGTATCAAAGTGTTATATCTTCAGTGTTGTCACAAGAAAAGAAATAATAAAATATTTACAAAAACTTGAGCTTGTACTCTCTTTTGTGATATACTGTATCTAACTATTCTTCCTGTAGTCCATTTTTTAACATTGCTATAAACGATTTGGTAAGAAAGATGTTACAGACTTCGGAACATCACAATCAGATACATGTTGAAAACAATATTAATATGTACCCAATATGTAAGCTATAATCCTAGGTCTAACAATGAAGGGAACCCAAGGCAAATGGCTTGGAATATAGTTTCTTATCTATTGTCTCTACTGCAAAGTCTCCTTTTTTTCTTTATTCCACAGATCTTGCCACTCTTGTCTCCCATGGTCCATCCATTATAACCAATCGTACCTCACCTTGAGATGGGCTCACTTAAGGTCCCTGGCTGCATTATATTACAGGAAATATGACCGCGGGCATGTGTGCTATAATGGCATCATGCAGTGCGCGCTGCCTCCGTCCCAGCAAAGAGGAGCATCAGACAAGGCTAAATCCCAGTGGCTAGAAGGACCTTCCTGGTTAGAAGGCATGGCTGGCTTGGTTGGTGGGTGTGGCCATTTTTCCTCCTGTCAACTATAATTATGCAAGGGAGGGAAGCCCCCCCCTGCACCCCTTTCCATTTGGGGGTCTTACCCCAGACCCTCATGTCTATTATAAACAACTCCAGGACCACATGGAATTTGTTCCTGGTATCAGCTTTGTTGGCTGAGCCCCCCCCCCCTTCTTATCACATGGCCATGACATCAGCACAGGTCCTTTAGCTCACTGGGATTTTGCCTCTATCATCAAACAAGTCTGCGGGCCGCACGGGAAAAAAGAGAAGTTTCCCCAATCATCAAAAGTAAAAGCCCTCCCAGTATGTGTGTATGTCTGGGTATGTATGTAATTTTTATATGTTTCTGAATGTCTTCAAATATGTATATTCTTCTATGTGACTATGTCTGCGCACATGTCTGTGTATATTTATGTGTACATGTCTGTGCTGTGTGGATGTACATGTCTGTATATGTGTACACATCTCTGCACTGTATCTTTACATGTCCATGTTTCTGAGGTTGTATGTATGTTTGTAAAATGCATGTATGTAAGGCTGTTTGCCCACGATCAGGGTCCACAGCGTTTTGGACGCAGCATGTTTTTGCTGCATCCTAAATGCTGTGATGTACATTGCAAGTACAGTTAATGGGCTTTCTAGATTCTCCTGCCCATTGTGCATGTACAGCGTAAACTAACCTGTGGTGTGGCTTCCTGAGCCTACTATACATGTGTCTGTTTTGTACCTAGGAGATACCACTTTCAGGTGGTGCCCTCCCTTCCTTCTCTATTTGTGGCTTCCTGAGCCTCAGCATGTCCCTATTGCTGCAGAGCCGTGAATGTTCTCCGCAGGGAAAACAGAGAGAAAGACCGCAGTGGCCCCATCCCTCATCTTGGGGGGTCAGGCAGCTGCAGTCCCTGCGGATAGCACACGTGGCAGCTGTGTTTCCTGCAGAGAGCACTCACAGCCCTGCAGAAGAAGACATGCTGTTTCCGTACCGTAGGCACGTACCCTTATAGTATATTGTGGTGTATGTGTAAAACATATGTTTCTTTAGAGCAGAACACTAAATCTATAAGGGTGGGTGCCCACCATCAGGCTCCCTCATGGTGTGGATGTGTGCCGCCTCTGCAGCGGTCCAAACCGCTCGGATCCGGGGATGATTATTCGTGGCTCGAGGGTCTCCAGACCCGGGGGCTAGGGGCCACACTCGAATGAAGAAGGGGATATTTACAGGGGAGAGATAGTTCGTGACGCCACCCGGGGTGTACGGTAATTGGGAGTACCGCCGCTGCCGTTGGGTGTTCCCGGGGTGATGGAGTAGGGCAGCTAAGGTGTCATCACCCTCCATGGGTGTGGAAGGCCCCAGGACTCGGTGGGATGCCGTGGGATGCAAGGATCACTCAGGTACTCGCTAAGTCAATAAGCAAACGCTGACAACCGGGTAAACCAAATCTCAGGGTATCGCTGCCGCTTGAGGGGAGCACGTCCGGGTCCTGTCCCCTATAGCATAGCCTGGTGATCTGTGACCTGCCTCCTGGCACTAAATTTAACTTCAATGTGGTGACCCGGTGACAGTGCCAGGCTGCTGGCCATCCTCCTTGACAGGTGCAGGCACCTAGCCGCAATCCCCTGTGACTGGAGGTCCTCTAGGTCCAGACCACCGTCTTCAACCTAGACAGCTTCTCTTGGGAGCCACCACTCCCAACCTCCTCTGAGCTCCTCACAGCTCGAGGGCTACTTCCCAACTCTCCATTCACAGACAGACTAACTACACTACTCACCTCCCCTCCCTGACCCCTCAGGTGGTCGACTCTATTCCACTCAAGCCGTCCACTGGTGTGCCTGGTCGGTGTGTGGTGCAGTGTGTATCTAGGATTTGATTTGCTGTTGGAGGCAACACCAATAAGATAGGGACCCAGAACCATGAGGGACTTGGAATACTGCACGGAAGGGCAGTTTGTGCAGTACCCTGTGACGACCTTATAGTCCAGGGGCGTCGCAGATGCAGCATACTTTCTTCGGCAGAGACACTAATCTCCTGGGTGGGAGAACACGCTGTCAGTGCCTACCATCAGGCTTCCTCATGGTGTGGATGCAGCATACTTTCTCTGGCGGAGACACTAGTCTCCTGGGTGGGAGAACGCGCTGTCAGTGGCGACCATCAGGTTTGCTTATGGTGTGGATTAAGCATACTTTCTCTGGCGGAGACACTAGTCTACTGGGCGGAGAATGCTATGTCCTTGCACACCATCAGGCTTCCTCATGGTGTGGACGCAGTGTACTCTTTCTCACAGAGACGCTAGTCTACTGGGCAGAAAATGCTCTTTCCATGCACACCATCAGGCTTCCTCATGGTCTAGATGCAGAGTACTTTCTCTGGTGGAGACGGTAGTCTCCTGGGATGAGAACACTCTGTGCGTGCACACCTTCAGGCTTCCTCATGGTCTGGATGCAGCGTACTTTCTCTGGTGGAGACACTAGTCACCTGGGCGGGAGATGTGCTGTCCTTGCACATGATCAGGGTGACTGACACAATGGATTTTCGCTGTATTCTCCAGCTCAGAGCACTATCATCTCTGTTAGAATAAACTGACATTCTGCAGTTCGGAAATCCGAGCCACAGGCTAGTTTATGGAGTGTCTAAAAGAAGCACAGGGTGCTGGAAATTTCTATAAATGCCATCCATTGTACTTGTACTGTACAACACAACATTTTAGACTCAGTGAAAAGACTTTGAGTCCAAAATGCTGCAAACACTGATCATGGGTAAAAAACCTAAGAATTAGAATCAACAGATCCATACCGTTTTTATAACATTACTTTTTTAGACTATGGTCCCCAAATCTT
This sequence comes from Anomaloglossus baeobatrachus, assembly GCF_048569485.1. Lineage (NCBI taxonomy): Eukaryota > Metazoa > Chordata > Amphibia > Anura > Aromobatidae > Anomaloglossus > Anomaloglossus baeobatrachus. The sequence goes on along the minus strand of NC_134355.1, from coordinate 302,982,530 downwards.
ACTATAATCCTACAAACGACTGATCATGGGTATGTAGCCCTAAGGCCTCTTTCACGTGTTAGGGAATTTAATTTGTCTTTCCATGTCTATGAAAAGAAAAGTGAAATGAACCCTGCACTGTGATGTAGCTATGTCATCTTACGGCCTCCTTCACATGTCGGTGTTTCTGGTACACGTTGTATCTGGGTTTTTTTTCACTGTTACCACATGTGCTTATTATAACCTATGGTGCTGCTCGCACATCCGTGTGTTTACACGGACCGTGTATCCATGTGGTCCACATGGAGACATCTGTTTTTTTTTCCATCAGCACAGATTACAAGGGCCAATAGAAGTCTATGGGGCCGTGAAAAACATGCGCAGCACACGCATGGCGTCAGTGTACAGTCCGTGTGTCATCTGTGTGCTGTACGTGTTTGACATTGAAAATATAGGAGAAGCTTTCTAATTATTTTATGTATAGTTAGCTGGGTTAGGGTACTGTATCTATGTAGTAAGCGTGGTTGCTCCCTAATCTCTATAGTTATGGTACCATATTTAAGCAGTAAGCTTGTTCTGTTCCCATATCTATATAGGAGGATTGGTTCTGTTTCTGTATTATGCTTGGTTCTGCTCCCATATCTCTGCAGTAAGCTAAGTTCTGATATTGTATCTCTGTAGTAAGCTTTGTTCTCCACCCTTATCTCTGTAGTAAGCTTAGTTCTGCACCCTTATCTCTGTATTAAGTTCGATTCTGCTCCCGTATTTCTGTAGAAAGCTCGGTTCTGCTCTCATAGCTCTGTAGTAAGCTCAGTTCTGATTCCGTATCTCTGTTGTAAGCTCTGTTTTGCTCCCTTATCTCTGTAGTAAGCTTGGTTCTGCTTGCATATTTCTGTAGTAAGCTTAATTCTGATCATATATTTCTGTAGTAAGCTCGGGTCTGATCCCATATCTCTGTAGAAAGCTTAGTTCTGCTGTCATATCTCTGTAGTAAGCTCGGTTCTGCTTCCGTATCTTTGTACTAAGCTCAGTTCTGTTCCCATATCTCTGTAGTAAGCTCGGTTCTGCTTCTTTATCACTGTAGGAACCTCAGTTCTGCTCCCTTATCTCTGTACTAAGCTCCGTTCTGTTCTCATATCTGTGTAGAAAGCTCGAATCTGCTCCCTTAACTCTGTAGTAAGCTTGGTTCTGCTCCCTTATCTCTGTAGTAAGCTCTATTCTGCTCCCTTATCTCTGTAGTAAACTGGGATCTACTCCCATATCTCTGTAGAAAGCTGGATTCTGCTCTCATATTGCTGTCGTAAGCTCAGTTCTGCTTCTGTATCTTTGTAGTAAGCTCAGTTTTGTTCCTTTATCTCTGTAGTAAGCTTTGTTCTGCTCCCTTATCTCTGTAGTAAGCTTTGTTCTGCTCCCTTATCTCTGTAGTAAACTCAGTTCTGCTCCCTTATCCCTGTAGTAAGCTCAGTTCTGTTCCCTTACCACAGTAGTAAGCTCTTTTCTGCTCCCTTATCTTTGTAGTAAGCTTGGTTTTGCTCTCTTATCTCTGTAGTAAGCTCAGTTCTGTTCCCATATCTCTATTGTAAACTTTGTTCTGCTCCCTTATCTCTGTAGTAAGCTTGGTTCTGCTCCCTTATCTTTGTACTAAGCTTAGTTCTGATCTTGTATCTCTGTAGTAAGCTTGGTTCTGCTCCCTTATCTCTGTAGTAAGCTCAATTCTGCTCCCTTATCTCTGTAGTAAACTCGGATCTACTCCCATATCTCTGTAGAAAGCTCCATTCTGCTCTCATATTGCTGTAGTAAGCTCAGTTCTGCTTCTGTATCTTTGTAGTAAGCTCAGTTTTGTTCCTTTATCTCTGTAGTAAGCTTTGTTCTGCTCCCTTATCTCTGTAGTAAGCTTTGTTCTGCTCCCTTATCTCTGTAGTAAACTCAGTTCTGCTCCCTTATCCCTGTAGTAAGCTCAGTTCTGTTCCCTTACCACAGTAGTAAGCTCTTTTCTGCTCCCTTATCTTTGTAGTAAGCTTGGTTTTGCTCTCTTATCTCTGTAGTAAGCTCAGTTCTGTTCCCATATCTCTATTGTAAACTTTGTTCTGCTCCCTTATCTCTGTAGTAAGCTTGGTTCTGCTCCCTTATCTTTGTACTAAGCTTAGTTCTGATCTTGTATCTCTGTAGTAAGCTTGGTTCTGCTCCCTTATCTCTGTAGTAAGCTCAATTCTGCTCCCTTATCTCTGTAGTAAACTCGGATCTACTCCCATATCTCTGTAGAAAGCTCCATTCTGCTCTCATATTGCTGTAGTAAGCTCAGTTCTGCTTCTGTATCTTTGTAGTAAGTTCAGTTTTGTTCCTTTATCTCTGTAGTAAGCTTTGTTCTGCTCCCTTATCTCTGTAGTAAGCTTTGTTCTGCTCCCTTATCTCTGTAGTAAACTCAGTTCTGCTCCCTTATCCCTGTAGTAAGCTCAGTTCTGTTCCCTTACCACAGTAGTAAGCTCTTTTCTGCTCCCTTATCTTTGTAGTAAGCTTGGTTTTGCTCTCTTATCTCTGTAGTAAGCTCAGTTCTGTTCCCATATCTCTATTGTAAACTTTGTTCTGCTCCCTTATCTCTGTAGTAAGCTTGGTTCTGCTCCCTTATCTTTGTACTAAGCTTAGTTCTGATCTCCTATCTCTGTAGTAAGCTTGGTTCTGATCTCTAAGCTCCTTGCAGTTGTCCTATCTATGAAGTCATCTTGGTTCTGTTGCAGTGTGTGCTTCTGTTCCCATATACAGTATATGTACCAGTCTGTTCAGAATGCCTGTTACCTCTGCTGCTTTAATGCAGTGGCCAGAGATAAACAGGCCAAAGGTGGCTGCCACAACTTGAGGGCCACTGCTTTATTATTGCCCCCCCAGGGCTAAAATGTGCCAGCCAGACTGTGATGATGGCCTTTAGGTATATTGCACAAAAGTGGGAGCATGGTGGGTTTAGAGAAATTGTCCACTTTTTCATTTTATAAATAGCTCCACATGGCGTTTTTATGTAGCATTGCTGTCTTTTTATTTTGACTTGACAAAGGCTATTTTGAGGCCAATGTAAATGTAAATGTTGTTTTCTCCTTGATACTGTAAGTATTTTGTCTAATAAAGAACTAAAGAATAATTTCATGCCTTTGATAAATGTTTCTGTACTTTTTGGCGTTTGTGCAGAATCACCTCAAGAAAGCATGAAAAAAAGAAGAGTGGTATAGGGAATACTACAATGAAAAAAAAATGGGCAGAATATTCCACTACGCACCAATATATTTGCCTATATAGCACCATTAAAAGGCCACTTCTATCTTTGCCAAGCACCATTGCTCTAAATTCATTTTTTGAGGGCATCTCCTATGTTAAAATCTCTGCATAAGGCATCTGCATCTGGTGGTAACAAATAAGACATAAACCTATTTGTTGAAGGACGTCATGGACCATACCATAGGTTGATATCAACAGTAGGCTTTGCAGGATAATTAAGGTACCAGAAAAGGAGTCATCCACTAGATCTCCAATCATCAAGAGTCTAGATATGTTCAACTAGCGATCAGACAATTAATCTCATACCAGTGAAACTGAAAATACTGTTGATGATGAGACAACAGTCATTAAAGAGCTTGTCCACTACTTTAACATTGATTGCCTATCCTTAGGTTATGTCATCAATGTCTGATCGCACAGAGTCTGATACCTGACAACCCCATCAGGTTGCCGGAAATGGTCAGTTCCAGAGCAGCCTGTCTTCTGATTCTGGCAACGGCTGAATACTGCACATCCGCCTTGGTACCAAAAATAGCTGATCAGCAGGGGTACTGTGTGCTGGAGCCGAACCGCTCAGACATTGATGACTAAGGGGTACTTTGCACGCTGCAACATCGCTAGCCGATGATAGCGATGCCGAGCGCGATAGTACCCGCCCCCGTCGCACATGAGATATCTTGTGATAGCTGCCGTAGTGAACATTATCGCTACGGCAGCTTCACACGCTCTTACCTGCCCTGTGACGTCGCTCTGGCCGGCGACCCGCCTCCTTCCTAAGGGGGCGGGTAGTGCGGCATCACAGCGACGTCACATGGCAGGTGGCCAATAGATGTGGAGGGGTGGAGATGAGTGGGATGTAAACATCCCGCCCACCTTCTCCCTTCCGCATTGCCGGTGGACGGCGGGCGTAGGTAAGGAGATGTTTATCAGTCCTGCGACTTCACACACAGCGATGTGTGGTGCCGCAGGAACGACAAACAACATCGTACCTGCGGACGCACCGACATTATGAAAATGAATGACGTGACACAGATCAGCGATTTTTGACTGTTTCACGCTCGTTCTTCTCTCCTAGGCTTTACACGTTGCGACGTCGTTACCGGCGCCGGATGTGCATCTCTTTCGATTTGACCCCGACGATATCGCAGTAGCGATGTTGCAATGTGCAAAGTAACCCTTATTCTAAGGATAGACCATTGATGTTAAAGTGGTGACAAACTTATATACAGATTCTAAGGTACTACCTGCTGAAAATCTCTGCAAACCTTTGCTGCCACATGGTAAGTTTTTAATGGGTAATGAAGACATACAGTTAGGTCCAGAAATATTTGGACAGTGACACAAGTTTTGTTATTTTAGCTGTTTACAAAAACATGTTCAGAAATACAATTATATATATATAATATGGGCTGAAAGTGCACACTCCCAGCTGCAATATGAGAGTTTTCACATCCAAATCGGAGAAAGGGTTTAGGAATCATAGCTCTGTAATGCATAGCCTCCTCTTTTTCAAGGGACCAAAAGTAATTGGACAAGGGACTCTAAGGGCTGCAATTAACTCTGAAGGCGTCTACCTCATTAAACTCTAATCAAAGAAGTAGTTAAAAGGTCTGGGGTTGATTACAGGTGTGTGGTTTTGCATTTGGAAGTTGTTGCTGTGACCAGACAACATGCGGTCTAAGGCACTCTCAATTGAGGTGAAGCAGAACATCCTGAGGCTGAAAAAAAAGAAAAAATCCATCAGAGAGATAGCAGACATGCTTGGAGTAGCAAAATCAACAGTGGGGTACATTCTGAGAAAAAAGGAATTGACTGGTGAGCTTGGGAACTCAAAAAGGCCTGGGCGTCCACGGATGACAACAGTGGTGGATGATCGCCGCATACTTTCTTTGGTGAAGAAGAACCCGTTCACAACATCAACTGAAGTCCAGAACACTCTCAGTGAAGTAGGTGTATCTGTCTCTAAGTCAACAGTAAAGAGAAGACTCCATGAAAGTAAATACAAAGGGTTCACATCTAGATGCAAACCATTCATCAATTCCAAAAATAGACAGGCCAGAGTTAAATTTGCTGAAAAACACCTCATGAAGCCAGCTCAGTTCTGGAAAAGTATTCTATGGACAGATGAGACAAAGATCAACCTCTACCAGAATGATGGGAAGAAAAAAGTTTGGAGAAGAAAGGGAACGGGACATGATCCAAGGCACACCACATCCTCTGTAAAACATGGTGGAGGCAACGTGATGGCATGGGCATGCATGGCTTTCAATGGCACTGGGTCACTTGTGTTTATTGATGACATAACAGCAGACAAGAGTAGCCGGATGAATTCTGAAGTGTACCGGGATATACTTTCAGCCCAGATTCAGCCAAATGCTGCAAAGTTGATCGGACGGCGCTTCATAGTACAGATGGACAATGACCCCAAGCATACAGCCAAAGCTACCCAGGAGTTCATGAGTGCAAAAAAGTGGAACATTCTGCAATGGCCAAGTCAATCACCAGATCTTAACCCAATTGAGCATGCATTTCACTTGCTCAAATCCAGACTTAAGATGGAAAGACCCACAAACAAGCAAGACCTGAAGGCTGCGGCTGTAAAGGCCTGGTAAAGCATTAAGAAGGAGGAAACCCAGCGTTTGGTGATGTCCATGGGTTTCAGAATTAAGGCATTGATTGCCTCCAAAGGATTCGCAACAAAATATTGAAAATAAAAATATTTTGTTTGTGTTTGGTTTATTTGTCCAATTACTTTTGACCTCCTAAAATGTGGAGTGTTTGTAAAGAAATGTGTACAATTCCTACAATTTCTATCAGATATTTTTGTTCAAACCTTCAAATTAAACCTTACAATCTGCACTTGAATTCTGTTGTAGAGGTTTCATTTCAAATCCAATGTGGTGGCATGCAGAGCCCAACTCGAGAAAATTGTGTCACTGTCCAAATATTTCTGGACCTAACTGTATATACTTTTTGCTTTTAATAGTATATGTGTAAGAAAATGTAATGGCGTCTAGAATGGAAGAACCCCCACTGTAACATTTGTTTGTCATCGCACATGGTAACACATAACCTCTTTTGGGACAGGGGGTGAAGAAAAGTACAGCTGCATGGGAAATCTATAAACACAGCCTAAAAGTGAAATTTGGTTTAATCCGTTTCCACTCAGTAGTTTAATCCTGGTCTTACAAGGAAAATGCTAGCTATCATTAGTTAAGTTTCTGTGGGAGACGATCTCTTATTAATTTCCCACACATAAGTATTACATTTTTGGTGCTTCGCTTTTCAAAGTAAAGTCATAATAGCAGCAAATTACATTTCTAGACATCTTCTGACTACACCAGAGCATAGATCTTTTCAATTAAGGCCGCTTTCACATTGCGTTTTTACCTACGTTCACTGGTCCCGTCGGGGCATCCGTCTGAACCTCCCCTCACCCCCAAAAAAACGGTTTTGGATGCATACGCCGACGGGGCAGTTGACTATAATGGACCAGACGGAGTCAGCGTGTGCTCTGTCTTGCACCATTTTTGCATATACATTTTCTGCAGACGTACACCCAGACATAGTGATAGTAGTAGTAGTCAAGGGCTCCGTCAGTGTATGTGTCCGAAACCCATTTTGCGGGGAGAGGGGCAGAGGGGTTTGGATGGATGCCCCGATGGGACCAGTAAACGTAGATATAAACGCAATGTGAAAGCGGCCTTAGCTGTAAGGGCCATATAGTTTTTATCATACAGATGTCATTGAGTATTGGGGTGCTCAGGTACACCGCGAGTATCGCAGGTGCTCGGATGTGTCATTCATGAAACATTGAACACAAAGCACAGGCTTGCTTCACTGCATGATGTGAGCAGGTGTCCCTGTGAGAACTGTACCGCCCCAAGGGCTCGGCTGCGACAGCCGAGCTGCTCGGATCCGTACTCGTACTGCGGGTGGTGGCTCGAGCCTCTCACGGACCCGAGGGTCACGTCGCTCTGCAAGGGAGTTGGCGCTACACGCGGTGATTTGGGTGAGGAGTTCCATGGCCGGGGCCGCCGTGGTTTGGTTTGGGATGTTAGTTCGTCTCGCCACCCACGGGTTGTATTGATTGTAGACACCACCGCTGCAGTGAAGGTATTGGGGCTCCCGGTAGCGGTGTAATGGCGCAGCTAGGTGTTGACCCCTCTGTGGGTAGGGGGTGTTTGTCCTGGGGCACGGTAGGCAAGGGCTGGGGTGCAGGGTGAAGTGTTGCGGTGCAGTGCGGTGCGGTGCCTGATGGCACTGGTGTACTCACTCTGACACAAGACACTGGGGTCTCTGGTAAACCAAATGGAGTGATGAACGGGGCCCGCAGCCGGCTGCAGCTTCTGCCAGAATAGATTGGTGGTTTCCGCCTTTCTCCTGCACCTCTGTATGTAAATGTTTGACTCCTATGCCTAGACACCGGTAGTCCGCTCCCCAACTTGTATATGCCATAGGAGCCCGTTTGCCCGCAGATGCTGGCCCTTTGGGTCTCTATGCCTTGGCGGTGGCTTTACCCTGTATGGTTGGGCTGTTGTCTTCTAACGACTTGTGTGGGATATTTCCTTAAGTCCAGTCTGCAATCAGTTGATTCGACTCGGCCCTGTCAGTTCAGGGCTTTGTACTGGGTCTGAGTACCCTGCCTGGTGCTCCGGTATCCAGTTGGCTCCCCGGTTCGGTTCCGGCGGGTCACTACCCTGTCCCGGTCCCTTACGGTTCCACCGGTCGTCTTCCCGGTCTCCTGCAGGTGAGCACCACCGTCTGCCTCCTTGCCAATGGAGACTGGGCCCCAACCAAGCCACCTGGTAGTCTCTTGGCAGCCTGGACACAGGTCTGCCCGTGAACTTGACTGCTCTACACTTGCACTTGAACTAGAGTCCTCTAGACTCTGCTAGACTCTGTGTTTTCCCGCCTCCAGGCCTGTGAACTCCTCGATGGGTCTAGCCAACTGCCTGGCTCCGCCCCCCTGGTGTGGACATCAAACCTGGAGGGTGGTGACAAGGTTTTTAGTTTGACTGATGTCACCTAACCGGGAGGGGGTGTGGTGTTGTGTGTGACTACCTGGGACGACCCGACTAGTCCGGGGCGTCACAGAACAACTGCAGTCTCTGAATTGTTCTCACTAGGGGTAAAAACAACGTGTTATGTAGTGTGTCCAAAAAAGCACCCTGCCCTTCTTCTCCCGGAAATGCTCTGTTTATGGCTGGCTGTATGTCGGTGGAGAGCCAAACTGCCCAATCATTGACTTCCTTTATAATTGTTACTCAAGCTGAGCCCATAAGAACATCTGACCTGGTCGTCTTGAGTAATGAGCACTCAAGCATCGTACTGTTCACTCATCATTACGAGTAATAAGCTCTAGAGCATCGTATTTTTCACTTTCCATTATGAATAACGAGCACTCGAGTATTGAAGTGTTCACTCATCATTACGAGTAATAAGCTCTAGAGCATCGTATTGTTCACTTTCCATTATGAGTAACGAGCACTCGAGTATCGTAGTGTTCACTCATCATTACGAGTAAAGAGCACTTGGGCATCGTAGTGTTCACTCATCATTACGAGTAATGAACACTCGAGCATCGTAGTGTTTACTCATCATTACAAGTAACGAGCATTTGAGCATTGTACTGTTACACATCATTATGAATACCATATGTATTTCTGTGAATTAGATAAAGGACTTGATAATTTCACTTACTGAGGCCATTTACAAATGTATTCTTCCCAGAAACCTATGACAAGTAGCAGCACTCATACTAGCCCGACTGATTAGGACTAACCCATGTGTGCACACACAGCAGTTCATACTTCAAGTGCCAGTCTTAGATTTCTGCTATGGAATCCAATGCAAATTCACATTCAGGTAAATTTATTAAGACCAGTGTTTTTTCATGACAAGGCTAATAGGATCCTCCTAATTTAATAAATGACGCATGTCTGCTAATAAATTAGGCACATGTCTTGCTGTGTGTGGCTGTCATATGTATATGGCCTGGATAGATTTGCACTCTTGTTATGACACGTTGGTTTGAGGGATATCAAACATAACATTTGTCAGATCACAATATACATTGTAGAATGCCTATTTATGGACTATCCAATCCCCAACAGAAGTTAGAAAGGACTTTTTATTGCCATTTTGTGTATGCCAATCTTTGGTAGTTCTTGCCTTAATTTTTCATAAACCATGGCTTATTATTAGAAATATTACATTTCATGAGCTCAAGACTTCTATATGTAACTATTTAACATGCAAATGTCACGGGCGGAGGAGGAGACACCGCGCTCTCCCTACTGCTCGGGTCCGGCTGCCGCGGTTGCTGCGGCCTGCTGCTGCTCGGTGGCTCGAGCGATGGGCCAGATCCCGGGGACTCTAGCGGCGCTCCTCGCCCGTGAGTGAAAGGGGGGTTGTTGGGTGTGGGAATTGTTTATTGTCCGTGACGCCATCCACGGTTGTGGTGATTTGTTGACACCACTGCTGCTCTGTATGGGGATCCCGGGAGGGATGGTATGGAGCAGCCAGTTGTTGTGTTGCCCCTCCGTGGGTAGGGGTTGGTGATCCCGGGGCCCAGTGATGAGGTGGGAGATGCAGGGCTTGGTGGGCGCAGGGACGCGGGGGCAGCTCTGTGCCTTGCGGCACTGTGGTACTCACTCAGCCTGAGACGATGACACAGTTCTCGGTAAAACACACGGCTGGAAAGACGGTTCCCACGGACGGCTGCACTTGCTTTCCCCAGTAGGTGACGGTCCCTTTTTCCTACACCTAAGATGATGATGGTTGCGATGGGTTCCCACCGGTAACCCGCTCCCCGGCTTGGATATGGGCCAGAGGAGCCCTACTTTGCCCGCAGGCGCTGGCCCTGAGAAACTGGTGCCCTGGCGGTGGCGGTGTCTCTCTGTAACGGTTGGACTGTTGCCTTCAATCGGGACTTGGTTGTTGGGAGACAGTCGTCCCCTTCACTGACGGATTTGGCAAATTATGGCGACTCCTAGCCTTGCCGGGATCCGAAAGGCCCCTGCCCTGGTGCTGACTGTTCTTTGTATCCTGCTCCAGACCGCCGGGTCACCACCTGTCCGCGGTCCTTCCAGCAACCTCCAAGCAGTCACCCCTGCGGACTATCACCGCCGTCTGCTGACCTTGCTGTCACTGTCTGGGGCACACACACCCGGACCAACTTCAGGCTTTACTACCGTCACTTTTCACTTTAGCTCCACTTCACTGTTTACTCCTTCTACTTCACTCCTCTAAACTCATCTACTCTAGCCCTCAGCTAGACTTCAACTGCCTGGTTCTTCCCGCCTCCAGAGCTGTGAACTCCTCGGTGGGCGGAGCCAACCGCCTGGCCCACCCCCTGGTGTGGACACCAGCTCCTGGAGGAAGACAACAAGGATTTTTGGGTTAGCTTAGATGTTCCTAACTAGGGTGTAGGGTGTGGTGGTGTGATGACCTGTGACCCCTGGCTTGCCCAGGGCGTCACACAAACAAATACTCCTTTTGGCCAAGTACAAGTTGTGAACCTGAAATTAGGCAGGTTGTATGGCCCTTACAGCTAAGCCTATAGTATTTAAGAAGCACTTCCATGGAACCTTGTATTGCTTAGTGTAGTGTAAGTGTGGTAATATACTCACTGATCTCTGTCGCTCCCAGTTTCCAGCACAGCTCACTTCTGGGGGATTTCTATTCTGACTAGTGATGAGTGAACTGTTCAGAACTCAGGTGCTATTAATGTGCTTTTTGATACTCAGGTGCTTGGTACTTGTTTACTGAGTATAGTGGAAGTCAATGGGGAAGTCGAATATTTTTCCTGAAAACCTTCTGCAATGATTGCCATTATACGCAGTAAACGAGTACCAAACACCCGAGCATCAAAATGATCATTAAGATCACCCGAGCCGAAACGTTCTCTCATCTTTAATTCTGACATATCAGGTCACGCCGGGGTTTATGTATGTGCGGAAAGTCAATGTGATTTTTACAATGTACATCTATGCTTCAGGGTGAAACGCCATAGACTCAGGCTTCTTTCACACATCAGTATTTTGCATCAGTGTTTCATCAGTATTTGGATGCCAAAACCAGGAGTGTCTCCAAATCACAGCTCAGGTGCCAGTCTTTCAATTATAGTTCTTCTCTGTAAGTTCCATTCCTGGTTTTGGCATCCAAACACTGACGAAATACTGATGCAAAATACTGACGTGTGAAAGAGGCCTCAGATTGTGAAAATGACTTCCAGCTAATACATAAGGCCGGTTTCACACATCCGGCTTTTCGCCGGTTTACCGGATCCGGCGCTCTCCCATACAGTGACTACAGTACAGTGACAGCGCAACAAGC